>NW_022103902.1:9174548-9204174 GCF_000313985.2 Echinops telfairi | reverse complement strand
GAAGGAGAGAAAAAAGAGGAGCTGATACCAAAGGCTCAAAAAGAAAGTAAATGTTTAGAAAATGATGATAGCAACATATATGGAATATGCTTTATACAATTGATGTATGGATTGTTATAAGAGCTGTAAAAGCTCCCAATAAAGTGAACTTAAAAAAAAAGGAAAAAAGCAACAACTGTAAATTATACATATTCTTCTCCAGTACACACGGTACATATGTTAAGCCACAAACCAAACCTCAACAAATTTAAAAACACTGAGATCCTAAGAGCCATTTTCTCAGATCACGACATTATAAAACTAGAAATCAACAATAGGAAGAATAGAAACATAAAGACAAATGCATGGAGACTAACCAGTAAACTACTTAGAAAACGATTGGACAAGAGAGCAAGTAAGGGGTAAAATTAAAGAAAGTCCTTGAAACAAACAAGAATGATGAAACATCATAAAGCCTGTCAGAAGGCAATTTATAGTAATCAAGGGACATATGAAAGAGAGGGAGAAATTCAAAATTAACACCTTACTTAGCACACCGAACAAGGGCAACTACATTAACCCTCCAACAACAGAAGAAAAAACCCTTGGAGCTGGAAATCATTTTGCTGAGTGAAATTGGTCAATCACAAAAGGACAAATATTGTATGAGTCCTCCAGTCCTATAAGGATAAACACCAGGACGAAAGATGGTTTCTGCTCTCGGGTCATGTCATCTTCTAATCATCTCTCTCAAGCAATGAGGTAGTGAGTTTGACTAGTGCACACGAATCATAGAGCATCCCAGGCATATGGACAAATTAAAACCCACTTCAGCAGAGACTTCCTCCCCGCAGGGGTCAGTTTCTTAAGACATGGGGGAGGAGACCATTTAGACTACTGAACGGTTGCAGACATACCATAGTGAATTAAGGTCACCTCAAATCAAGACACACCTACAAGAATGATATGCAAACTTTGCTGGAAATTGAAATCAAGATGTGAGAAGAGGGAGTGTATAAGGGGGTACCAAAAAGAAATGGAATTGCACTAGGTGGGGCGGAGCTTTTGTAGTACACATCTTCCCCGCTAGGCAAACATCCAGCAACTCATGCTGAGTTAGTGCGCCCAGTGGTGTTGCCTGGGAAGGTTCTCTCGGATAACTGAATTTTTTTTTCATAAAAGCAGTTTTACTGAAACCTCATTTTTTTGTTATGGCTGATTTAAGAAAACAGTGTGTGGCTGTGAAATTTTGTTTCCTGCTCAGGAAAAATGCTGCAGAAACTTGTGATGTTCAACACAGCTTACAGAGACAGTATTATGGGAAAAACTCAAATGTACGAGTGGTTTTTCTTATTCCAGAAAAGGTGAAATATTGATTGATGACAAACCTGGTTCTAGTCAACTTTCCGAATGAATGAAAATGTCAAACATTTGGAGTTCGTTCCACCAGGTCAGACTATTAATCAAGCTTTCTACTTAGAGATTCTGAAAAGATAGCATGACAGTGTGTGACAAACAAGGCCTAATTTGTGGCAGATGGGGATTGGTTTTGCCACCATGACAATGCACCTGCTCACACAACCCTCTCAGCGCGCCAGTTTTGGGCAAAAACATCATGGCTCTCTTGCTCCACGCACTTGACTCATCTGGCCTTGCTTCCGCAAATGAAGAGGGACATGAGAGCACAGCGATTTGATGACATAGAAGAGATGAAGGAAAACTACGAGAGGTGCTGTCAAAGATGTTTCCAAGAGTAGAACTGCAGATTTGACAAATGTATTAAGTGTCATGGGGAATACTTTGAAGGTGATAAGGTTGTTTTGTTAAAAAAAAAAAAAAGTAAATACACAGCTTTGAAAAAAACATTTTCAAAGGTTTTTTGGGGGGTACCCCCTCATATATCTTGGAAAAGGTGAATATACCTATATTGGTAGGTAAATAGGGTGGAGCAATCTTCCATCAGAAAAAAAGCTAACAGTATTTATATAGAACCTAGGGGAGAATATGCCTGATATGATGTCCCTAAATGGACACTTTTGCCCTAGTTTCTGCCTAGCACTTGGTGATCCAGGCCAAGCTCCTCAGACGATTGGGACTTTACACTCTGTCATTTTCACGCACACAACACCCGTCACAAGCCACGTTAGAAATATTTTATGTGGAAACACCATTAAATGATCTGGGCTTTACCTCACATTCACCTATAGCAGACTTAAGGAACCAGCCTACTCCCTGGACTTAGGCTGAAACTGACTAGCGTGAGAAGAACCAGATGACTGCTGTCTCAAGGCTGTACAACTGGAAGTCATTGGATTTGGGTTGGGATCCCTTGCTTTGAGTGTGCCCAATGAATGGTGGCATGGGTACACCACAGTTACTATTTTAAGGTGCTCCTTGCTTTTTTATGACATATATTAATCTTACAGGTATGGTCTTGCCTTTGTTAATGAATGTTATTGAAAGTTTTATTTTATCACTAACTCCCATCGTTTGTGTAAATAATGTCCAGTCACTTAATAATTTAGTCTATAAAAGTCAATCATTCATGTATTGCAATTCATAACTGGCCTATACGTGTATAATTTCCTTTTCCAACTGTATTTTAAATTCTATACCATTGGCTAAACTTATGACACTATCAATAGAATTACCTTATCCTAGGGGGATAATTTATAATGTCCTCTCTATCATAAAATAATAATGATGTCACTAAAATGAACCAGGACCCATATATAAACTAATAACATATAAATAGATTTTGGGTTTATACTTAATTCTAGACCAAACTTTGAACAATTCGTTCTGATAACATGGTCATGCTTACCTTACCCTCATGAAGCGATTACGAAAAATATGGGTTCTAAGCAAAGTGTGGTGAAGAAACCAGGTGGTGTTCAGTTACCAGAAAGAATTGTCTTAAAGACTTGTTTTCAAAGAAGTGAGGTTTCAACTAACTCCACATGGAAGAAGTACACCAGTCAGTATGATCAAAGGATTGTAAATAATAAAATCCAAATCTGAAGAAGGGAATGACATCAAGAAATTAAATTGTGAACTGGTTTGCAAAGGCTAGGGATGACAGAAGACCCAAATTGATTTGCAGTGTTCCTACACAGATTAAACCTTGGTGAACATAGTCCAGGGTTGTGAAAACCTAGCTGTCAGACAGAGAGCATTGCAAAGTCGATTAAGGCAGATATAATTAGGTTAAAATGTAAGACCTTATCATTTGATTTCCCTTTTGACCCATTTTAAAGTTGTTTCAGTTTTTAATATTTTCTGCTTTTCAATTGAGGTTTTTTCTATATTTTCACTAGTCATTATTGTTTGCTTCCAATTTGGGTTTTACATGATTTTCTGTGTATGAAATCCAGGATAGGTAAATCTATAGACTGTAACTGGATTGATAATTACTTAGTGGCATAGCAGGGAAAATGGGAGAAATACAGAACTAACATCTAGTAAGAGAAGAAAACGTTCTGAAATTGATTGTGGTCATGATTACACAACTCTTTTCAGTATGACTGAATGACTAAATGGTATGGTATATGAAGCATATACCAATAAAACATTTTTTAAACAAGAAGATATATTAATATAAATTCATCTACCCAGGTACAGAGGGAAACACAGGGAATAGAGGGCAGATGATCCCTTCAGGACCAGTGGTGTGAGTGGAGATACTGGGAGGGTAGATGGAGGGTGGGTTGGAACGGGGGAACCGATTACTAGGATCTACGTGTGACCTCCTCCCTGGGGGACAGACAACAGAAAACTGGGTAAAGGGAGACGTCGGACAGGGCAAGATATGATAAGATAGTACCCAGGCACTACTATTCCTATACATTGTACTTTACCAAAAAACAAAACAAAACAATGAAATATAAATTAGTATAAAGACAGGTTCAAATACATTTCCCAGTTTCACAGACTCCTTGGAGTAGGCATCTGGCTTAAAACAATAGATTTTAAACTCAAGAAATAGCAGTCTACCTTGCTCATTAACTTAATAATGTCTATCCTCTAAAAGACCTGATATTTTTAAATGAGATATGCCGATGACTTTGCTTCGTGCAAAGTAAAAGATCAGTATAAAGTGAACTTGGTGCAAAGTAAGAGATCAGCAGTTAAAATTAAATATAGTGGCTAGATATTGACTTGGAAATGTGTTTTTGTTCTCTATTTGTACAAACCCAAAATTGGATTCAGAAATAATGGACATGTTTAAAAAGGGAAAGTATAAAAGAGCAACCTTTTGTTTCTGGAATCGTAAGGGACTGAAAACAAACAAAAAAGCATATACTCAAATTATCCAAACCTTACACCCTAACCTAGACTCGCATTCTAGGCATGTACAGAGAAAAATCAGGAATTATTCAACAAACGAGAAAGTGAATCTTATGGTTTGGCAAATCATTTTGAAATTAGCTGAATCCTAATAATTAATAGTAAGAAAAAGGATGTGGAAGAATTACCGGGAGAATTAATTTTGGCTTCTGAGTTTTTCTGGCATTGGATAAAAGTAACATGTCTGAAAATGGGAGTGTATCACTGTATTTTTCACATATAATTACCCACATAAATAGCACATCTAAACATATAATGCACATAGCACTCAAAGAAAATAATGTACAAGAGCCTTGCATGATTTACAAAAACTGTAGTGTGTTATTTGCATAAAATGATGGCAATTTTACAGACTATTCTCTGGTTCACACAAAGAGTAAATTGGTTTAATATCAGCATCTGCTTTGCCTTAGCTACAGGGGGCCATGGTGCCTGAAAGACCCCATGCCTAAACCTCTGACAATATTCTGCCACTTGATTCTTGTCTGTGATTATTTGGAACCTGAGCCAATGGACATTTGTTTGATCCGCTGTTGTGCCTACTGAATGATCTCTAGGTTTTAGATTTGGTCCTTATGTTCCAACTAGAACTTAAGTCTCACAAAGCCAGGCATTTTCCCTTAAAACAAACAAACAAACAAGCAAAAAACTGTCTACTATATCACCAGTCCCTAGTGCAACATTGGGGTCACCTTAAGTACTTAGTATGAAGCTATATACTCCCAGAATTACAGGAGGCCGCAGAGAGAGAAGTACTGAGGGAGGGTCCATGTGGATTAAGATTGCTTTCTCAATAAAGTTCTTTAGATGAAACCAAGAGGAAGCCTTTGTGCTACAAGTAAAATTTGACCATAGGATTAAAGACAGCATCTATGGCTCCTTCGCGGTCTCTGTTGCTAATTCTACCTTTCTCCAACCTCTAAATATTTAAGTGCCCTAGTACTCAGTTCTAAAACGTGTTTTATTAGGTCGTCTTGCGGCTTTAAATTTCTATCTTCAGCTTTGAGCTCTATTTTAACTTCAATTATTCCATATCCTGATGGACAATAAACATTTCAATACAACCCAAACTAAGTTCTGGATATCTCACCTTCCCACAAAATAGCTCAGGCAGGCCACCCATCCAACGCAGTGCTAGATTAGACTAACTGCCACCAACATACAGACCCATGACCAAGAAATAAAAGCTCATTGTCTGAACCACTAAGACTTGGAATGGTTTATTATGCAGCCAAAAAACTGATTAATGCTCTATCCTATATAAAATTGAAACACCCAATTCCTCTCATTATTTCTCAGCCCATACCCTTCCCCGCCTTATTTTTCCTCCATGATATTACTAATCTCCATAGATATTATTTACAGGTCTTGTTTAATATCTATAACCCCAATTAAGATGAAATCTCTATTTGAGAAGAAAATGTTGTCTCTTTGATTCACCAAAACCTAGAAATATACTTAGCACTCAGACACTCATCCAAGATAAGGTAACTGAATGAATAAACAGGTAACTTTGTGTTCAACAGCTGATATAACTCACATATTTCACCAATCAGCTTTCTACAAACACCTTAACTGTCAAAATTATAATTCATGTCCTTATTTAATCCAAATCATCAAAGATTTAAATGTTTTATTAATCAGATTTGATGTCTGTGTCACACGTGATTCGTGCTGAACTACTAGCTTAAGCTAGTGGGTTGAACTACCCAGCAGCCCCAAGGAAGAAAGGCCTGAGGTTGAGCGTTCAGAGTACAGACAGCAAACCTGTGGAGCTGCGCTGCTTTACCCCCCGAGGTCACCATGAGCCAGAGTCTACTCAATAATGTCAGGCTTGGCTGTATGCTTGACTGATGGTAATATATGCTTTTTAGGTTTTTCTAGGAGAAATAAAACAAACCAGTTATTACTGAAGACAGTCCTAAACTTCAGTTGCAAAAGCCTGTGCAAATTTTAACTCCTGTTTCCTTTGTTCCCTGAAGTATAAAGTAAGACAAATATTTGGCATAGATAGAATAAAGTACAGGTGGTAGTAAAAAGGGAAATCACAGAGAAGAGGGAGCCTTAAAAGATAATGGATCTGGGACTTACTAGCTTACTTACAGAAAACTCATGAATTCTCTAATTCTCTTAGTCTTAGTACCAGTTACTCTGGTTTGTCTATTTGTCCAAATAGACACTAAGCTCTTTGGATTAGGACTATGTCTTGTACTCAGTACATATCTGATGAATGAATACATATTCTCATTAAAAATATATTTACCTGATTAGTCAAAATTATACACTTTTTTAAAAAGTAAAACACAGAGAAGCTCATTCATAGGTACTTTTAAAAAATATTGGGGAAAATATTGGAGGAAGAAAAGAAAAGTATAAAATAAATGTTTCTTTTTAATGAAAAAATATGTGCATGAAAATATACTCTAGAAAATAAAATTTTTAAAACTAGAAAAAGACATGTCGATAGATGGAATTAATAAAAAGTAATAGTGGCTATTTGGTCTAAGCAAAAATTAATAATTGAACAAAAGTTGATTTTTGAAAAATTGAATAAAATGGAAAGCTCAACAAAGAAAAATAAGATATATTGGAGTATAAAAAATTAACCTCAAAGAAAAATGTTCAGAATACTAAGTAGCAACTTCATATCAACATAACTCTAGAGCTACAGAAACAATTGGTTTGCAAATATATATATATATATATGCATGTATAGAGAGAGCACCAAAATTAACTCAAAAATTAACAAAATTTAAACTATATTTCACATTCAAATATTTGCCAAAGATCTACCACTCATGAGGCATCCAGCTTGATACTGCTGAGACTAGTTCCATATTGTCAGGGATCAGATGATTCCTGTGTGACTCTTACTATTCCGTAACACAGAAAAAAAAGATGGAAATGATTCCAATTCATTTCCAAATATAATATATAACTCAAATGGCAGGAGAGAACACAAAAAATGTTTGCAAATTCTCACTTATGATCACTGTTACTACTTCCTTTTTGACCCTGGACAAATGAGTTCACTATCTCTCATTTTTTCCATCTATAAAATGGAGAGCTCAACAGTACCATAAAGAGTTAAAGTCTCAGAAACTCAGATCATCAACTTGATGGCAGAGAGATTTTTTGAATAGTACCTACTGCACGGGATTGAGATTAGTGGGATAAAGTCTTTAGACTAGTGCTTGACACCTGGCAAAAGTATAGTAAGTATTTATGATGATATCGCAAGGGGGGGGAAAACCGAAAAAACAATTGAATGCATTCCACAGAACGCATTAGACTGCTAACCACAAGGTCAGCAGTTATACCCCAACAGCCTCTTTGGGGGAAGATTGGACTCTCTATTTCCCTAAAGGGTTAGTCTTGGAAATCCACAGGGGCCAGTCTACTCTGTCCTATAGGGCGAATCTACTGGATGGCAGTGAGCGTTGAGGTTTTTTTGATTAACATTTTAAAGAAAACCACTCACTGCCATCAAGTCAGGCAACCCTACAGAACAGGGTAAAAGTCCTCATGTGGCTTTCTACAACTACACATTTATGGAAGTAGAAAGCCTCATCTTTCTCATGAAAGAAGGAAATTATATAAAAAGTGAACAGTTGATAAATTTTATCAGACATTTTTAACAAATATTTAAATAAAGCACTTACAGAAAGTAGTCTATTAAATAATAAAGAAAATCATAATCCATTAGCACATACTAAATATTAAATACCGAAGCCATGCCTGTTAAGCAATAAAATAAACATGATTATCTCATCATTTAAAATATAATAAAGAAAAGGGATGAAATTATTATTTGCGGATAATAGATGGCTAGAAATCTAAGATGGTAAATGAAGCTCTATTAGAATTAATGAGTTTAGTTAATAGAATAGATATCAAACATACTCAAAATCAGCATCTCTTTTTTATTTTATTTTTATCATTTTCTTAGGAGCTCTTGCAGATAACATTTCATAGTTCAATCACATCAAGCCGTATTGTATGACTGCTACTACAATCAGTTTCAAAACATTTGCTTTCTTCTTGAACTCCTTGATATCAGCTCCCCTTTATCCCCTCCCTCGCCCACCCTACCTCCCAAGAACACTCCCTCCCTTTTTTTTCCTTATAGGTTTTTTTTTGTGTGCCATATCTTATGTAATCCAATATATTAATTCACATACAATTCTGTTGAGCATCTTTTTTAGAGGATTGTCTTTACGAGGTGCTGTCAAGTACTTCCAGCTCACAGCAACTCTATGTACAATAGAATGACACGCTACCCTGTCCTACGTTATTAGAGTAATGGTAACAAAATGAAAGGTGTATAGGAGTAAAGAACTATTCACGGGAATAAAAATTTCATAATAACCAGGAATAAATTTAATAAGATACAAGCCTACATGATAAACTATATAGAATTTGATTGACCGTAAAATACACCCTGAATGCTTTCTATGAACTGCCGCAGCACTGCCCCATCTTCCCTAACATCCCATCAAGATCTGAAAACCCCTCTAGACATGCCCTCTCTTCCCATTCACAATGTCATTCACAATGTCACAGAGTCTCGCCTATTTTTTCTCGTATATATTTCATTGCTTTTTACTGTCCACACGTCCATAACTCTGGTTAGCCTTTGGACATCCTCCAGTTAATTGATCGCCTAACTCATAGACCTGTTAGCTATCATCAAAGCTAGCCCCTTGCCCTCCTCAAAATCATAACCTATCAAGCTGCCAAAGTTAACAATCTAAAATACAAATGAAGTCAGACCCAAGTGTAAAACCAGAAATTATCCCTGAATTCACAATGGAGTCCATGTTCAAAGCTAATAAAGCCTTCAGTCGCCTGGGCCCAGTCTCCTCTCATGCTCTCTCTTGCTTTTGGCTATTTCACAAGTTAGTATATCAAACTCTTATCATTGCGTTTGCCAACAAATGATGATCGTCCAACACTCAATTATCCCTACACTGTTCTAAACTCTTTACATGATCTCATTTCATAATGGTCTCTAAGAACTTAGATCTGTTTATTCTTTTGATAATTCATGATACTTTCAATAGTCCTCACCAGCACCATAATTTAAATGCAAACAGATCTGTCTTGGAATATATACAGTCAGAATACCTTGTAGATCGTGGATAGCTAGACTTCATCTCACGTACTTTACATATGGACTCAGGAAAGCCCAGTCCCTGGAAAAGGACATCATGCTTAGGAAAGGGGAAGCAGAATTTAAACAGAAACAAAACACAGGAAGTCTGATGAGATGGATGGACACAGTGGCTGCAACAATGGGCTCAAACGTAGAATTTGAGGATGGCACAGCAGTGTTTTCGTTCTCCTGTGCACGCGTGACTGTGAGTCAGAACTGACACAACAGTACCTAAGAAGACCCTAGATGACTTCATGTCGAATTACTCACGCTTGCTTCCTCCACTCCAGCTATGGTGGCTGTTCTGCTGTTCCTTGCATGATGCCACTTCGGGGCCTTTGTTTTTATTATTCCATATCTGATAGCTCTTCCCTCCTAGATAACATGGCTTTCCCTCAACTTGCAGTATTTTTCTCAAATATTGCTTTCTCAATGAGCTCTATATCCTGCCTTTCCCAGTGAAAATTAAAACTACTTTCTCCTTAACTGCAATTATTCCAGAGTACTAATTCTGCCCTCTATCATCTTTTAAAAGGGATTTATTGTTTCAATCCTTAACAGATTATAAATTCCATGACAGTAGGGTGGTTTTATAACCTAGGTCCCTTATTTACTGTATGAACAAACCTATGAAATATCTACTTCTATTGGCTAGATTTTACCTTATATGACTAGTCTGAAGGGCAGACTTTTTTGCCTATGGCACATAATAAAAAAAAAAATTGCCTATGGCACATAATAAAAAAAAAGGTAGAGCTATGATTTGTACGCAAACCTTGACCATCATCAGGTAGTTTCTCTTGGTGTACAGTGAATTCCACATGCAGTATTGAGTATATTTCCCTTAAAGGAATACTTCCTTTCCAGCAGCGGAGATTTTATTATCTTTGTGCCTAGACTGGAAATGTGCGTTAGGCAGTCAACAACTGTTAACTCAATGAATGCACGAATGAATATACTCGGTACGTTTCCCTCAACTGCACTTTATGTCAAGTTTTCAGATTTAATAGTGAACTAAATATTTTTCATACAAAAATAAACCCTTACCCTAAAAAGGTATTGATGCAAAAAGTACCGTCCTTCGAATTGGCAAAACAAGATTTCTGATGATTTCATTAAATCAAGAGGTACTCTTGTCTTAAAAATTTCCACACTGGTTTTTAAAAGTTTATCAGGCATTAGCATAAATTAAGTCTGCAGAGCCAGCTACTCGACCCACTTCCTAATAGACATCATACGCATGCACAACCCGTGAATAAAAAACGCATCCTGCCATTTCCGTGGACCTGGCACCTTAAAAACCATCATGCCACCAAATAGGCATCTTCCCTCACAGAACCTGGCACGGAGGAGACCACGCAGAACAAATACACGGGGCCAGGGGTCGCTCAAGCTGTCTCCAAGAAATCTGACCCAGGCTAGCCGGTCACAAAACCCCGACGGCGCGGTTTACCCTGAGAAATCATCATTCCTGGGCCGAAAGGGTGGATGTAATAAAGATGTAAAATGAGGTCCCTCCCAGGCCGCCTCAAAAACCTTAGAGCCCAAAGACTGTCACACTCCGAGCTAGCTGCTCACCGTGTCTAGACTATTTCTCGGGTAGAGGATGAGGACAAAGGAACTGGCCAGCCGGTGTGAGGGCCGTGGGAGAAAAGCAAATCGGACCGCGCGCACGAACCACCGAGCGCTCACGGCGCCTAACCGCCCCGCCCCTCCACAGTTATAAGCAATCGCGGTTCTCGCGATACTTTCCTTCCGCAGGATCTCGAAGAAGAAACCTCGCGGGCTCAGAAGAAAGGGGGGCTTGAAGGGGCATAGGGAAGGGCAGCTCCTAAGCCTTTTCACGGACCCGCGGATGGCTACGACCCACAGGCCCACCCGGCTCTTCGCAGAGAGCCAATCCCCCGGAGCGCCTACGGACTTCCGGAACGCAACCGGAACCGGAAGCTACAGGCGCGAGGGGGTGGGGCCAAAAATCAAAAAAAGCGCGGTGAGAAGGGGAGACGTGAACTAGGCAGGGTGGTGGTGCTGGGGCGTCTGGAGAAACTGGGCCTCGTCCCGATGGACAACACCGCCTGCTTGAAATCGTTGCTCCTGACCATCAGTCAGTACAAAGCCGTTAAGTCCGAAGCCAACGCCACCCAGCTTTTGCGGCACTTGGAGGTGAGGGCCGTCGGGAGCTAGTGTTTACTGGTTCCCGGAGCGGCCGCGTGTGGCAGCCCCAGGAAAGGGGAGAGCCCCTGGCTCCCTCGGCCGTCTTCGTACTAGTAAAAGGGGACGCGAGCCAGCTTGGGATCGCCCCTCCTGCACCCTGCGCCTGCTCTCCGCCAGGGGAACCTGCCTCCTACTATAGCCCGGAGGAAGAGGGAGGGACAAAAAGGCTGGGTGGGGTAGCAGTGTGGAGTGGGAGGGGAGAAAGCTTGGATCTACGGCTGCCCTTTTGCTTCGTGGTGTGTTTGGTTTCCCATCGAAATTGAGCCCTTGAACATTCAGCGATTCCAGTGGAGCGGGAAGCTTAACATTTGCTTTCGCCCTTAGGCAGTTTACAGTCGAACCCTATTCCTGTTTTTACGTGAACTCGTGTTGAATTCGAACTTGAAAACTATTATTTCAGCTGTCTTTAAGAATCAATCCCTTTCCCCCAGACTTGTAATCATAACCTTGTTTTCTTAGCACAAAATGATCGTTTAGTATTTAAATCCTTAACTGGTGAATTGCTTAAGTATGAAGGGGTTAAAGCTTTGCTTTTCAAATAAAGATAGAACAGTGCACCGGTGGATTTCAAAAGCCACTGGGTAAGCAGAGCCATCAGTTTTATTTGGGGGGTATTTTAGATGTTAATGCAAAGTTTTACCTCCCTGTGAGGATAAACAAGCGTGTTATGAATCGGAAAACAATGCTATTTTGAATTATAGGAAACACCAAAGTAATTTGAGGTTTAGAGACTGCTCTTTGATACCATATTCCCACCCATATTTGGAAACAGTTGAGAGAAAAATCTGTCGGGACATTTTTGATGCAAAGGGTGAGAACACTAGCTGTAACTGTTCTTGTTGGGGGTTGTCGAGTGTGTAACAGTACACCACAGAACGAACGCTGCCTTGTCCTGCGCCTTCCTTCCTCACCTTTGTTGTTAGGTTTGGTCCCCTTGTAGCCACTGTGAAGAAATGCACCTGACGCTCTCCAGCTCCCAGGGCTGATTGCCACAAGGCGGAGGTCAAACATACTTCTAACCTCCAACCCTCCTTACTCTGGGCACACTCCATCTGTGGCTGTGTTTGATCATTTGTTGCAATGGCCACACCGGACTCACAGGCAAAGTTCAGCATTATGGGATTTATTAGGAAAATTAACATATTACAGTTCAAGTGAGGAATTCTGGGGATACAATTGTTCGGTCAGGACAGTTTCTTCTCTGCCCTGCTCACTGTTACAAAGCTCTTTAGAACTGTCAATAAATGCTCAAAGGGCATGCCATACTGCTGTAGCTTTAACCTGAAGGCACACAGCTACAGCCCCATAGGTCAGCAAACCCAGCTCCCTCAATTAAGTGCCCGGAGGTTCCCCACTTCACAAGCCAGCCACCTCAAAACTCAAAAGCACTCATTTTACTTGCTCTGTGAGCTTGGGGGGGTGGTCCCCATTGTGTCTCTTGCTCTTCCTCCTGGTTATACTGATACGCCACACATCTTATGGCAAAACTTTCTTCTAGATCAGTGATTCTCAACCTTCCTAAGGCCACGACCCTTTAATACAGTTCCTCATGTTGTGGTGACCTCCCCCACCATAAAATTATTTATTTTGCTACTGTTATGAATCAGGTGGCCCCTGTGAAAGGGTCCTTTGACATCCCCCCCAAGGGGTTGCGGCCCACAGATTGAGAACCGCATTCCAGATCAAATAGGTTCAAAGCTCCTCCCTGACTCTCCTTGATGGTAGTGAGATCCCCTCTCCTGCTTGTGAGGTGGCTCAAGTTATACTTAGTAGGATGTTAATCGTGGGTAACTTGACTGTCACTAAACAGCTGACTCATATAATGCAATCCACAATGCCACACTCCCCTTTCCCTGACCTATCACTGGGAATAGCAAAGCTATGGCTAGAAGATCCATGTTAACTACTTCACTGTATTGCCCACCGTGTCAGTGTGTCTCCTTTTTTTGCTCATCCTCTACCAAGCACGATGGCATTTTCTAGAGATCTCCTGATAACATGTCCAAAGTACCTTCTGGCTATGTGTCCTCCAAACAGATTTGATTGACAGTCCGTGGTACTTTCAATATTTTGCTCCAACTCCTTAATTAGAATGCATCGATTCTTCTCTGTTCTTTATTCCTCTGTGGGTTTCTGTCACTGTGACTATGGAATTAGCTTGAAAATACTATGGCTGGGGACAGGTGCACCGTAGTCTTCAAAATGGCATCCATGTCCTAACACTTTAAAGAGGTCTTGTGCAACAGATTTGCCCAATACAATACATCATTTGATTTCTTAACGGCTGCTTCCATGAGCATTGATTGTGGATCCAAGCAACATGAAATCCTGGGTCAGTTTTGCCATTCTGGCTATCACGGTGAGCATTCTCAGTAGCAAGAAGAGGAGAGGTTTCCATGATCATCAGAAAAGGAAAGCTTGCAGTGCAGCCCTGGCAAGAAGATCCCTGCTTGACTTGGCTGAGGCACCAGCGTCTGCAAGACCAGCAGAGGAGAAGCTCCGAGAGGTTCTTGACCCACAGAATGGGTAAAGCTGAGTGCCTTTGGGCAGTGAGCTGGCGTGTAGTGTATGATACCCGTTGGGCCTGTAGCAGTGCTAAAGGAGATTTGTTACACTTACCAGAGCAGGGCAGAGGCCAAGGACCAGAGAGATTTGCCTGCCAACGTTACTAAGAAGAGGCACTGCCAACCAAAGAACTGTGTCCTTAACATTTTGTCACCGGCTAGGGCTCGCTTCCTTGACAACCTCTCTTACCTGTTTTATCCTGACATTGTTTATTAGTCCAGTTGTGAGGATTTTGATTTTCTTTACATTGAGTTGTAAGCTTATACTGTGGTCTTTGATCTTCAGCAAGTGTTCAAGTGTTCAAGTCCTCTTCCCTTCAGCAAGCAAGCTTGTGCATCTCCAGGTCACAGATTGTTCATAAGCTTTCTGCCAGTCTTTGTGCCTCATTCTTCATAAAGTTTAGCCTTTCAGATTCTTTGCCCAGCATATTGAGTGACTAAGTATCATGAAAAGACACAACCCTGCTTTTAAACCTCTCATTGTTTCTTTGCTCTGTTTCAGCGACTGCATCACTGTGAGTACTGTCTCAGTGCAATGGGACCATTGCAGCAAATTGTTGAACCCAGCAGAGAAATAGAGCGCCATGCGAGGGACTATTGGCGTCAAAATAGGATAAAGGAGGATGTAGACATGTCTGCCTCGTACGAATCATCCTTGGGCAATGTGGAGTTGGGGTCTCCCTTTCCCCTGTGGAGCCCAAGGAGATCTGATGTGGGACTCATATCATGCCTTCACGCTCTGTTTTCTTTCTTATGACTTCAAATATTCTTAGATCATTCTTTGTGCATTGCATTTTCCAGTTATTAATGGGTGTTTGCAGCTATTCTCATTTTGAGTCATGCTTCATTAACCAAAAAACAACAACAAATGAAGGTCCTAAATGAAGGTCAGTAAGGTGAACTCTGCTTTGAAGGAGGCAGCTCGTCCCCATTCATGTTTTCAGTTCCTTCCTACGTGAGGAGCCCTGGTCATGTGGTGATTATGTGTTGGGTTGCAAAGTCTGCAATGAGAAGCCACCAGCAGCTTTGTGGGAGAAAGGTAGACTTTGTACTTCCATCAAGAGTTAGTCTCACACGATGGATGGATGGATGGATGGATGGATGGATGGATGGATGGATGGATGGATGGATGGATTGTGACAAGAGTTGTCTGTATGAGCCCCCTATAAAAGGGTTGAAAAAAACAAAAAAGAGTACGTCTCCGAAACCCACAGGGACAGTTCTACCTTGTCTCATAGGGCTGCCCTGAGTCAGAATTGGCTGGATGCTGTGAGGTTAGTTTGGTTTGGGGTTTTCCTACCTGAGAGGTTCATCGTCCAGCGCTGTATCAGTGTTCCACTGATATTCATAAGGCCATCTCTTAGAAGTGGACTATCAACTTCCTCATCTGTTCTTAGTTTAGAAGCTCTCCCGAAACCTGTTCACCAAATGACAGTGGCATCGCATCCATCATCACAGCAACACACAGGATACTTCAGTACAACAAACTGACAGAGAAGTAGAGCTCCAGTTGAGTCAATCCTGAATCAGCAACTGCCTCTGGGTTTCTGAGACTTTTAAATCATTACAGGAGTAGACAGTCTCACCTTCAGAAACCCACTGGTGGGTTTGAACTTCTGGCCTTGTGGTTAGCAGCTTGATTCATACCCCCCTTGATGGCAACGAGTTCGGGATTTTTGCTATAATTATTAGGGACTTTTTATTTGAGAGAGAACATGTATAGTAAATTGCATGAAGTGCTTTAAGCTTAAATGAAGAACTTAAATGATTTTTTTTTAATGTGAAGGACATTCTAGAAGTTTGTGGAAAAATCTTTTGAAAATACCTATTGCATTTTTCTCTCACCTTTTTGAAACCTTGCTAGGTCCACTTGTAGCTAGAACTGTCATCAAGATACAGAAAATTTCCATCGTCCTACAGGGTTTCTTCATTGTGCTTTTTCATAGATTTATGTAAGTCATCTCATAGAGCACAGTTTTTTGTCTGACTCAATATAACTATAAGACATTCATATTTATTAGAACTTCATTCTGTTTTTTTATGGGAACACGGAATTTTGTTGTGTTAATGGACCACAGTTATATACATTGCCCTGTTAATGGGCATTTGGCATGTTTCCATTTCTAGGTAGAATTACGAACAAAATGGTGCGCATTTTCATGTTTGTCTTTCTTGGCTGTGGACTCGCATTTCTCTCATATACCTAGGAGTGGAATTGTGAGTTGGAATGGGCTCCTCAGCAAGGTGGGGGGTTGCTTTTGCTATAGGGAAGGAGCAGTGGGGAAGCACTCAGCTGCTAGCTAACTTCAAGTTCAGCAGCTGGACCTACTAGCTGCTGGGGGTGGGTGGGGGGTAGGTAGATGTGGCAGTCTGCTTCCAAAAGCACTTAGGGCCTTGAAAACCATAGGAGGCAGTTCTTTAAGGTCTCTGTGAGTCGGATTGACTGTAGCACTAGGTTTAGGTTAGGACTGTGCAGAACATAAGTTGAGATGACTAGACAAATTCTCAGAAAGGTTTTACGATTTTACTTTCCCATCGTAATATTCAAGTAAAAGGAGCCCTGGTTCCACAGTGGTTAAGCCGCCAGCTGTTAACCAAAAGGTCCCACAGGGGGATGATTTAGCAGTCTGCTTCTGTAAAGATTGAAAACCCTATGAGACAGTTCTGCACTGTCTTCTATAGGGTCGTGAACAATCAACCAGCTTGTCAACAACCGACTTTTGTCATCTTTAGCGATATGTGAGATAAGCAGTCACTGATCCATAGCAACAGTTGAGGTATTTGCTTCTTATTAATTTTAACTACTTTGGTGGGGGTTTATTTTTAATGGTGCATGTCTTTGTGCAGAACTTATGAGAACAGTATCTGAGGTTGCCGAGAGGCAGCTATTATGTGAAAGGAGATCATTCTTTCTATTATGTATATTGTGTTTATGTTCCCGTGCTTTGAATTTTGAACCTGAACTCTGAATTTCTTTGCAGAGCTGAGTGGATCCCATCCTTGATAATGTTATTTCCCAACATTACTGTTACATTGTTGTTAAGAGCTTGGTTTCAGGAACTAAACTGCCTGGGTATGAATCCCAGCTACACGTCCATATCACTGGTGGATTTCAGTTTACTTGTCTATAAGACAAAGTAATAGCAGCTGCCTCACATAGTTATTATGAAAGTGAAAAGACTTATCATACATAAAATGCCTTATTCCAGAATAAGTGCCATATAGGATTAATTGACTTAAAATAAATTCTATTTGTAGTAAAATATTCTGTGTGTTTACGTACAGGGAATTTTGTAAAGCAATTCTTTATCTTATCATGTAACAAGTACTTTTTAGTTAAAATACTTAATGTTACTGAATGGAATTGTTCTACAAACAGAACTTGTCTTACTATGCAAGCTACGTACAGAGGCAGATGGGCAGTGCTCAGAAGGTTCTCTCTGCCAAAACATCTACTACCAGGGACCATATTTCACCTTTGGGCCCATTCTTTTCAATCTTACAGACCTGTAACTTAGTAATTCTAAAACATGTATTTCTTGAAACCATATAATCTGAAGCATTGTCGCCAACAATCTAGAAGAGTATGTGCTATCTAGGTAAGGATAACAGAGAGAAATCACCACGCACCTGTCAGTTTGTGGTACTCTGGTGGCTGCGTGTGCTGTGATTTTAGAAGCCGTACCAGGAGTGTGGTCTGTGGTGGGTAGTTTTCAGTGAAGCTTCCAATCCAAGACAGACAAGGAAGAAAGTCCTTGAAATCTATTTTTTAAAATTAACCAGTGGTAGCCTATGACTCACACGGAGGACACTGTCCGATCTCGTACTGGAAGTGTTTACCATGAGCTGAAGCACCTGGGCAGCAGGTAATCACAGTGGAGGAAAGATCAGAGGCTATTAAAATAGGTTGCTTAGACTTGATCTTCTGAAAAGAAGTGTTCAGTCAGGTTTAATCTAATATTTGATCTAATTCCAAACTAACTGATCATTTTTCCTTCACTATAAAAAATATGCTTACTGTTGAATGCTACTTATAAAACATTTTGAATGTTATTTTCTGACAACTAGTTTTGGCTTCCAATCCCAATTTTATTATGTGTGGGTGTTTTGTTTATAAGATGGCAGGAAAGGAGTAAACAGTGTAATAACCAAGAGTAAAATTTTTCAATTCTTGACTATAAAATATTTTTTTAATAAATAACTTTTCTATACTCTCTAATTTGGGGCTTAGGTTCTGTCTTGGGAGTGAACAAAACTTGTCATCCTATAGTTGCCCTATGGGCTTAGCTGTGTTTTACCTTCTTCATAGTAGATGGAATGAGTATACTGGAATTCTTTTATTGAGTAAGTCTTCTGAGTGGAATCCATGCAGGGCACACAGTTAGGTGCTCAACTAGTTAAGATTGGTGGTGCCAACCCTCCCGGTGTGGGGACTTTGGGGAAAATGGCCAGGTGATTTGCTTCCCAAAAGATCACAGCCACGCGGCCTTGCTGAGTCAGAATCGACTTGAGGACGACTGGCAGTTAGTCTGTGCCTCACGGAGTGTTCGGGGCAGTGAGGAGGCTGAATATTGCTAGACAATCAAGCTCGATGATTCCAGAAATGGACATGTAGGATAGCTTAGGGTAGTTTAATAGGCAAATCTAGTATGGTTACGGGTCGTCGAGGTTTAGTTAGGGAAAGATTCCTGAGGGAAATTAACCAGACCCAGTGAGGAAGGGGGTACTCTTCCAGCAGAGAAGACATACAGCCTGCAGAACAGCTGTCAGTTGGTGAGGAGGGTGTCTGACATTTTGGTAGAACTGAATGTTTTTTTAATGGCAAAGACATGAAAATTGCTATTTCTTAACATCTGTTTTTGAATTACTATTTTATAGGTAGTTTCTGGACAGAAGCTCACACGATTGTTTACATCAAATCAGATATTGCCAAGTGAATGTTTGAGCTGCCTAGTAGAACTGCTTGAAGATCCAAATATAAGTGCTCCCCTAACCTTGAGTATTACCAGTTTGCTGTCTCAATTAGGTAATTATTTCTTTTCTCTTTTCCAAAATGTATAATTTAATTAGTTTCCAAAGGGCAAATTTATAGAATCTTTGTAGAGAATGACTCGCTTTGAAGAGATTTCTGCATTACAAGTATTATCAGAGCTTTTGTGTACTGTATAGCTATTGAAAGAAGGTATATTATGTAGTATTTCCTAAAACGTATTAGGCCACATTGTTTGAAGCATGGCATAGTCCAGTGTGCTATAGAAAAGAAAGCATTTTAAGGAATACTGGTCTACTTTTGAATTAAAACAAAACAAACATGTAATTCCAGTGTTAAGTACACCATTTAGAAAAATCATAGTGTTCAAAGAAACACATTGTAGACTATATTGAACTTAAGAACTCATGGTGATAATATTTTCTCTGTATCCCCCCC
Source organism: Echinops telfairi (assembly GCF_000313985.2). Taxonomy (NCBI): domain Eukaryota; kingdom Metazoa; phylum Chordata; class Mammalia; order Afrosoricida; family Tenrecidae; genus Echinops; species Echinops telfairi. The sequence continues at coordinate 9,184,487 of NW_022103902.1, read as the reverse complement.
CCGCCCCGCCCCCCCTTTTTTTCTATTTGATAGTTCCTTTCCCCCAGATTTGTGTTTTGAGACAAAATGCACATTTCTTTGTACGATTATAAAATTACTACATGCATATATCGAATTCCACAAGTGTTAATATTACAAGAAGTGTGTACAGAGCATTACTACCCAACAAAACATGTTAGAATGATGGAAATGTTCTTTGTCATCCAATACAGTAACCTGTAGCCACAAGTGAAATGTGGATGGACAGTAGGCTCAGGAACAGGCTCATCCACACCAGTTCTTATCTTTTTCTTCTGGGGATAATATAAGGGAACTCGAAAACTCTGAGGGAAAAAATGGAATTGAAAGATAATGAAACATTTCCACAAACGTTTTGAAACCCCCTCACTTGTCTGAATGGATTGGTGTGTGTTTTTCCAGAGGTTTTTCTGTGCTGTAACAAATAAGTGTCGATCACTGGGGATCCCTTGTAAGTAAAATGTGGTGTCATGGGACACCAAGATTTAGAACCTTTTTTTGTTGTGGTTGTTGTCATTTAACCTCTCAGGTAGTTCTATATCAGTATCTTTTTACCAGCCTAATGGCACAATAAGTAAGGGAATTTAGCTGCTAACTGAACAGGTCAGCATTCCTGTCTGACTAGTCACTCCCTGGGAGCAGAAAGCTGTCTGCTGCTTTCAAGATTTAGTCTCGGAAACCCCGCGGGTCTTTGAGTTTGAATTAATTAGCACTGTTAGTTATTCAACCAGTACCCTAATGACAGGCACTCCTGTTCTTTTTGAGATTTTTTTAAAGAATCAATAGTGAAGTGAACTTTATAAAACCGTATTCTCTATTGAAAGTTAGTGGGTTTCTACACTGCTTTCCAGAAAGGCTCTCACCAACATTTTGTATAAGGATGGTGGCCACTTTGGGAAGTTAAATGTACTATAGTTTTTAAAGTAATGATCTTAATTGTAAAAGTTCTCCAAACATGGACAACCAGTCCCTTGAGATTAAAATATTCTACATGAAGAAATACATTTGTAAATTGAGAAAGAGGGGAAAGCTATTTATGTCCCCCTCCTCCCCCCACCTTTTTTTTTTAGCTCATAAAATTTCTCTGATTAGACTTCTGAGTTGAAAGGTATTAGAGGAAAATAGCCTTATTGTACTTATTATTTTTATGATGGTAAGAGTTTTCATTTTAAAGTATTTGTCTTTTGATACATGAAATAAACCATGAATGCAAATGATAAATTGTGTGTGCCATTTTATTTAAAGCTTTAGACCATGAAACCAAAGATTGTCTTCAGAGTGCATACAATCTGAATAGCGTGCTAGCAGGGGTGGTGTGTCGGAGCAGTGCTGGCCACAACGAGTCCGTGTTTTTACAGGTACAGGCACCTCACAGGACTTTGTTTACACCTGGTTTTCCCTTCCTTGTTTTTAGATCAAAAGTGACAATACTTATTGTAAACTGTCAACCTACAGTGTATGTGCAGATATAATACTACATGATTAACACAGTCTTAATAACTTTTAAGAGCTGATGGGGGCATTTATGTATTACTATTTAAAAGTTTCTAGACGAGGGAAGTTTATCCACATCTAGTGTCATTGTTAGAGGAAAAATGTATGTATTATAACTGCTTTGTGTCTGGAGATGTGAAATATACATATGAAAATCTACTTTGAGCTGGTGTCTAGGCTCTGTTGAGGAAACAAAAAATGAAGCTTTAGATAAAGCATTTAGAATATAAAATGTCATCCTGTTAAGTGCCTTCAAGTTGGTAAAATGCCAAAATTTATGAAAAATGGACATTACTAATTAGATGGACATGCAATTTTAGAGCTGCAAAGATTAATGGAATATAATGTTTTTCAACCTGTATCCAAAGGAGCTCTAGTGGCCTAGTGGGTTATGAGTTGGACTGTCAACCCAAAAGTCAGCAGTTTGAAACTACCGCCTGTTCTGACGGAGAAAGTGGATGCTTTCCCCTCCCATGAAGATTGACAGCCAGGGCACAGCAGTAGCAGTTTTACTCTGCCCTGTAGGGATCCTATGGGCTACAATCCACTAGGTGTTTGAGCCAACATGATTAAGTACACAACGTTTATGGCCAAGATGTACTGTTTGACGTACTATGTGTAGAGATGTGTAAATCTGGAGATGCACGTGAAACTTTTTAGTCTTATTATTTTGTACGTTTTTCTTTTGTTTACCAATATCAAACCATTTAAGAAATAGAGCAATTCTTACCTTGAACTCTCTCATAAAGTGGTAACATGTGCAAAATATGCAGCATAGTTCATTTTTGTGAGTAGGCGAGTGTGCTTGGATGTTTACATTCACAACTCTTATTTTTCTCAGTGTATTCAACTTCTGCAGAGGTTAACATATAATGTCAAAGTTTTCCATTCTGGTGCCAATATAGATGAGTTAATTACTTATCTGATAGATCACATGTGAGTATATAACTTTACTACTTAAACCTTTAAATAATCTGTTAGATTTCAAACTAAAATAATTTAGGAATTCAGTTTTTCTTGGATAAGATTTCACCTTTTTAAATTGTGTAGGACTGATTTTTATTTGCTCCTCTTAAGTGAAACCAGGATTACATGTTGTAAAGCAGCTTTATAGTAACTCTCATAAGGAAAAACTGGGGTAAAATTTTGTTATTAACACTGATGTTGCTATATGTCTATATTTAATCTTCATTAAAGGGGAAATATCCTGATGAATTATCAGTTGGTCATTCTGACTGTTATTTCCCTATTTCTGTGATACAGTTGAACAAAGCGATTTGGTTCAGATATGAACTAAATGGTCAGAATTAGACTGACTCAACATTTACTTCTTGGGCTTTTTGTTTTAGTTATTGTTTAAAAGGAAACGTATTTCCTCCTAACTACTGTTATTGGTAGAAAATATTTAGAAGTACAAATTGCTGTGCCACTTTGAGTCTACTAGAATTAACTCAATACTGTTTCTTGTATTATATACATAAAACTAAAACAACAGCCAGTCTCCTGAAGATGCGTTAACAATGCCTTGTCTGGGATTATTGGCAAATCTTTGTCGGCACAATCTTTCCGTTCAAACGCATATTAAGACTTTGGTAAGTTTATCTTTAAAATGTTACTTTGTGGTCGGTTCTATGCTTATAATTCTACCTTGGTTTTTTTTTCCTGTATGAAAATATTTTTAAAGAATTTTTGTGTATAGTCCAGCTGACCTGTCAAAGTTTATGAAGCATCAGATTGACATAAATAATTTGAAGGCCGTAAGGGTTAATGAACTTATAAATACTAAAAGTTTACCTCTCCGTTGAATTCCACTGTTAGTCAGATTGAATAGTATTAAGAAATGCTAAGTAAATTTTTGCTTAATGGACGTGGGACATAGGAACGCGAGTAGCATAGTGGTTACCAGTTGGGTTGCTAACCAAAAGATGAGCAGTTCGATGCAACCAGCCGCTCTGCAGGAGAAAGATGAGGCGGTCTTTCTTGTGGAGTTCAGTCTTCGAAACCCAAGGGGAGTGGCTCTAGTCTGTTGTTTAGATTCGGAACTGACTCAATGGTAGTGGGTTTATTTTGTGCTGTCTGTTTTTTTCAGATATGGAGGACATCACTGGCAAGTGATCCCGTTTATCTAACTCTCGTATTTCCACAAAATCATTAATAACTCCATCAAAAACAATTGGTGAACAAGTGCCTAATTTTCACCATGACAAAGCGGCCTTGTTGGCACAGCGAGTTAAGCATTAGACTGTTCTCCCAAAGATCAGCTATTTGAGAAAGGGGGCAAGAGATGAGGCTCTCTGCTTCCGTACAGCTTTGGAATCCCTGTGGAGCATGTCCGTTCAGCTCGATGGGGACTCTGAGTTGGACTGGACTTGATGTCCGTGGGTTTGGTTTGAGTTTGGTTGTACTATTTGTAATGTATGGAGACTCCAAAAAGGTTCATTGAAAATTTCATTACCTCTTAATTCCATTTTTCCACAAGCTTTTTAAAGCCTCTTTGTGCAGGGTCGCTGTGAGTCAGAATTCACTCGATGGCAGAGTTTGCTGTGTGGTTTTTGTTTATGAAGGTACCCATACCACTCGGCTCTGGAATGATCTCTTAAGTGAAAATGATCATCAGAAAGCATGATAAAGTTAACTGCTGCCCCGACATGTGTAATACAAAATAACATTTCTAGTTTAATAAAGATAATCTTGATTTTTACCATAATCATGAGGTTCTAACAAATCTGAAGAACTCTTCATATGTCTTTTTTCAGCCATTAGAACTTACATCTAGCTTTACTGTCAGAATTAGTTATTGTAAGATGATAAAACTTGGCAAAAATGCATTTTACACTCATCTGGGCATTTTAGGGTTAATTTTCTCTGAATGCTCATTCTTAATACTAGTCTTTGAATTTACCGTATATACTCTTGTATAAGCTGAGTTTCAGCACACTTTTAAATGCCGTTTTTGTGGTAAAATTAGGTACCTCGGCTGATATTTGGGTCGGCTTATACTCAAGTATATACGGTATGTTGACCTTTGATTCTATGACTTTCACCTCTAGAAAACCAGAAAACATCTCTTAAAGGTGACAGTCATTTTTTCATATAATAATGATTTTTACTAATATTTTGTTTACCTACTTTGCAAGACATGCTTTTTTTAAGTCAAAATATACAACTAAGGTAATTTTTCATTCTGATTTTTTTTCCACAGAGTAATGTGAAAGCTTTTTATCGAACTCTTATAACCTACTTGGCCCATAGTAGTTTAACTGTGGTTGTGTTTGCACTTTCAATACTATCCAGTTTGACATTAAATGAAGAGGTTGGGGAAAAGGTAAATATGACAAATTATTTATGAAGATAATTCAACTGAAGATTATAGTTTTTAGTACCTTAAAAGTTATTGCCAATTAAATAGATTTTCAAGTTTAGAGCTGGTAAAATTAATGGAATGTAATATGTTGCTTTTTATGTTTTAGGATGATGTCAGCTTCCATTTTTTGTATAATAATACATTTCCTAACTTGTTTTTAAGCTGTTCCACGCCCGAAACATTCATCAAACTTTTCAGTTAATATTTAATATTCTTGTAAACGGTGATGGTACACTAACTAGAAAGTATTCAGTTGACCTGCTGGTGGACCTCCTTAAAAATCCAAAAATTGCTGATTATCTTACCAGGTATGGCTAATAAATTTTAGAGCTTTTTTCCAACCAAGTTGTGTCTATAATACATAAACCTGCCTTTAAAGATGTAGTAAATATCAATTCTGTTGATGCATAGAAGACTAAACCCAAATGCCTTGGCATGTTTTATTCCCATTCTGGTTGTTTTTTTTTACTGTGAAATATAAAATTATAACCAGATTTTATACATACCTGTGCATATGTGTATATGTTTCAGTCTTTGTCCTATATTAGTAAGGATGCGTAATTTTCCAAAATAGAGACATCTGGATGAATTTGTTTTAAAACCATTTAAAAATTCTGAACATTATGTTCTTTGAAAGAATAATTGAGGAACATTCTTATTAGTATGGCTTTGAGTGTTTTGGATTTGGTATTTAAAAAAAAGTTATGTTTCTTTTGGTGCATGTCTCATACTTGAAGATAGAATGGAAGTCTAATGATATACAATATCTTTACTATCACAGTGTTTTTGTTGAGATAATGATGCATAATTTGAGATCAGTAAATAGCTGTTTACCAAACAGTTGTGGACTTTGACATCTTCAGTACAATTTTCCCTTTGCCTGTGCTGCTTGAGCGTGTTATCTAAGTTCATGTTCTCTCAATATATTGTCTCTCTGGGTCCTACTATTCATGGCAATGGCTACACAAAACTCACAGACAAAATTCTTGATTAAGGGGATTATTAAGGAATTAACAAGTTGTAATGCCAATGAGACGTGCTCAGCTCAGGGTTCTCATCAGGACATGGTAGAGGGCTCTTTCAGGCCTGCTAATAAAGTACCAGAGAGCATACTACCCTGCGGCAAGCCTCGGCTCTAAGGCACACAGCACAAGCTCAGCAAGCCAGCGCCCCGCATTAAGTGCCTAGAAGCACCCACTCCAATAAGCTGAAGACCAAAGGCGCCCAGTGCCATTTCCATGGGTCAGCAAGCCCCACACTCCTAATTAAGTATTTATTAACTAATTAATTAATTAAGAGGCACCTCGATGCACAATTAGCTTCCTGCACAAAAGCTCTCAGCCATACTTACTCCCTGGATGGGGAAGACCATTACTTTGTTCCACACTCTTGACTCCTAGGTCTGTTGCTGCTGCTCTGATGGCACAGCTCTTTTGGGATCCAGGAAGTTCACTGCCTAGGGGTCTTGGGTCCAGAGGACATACTCATGGCTCTTGCTGGTAACGAAATCCCTCCTCCTGTTCTCAGAAGACTCCTTTTTATTCACAGTAGAGTAGCACTCTAGGGAATCCTGCTTGCAGTTACTCACAGGTAAATCTTATCAGTATCTTCTCCTACCTCCTGACCAGTCCCATGAAGGGGAAAGTCATGTGGTGGGAGTTACGAGACTGGCTAGAAGAACCATGTTAAATAATCCACTGACCCTGTAGTTAGGCTGTTGTGGAAAAAAAAAACCTATCGGGACAAGGTTTACTTGGTTAACTGTAAAGCCAAATGTTTTACCTTTTCATTTTACCTTCTCTCCTTTTACGTGCCGGTGGGTAAGAGAACGTTCTTCCTGAGTGCCTCCCTTCCGTCTCTTGACGTGCTCAGAGTCCTCCCAGTATTTCCTCCTGTGATACCCATTCTGGCCACTAAATCGTGCTTACTTACCAGCTTCATGGTAAGCAGAAAACTTACTTTAGAGAGACAGTCCAGGAGGACAAGATATTCTAGTGTAGCCTCAGTAACTGGGTGCTTCCTCACTTCTGTAAATCTCTCACTTCCAAGATCTTTTCTTGCCTATCTAGCCTAGAGCGTTAGAGTCACCTCTATCAAAAGAAGTGTGTTTAACTGTTACCTTATTGATCTGTCATCCGGTTAACAAAACCTCAACCTAATTCTGTTTTAAAGTTTGATTTAATTCCTGAGTTCTTAATCAAGGCTTGAGAGAAATCAGTTTTAGTTGTAAATAATTTAGCTGGTCAGGACTCCTGTTTTATTCCTTTCTAATATTTTCAGTGATATATCAAATCTTTACTACCGTATTCTTGCTGCCTCTCACTCAGGAAATGACATTATCTTTGTGTCACAGAAGGAGGGGAACAAGTTACATCTTAGTAGAGCTCTTTCAAAATGTGTGTCCTTGGGAAAACTTACTTATCTCTGTTTATACTAGTTCTAAGCCATATCTTATTCCACTTTTAAAAGTATGGCGTTATTCTGTACACAGTCTCATACTATCTTCTTCAATAGTTTTCCTTATCTCTTCAATACCTCCCATTCAGATGACTTGTCTTTCATTTATAAAAATGCTCAACTTTCATCTACTCTTCAACAATATGTCGCTTTTAAAATCTGACCTCCCATTGTGTTAAAGATGTATCTCAACATACTCACTGTTGCCTTTCAAAATCTGACCCTGTGTGGCATCTCAGCCTTATTTTGTTGCATTTGCACGCCTCCTATGACCTTCTGTCTAATTGCAGACAGTAAGTAGAATTCTCTTTTCTAGAAGCACGTTTGCATGTATTCATGTGTACTCGCCTTTCTTACTCCCTTGGGATGCTGGATTGAATAAGCTTCTCCTGTCTTATACCTTAATTATTCTTTGAAACTCAAATCTATGAAGCCCCTCAGCTAATCAAGCCTGCCGTGTTAGGCCAAGTTGACTAGAGAAACAAGAGAAACAAATTCAGTGACACTCATATGTATAAGAGAAAGTTTTATGTCAAGAAGTAATTATAGGTCAAGAAAACATCCTGGCCTGGTCCATCTTAAGTCCATGAGCCTGATACTAATCCATAAGTCCCTATTCAGAATCACACAGCCACATGCAATGATGCAGATGCAGGAAGATCACAGCCCAGCAGGTGAAAAGTCGTGTGGATTCGAGGTTGGTGAAAACATGGTAGGGCTCTGGCATTTCTCAGGGTCGCCAGGAACAGGAAGGTGAAAGCAGAGGGGACACGTTCCAGAGAACTATATAGAAGGTGACGGCTTCTAGGAAGGTTTTCAGGCTGCGATATGATTGACAGGCTAAACTCCACCCATATCTTCTCACAGGTGCCTTGTTGGCACAAAAAAAGGTAACGGTTACACCTGCCTTGCCGAGTATAGGTTTGGTACTACTCCTCTTTCCACATCAGCTCCTACGTCCCTCCATTTTAGTGGTTATTACTTCCTTTCTTTATGCCTCCATGCTAAGATAGTGAATTTAGGATACTCTGTATAATATGAGTGGTTCCTCTGGTACCTCTCAGAGTCATAACAATTTACTTACTTCAACTAAGGAAGAACTGGAGTCAGTAAACATTGGGTCTTAAGTCTGTATTTGCAGGGCCAAACTTAATGGCTGGCAATTGTCCATCCTTGATTAAAAAACAGCTGTCTAATTCATTAAATCCCTTCTGTGTCCTTTGAATTTTTACAAATTTAACACAGCCTTTAAAAAATAAATTTCAATTATCTACTCGTTGTTTTCACTCGTTAGTAAATGACAAACCATATTATATATGTCATGGTCATAGGGTATGTTTCTTATTTAAGCGTGAAGTTTGCAAAGACTGTGTTCTGCATTACAAGCCCCAAATGAATAGATGATAGAAAATACACTTCAATTTTATGTTTTTCTTGTAGATACATGCTTCGTGCTATACCAATTACATAATTATATCCAGTCTCTACTTTCATTTCAAACCTAGGTATGAGCACTTTTCTTCATGTCTTAATCAAGTATTAGGCCTTCTTAATGGGAAGGACCCTGATTCTTCTTCAAAGGTATGTGCAAACAACTTTTTATTTTAAATTTTTAGCGAACTACAGAGTATGGAAAAACACTAAGTGCGCTGCTCCCTGAGTTTTTACAAACTGTAAAAAGCCATCTAGCGTGTGTACAGATAAGAAAATAGCGTCAGCCGATCTTTGGAAACCCTTCTCCTAGTTACTCTTAGTTACTCTCCTCTCCGTCGTATCTCTCAGCCTTAACAAAGGTAACTACTATCCTGAATTCAACAGCCTGGGGCTCCATGTTTTTCATCTTAAAAAGACAATGTGATTGATTCTTCGTATAGTTTTTTTTTTGTTCAGCATTATGTTAAATTGATCTATGGCTATTATGAAAAGTCTGGCTTTTGCGTTTTCTGCCTTTCAGGGATCGTGTGCACATGTTTTCCTTGGCAAAAACCTAGCAGTGGAATCACTAGAGCAGCAGTTCTCAACCTGTGGGTTGCAGCCCCTTTGGGGGTCGAACGACCCTTTCACTGGGGTCGCCCGATTTCATAACAGTAGCAAAATGACAGTTATGAAGTAGCAATGAAAATAATTTTATGGTTGGGGGTCACGACAACACGAGGAACTGTATTAAAGGGTCACGGCATTCGGAAGATTGAGAACCACTGTACTAGAGCATATAGTACAGTTTTCAAAAGAGGTTTTACCAGTGAATGAAGATTCCAATTGCTCGATCGTCTTGTCCATATTTTATATTTTAATCTTCATTTTAGCCACTCTAATAATTGAAGCATTGGGCTGTTAGCAGCGACTTGACCACCAGCTGTTCCACAGGAGACAGGGAAGCAGTCTGCTTCTATGGAGTCACAGTCTTGGAAATCCTATGTCATATCGCTACTTGGTCATATAGGGTCACTGACTCAGAGTCAGCTTGAACAGCAGTGTGTGGCTCTGTGTAATGATTGTTTGATAACATGGAATTATACTTTACATTTCTGAAATGAACAATAAAAAGTTGAGTATTTTTTAGGATATTCATGGATATGCTAATTGATAAAGAACCATTATATTCT
>NW_022103902.1:9163113-9173598 GCF_000313985.2 Echinops telfairi | reverse complement strand
GCTTGTTTACCTTCAAGCCTTTAAGACCCCCGACGCTATATTTTTTGACAGCCGTGCACCATCAGCTTTCTTCACCACATTTGCTTATGCACCCGCTTTGTCTTCAGCGATTGTGTCAGGAAGGTCATGATACTATTATAAGTGATGATGCCAGCCATTTAGTCCGTCCCTAAAAGACTGGTCCTGGAAATTTAACTTGTCAATGTAGCCTATTATAAATTACTAACTGAAGAAAGATGAATACGCATTTAAGGATATTTTAAAGATTTGTAAATGGAAAGAAGTCTAAAGGAGCCAAAGCATGCCAATACAGTGTATGCCTAATGATTTTCCATCCAAAACACTTAAAACATTGCCGGTTTGATGAGCGTATTTTCTGATGAGGAATAACTCCGGTGAAGCTTTTCTGGGTGTTTTTATGCTAAAGCTTCTCCCCCTTTCCCCAATTCCTTCCAAATGAGCAAGTGAACAAGGAAAATGCCTTCAGCATCTGTGTCTTGAAATGATTCTTCCAAGAGGTACTTGAGGAGCTTGATCTTGTTGAAAATTCCCATTGAATGCTCCACGCTTGACTGTAGTGAACCTGGACTCAGTAGCTTGAGCACCCATGGAGTTTATTTTGGTAAAAAATGTTTGACGTCTATGCATACGATTTTCTTAATAAACACGTTCCATGACCAAAATTTTGGAAGGCCCCTCATGTATATATCATACACACATACATATCAAATATCTCTCTGTTCTATGAGTGGTCTTTACACTGCCTTAATGTCTTAATTTTAATGTAGCTCGTGTATTGATTATCCTAGACAGTTAGTGCTTTGTGGCTCAATTAAGAAAATATTGGCATATTCTAAACTCACCAAGATAGACTTCCACGTTTTCCTCTAAAAACTTTATAGTTTTGCTTTTCACATTTTACAATGAGTCAGAGTCATCTCAGTACAATGATGTGATGCTGAATATAGAAAGTCTAAAACCTATAAAAATAATTATAACTAAATTATACTTGGCGAATACAAAATGAACGTGTGTCTGTGTGTGTAAAATTTGGGTATGTGGAATATGGAAAGCTGATTGTAAAATTTATGTGACTATGCAAAGATTTAAAAATAACCACAAAAACATTAAGTTGATGTCGGGGGTTTAAATGGAGAGAAAATGTTTTGAGAAACGATGTACAAATGCGCTTTACACAATTGATGTGTGTATGGATTGGGATAACAGTTGTATGAGCCCCTAATAAAATGTTAAAAAAGAAAAAAAAGACATTAAGTTGATTCCAACTCACAGTTTTACCACAAATACTAGAGCGAGTTCTTTGACTAGAGAACCAGTAGTGGCAGACAACGTAAATGACAGCATCACTCAGAATTCAACCAGACATGAAAGATGTCTGGAAGTTCACTTTAAGTTAAACTTTCAGTGAGAGTTTATAATGAAGGCAATTAAAAAGTAAAAAGAGGAAATAATGTACTTTCAATTGGTGAAGGCAAGTATATTTCAAGAACTTGAGTAAAGGGAAAGGCAATATTCAATAAAGAGGTTGACAAAGAATCAGGGAGGCCGGAGACGACACTTAAGAGGGCGTCCGTTTTGAACGTGATCCTGCATTAAGTGATGTACAAGTGGATGCGTGGATAGATGGATAGGTTGAATGGGTATGGAAAGGAGAGTGGAGTATTTATGTAAACTTCCCATCGTCACAGAAGCCCTGGTGGTGTAGTGGATTGTGAGTTGGGCTGCGAGCTGCTCTGTCAGCAGTTTGAAACCACAAAGCACCCTAAGGAAGAAAGACTAGACTTTCTATTCCCGTAAGAGTTAACTGTCAGAAACCCACAGGGGCAGTTCTACCCTGTCCTAAAAGAGCACTATAAGTCAAAATTGACTTGATGGCAATGAGTTTGGTGTTTTGTTCCCAAAACCACCAACCACCACAGGAGAAAGATGAGATTTCCGATTCCTGTGAAGAGTGAATGTCTCAGGAACCCACAGGGGAAGTTGTCCTCTGTTCCATACAGTCCTGTGAGTCCAACTTGACTCGATGGTAGTGAGTTACACCCACTCCAGTGACACACACACTTACAGTGGATGTTTATACATTGTCCTTGCAACTATGAGGAATGGCTCTGGGCGGAGTAGAGCTTTCCTAGTACGCGTTTTTTCTGCTAGATGAGCATTGAACAACTCACTATTTGAGTTAGTGGACCCAGTGGCGTCACCTGTAAAGATTCTCTCTGTTCGCAGTGAATTTTTTCATAAAAGCAGTTTCGTTCCAACCTCGTTTATTGTGATGGCTGATTTAAGAGAATCACGTGCGACTATGAAATTTTGTTTCCAGCCCAAGAAAAAAAATCCCGCAGAAACTGTTGTGATGTTGTGCACAGCTTACAAGGACAGTGCTATGGGAAAAACTCAAGTGTGCGAGTGGTTTTCTCTTTTCAAAAACAGTGAAATGTCAATCAATGACAAACCTCTTTCTTGACATCCGTCAACTTCCCAAATAGATGAGAATGTCGCCTAGTAGTTCATTTGGAATTCATTCCACCAAATCAGACTGTTAATCAAGCTTTCTATTTAGAGGTTCTGAAACGATTGCATTACAAAAGGCTTGAATTGTGGCAGATGGGACTGGTTTTGCCACCATGACAGTGCACGTGCTCATGCAGCCATCTCGATGCACCAGTTTTTGGCAAAAAAACAGCATGCCTCTTTTGTTCCTCTGTGCCTTACTCACCTGACCTTGCTCTGTGCGACTTCTTAGTGTTTCTGCAAATGCAAAGAGACATGAAAGGACAGTGATTTACAAAGTAGGAGAGGCAAAGAAAAAACCGAGGGAGGTACTGTCAGCCATCCAAAGAGTTGAGTTTGAAAAATGTTTCCAAGAATGGAATTGCAGATTTGACAAATGTATTAAGTGTAATGGAGGACACTTTGAAGGTGATAAGGTTGTTTTGTTAAAATTAAATACATAGCTTTGAAAAGAAAAATTCCAGTGTTTTTTGGGGGGTACCCCCTCATATATCCATGTATGTTATGGAGCATATAAGATCAGAGTTATGAAAATTATTAAACAGCCAAATACCTTGCAAGACTGAGTCAGTTTTCTTGGGGAATCAAGACCATAGTGTCAGAAGCAAGACCAGGGTCAATTGGCATAGCATTCCACAAAGGTGTGCCCTACTTTGTTGAGTAGAGATAAAGCCTTAACATCTCATGAGTGATCATCTAAGGTACAATTGTTGGGTTATCTCTGTCCAGTGGAGAAGTATGGTGAGAATGAAAACATAGAATCAGTCTAATGAACTAATGGACCATGCAAATATCAGTTTAAATGATCCTGACACCAAAGGAACTAGATGGTGCCTGCCTATCAGTAGCAACTGCTCTGAAAGATATCCCATTAGAAAGGCTTGAATTCAGTGGGAGAAAGAATGTGGAGTAAAACTCAACATCATAAAAGAGACCAAGCTTTTTGTCTATATTCTTTCACCGAAAAATGAGCAATGGGAACCGCCAACCAGCACACCTGAGAATATTGGCCATTTGGGACCAACATGGCAGCATTTACTCAAGGACAAAATTCAGAAAGCTTGGTAAAAACGGATAGATACAGGATAGGAGGTAGAATAGGTGATGTATGTTATTTTGTGGGGATTGCAGTGAATGAGATGAAATAATGTGTATGAGTCTTTGAATGCAAAAGTGGTATCTCTATAAACATTCACTCAGTTCATTTGAAAGGCTAAAAAGTAATAGAGATTATCATTTTTATAATAAGTATTGATGGAGTGAATTCTATATATTTCAGGTACTTTCCCAACTGTATGTCCTTTACATGTTAACAGAGATAAAGAGAGGTAGAAAATAAATGGAGAAGTAAAGAGATGCCAAGATACCGTTCATACGAAATGATAGGTTGGTAGTATAAGGAATAAAGCAGACTGTAACCTAAGCAAAGGTTGCTATGGGCTACTATCTCACTGTGAGTATAAGGCCCAAAAGTATGCAATAGAGAAGGAACAGAATAGAAGAAGGTTATCAAGGGGCATAATGCCAGCAATGTACAAAGTAATGTGGAAATCATCATCAGCATTCTAAAGCTAGGTTGCCACTTTTAAATCTTATCCTAATATAGGGTTGCTATGTGTCGGTATCGACTCGATATCACTGAGGTTTTTTGATTTGGGGGTGTTTTTTTTATGTGCTTTATAGAGTGAGCCTTAAGTCCTCAGATAACGTTTTCTTTATTACTAATTTTTTTAAAAAATTATTTTTAATCTCAGAAACAGCATGTTGGTGGTGGTAACCGCCACACCTCCCCGCCCTGCTTTACTCCATAAGAGTTGAAGTTGCCCCTTTCCTAGTCTGACTTTCATAGTCTTACTTTTCAGAAGTCACTGCTAGGTGCCATCAGGTTGCGCCCCTTAGCATAGGGTGGGCCTGCCGCACTGGGGTCCCTGCGCGGCAGTCTGCACAGGAACACGCTGTTGCGTGTTTCTTTCCCACAGCAGCTGGCCGGTCCAGAGGACCTCGTCGTTTGTAACAGGGCTTAAGCATTTTGCCAGTAGGGCCCTTTCATTAGTGGCATGGCCATTAACAAATAAATTCCTTTGCGAGCTACTGGTAATTAATCACACAATTTGAAAATATTAATGAAAGGATAAGTGGAAGCTGAATTTAGTTTGGGGATTAGAGTATTTTCTTTTTTAAAAATGTCATTTTTAGCTTCATCATTTGATTGCTTTGTACATGAAAGTCCAATGATACTGACATTTAATGAAGACTTTATATTGCACAGGTTTTAGAATTACTTCTTGCCTTCTGTTCAGTGACTCAGCTGCGCCACGTGCTCACTCAGAAGATATTTGAACAGGCTCCGTCTGGCAACACCGGCCTGGGAAGCCGTTCTAAATGTTTAGAACCCACTGTGGCTTTACTCCGTTGGTCAAGCCAACCTCTGGATGCTTCAGAAAACTGTTCTAATTTAGCATTACAGTTGTTCAAGGAAATATTTGAGGTAACAGGATGATTGGCAATTTGGCTTTGTGTTCAGAAATGCTCATCATTATTTCATTTGTTATCAGTCACATGACTTGCCTTCATTCAGCTATTTTTTTTTTTTTTCTGCATGTATTAGTGTTTCTAACTCGGGATCCCCCAACACTGAGTAGCTTATATATGCTCAGTCCAGTGTAATAACTGGAGGTAGTAACTGAGAGTTAGATCTTTGGATGTTTTGTGACTGTGACTGTTTAGTCACCGTCTGTCCTTCCATCCTTGTCTGTATTATCTACTGTATTAAATGGTCGAGTAGATTAATATCAGGATATCGATGTCAGTCAGTGAAATGGAATGGAGCCTATAGATGTAAGAATGATTAATTTGTGTTCATAAAGATTTATGTACACATTCTTTATATTTTATGTTGGTCAAGATTCATAATTTTATCATTGAAAAACACATTTGATATTCTTAATTGAAATTATTCATGGTTAGAGAATACTAAGTCCAATATTGTTGTTGTTAGTATATACGGCAAATCCAAGATACCACCTTTCAGTAAATATTTCTCATTTAGAGCAGTGTAAAAATCATATTCATATCCATTTGATAAAGTCTTATTCTTCCATCTGAGAAGAAAGTTAGCATGTCCTTGAGACTGAATTAAAAGATAAGATTTTGTAGAACTCGGGTCAATGAAATATTGGAAAAGTTCTAAAAAATGTATGAGTCTTACAGCTCAGTGATCACTGTTTCTGTCTCCTTTGTTGCACTGTACTTTGAATTGGCCGTGGTGGTGGTGGTGATTCTGCAGGATATCATAGATACTGCTTCCTGTTCCTCAGCCGATCATTTTGTGAACCTTTTGCTGCCTACGGTCCTTGACCAACTTCAATTTACAGAACAAAATTTAGATGATACCTTAATGAGGAAAAAATGTGAAAGGATGATCAAGGGCATCGAAATTTTTTTAAATATCCTTTCCGGTCACAAATGTGGAAACTATATAAATAACTACTCATTCTTTCCCTAAAGTTGCATTTACTCATTTAGTGTTTATTTTGTAACAGAATTTAAAAATCTAAAATTTAGTAGTAAGTACATTAATAGTAAAACTGTTAATGCTAAAATGCATGTTAAGATACATTTTAAACTTTATGTAAACATTTCTACCACAAGTTGGGATTAGAAGATATATTCTAAAATGATTATTCTACTCTTCCCTGTTAATCCAACTTCTGATTTTGATGCTGATTGCTGCCCTGGATAATTAGTGATGCCATCTTTGGTGGAATATCTAGAAGATAAGGAAATATTGGTAGGGCTACTTCTGTGTCGCTCCCCCACCCCCCCAAAAAAAGGCAGCAAGCAGTTTTTTTATTTTGTTTTATTTTTCCGCTTTGGAGCATTATTTATTTATTTTCCAAAACCATTTTATTGGGAGCTAATATAGATAATACTTCATAGTTCAATCGTGTTCGGCAGTATTGTACAATTGCTACCACATCAGTTTCAAAACATTCTCTTCTTGGACCCTTGATGCCAGCTCCTCTTTAACCCCCGTCCCCCCAGTGTACCCCCAGGAGCCCCTTTCCTACTTGTTGTCTCTATAGGTTCATTTATTTTCGTCTAGATTTTTGGTTCATTTCAAAATTTAAAATCTATATCTATACATGTTTCAATAATTATATCACATGTGATTTTAGAAAAAGACAACTATATCAAGACGTATTAACTCATCTCAGTAAAAGAAACCCTTGAGTACAACAGGGTCACTGCTTAAGTCGTGTACTAATTTCCATGCTGCTTCTGTGTTAATTCTTTTTCTATAATCAGCTGATTCTAAATTCCTTAGAAGTCCAAGTATAAATTCTTTAAAAGTAAAACCAAACCCAGATAATGACCCTATACAGAATTTTCTGAGCTAATTCTCCCATGAAGGAGTTTGTAGTTTTAATGCAATTAGTAGCCCAATGTATGTATGTATGTGTATGGATATATTTGAGCAGTGAACCTCTGTATGTCAGCCATATATATCTTAAATTTACCTAGCTGGACTTCCTTTCATCTTAGAACAACAGGAATGTGCTCAGCTTTGTCCTGTCCTAGAGCAAACTCAACCTCTGTTTAATCTTCTGAGTTACTGCTCCTTAATTTTCTTGATCTTTTATAGCAGTTCTTTCCACACCCTGGACAGAACAGTTGGGGAATATTTTTTTAAATCTTAACACGAGATCTTTCCAGTGGATAATGTGAAACCCTAGAGAGAGAGTGTGTGTGTGTTTGAATTACTCGGTTGATTTTACCACCTAAAGTTGAAAATCTGCACTAGGATTTATATGATTACTCTGCTGCCCTACTCCTTATAATTAGTACACTCAAGCAGACTCTTATTAAGTGGTACCATAACTTGATCCTTTTTAATCCTAGATACTCAATTTAACATATGCTCAATTTGAAATAATGTTCTTTAACTTATTAATTGATTATTATTACTTCTAATAAAAGATGCCTATCCGGTTAAAAAGGAAAATCTTGTTTTTATCACTAGTGAGAAACGTTGAGTGCTAATCTGGATTACTTACCAGTAACTTAAATTTCCGAAGTTTCCTTTTCAGACCTGGAGCTATATTGCAAGGAAACAATAATTTCCATGAAGTCACCTGAACACTGTAAAAGCAAACAGGTGCTGTTGGGTTGGTTTCTGCCCTGTACAACTGTGTGTCAGAGTAGACCTGCGCCTTATGGGTTTTCATTGAAGGAGTTTTGGGAGTGAGACTTTTCTCTTGATTGAGGCATTTCTGGGTGGACTTAATTGCCAACCTTTGTTTAGCAATCTAGTGCATTAACCTTAGTTTGTACTCTACAGGGACCCCAAATGCTATACAGTGCTAAACAAATATAAGATATTTTCAGAAATTCCTGTTTGTGTTCCTTAACAAAACCTACCTCTCTGTGGAGAGGATGCTCTCAAAATGCATGTTGCAAAATGTCTGACCACTGTCAAGTGTACTACTCTGATAGAACAGCAATTTACATACGGCAAGATTGACCTGGGGTTTGGAACAAAGGTAGCAGATTCTGAACTGTGGTGAGTATATGACATCCACGTAACAAAAGTTTAGGGCAAAATTACTAAAGTTTTTAAAAACATCTAATGGCAATGCTTTTTATCCTTTTTGGAGAACAGCAACTCAAATTATAGCAGAGACGCAACAAGCATTTTTCATAATGATTTTACTTCATTCATTCAGTTCATAGACTGTCTCTGATATTAACCCTTACGGTTTCTATTTTAATTGTTTAGGTCTATTTTGCTCTGTTTTAATTCATTGTGGCTGTCTGAGTTTTCAGTACTCCCTAACATTTCTTTCCCTAACTCCTTTTTGCGAATTTTATGCATGTAATTTTACAATTTTAAATGAAAAAAAATATGAACCTTTTTTCAACAAGGAAAAACCTTCATTGCTGAAGGTTTCCCATACCAGGGACAGCTCTTTTTCTTTAATGATTAAAAGTGGATTTTTACTACGAGTGTGAAGATAGATAATCTTCAGTGCCCTTGCCCCTTGATGAATTAAATTCATTTGACAAATCTCTATGGAACGACTGCTACATGCTAGACACCATTATTTGTTCAAATTTCCATAAATGTCATAATTGTCAGTGATTGCACTCAAAAACAAAGTCATCTTTTTTTATACTCCTCTTCGGGTATAAAGTTCAGAAAACTGTGCATAGTTGGTGTTCAACAACTCTGTTGACTAAGATTGCCGACTAGTGATATTCCGTTGACAAAGCTAAGAATTATTTAGGTCATACTGCTTACATTAACACTAATTTTGAGCAGAAAGTCTAATAATGTTAGTATTTGAAAGTAGAACAAGAATTACTGTCTAAAATTCTATTATTAATGCCATTGTGTTATCTTTGGCTCTTAGATTGTAAGGATGTTGGTCTCTGATATTTGTACTTCTCGACAAAGTGATTACCTTCTTGAAGTTTAAAATCAAACAAATGTCGGCCTTTTGATTTCGTTAGGATTATGAAGGGAAACAGCTCTCAGCGAATTTTGAGTTAACCAATTTTAACCCTAACTTATTCTTAAAGCAAACTCGCTGCTGATGTGATTTTGAAAACTCTTGATTTGATGAACAAACTTAAGCACTTGGTTTCTGGTATGGAAGTAAGCTTCTACAAAATCCTTCAGGTGAGTTTAAGCTCTTCAAACATTGAATGTATCCATATTAAACAAACAAGTCACTGTTTTAATATTTTTAATCTTTTGAAGATGTTTTTCTAGAATTTGTCATCAAAGACAGAATTAAAGTTGTTAAATTTCTTAAATACTTATAGTATCGTTAGGACCATTATTTTATGAGCTTCGTTAGAAATGGAGCATAAGAGTTCCTGAGTCAATTGCTCAGAATTCTGGCTTAGTGGTGCTTCCTCGGCCTTTTTCCTAGCTTGTGTCAGATTTGTAAGGTTCTCCATTTGTTTCTATTGGCATTTTCAGGATTGGACTTTTTTTTGATACTTTTCTTGCGGGCTCTTACATCTCCCTTCACAATACATACATCATCCATTGTGTCGAGCACATTCGTACATATGCTGCCATCATCATTTTCCAAGCATTTTCCTTCTACTTGAGCCCTTGATAGCAGCTCCTCATTTCCCCTCTCACTCCCCGCCCTCCCTCCCTCACGAACCCTTAATAAGTTATAGATTATTATTTTCCTGTCTTACACCATCCTCTGTTGCCCTTCATCCACTTTTCTGTTGTCCGTCCCCCAGGGAGGAGGTTGTATGTTGATCCTTGGGATCCATTCCCCGTCTTCTCCACCTTCCCTTATCCTCCCGTTATCTCTATTCTCATTGTTGGCCCTGAGGGCTGATCTCTCCTGGATTCCCTGTGTTGCTGGCTTTTATCCGTAGCAGTGCGTGCTCTGTTCTAATCTGATTTGTAAGGTAGAATTGAAGCCATGATAATGGGGGAAAGGAAACACTAAGGAACCAGAGGAAAGTTGTGTGTTTCGTTGGTGCTGTACTGCATGCTGACTGGCTGACTCTTCCTTGTGACCCTTCTGTGAGGGGATGTCCAGTTGTCTATAGATGAGCTTTGGGTCTCCCCCCCACCCCCACCCCACCCCACCCCCATTCACATTGGGTATGATTTTGTTCTGGGTCTTAGATACCTGATACCTGATCCCATTGACACCTCATGATACGCAGGCTGGTGTGCTTCTTCCATGTGGGCTTTGTTGCTTCTGAGCTAGATGGCCGCTTGTTTATCTTCAAGCTTTTAAGACCCCAGACGCTATATATTTTGATAGCTGGCACCATCAGCTTTCATTTGCTTATGCACCCATTTTGTCTTTAGTGATCATGTCGGGAAGGTGAGCATCACAGGATGCCACATTATTAAAACAAAGTGTTCTTGTGTTGAGGGAGTACTTGAGTCAAGGCCTTATGTCCATCTGC
>NW_022103902.1:9131862-9162159 GCF_000313985.2 Echinops telfairi | reverse complement strand
GGGGGGGGGTGCAGAAAGAGGGGGGTCCACATAGTTGGGATTTCAGCTAGCCCTGAAAACCTCTCTTGGTTCCCTGGTACATTGTGGTATGTTGTATTCATGTCTTGGCACATCGGGTTGAAGCCTGGTCTCTCCCTCTCCTGTGGAGATGTAAACAGTACCCCTTGGGTGGGTTAGTGCCCTGGTCCACGCCCACCCATGTCTTTTTTATTTAGTCTTTGTTTCATCCTCCTATTTAGTTGGCTGCCATATGTATCCCTGGATTGTATTTGGTCCCTGCCATAGTAGCTGGACCTCACCCCACCCCAGGAATGTATGTACATAGGAGCTTTTCCTGTATGCCCCATTTTTTTTAATCTTACCTCAGTGGACTGATGTTGTACTTGTTCTTTTGTGCTTGGCTTATTTCACTTAGCATGATTTCCTCCAGTTCTTCCCATATGGCAATGTACTTCGTGCGTTCATCATTGCCTTTAGGGATGTGTATGTATGCATGTACCACAGTTTTTTGATCCATTTGTCCGTTGATGGAAATTTGTGTTGTTTCCAACTCTTTGCAATTGTGAACTGTGCTGTGATCTACATTGGGGCAGATATCTGATCATGGTTTGTTTCTTACCTCTTCTAGGTATATGCCCAGTAGGGGGATTGCTGGGTCATATGGTAGCTCAATTTCCATCTGTTTTAGAAATCACCAGTCGATTTCCACAGTGACTGTACATAACTACAGCTCCACCAGCAGTGGACTAGAGTCACCATAGCCCCTCCAACATTTGTTGCTTTCTGATTTTTTGAATTGGGCTATCTTAGAGGGTATTAGGTAGTATCTCATTGTTGTTTTAATTTTCACTTCTCTTATAGGTAAGGAGCGAGAACATTTTCTCATATGTTTTTGCACATTCGGATTTCTGTCCTTGTGAAACTTCTGTTCGGGTCCTTTGTGGTCAGTTAGTTTTTTTCTTATTGTAAGCTTGCAAAGTATTGTAGATTTTAGTGGTAAGGCCTTTGTCTGATGTGTCATTGCTAAAGATGTTTTCCCAGTCTTTGGGCTCTCTTACTCTCTTGGTGAATTCTTTTGATGTACACAGGTGTTTTATCTTCAGTATATCCCACTTGTCAATTTGTGGCTCCTCTGTGTTTGTGTCCTTCCCTATTTCCAGTAGCCTATGTATTTCCTGTGCCAATGTCCTCAGGTTTGTCCCAATTCCTTCATTAATTGCCCTAATATTTTGGGATTTTGCCTCAAGGTCTGTGATCCACCTTAAGTTTATTCTTATGCATTGAGTGAGGTAAGCGTCTTGCTTCATTTTTCTCCAGGTAGATATCCATTTTTTCCAGCACCACTTATTGAAGAGGTTATCTGCTTCCCATTTGATATTTTCTGGGCCCTTATCAAAAATCAGTTGTCTGTATGCTTATGTTTTTATTTCTGGGTTTTCATCTCTTTTCCATTGGTCTGAATATCTGTCGTTATACCAGCACCACACTGTCTTGACCACTGTTTACTAAGCTAGTATGTATTCACATTGATTACGTAGCAGTGTACACAGTCGCTACAAGGTAGAGATAAATAATACTTTCCAACACCAGATGAAAACACTCTGGAGTTTGTCCAGAATGGTGTTAGGTCTTAGCTCTGCTTGTTCACTCTAATGTTTATTCGTTCTGTTTTACAAGATAACTTGTTCTTTTTCTGATTTGTTTAGGATTCTCGTCTAATTACTCCATTAGCTTTTGCTTTAACATCAGATAATAGAGAACAAGTACAGTCTGGACTGGAAATATTATTGGAAGCTGCACCACTCCCAGATTTTCCTGCGTTAGTGTGAGTTGAAATCATCTGCTATGTATCTCTCGTGGTACCAGAATACTCTCTTCCATTTCTTTAGCACTCCTCAAGGCAGATTAAGAATAAGACAAACTCTGCCATCAAGTCAGTGCCAACTCATAGCCACCCTATGGAACAGGGTAGAATGGCCCCTCTGAGTTTCTGAGGCTAACTATTTACGGGAGTAGAAAGCCCCATCTTTCTCCTGGGACCCGGTGGTATGTTGAAACTTCTGACCGTGCAGTTAGCTGCCCAGTGTGTAACCACGACACCACCAGCAATCCTTTCACTGTAAATAGATTGGTAAAGAACTTAAATGAATACTTACTGTAATAGTAAATAATCTTGTAATTTTTTTAAGATAAAATTTTAACTCCTATAACTGTAAGCTCAGGCATACTGTCACTTATAGAAAAGCTTGATCCAGGTGCTTCTGTGTATTATCAATTCATTATGCTTTTTAGTCTGTCACCATCTGTTTATTTCTGATGCAGTGGCTTCTGCTCTCCAGAAGTTCCAGCCTATCATTCTACGTCCCCCGTAAGAAGGGTCTCTTCTTCCCAATTACCTCTGTGAGAAGTGCGCAGTGCTCTCAGTGACTAGAGTCTGGTCGGGTGCCAAGGAGAGGGTCAACTTTGAGAACTGCCTGCGCTGAACGTTAGTTAGGTCTGGGAGGGCTTCCCTAAAGAAGCGTGGGAGCTCCTCTCTCAAAATGAAGTAGATGTTACCCTGGCAAAAGTCACTGTGCTCATTGAGCATGTTTATAATCATCTTGAAAATTCATATGTTTAAGACTGTAAACTTGATGATTAGCAAATCATCTAGTAAAGGCTCAACGTGAATGTGGGGGTGGGGGGAAATAAAGTGATTTATACAAGTGAATATGTGAACGTTGTGTGAACTAGCTCCAAAAGTTTTTGCTAAGTAATATATTTTCTATATGCCAGGGTTGGTAAGCAATAGCCAGTAGATAAGACACCTGCTTTCGTAAGTAAAGTTTTATTGGAGCACAGCACATACATTGGTTTTCATATTTTCTGTGTCATTTGGTGTGCGCTTACAGCAGCAGAGTTAATTCGTTGCAACAGAGACTGTATGGCCTTCAAGCTTATAATAAAAGGGTCTAAGAGGAGGGTTGCTTGCCCCTGCAGTTGCTATTAAGTGATCTAACAAACCCACTTTTCAGAATGATAATAGGTGGTCATCAATTAAGACTTAAGAAACTGTGGCTAGACAGTATGTATTAAAGCTTCCTTGTAAAATGAATTAATAAAATAAAATGAGTTAACCACCAAGGAGCTTTTCTTTGTACGCAGGATCTTTGAAGATGCTCTGTTGTTTTGTTTGCTTGTTTGGGTGGCTTGCTTGTCATTGGATGCATGAAGCAAGGACTCCGGCGGTTCAGAGTGGCAAGCTGCAGCTCCACTGAAAATGGGAGGCCCATCTTGCCCTGTGCATGTGCGGCCATGGCGTCCACCATTTTCACTGTACCTTTCACTGAGTTATGTTTTCAAAAGTTTTTCCTGACCTCTCACTCAGGTGTCTGTTTATGCCTACAATCTTATGTTGGGGCATTGTTTTCCAGTAAGAACAAACTTATTGTCATTGAGTGGAGTCAATGCTAACTCATAGCGGCCCTATAGGACAGGGTTCAAACGCCCCTGTGGGTTTCCTCCACTAACTTTACTCTAGTGGACAGCCCCATCTTTGTCCCATGGAGCAGCTGGTGGATTAGACCTGCTGACCTTGCATTTAGCAGCCCAGGGCACACCCACCACTTCATCAGAGCTCCTCAGTTTATATGCTGAATAGATAGATGGATGGGCAAGCTGAATTTTGTTGTGCTTTGTTTTTTAGTGAAACATTTAGTATGCAGGTAGGGCGCATCAGCTGTGTGTTGGGCCATCTAGACATGGATATTGCAGGAAGTAAGACCAGATGCTTCTGAAGTTTATATTCTAGTTGAGAGACAAGGGAGCTAAACAGAATTTCATATTGTGTGTATCAGTTTTGTGTGGCAGGGTTAGTATTGGGTAGTGAAGACCTTTTTCTGAGGTGCTGCATTTGAAATGAAACCTTTTGATAAAATGTCAGCCTTACACGGAATTGGGGAGAAGAATATTCCCAGCAAAGAAATGGCTGCTACAAAGACCCTGTGACCAGAGCAAGCTGGGGCTTTAAAGGACAGATTGTCAGTTAGCTTGGTTAGAACCTAGTGAGGAGAAGGGCCAGGGGGGAGGATATAGGTAAAGGTCAGGTGATAGTACCCTGAGATTGAATCTCTTAATAATTATGTCCAGCCACTCCTCATGTAGCAATATGATTAAGTTGAGGGACTCCATCATTATGTAAAACTCACCCGTGAAGCATCCACCACCTCTGGCTCCAGGCAGCATTTCTGGGCAGTCTCCTGGGGCTGTTCCCTCAAGGTCGAATCGGAGGGATCAAAGACTGGGGATTCAGGTGGAAGGCACTCACTCAAAAACGTAGCTTTGTAGCAATTCAGGTAGATTTCTTACCATTGCTGTGAATGCCAAGTATTAGATAACAAGATAGATGATAAGTGAGGAGTGGGTGTTCTTAATGATTTTTAGAAGTAACCCATACTTACAAAACAGTTCCAAGTGCCTCCAAACCAGAGGTGGTGTTACTAAAGATGTTTACAGTGGAAAAGAGTGACTCATGCTGCACATTTGCAGAATGTATTGGTACCCTGTTTTATCATGGGTACAAAGAAGGTTGTTTCAAGATTTTTTGAAGACACTTTCTATATAAAAAGGCCCATTCTAAAAGATTCTTTACTTCTGCACTGTATGTTTTGCTTCATTTTTATCTGATTATTTCTTTACCTTGTTTGATCCTGTCATTCAGACTTGGAGAGAGCATAGCAGCAAATAATGCCTACAGGCAGCAGGAGACAGAACATGCCCCCAGAAAAATATCTTTGCAGTCCATGAACCACAACTTGACACCTCCAGTTTTAAAAGATAGCATTCCTGGATTGAACATTGAAGAATTAATAGAGAAGCTTCAGTCGGGAGTGGTGGTGAGTGATAAATTATAAATAGGGTTTTGCTCAATCACACTCCTGGTTCAAACATCTAGAACTTCAGGTGGAAATGGAAATGCCATCATTAAAACCTTACATAAAGGTTACAATATTTTGAAATGTGTAAGATAAAAGGAAGAAGACTCATAAAATTCTACCATTCTATTCTTAGTTGTCCCCACACCCTAAATATTTTTAAAGAAATATTTGTTAAATTCCCACAAGCATACCGTGTCTTACCGTGATACTGTTCTGTAACATCCAGGTTAGCGAACTACTGGTGACCATCCTAATAAGGCATGAAATCTCTTTTTTTTCTTTTTATTTTTAATTTACTTTGTTACTCATTAAACTTTAATTACTTAGTTTCATGATAGAAATTTATTTTGATATTTTGTCCAGTGTTAAAATTTTCTGACTTTCGAACTCTTATTATTACCTAGGTAAAGGATCAGATTAATGATGTAAGGATTTCTGACATAATGGATGTATATGAGATGAAATTGTCCACTTTAGCTGTGAGTATGAACCTACTTTAACTGTAATAACTAAATTTTATAAATGTTTCTCTGTAAATGATAATTAATGGTATGTTTTCTTATAGTCCAAAGAAAGCAGGCTACAAGATCTTTTAGAAGCAAAAGCTCTGGCCCTTGCACAGGCCGATAGACTGATCGCTCAGTATCGCTGTCAAAGAACTCAAGCAGAGACCGAGGTGGGTACAACATTAAACTATGCCTTATTAGTAGAAAAGCAAATAATGACCTGGAACTGTGCCAAAAAAGAAACAGTCCCACTTCTGTCTAGTCGACTTTAACTCATTGCGTGCCTAAAGGACAGATTTCAAGGCTGTAATCCGTGCACAAGTCAACTGCTTCATCTTTCTCACATGGAGTGGCTGGTGGGTTCCAACCACTTGCCTTTCTGTTAGCAGCAGCGCTTTAACCACTGTGCCATCCAGTCTCTTAAAACATGTACAAAATATTAACTGCATATTTGTTACTGTGACAAATTCTCAACATTTGACATACCTTTTCCCTCACCTTAAAGCTTTCTCCTCGTTAATTTTGGTTGCGTTACTGTCTTGGACTTTCTAGCACCATATGCATTTTCCTCCATCCACTCTGTGAGCTTCTCCTCCTTCACGCACTTCTTGTTGGTGGCTCCCTGGGTTTGCTCTCTGCCCTTCGTAAAGTGCGTCATGCTCCATTAGCCAACCATTTCAACCATTAGCAAATTATTGAAGCTCCCAGGTTTTTACGTCCAACCTTGGGGAAATGGTACGGGGGCCACATCTGACCTCCTCCAGCTACAAGGAACAATGCATCCCACTGCATGCCTGCCCAAGGGTGATTCCTAGGACACCATGCCTCCATCTGCCAACCTTCCTTCCCCGGGGCTAAGCCCTGCAGGTCTCCCATGGCAGTGCACTTCTCTGCTGGGGCTGGTAACCTGTTGCAGTGGCCACACAAAAACTTACAATACTCAGGATTATGGGGTTTATTAGAGAAGTTAATAAGTTATTGTCAAGTTTGGATGAGAAATCCTTAAGGATACAGTCAGTCTTCTTGTTCACAGCACCTTTTTTTAGCCAACACTGGCAGCCGTGTGTGTTGGCCATTATTCTTTCAGCCACATGTCCCTTGACCTCTGCCCTCCTCTGACAAGTATGAACAAAGCTTCTTTAGGGCTGGTAAATGGCACCTGACTCAACAAGCCAGCTTCCTGTCTGAAGGCACGCAGCTTTACTTGTTCTGTGGGCTGGTAACCCAACTGTCCTGCCTCACGGCACAGCCCCCCTGCTCTGTCTCATGGTCTCTGCTGTCTTCACCACATTAGCATCAATTTCTCATGCACTCCACTGGTTGCTCTTCTCGCAGTGGTCCTGAGGTTCTCTGTGTCTGCTTATGAGATAGCTCACTTTTATACTCAATGGAATGGCAAAGCTGACCAATTCCCAAGTCAGAGTTCTCTGTACTTTATTTGTAAGCATCCACCCAGTCACTGAATTGGAGTTACAAAGGTTAGAAGATGCTTCTATGGTTTGTAGATATATTAAGCAATTTCACTTCACCACACACCCAGATCTTTTTAAATATATAATAAACACATCAATCTCAACATAATGAATTGCTAAGCTCATTACCTTTCCCATTTTAAAAAAGTTATTCTTTTGTATTCCTTCTCCTCCACTTAGAGTTTTTCAGTCAAAAAAAACTAGAAAGCTTACAGTTTGCCTCCCATAATTAGTCATTCATCATATCTAGTTGCTTCTACCTTATAAACATTATTCATTTCTGCCTTGTCTCTCTTCCTCCCCTATTTGATATAGGTCAAACTCTTCATTTTTCACAGCAGGCTTCTCAACTGGTTTTCCTATTTTTTCACTCTAGTACCTTCTTATCAACCTTCCTTACATTATTGCCAAAGTTTAGTCTTGAACACACCACACATGCACAGTCTCTCTGAGGCTAATCTAATCGGGTCTCCTAACCACTTCTCAGATGTCTTCATGCATTTCCACTCACTCTCTGCAGTCCTATCACAATACTTGTCATTCTAAAACCTGCCATGCTCTTGAGTTTACCTCCCACTTGTGCTTTTTGCTACATATGTCGGTTCATTTCTCCTTTCCCTAGTTCCTCCAAATGATCCAGATTTCAGTTTAAATAACTCCAGTTCCCAGAAACTTTTTCTAGTTTCTCCCCCAACATATGTTTGATGATCCTTCCTATAAGCATCTGTTCTGCGCTTACCTGATTTCACACGTGTCTTACACTGAAAAGTCTCTTACCTCTATCGCCTCTCTACCCCTCAAAGACGGGTTCTGTATCACCAGCACGTGATGAGTGTTCTTAAGTTTGGCATTTGCTATGTACATAAAACCAAGACATTAAAGGTTATAGAGTATATTAGGTTCCTAGGTAGTGCGAACACTCACTCACCAAAAACTTGACAGTTCAAACCCACCCTGCAGTGCTGCAGAGGGAAGGCCTGGCAATGTGCTTCCTGTGAAAATTGTAGTCGAGACATGTATACGTCAGTCCTGCCCTAACCCATGGGTTGTCGAAGTCAAGAAGCTTGGTGTTTTGTTTGTTTTATAATAGAGTGCGTAATGGATGAGAACTGTACGATTCACAAAATTCTCAGAATCAGATGTAATCTGGACAATTGTCTTTTATAGTGAATTGCAGTAAAGTTTTTCCGAGGTTTTCGGAGAGACTTTAAAATCAGTGATAAGTAAAATAACTTTTAAATCCTTTGAGAATAAGATACTCTAAAAAATAGATAAATAAATATTACCTTATCTTTACTCTTATTTTAACATGGGTGCATCTATCTTGACATGTGAATTAGATTTATCATAAATTCCAAGAAGGAAAATTACTTGTACATCTCTCTCCTCAACCACATTTTTTCCCCACATTTTTAAAATCCTTTTCCTTACAAGTTACATTTAGAATTCTGTCTATTAGATATGTCTGATTTTTTATTAAAGAATATCTTGTATCTTATTAAAGAATGTATTTTAACCAATGATACTGAAAGTCTTTCCTAAAATATCACACTACAGGTAGGTATAACTACACCACATGCTACACTGTAAAGGCTGAGGTATTTACCTAATAACATATTTTTAGAGCTAAGTGACAGAAAGTTCACTTCACATTCCAATTCCTTTTCTGCTTCCATACGTTTCATGTGTTAAGTTATTTCATATTAAATGTAGATTGTTTTTCCTTATTAGACTGGCTTATATTTCTTAGGCATATATAGTATATACCTAAGGTCTTACGCTCAAACAGAAATAGAATGTCTACAAACTTTGTTTTGGTGGATAAATCCAAGCACTATACCCTTTTAATTGAGTACCATATGTAAAATACATAAGCTAAGTGCTGCTGTCATGTAGTAATTGTTCATGTCCATTAATCTATTTATAATGAGGATGTTATTAACAGTATCCAGTTTATTAGTAGTTAAATAGTAATAGATGCTTTTCTATTAGTTATTTGGTAAATCTTTTAAATTGTATAAATTGAGTATATTGATTCAATAAGGGTGAAAACACATTCGTTCTTCTGTTTGATTTTAAGGCGCGGACACTTGCTAACATGTTGAGAGAGGTCGAGAGGAAAAACGAGGAGCTTAGTGTGCTGCTGAAGGCGCAGCAGGTGGAATCAGAAAGAGCCCAGAAGGACATCGAGCATCTCTTCCAACATAATAGGAAGTTAGAGTCTGTGGCTGAGGAACATGAAATACTGACAAAATCCTACATGGAACTTCTTCAGAGGTGAATCAATAAAGCACAAGCTTCGGTGTCACATTAGAAACTGGAGTGAGCCCACCCCAAATCCGATAGACCCACTGCCATCTTGAGATTCGGGCTCTAGCCACCCTGCACGGCCGAGACCCTAAATCTCTGGGGCAGCAGACAGCATCATCTCTCTCTCTCCCGTGGAGTGGCTGGTGACTTTGAACTGACGGCCTTTCAGTTAACAGCCCCCTCCATTTCTTTGTGTGTGTGTGTGTGTGTGTGTATCCAACATTTGTCTCTCTGATCGCACGTAAGATTAAATAGTAAGCAAGAAACTAAACCATGGTGGAATGAAGCATGGCTTCCTGAAACTCACTAGCAAAAGTTGTAGACAAAACTCCGATCTCTTTCTGGTTGACTCTGCTTTTATTTATTGCTACAATTGTTTTTAGGACATAAGTTCCAGAAAACAATTTTGTTTGTTTTATTCACTGACAAATCCCTCCTTACTATCTAAAATAAGTCTGCATATACGAGGACTCTTAAGAAAGTTCATGGAAATTTTTCATTATTATTCAATTCTGTCTTTTTATGAACTTTTTGAAGCCCCCTTGTATAAAAGTTTATATAATATAGCTGGGTACTCTATATATTCAATGAATTAATTGTCTTATAATAAAAACACTGAGGAACTTGTTCCTTGTTTTATGTTTTAAGATGGGTTAAGATGTGTGAAAGTACCCCACTCTTACATACTTAATAATATAATCTTTTAGCTTTGTAAGACTTAGCTGCCCACCAGTTAAAAGTGAGGGTGGAAAATGAGTGGTATCTAGAAAATTCGTGATTCCAATGGGATTTCTAAACAGACATTTTCCCCTGCTTTCTTTTTTCGAACAACTTTTTTTCCAAAGTCTAGTTGTTGGAGTGCGCACAATTAAAGTGTACTCTCGTAGTGAGAAGGCAGGTTGCAGAAGAATGCAGGCACTGGTCAAGATAGTGATTTCGTGGAATCCCTGAGTGCCACAGATAATTAAGCTCTCATCTACTAACTAAAGGGTTTGCTGTTCAAACCTACCTGTGGCACTCAGAAGACAAGCCGGGCACTCAGCCCCTAAGAGTGCACCCAGAGCTGACAGCAGTTTTACTGTGGCACACAGGTTCCCACCAACAGCAGTAACAACAGAACCTACTTCAGAAGTAAAACTCAAGCCTGGAAGAGCCCCGTGGGTGACGAATGAATGAACCTCATTAGCGAAGGGTCATTCTTTTGGTGGAGTCTAGCTAAAGGCATTCAATTTTTTAAAAGCCCTCTGTGGGTGGCCAATGTAGACAGGGCCACTCATGTTTTAATCTTTGTACTTAGTGAAATATAAGGCATATTTTATGCTTAAGATGGTTGGGTTTTAAAGTGTCACCTCAGAAGAGGATTGTTCTGTTGTCTTGCAAGTAAAGATCAGAACTTTAAAGGGGAAAAAAGTCATTGAGGATCCTAAACTTGGTGTTTGAATTATTCGTTTATTTGGTACTTTAAGCATAGATTATGCTCAAGAGGCTAATGATTGCATCATTAACTTTTTAAGCTTTATTCTTTTATGATTACCTGTTTGTATTTCTAGACTTAATGATATCTGGGTGTATTTCATGGCAAGTTATATAATGAAATCTATTTAAAATAAACTTCTGTAACCCTAAAGATAAGTTTAATACTCCAGACATTTCTATTTCATACTGGTTGTTAGCATATCAGTAGGCAAAAACTTATTTTTACTGTCCTTTAGAACTCTCCTAGTCCTATTTAACTTAGTAGAAATCATAAACTCTGGCTTTATAAAGTTTCTTTTCTCCATGATATGTTTTTCTCCCTCAAGGTATTAACATATCTCTTTGATTTTTCAGGAATGAAAGTACAGAAAAGAAAAATAAAGATTTACAGATCACATGTGAATCTCTGAATAAACAAATTGAGACAGTGAGAAACTTGAATGAATCCCTCAAGCAACAAAATGAAAAGTAAAATTCTCTAGTCCTTTATTCTAATTATTTTATACAACTTTCAATAACAAAATTCTTTTTTCAAACAGGATTGTATTGATAAAATTACTAGAATTATAGCTCATATATGTAAATTCATGTGATACAATTGAAGGATAATTACTTTTCCTTTAAACCTTTCTCTTAGAATACTTGTTGATATGATGGATTGATTTTTCCTTACTCTTTTTTTTAACCACAGAACTATTGCTCAGTTAATCGAGAAAGAAGAACAAAGAAAAGAAGTACAGAACCTACTAGTTGACCGAGAACGTAAACTAGCAAGTAAGTAGCTCCTTAATTGATCCATTGCGCATTCCTTAACTAATCTAGTGTTGAGAAAACCACAAATGATTATTTCGCCTCTTACATATTTTCTAGTTCGTTAACCTCATAAACCACCTCCTACACAACTTCCTTTATCTCACCACATCTCACCAAAGCATTTTAGTTGGGGTGATCAGATTAAAATCTGTGGATTTGGGGAATGGTTGCCTTTATAAATGTAAATATTTTGCGATGGAATGCAACAGCAGGTGGCAGTGCTAGGTAACTTTTAGTTTCTAGCTTCCTAATGGTCTTTGCTGTGAAATGATCCCCCAAAGCATTTTTATCTTCTGTCTTGCCTTAGAGCACAGATACTTACCTCGGTCATTTCTCATTTTCTCTGTTCTCTTCGCCATAGCCCTTCCCCTCTGAGGCTTGTCCTTCTCGCTGGTATATTACCTCCAGAGGAAAGGGTAGCAGAGGAGACTGTACATTTTCTATATAATGCTAGTGTAAGAGAAGGAGTCTGCTGCGCTTTCTATTCAGTACATTTATATATGGTCTTCCTCCTTGTCTTTTTTATAATGGCTTCTGAACCTTTCCAGAGTAATTCAATAAAAGACCTCTGAGATACAGCCAGTTTGTTTGTTTGTTTGCTTGTTTACTTTTTAAGACTTGCAACAAAAAGCAGCATTACAAGATGAAAAGATTAAAGCCTTACAGAAAGAAAGGGAAGATCAGGAAGAAACCATTGACAGTCTTAGGAGAGAATTAAGCAGAACAGAGCAAATAAGGAAAGAGTTGAGCATTAAGGTAAGAATCTGTTCAAGTACTCCCTTGTTTGGATCGAAAAGTGGTTTGCTGTTATTTGTGATGAGAGCTCTCTAAAACATGAAAGCCTGTGTTCCCTGAAACCATCCAACATGAAGTAAGTTCATATGGTGCGCCAGCAATTGCTGCTTTTTGCATGGGCACAGAATACAGAAAGGGGCTCCCAGTCCTGGATAGCACCCTCACATTGCTATATAAAGTGTGTGGCCTGCATCTTTCCATTTATTACCCTCATGATGATGGTAAGAATAGTAACTTAAATTTGTTTAGAATTTATCATTTGGGAAAAGCTCTTAAACATTACCTTTTATAAACTGCCTCACTTTAGCATCTGTTATATTGGTGCCTAAATGTTATCAACTGACAAATACAGAAACTGAGTCTCAGGTTAAGTTGCTTGCTTAAGGTCACAGAATCAATAAATGACAAAATAGGCATAAACATTCTGAATTGAAGTCTAAGGCCTGTGTCTGCATTGGCCTAGTTATTTGGCTTGAATAATGGTTGAGTCTGGTTGTAAATAGTCCATCTATTGCCAGGAAGATGAGACAGGCCAAGATTAAAAGAAGCTACTACAGAGCACAAGCGAAAGAAAGCATAGGTTTTAACACCACTTCACAGATTTCCTAGTCTACTCTCATGTGGTTATTTTCATAGTAATTCCATATAGAAGTACTTTCAGCAGCATTCCAACTGCTTATGCAAGTTGAAAGTTGTCTTCCCATTTTTTCATATTGCTTAATAGCTATTTTAAACTTTCCATATTACTAGGTTAACAAAATAGAATCCATGTGTATAATGTCTCGGCATAATTTGCCTTACAGAAAAGGAAAGCAGTTGTAGTCTTATAGTCTGTGAAGAGGGGACACGCTAAATTATTTTTCCTTCCTTTTCTTCCATCCCTCAGGCTTCCTCCCTAGAAGTCCAAAAGGCCCAAGTAGAGGGCCGTTTGGAAGAGAAAGAATCTCTGGTGAAGCTTCAACAAGAGGAGCTCAACAAACACTCTCACATGATAGCTATGATCCACAGTTTAAGTGGCGGAAAGATAAGTCCAGAAACTGTCAACCTCAGTATATAGGCATTATGGCATTGTGGAGTTTTTAATCTAATGACATTTCTGATGTATTTATTTATCTTTTGTGGAGCAGGGGTGGTAATTGTGACTCCAAAACATTAGGGAATTATTGTGTAATGAGTAATTTAGTAAAGATGCTGATCTGATACATGTTTTTATTTGTTTTTTTGAATAGAGAAATCTTTAAAGTTCTACTTCTGTTTCCGGCTTTTATTGTGTAAGCTTTCTTTGGTTCTTGCATTATTTTTTGTTCGCTTGTTTTTGATCCAATGCTTATTTTTTTAACCTTTTAAAAAAAATCCAAACATTGTATTTGCTTTTATACTGTGTTATACAGTGACATGTATGACTAGGGCACAGACTATCATATATATGTATATATTTTAATAAATCATTCACGAGATTTTGGGGGGGGATCTTACACTCATATAACAATTCATCCATCAACTGTATCAAGCATATTTGTACATATGTTGTCATCCTCATTTTCAACTCCTCTCTTTTTCCCTCCCTCCCCCAACTTCCCACTCTCATGAACCCTTGATAAATTATAAATTATTTTTATTTTTCACACCATCCACTGTTGCTCTTCACCCACGTTTCTGTTGTTCGTCCCCCTGTGTGTGTGTATGTGTATGTGTGTTTGGCGGGGGCAGGGGTGGTAGTGGTGGTGTTTATACATCAATCATTGCGATTGGTTCTTCCTTTCTCCCTCTTCTCCGCCCACCTTCCCTTTACCCTCATGGTATTGCTACTCCCATTTTTGTTCTTGAGGTGTTTATCTGACCTGGATTCTATCTGTTGAGAGCACTTATCTGTATCAGTGTACATGCTCTGGTCTAGCCAGATTTGTGAGGTAGAAATGGGATCATGATGGGGGGGGGGAGGGGAATTAAAGAACTAGAGGAATTATCCTCTCTCGTGTTCTAAGGTTTCTCACTTACTTAGTTGCTTTCTACTCTCTTCTTGACTTATTTATTCTCGTGAATATTTTTTGGAAATCAGACATTCATGATACAACAGCCTTAAAGATTAATAAATTAAGACAGTTAAGTAGTTTTTATTTACAATAATATTAAAAAAGATAATTTTTACAGGATTTAAGATCTGAGAGGGTTTCAAAATGTTCATGTCACAGATTCAATAAATAGTTTTCAGAGATAATGTTCAAGAATTTTAAAAGTAGTATGTTAAATGATTGCATTGCTTATCAGCTAAAGAACTGTAATTGTAGAATATTTTGTAAGATGTCTTAAGTAAAAACAAGGTTTTTTACTTTTTAAACTCATCCATCCTGACTCAGTATATCATTGCCAATAAATTTTGAATTTCTAATAATTTCCATAATTCAGATTCTACTCTTGCTACCTATTTGGGAGTTTAATATTTGTTGTTAATTCTGTTATGAATTGCATGGTGTTAAGTATTTTTACTCAGACCACTTATTTTGAAATCATTTAAATATCTTTATTCATGTATTTTCTAATACATTTTTATCAGTATTTTATCATTGATTGACAAATGATTAGTTATATCATTTAAATCAAACTATAAGTAGTGTGTTTAACAAAAGTATATTTTGATTTATTTTATTGCTGTGGGGTTAGAGCCACTAATCTTATGTTTTTTCCTTGCTTTATTTTAGTGAATTTAGAAACATATATTATTTTCATCCCTAGTATGTATATCTCAATTTATGTTTAGAAATATAATTTAGAACATATATTTTAGAACTTTACTAATTATGCTAAATGGCATCAATCAATAATAATTTTATATATTTATATTTGTATACATTTTATATAGTTATGCAAATTTCAAAGCATTTTAAAATTAAAGATGAAAACCTGTTAAATTGCTACTAATTCTATAGAAGTATGTTCTGTTTTCTTTTGAAACAATGAACATTTTTTATTTAATATTTTAAATTGTTTAAATGGATGCATATAGCTGAAAAACTAAACATATTCATCTTACCAAGGGTTTAACTTAAAAAAAAGAGTTGATTAAATAAAAGCTCTAGGGAAAAATCAACCATTTATACAATTTAGAAACTCTTGTCAAGACATTGAGACTAGCGCAGTGTACCTAATAGAACTTTCTACAATGATAGAAATAGTTCATATCTGTGTAATCAAGTACTGTACTTTGTGGTCATGCACACCGATTTGACATGTGGTAAGTGTGACTGATGAGCTGAATTTTAAATTTTCTTCAATTTTTTTTTTAACTTTAAATAGCCATATTACCAGCCAATACAAATCTCCCTATTTACTAGTTTGTCTCATTTAAGTCACTGTAATTCCTTGTTAACAATCTATATAAGCAGACTTCATGTTTTTTTATAATCTTGGTTTTCATTACAGCTTTACCTTATATTCTAAATATCCTCTCTAAAGAGCACAAATTAAGAGTCGAAGATAAGTACTACCACTTCTATGTCTCCTAATCTTTCTTTTCTGTTTCTAGCATGTGTCATACATACACACACACATTCACGTTTTTTTAATCAACCCCAGTAATAATGTGTACATATTTTGATTTGGGAGGGGCGGGGGGTTGCCCTTAGGGTCTGTACCTAAAATTTTTAAAACTAAACAAAAACTTATTGTGTGTATGTATGTATTTTTCAAATTTAAATGTTATTATAAGCAACTTTAAGCCACTGCCCGAGTTAGGATTTTCTAAGTATTTTGTATATCTGTGCCTTTTTTCTAAGCATGGAAACAAAACTTCAGTCCATGCATTGATCTATTGGGATCTCTCAAATTCTCTCACCAATTTTATTGGGAAGGATTTTAGTTCTATGTACGTTACCCTTGCTCCTTTTACCATTCCTACTTGCCACTTGAACAGGTAAATAGCCTTAAGGGCAGCAGTCCAAACTTACCAGCTACTCCCTAGGAGGGAGACGGCTCCTGCCCCTTTCCAGATTCGCGCCTCAGGAAATGCGGTCACTGTAAGTTGAGGCCGACGCAACAGGACTGCTTTAATTGAGATTTCCTCTTAAATATGACTAGAGTTTATAGCAGAGGCTTCAAAATGTTTGTTGAAAAATTCCATTATCTTTTAAGTCTTTTTCCATGACCATTTTGAAATTCCCTAGTAATTAGCTGTCTTAATTTAATGACTGGGCCAAGAAAGTACTCATGAAAACATAATTTTTAAAATATCTTATGGGTGATTAACAAATTAGTGCCCTCTTGGTTCTGTTTATTTGTAGCAAAGACTGGTTATATATCTTAATAATATTAACAACAGATTCTGTCTTGCTCTAGGACCCAAAGCAAGACATTGCCATTGAGTAAATTCCAACTTGTATAGAAGCAGTTAGCCTCATCTTTCTCTCAAGGCGTGACTCATGGATTTGAATCACCGACTTAACAGTTAGCCACCAGGGCTCCTCTGCTTTATTACCTGCAGTTAAATGAAAATGTGTGTAGATTGTCACTTTTTGAGATTCATACTTACATTCTGACCAAGGTATATTATCCAAAAATTATAACCTTACATTAATGTGATGACTGATTGTTCTCCTTTCAAATCAGAATGGACTATATTTACAGTTTTGCTTTTGATTTCATACCATTGGACCAAATGTGTCCAGTTTATCACTAAGTTTCTTCGCAGGTTATGGGGTCTCTGTGACAGCTTTTTATGTCAGCCCTTGTAGTTTATAATATGAATAGAAAACTCACAGCTACTGAGTTGATTCCAAGTCATAGTGACCATAGGACAGGATAGAACTGTCCCTTTAAGTTTGGGAGACTGTAACTGTGGGAGTAAAATACCTCATATTTCTCCCAAGGAGCAGCTGGTATTTTGAACTATGTCAACCTTGCAGTTAACAGCCCAGCACGTGGGCATTATGCCACAGGGCTCCTTCATATGAACAGCAGGAACCATAAATATGATGTAAGTAAGTGGATGTGTGTGGGACAGTGAAATAGGTTGTATGGCTCTTCTAGTCATGCTCTTAACACCATACAGCCATGTGAGACTATGCAGATGGGGTATATTTTCCCATTTCTTGATGGATGTGGGTGACGGTGCAGATGTGATTATATGATTCAGTTTTAATTAAGTGGCTGTTAACAGGGTTCTTTGTGGCTACAAAAGCTTGGAACACTGACATGAGGATTGCTCAAGTTTGCCAACCTGCTCGCTATAAAATGAGTCATCTCAAAAGCAGGACGGTGGAATTTTGCTGCTATCAAGAGTGAAGAGCCAAAAGTAGAATGTATCTCTTGGACCTTGAGATCCCTGCATATTGAACCTCCTTGATCCAGGAACATCTCTGTGACACCAGAGGAGAATAAAGGAATGGCAGCAGCAGACGCAAGAGCCGGATCACGTGACAGAGTGGTGGGCTTCCAGTCCCGTGAAACAAGGACACCTGAGCAAAGCGTCCTGGGACCTTAATTGGGAACTTGGGCTTGCTGATCTATGGAAATGGAGCTTAGTACCTTTGGATTAGATTCACTGACCTTGGACTAGGTTTGCTGCAGATTGGAGTGCCTAGTGGGTGTTTATCAGCAGCACTAAAAGAGTTGTTTAACATTGCCTGAGCAGGCCAGAGGCCTAAAGATGTGGCTGAGAGGCTAAGAACCTCTCAAGTTCAAAGACCTGCCTGTGAGCACAGCTGAGTAAATGTGCTGACCAAAGAACTGTATTCTGAATATTTCTGATTTTGAATTGTAACCTGTTAACTTCCCGTAATCATCAGTCTATTGCAATGAATTATTGAACCTCGCAGATATCTGCTAGAGTGCCGTGTGGGGAGGGGTAATGTCAGAATTGGCAAGAAGGGTGGAACCACGTGTGATGGACGCCTTGCAGGAGCTAATGGTAGTTTTCTTCCCCCCTCCTGGTGAAGGTAGAGGAGGTCCATCTCTGCATCCTCTACAGTGTGAATGCACCAGTAGCAATTTTAAAACAAAGCTTGTGTTATTGGTGCACACATATTTATGAACGTGATATCATTCTACCTGACCTCTTAAAGAAATGTATCTCTAGTAATCTTTGTCAAGATCTTAAACATAAAGAGCCTTTTTATGTTTGTGCTGATATGGGATGTCTTTAATTTTTTTTTTTTAACTATAGAAGGTGTCTACATATAAAAAATGCATGTTTTATAGACACCATATAGTTGTCAGTTTTATTTATCAGTAAATGTTGGGCTACAAACCATAAAGTAAAATGTATGCATTTTAAGACTGCTCATTTCTCCTCTCTGTTAAATTTGTCACATGTATTGCATGTATATATATTCTGGTCCAACCATTGAGTTGACTCCTTAGCATTTTCAATGGCTGATTTTTTTAAAAATAAATCACAAGGCCTTCTTCCAAAATCTCACCCCAACATAGATAGCAAATTTGCACAAACAGAAAACAAGTGCTTGATATCAGAGAGTGGGAACTTCTATCTACTGCTCTTGAGGCTGTGAACGGTACAACCACAGGGGAAAGTGATACAGTGCCCTTGCATTAGAGATAGAAATACCATAATTGGGCAATATCTCTGTTTGGTGTGTATACTAAAGACATATAAATGTATAAGTATACCAAATAGATTCCATAACAGATTAATGCACACTCTTGTCACCAGAGCACCATCTGAATGCCCATCAGTAGAAGAATGGATGATAATGGAAAGTAAATCTTGGTACAGAAATGGTATACTGAAAATTCCTTCTGACACATAAACCTGGAGGGCATAATGCCAAGTGAAATTAGTTGCAAAAGGACAAATAGTTACCAGAAAATCAAGAAGAGGCTTTCACACCAAAAGGAACAGACTGATGGTCACTAGAGGTGGGCCGTTCTATTATGCACGAGGGCACTGTGGGTTGGAATTGGCTGGCTGGCACTTAACAACATGGGTGGGAAGCAGGAGTGACAGCCTAGAGGGCAGACGTGTTAAAGGGTGGAAAGGAAGACAATATCCAAAA
The DNA here is from genome assembly GCF_000313985.2 of Echinops telfairi. NCBI lineage: Eukaryota > Metazoa > Chordata > Mammalia > Afrosoricida > Tenrecidae > Echinops > Echinops telfairi. Next base: position 9,142,864 of record NW_022103902.1, on the reverse strand, counting down.
GAGATGGGCGACAAATGATGGAAGCAGAACAAGACATCGGAAGGCTTGATGAGTTGTTGAATGTGAAACTGATAATCTGCTCTGTAAACCACGTAATTCACAGTAACAAAGGCTTGTTTTTAATGTAGTATAAAAACCTAGGCCTTCAGTATCCTCAATAGTTTTACCTATTTGCATGCTCAGGTATAATTTATTTAAATGTTAATGTTTTCTTTAAAATAAGTATTTTTTACAGCAGTTATGCAAATATCCTTCTTCTTGTCTAACTTTAATCTAGTTGATAATTTGTGCCTGAATCAATTATTATTCTGATGGTTGCCAAATGGTTCGCTTTTTGGTAAGGAGTAGTTGGACATTTTTATTAGGAATGGCAATCTAACTTGGCTCATTTATTACATGCCACTGAAAAAATAAAAGTACAATATTCATAGTTCAATAATACTGTCTGGAGCCCTGGTGTAGTGGTGTTTATGTTTTAGGCTGCTAAGTGCAAGGTCAGCAGTTCAAATCCCCCAGCTGCTCTGAGGGAGAAAGGAGATTTTCTATTCCTGTCAAGAGTTACACCGTCTTGGAAGTTCACAGGGGCAGTTTTAGCCTGTCCTATAAGGTCGCTATGAGTGGGCATCTACTGGTGGCAGTGAGTCTGGTTTGGGCTTTTTACAGTAGGGTACACGGTAACTTTGTTGTACATATTCTCATATGTTTAGAATTACAGCTTTTCCCCCGTAGTTTAAGAATAGGCTTAGTACGTATATTGAATATATTTTCAAACTACAGTAGTCCTTTGGAAGTTTTTCTCTCTGCCCAAACCCTCTAATTTAAGAATTGCTTATGTAGATCACAAGAGCCAAGTCCTTGGCTTTCAATGTATTCAATTTACAACAAATGTCATTTCGGACTCTATTTTGTCTTTATTGTTCATATTCTGAGTGGCGTGGGAGTCGGACTGGACGTGAAGGCAGAGTCCGTGAGTGAGTGACGAACGCTACAGACCTGTATGCACACAGAGGCAGAGGCGATGGCTGGCCTCAGGCATGGAAAGCCAGTCACACTGCTGCCTGGAGGAAATGCTGGTGGGTTTAAATCAAAGCCTTTCGTTAATCATCCTGAAAACTCACAGCATTCAAATAAACATTGATTAAAAATAAAATAAGCTGCTGATCTACTGTAAGAATAACTCAAAGGCCTGGGTTACAAATGAGAGTAGTTTTAAATTGTTTCTTCCCCAAAGCCTGCCACTCCTGCCTTGAAAAGAGCATTCCTTACAAGATTCTGCTGCTCTTGATGATGCCGCAGGACATCCTCCTCAGAAAGACAGCTGGAAGATCCCCTCCCAGTACCACAGCCGTAGTTGCCTTTAGGAATCAAGGCGCCATCGCCACCTCCGAGGCATACTACCTTCGGACTGTGCTCAGGAAATCGCTGCTGAAGAGCTGTGGGGATGTGTGATTTCTGGAAGAGGGCTCTGGTGACATCGGTGACAGCTGGCACGCAGCAGTCACGGGACCGCACAGGACCAGGCAGTTTCATTCTGTTGCTGAGGCAAAGGGCTCGAAGGGAGTTAATAACCGTGTCTTTGACAGCACCATCTTCCTGGGAGGAAGTTCAAGGAAATGCACGCAAGAAATTTGGGGGAAAGTTACTTAGTTATGGGATAACATGACAGATCAGCGGACATGGCAAAAACATGGAATTCAGGACTTGATACCACCAATGGGAAATGGCTGAGGTCATGAAGAGGTGGAGTTGAAGGGCTAGGACGTAATGGATTTTTGAAAAACAAGGAAATACTGGTGAAGATACAAGTAATGAGAAAGGAAAGTTGCCCCCCCAAAACAAAACTTTTTACAGCGAAAGGATTAGGTGAAATTATTTCTAAATGTTGAGGTTTCAGTCCCTTGAAATCATGCATTCAAATGCTTGATGGGGACCAGGTTTGAAACAGTGAAGTGTGACTACAAAATATTGGTGTGGGGGGGGTGCCTGCCAGGAAGACAGTTGTCAATGATAATCCAGATAATTCGAGACCTATCACAAGTGGAGCCGTTATCCCAACTGACAGAGCCAAGAACATCCAAGTCATCGGAAGAAATGTTTATGACTTGTATATGTATTAAAATATATCCATAAGTGTATATGTATTGTTTCCAAATATAAATATGGGAACTATGAAGATACTGTTAGGAAAGGTGAAACAAAAAAGTGTTCAAGTTCCCTTAGATGGGATTTATAAAGGCATCAAACTGAAACCCTGCCTGTCAGAAGCGGGGACCAGCTGTATTTGTGTGGGGCATCCCTTGGCTGCCTCCATGATCATCAAATATAAAATGCATGTTAGTTATAATGACAGAATAGTTGTGTGGATTAAGAAACCAGCATTCACTGAGCTTAGAGTCAGTAATGTAATTGAACAAGATAAAAGCAATAGCTTATACTTTAAAAGGCATGGTTTGTTTGATTTTTATAATGTGGATAATGAGCCTGATAAGTACTTGCAATTGTATGCCTCTTTAATCCATAAATTAAGAGGAAATTTTGTAAGGCACAAAAACGGGTCTTTTGAACCTGCAAATCACTTTGAAATCTTCCTCTTGCTCTTCTGCATTTTGTGACTGACCGACTTACTGTCATTCAGACACTCACAGCCCTGTTTTGTTTATACTTGTTTTCTTCTAAACATTTCAAAAATACCCTAGAGGAAACGTCACATTACTCTAAATGTGTGCAGCACCGTAATTCTCAGACCATGTGTGTTCGTGCGCGTTTGCATATTAAGGTACAGTTAACCCTTCAAAAAGATCATTAAATATGAGAAGAAAGCATCTTACCTCGCAACTGACTGCAATATTTTAGTTATCGAATTCCTTGAGGATCCAGCATTCATATGCTGTTGATATCTTCAAAACAAAACACAACAACAACGTAATCCTAGGGTACTTAGCAGAAGGCCTTTTATGGAAGAGCTAATGCTGCAGAAGAGAGTGACATTTTCAAAGTCAATAGAGTAGGTCAGGTTGTAGTTTTGTCACGTTATTAAAAATGAATTTCCCCATAAGGAGCTGAGCTTTTGGCAGGGATTTACTAGTGAGCATGGTTCTTTCTCTCCATCTCAATATCCACAGTTATTCTCATAGTCCTATTTCATCTCATTTGTGCCAAAGTAGTAAAAGATACAATTTATTAAGATATCCTCATCCTACGCCTTTTTAAAAACTTTAAAATTTTTTAAAAGGCTTACAGTTAGCCCTAGGAAAAGATAATGTTGCTCATGTTCAATTAAGGAAGGCTTGCATCTGCCCACAAATTAAGGCTCGTGATTATTATATAATTTGTGTCTAACCCACAGTGTGTTAGAACTGTATGCCTGCCTTTTTTGTTTGAATAAAGTTACAGCATGTACCAAGTTACTAATGTCCAAAAATCCCCGCTTGACTTTTAAGTCAGTTTGCCCTCACTTTGAAACGATTGACCAAACCCCTATTCTCAACAAAGTTGTTGAAGTCACTTTCACTGGTCACAAGTGCAGCTTTTAAACCTTTGAAAACGGTTTAAAGTCTATTCGTGTCTTCAAAGGGATTGAAAACAATTCACTTATGGCCACTGGAAACCAGGGCAGTGGATGTGCTGCTTAGAAACCACATCTGTCAATTTTTTACCCCAGTAGGAAACCCGCTGCAGCATCCTGTTCAAAGACGGCATTGCAGCTGTACTGTTTCCCATGTGTGTCCACACCGTGTTTTAGTGGGTCACTACTTCCCCTTTCCTACTTAACTAATTGACGGTAAAGGCACAGTCAGGAATGGATTTCATCTGTATCCCAGGGAATGCCTGTACTTAAGCTTTATTGCCTTTGCAGAAGAGATACTCCAATTAAAACACTCAGTGATACATGATTTAAAAGTATGCGTTAAAGACGATCTCACTTGTAGGGATTCTTCTTGAATAAGGGTATGCGCAAAGATCTATCTAGAGAATATTCATTGTCACATTGTTCATCATGGCACAAAATTGCGAATAATCCATATATTCAATGATAGAATGGATTAATCGATAGAATAATATGTAGCCTTTTCCAAGAGTTATTGAAATATGTATATTATGTGCTGTGGAGTATGTTCTGACCCATAGTAACTCGGTATGACACGGGAGAGCCTCCCTGTAAGGTTTCCCAGCCTAGAATCTTCACGGGAACAATTGCCAGGTCTTTTCTCCTGGGGATCAGCGGGTAGCCTCCAAGCAAACTTTCAGCTAGCTGTGCTATCCAACATGGCGCCCCCAGGGCTCCTTCCGTCAGACGTATATATGTGGAAATGCCCCTGCTATGTTCAGTGGATACAGGAAGCCAGACAGTTCATAAGCTATGTATCGTGTGGTGTGTGTGTGTGTGTATGTTAAACGATAGATAGTAGTTATTACTGAGTCATGCAATTATGAGTGCTTTTTAGCCACACTCTAGCTCTCAGAGTGTAGCTCTTCAACAGGAAGGTGAAACAGAGAGAGGGGCTCTTACAGGTCTCAGCAAGTCTCTGCGTGGCTTGTCCACAGGAAGATGAAGGCAGAGAAAGGGAGGTCAGCCTTCAGAGAGTCATTTTTCTCCGTTGCCCTCCAATCAAGCAGCAACCTGCTTGACAGTTTAAACTCTACCCCTTCGCTCCGCGCCCTCACCTTCACAGAGATTATGTAAGTACCACAGGCTCCTTCCAGGAAGTCCTGAGTTCCTGTTAAAGGCAATGAAAAAATGTGGAAACATAATGGTGGTTGTTATACAGGACGATGTGAATGCAATGAACATAACTGATTTGTACATGCAAAAATGGCTGAAATGACAACAGTTTTATATATATTTCACGTCAGTAAAAATATTTTTAGAAAGCTCTAGGGCTCGATTCCCACTGTATTCCTAGCTCTTGGAACAAGAGAGATTTTTAGATACCAAGAACCAGCAAGGTTTAGAAACATGCTTGGCTATTTAAGTCATGTATTTTTAATAGCTTCGTTGATTTTCAACTTAATATAAATGAGGCTTTCCCTAGTGTGTGCTAAGATTTTATTTAGAAATGCCTTTTGGTATTGGCCTCTTGAAATTCCAAAAACAGTCACTGTCATATATCTCAAAGTGAAGATATTTGTATTATGTTCACAGGGAGCATATTTGTAAGAGCAAAGGGCTATATGCATATTAGAGATTTGCCTAGGACCAAGTGCAGGAATAACGGCATAGTAGGTGTTTGAGGTCAACTGTGAAAAAATGCTTCAGGTAAAAAAGTCAACCTGATATATTTTGTTTGAGTGACATCGCTTAAAAATATCCTTGGGATTAGAAAGACTGAAGTTATGACTTGAATTGCGCTCTCCTTGAGTTAAAAGTGAGCATGAGGGAGTTGATGTACTAGTACTATGGATAGATCCAAGTGGTAGAATGTCTTATTTGCCATGATTTTTGGATAGGTATGATTTGCCATGATTTTTGGATAGGTATGATCATGCTGCTTAGAGGCTGTTATTTCTAAGATTAGTTCAAGGAATATAGCATAAATATCCTTTCGGGTTTCTTCCCATTCTGGGGTGGGGGAAGTATCCCCTTAATTTTACCTATTTTAAGGGGGGAGAGTTATATAATACAAACCGTCACACAAATGTTAAAAGAAATACACGGACAGTTGTTTATTCTTCACCTCTCCTGTCCATCTAGTCCCCCCACCGCCCCCACCACACAGAGAGAACCAGTGGCTATCACCAGTGTTTATTTTTTATTATGTGTCCCTAAGAGATAATGCAAAAGACATAAACATGTTTATATTATGTGTTTCAGATAGATTACACAAAAAAGACATTCTATACATACCCTGTGCAGCACAACATAGAACACAATGTAGAAAATCCCAGGATAATATTTAATACACATACAGCAGTCTCATTGTTCATAGCCTCATTATCTTCCATTGTACAGCAATACCACATGTATTTAACTTATTCATAAACACATACACTGTCATTTGCTATAAGGAAGGTGCTGTAATTGACATCTTTATGCATGTGTAATTTCAAGAGGGATTGTTTCATTAAAGTATATATTCATTTTCAAATATCCCCCAAACAATGTTGGTTTTTCTACATCCTTATACCACTGTAATCAATCTATCAACCAGTATGGTATTATCAAACGTTTTCAAGACTTTAATATGGAAAAAAATCACTTTTGCCTTTTCTGTGAACTGGTTATATCTGTCAAGCCAATATCTGAGATCCTAAGAAAGGTATACATGAGTTGGATCGAACAATTCTTTATTCACAAAACAGATCGAAAGAGCAGGATCACTCCTTGGCCATTCGAAACAAATAGTGAAGTCAGGTATGCATTTACAATGTAAAACTAGCACAAGGAAGATGCCAATATGGTCTGTGTGTGGACTGACTGAGACGGGGTAACATAGCAAACATCCTGCCAAATTGTTGGTGTTGTCTACTGGTTAGGTTAATTTGATTAAAATAGTTTTTACAGGCATCGGTGATGATTATGACAAGCAGAAAACAAATACTCATCACAAATTGTATAATGGACAAAGTGCTGTTTCCAGAACCACAGACAAATATTGAGTATGAAATACATTTTCACTTAGTAACTTGCCAAGAGATGAGCCCAGATTAATAACCATTTTAAAAACTCCTAATTTTAAATGTTGTAAGTATTAAGCAGGGTACAATAATTTCAGTTTCAGGCACAAGGATGGAAAGGTGTTACTTAATTGGGTAAGTGTTTAAGATATCAAACGATTGGAGAATCTGCTAAGCAATGATTGCACACTGTGTAAAACCAGCTCAAACTATTAAGATTCTAGTGGTTAAGAAATAAAATCCAAAACATAATCCAAAAACTGGTACCTAAAATTGCTTAGTGTTTCTTGGGACCACCTTGCTTTTGAAGTCTGCTTCTAGCTGCTAGGTATTTTTGTCTGTGTCTCAAATCTCTGCTTGATTGACAAATCTAGATAAGTGTTGTAGCTTTATATAACTGATGAAAGAATCCAAGGTTAATTCTTTCTACTTATGCTGTCCAAGAGTTAGTTTAGAGAACTGAAAAAATGCTTCTTCCATTGGAGTTTTAACAAATCTCATGTGTCTTCCAATAAACATAATCTCCTAGAGTTATATTAAATAAAGGAGCAGAACTATGTTTCTTTGGCTCAGATGCTTCTTTAATTTGTGGAGAATATTTCTTAGCATATTGCATTATAGATTAACAATATTTCAGTAATCCATGTTGTACTATGTTAGGGTCATCCGGCGATAAAAAGAAGGACCCTAGGCCTCCCAGTAATTATCTCACAAAGAGTAAGTTTATAAGTTTCCAAAGGAGAGCTTCTTAAACCTAAAAGAACTCAGAGGAAAACTAGTCTGACACACATCTAAGGATTCAGAAAGCTTAGTAATTGGGATTTTATATGCATTTTGCACTTTCTACGAGGCCAGAGGACCGAGTCTGATCAGCACAGATGCAATCTCTGGTACCTGGGGAAGAAGCAGGGTAACTCTTGAATTGCGTGTCTAGTAAATTGAATCCCACAATCACCGCAAATAAAGTCTCTTGCTTCCCAGGTAGGTATCAGGTTGTGAAGGAGCCTCTTTGCTACAACAGAGCCGTGGCATACCAGCAGGAGGAATCTCTACCCAATTTGAAAATCACTGCTAGGTTATATTTATAACCCTTTGAAGTTGAAAGCGGAATTAAATCCAATTACCATTCAAACATAGGAAGAAAGAGCGTTGCCACGGTAAAGTTTCAGGATATTTCCCAGAGTTCTAGTGATGGCAAATAGAACTCTAAAAGGCCACATGCTAAGCTGCTTTCGAACATTTTCCCCACTGGTATTTCTTCAAATTTTCAAGTTTTATCTCTTCCTAGCTGGTAAAATTATGAATCTGCTTCGGCTTCTCTAGAGAACTCAAGCTAACGCATCAAGTGAATGGAAACAGCTGAGGCTTGACTGGTCTTAGGATTCCAAGTCCTGTACATCAAGCCAGGAGGTAGGACAGAAGCCCAGAAACACGTGTTAGACCAATTTACCGAGATGGCCCATAAGACCAAAAACTGAACCCTGGAAAACGTTTGGTTTTGTAAGAACAGCATCGGCAGCTGCTCCCTGATACATTTTTAATTTTTTCCGCATATGTGGCCACCACTCATTATCTTTTTCTATTTTATGTGTTTGAACGTTTCACTTTTCACTCTGCTTTAGAAGAGCAAGAAGTTTATCTGTTTATTTATGCCTGTGACAAGACCAGATCTAGATCTTCGATGTATTGATTAGTTCCAATACTTTTGTTTACTAATGTACAATTCAGTATTTTGCTGTTTAATTTTTTTTAATGATGAAGAATAGGCACAATTAGAGAAGTACAAGAATCATAACATGTAATTCAATAAAATATAAAAAATTAACCATTAGTGAACTGTCTATGTCGAAAGTCTACCACAATCCACTTCTCAATTTCTACCTATCTCTTCTTTTCAGAGGAAAGCACGGTGCTCACCCTAGGTTCACTCTACCTGGATTTGAAGTTTAAATGAATGGAATACGTGTGTCTTCATTTGCATTTTTCCTTTTTTACTCAACATTATATTTACAAGATTTTGTTTTTAAATTGAATTCTCTAAATTTATACATTGTATATTGAAACAGAGTTGTATTATTTTGTATTAATCTTATATTCAGTCAACTTGATAAACTCTCATTATTTATGTTTATTCTCTTCAGTTTATATATATATATATATATGCCATATGGTCTGCAAAATAATGGCATTTTATTTCTTTTATTCACCTCTTATACTTTTCATTTATCTTTGGTTTTTTGGTTTTTTTTGCACAGGTTACAACAATACATCAAATAGAATGGCCATTCTTATCTCCTTCCCTATTTTTGAAGGGGAAGATTTTAGCACTCACCACAAATTATGAGTGTTGTAACCTGTTTTAGAAACACAGTATTACACTAAATAAATTTGCTTGTTTTCATTTTGAAATTTTTCAAGTATTCTATTGACTCTTTTCTTTGCAAAGGAAGTAAGTAAAAGATGCTTTTCTGTTCTCAGGGATCCAGAAACATTTGTGCTTTTCTGTTTCGGTAACGTGAGGTGCTGCTAGATTTGAGTTTCTACTTCCCAGAGCCAGAAGTGTTTCCCCCAAGGGGAACAACAATGGTTGCATGAAACTGGAAATTGATGGTGTCACCAGGCACTTGGAGTTTATAGTGCTGGGGCAAGGTAAGGAGTCTTGGAACAGCAATGAATAATTCTGACACAGCAGAGGCAAGAATGGAACGCATGCTCCTATGGGCATGACAAAACAACAGAAACTTACATGAGCCCACTTTTGGCTGGTGAGATAATTTATTGTGCCAGCCTGGCCGATAAACACAAGTGGGATTAACTGAAGGGCAGAGAGATAAGTGCCTTGATGAGCCTCGCCTTTCTTGTCTCTCACTCGGACCAGTGTGCGGCTGGCTGCCTTGCTTGTTCTGTGCCTCAATTGAAAGGCTACACTACCTGTGACACGCCTAGCCTGTGGACTGTGTCACTGTAAGTTGAGGTCCCTTTAAGACATCTCTGGAGCTGGGGACTGGCAGTTGGTGACCTGGCTGGCAGTTGGTGACCTGCCTTGTGATTGGCTGCTGTGCTGACATAGCCTAGCTCTCTATAAATAGAGGAAGATCTGGCAGCAGACTAGACTTGAAGGACTGCTAGTCTCACAACTCTCTTACGGGAGTGAGTTGCATTGAGCCATTTGTAGTGCTTTTTTAACTGTTTCTTTCTTGTATTATATATTTATCTGTATATGATTTAACAGTTCGTTTCTTGTTATATATCTACTTATCTTTATAAATAAATATAGTAAATTATCAGCAATTTGGTTTTATCTCTCTAGAGAACCCTGTCTAACACAGCTGGAGTAGATCTCTCAGGAATGACAAGTTGAATAACCCCAGTATGCCTTAAACCATAATCATCTGAAATATTTGCCACTCCTTGGACAACCAAAACATACTTATCCTTTTCCCAAAGGCCTCCAAGTCCCATATGTCACCTCATTCATGGGTGATGGCTGTGAATCTCTGGCTGAATCATGCTGCTAGTTATGTAGAGGGATATGGAGTGGGTATTGGGGGGAAAAATAGAATTGATAGCTCTGAGCCCATATTCAGTTACAGAAACAAGGACTCGATTAATTATAAGTATTCCCAACGTTGGCATTAATATATGTATTCCTTTCTGTTAACACAAGTTAATAGCATTCACCGTGTCGTTCTGTATTTATGTTACAGTAATGGAAGAGCAGCGTGGTTCAGCCAGAAGAGTAATGGACTCACTTGTGAATGAGGTAACTTATGGGACTTTGAGACTTTGGGGAAGATGATGAGCAGATTTTAATTGTCCAAGGAGTAGAAAAACCATGTTGAAAGCATGATTTGGTTACTGGCTTTATTTGAATGTATAATTAAGTAGATACCAAAGTTGCACCTATTTGACTGGTCTCCCCTATGCCATCTTGAACTACAGTCCCCAGAATCCCCTTCTTTTTAGGCTATGGGTTAAAGTTGATCAGGGAAATTGGCATAAGATTTGAAAAGCTGAAATGAAGCAGCCGCCATTCGGTTCTGAAGGTGGTCATGGTTTGAAGTAGTGGAAAGAGCACATAGATGGGGGATTGGCTCCTAGATTGTCTTTATTCTCTTCATGTGCAGCCCTTTCTAATTGCCAGTTTTACTAACTCTCGACACCCCAAGCTCACCAAAAGACCTGGGGCATAGATGTACATACACTTCACCTGCTTTCTTCACAGTCACACTTGGACAACTGCCCATAAGTTCTTTCAAGCCCGTTTTCTTTGATATTTCAGGAGTGTGGCTAATGGCTTGTGACTAATTCTCCATTTTCCCCTTTTGGGCTGTTCCTTTCCAACCATCTTCCATGATTGTTCAACTTATCTTTATTTTTATTTTTT
>NW_022103902.1:9117550-9131169 GCF_000313985.2 Echinops telfairi | reverse complement strand
AATGGGCTTTGGATCTCCACTCCGCACTCCCCCCATCATTCACTATGGTAAGATTTTTTGTTCTGGTGATGCCTTATACCTGATCCCTTCGACACCTTGTGGTTGCAGCACACCAGCCTATGCAACTTATCTTTATTATCAACCCCTCACATTCCATTACACACAATGTGGCTCTGCTTTCCAGATGGGAACTCTGATACATTAATATTTTCAAAATTCTTTTCTATTTCCAACAATCATTATTTCCCACTTATGCCACATTTTCATTTTATGAAATCATCAGAACCAGTTGCCTGGAGCCAATTCCCACTAACATCCATCCCAAGTATGTCAGTGTCGCACAGTGCTCCATGGGGTTTTTGGTGATTGTTGTCCTTCACAAGTAGATCGTCATGCCTTTCCTCTGCGACATCTGTGGATACATTTAAAGCTCCAACCTTTTGCTTGGCAGCTGAGTGCATTAACCCTTTGCAACACCTAGAAAGTCCATTTTATTAAAATAATAACCCACGTGTTTCCATGAGTTGTGTATTTCAGACTAAGGTCTTGTGATTTTACACTCTCTCTTGGTTAGAAGTTTGAAGAAGTTATCACATACCCTCTCCTTGTTCTGGGTTCTGTCACTTACGAATAAACAAAAAAATCAAATGGAAATCAAAATACAGAGTCAGTTTACTATTGGAAAACCTGGAATTCAGAAGCTGATAGGCCTGCCTCCTTCCTTTCCCCAGTTGAAGTCCCATCCAGGCTCAGAGAGACTCAGAGGAGGGTTGCTTAGTGTGTTCACTGCCTGGAAGAATTAACTGAGGAAGGAAAATGTACTTCATTGAAGATCAGGAGGGAGAGAATGGATCTCCACATCATCTAGACTTCTAAACAGTACCCCTGCCTCCAGGATCATAGGGTCCTTGTTTTTAGGTTCCCCCAAATCCCATCAACATGTAAGTCACTAGGAAGAACAAGTGACAAACAGTAAGCAATCCCAGAAGGATTCATTCCCATATGGCCTCTCAGAAATTTGGGGACAAAGTACTCAGGATTACATCTCTACTCATTTCACCTTGGAAACCCACAGGGGCAGTTCTGTGTTATCTTGTAGGGCTGCTTTGAGTCGGAATCAACTCGATGACCGTGAGATTTGGTTTGGTTTTCTGGTACTACATCTTCAAGATGCTGAAAGTAGCTGCTTGCATTAGAGCTATCTCGGCCATGCCCTTTTTGCAGAATACTGACTGATATCTCATATGATAAATTGCATTGACTGACTGATCCATTGTCCGTGTCAAACTTTTTTCTCCTCCTTGCCAATATAAGTTCCGTCTCTCTTTTTTCCCTAAAGAAAATAAACTCTGTAATGTGGGAAAATGACATCTGTCTTCCCTTTCTCAGCATGGCTTGGTGCTAGGGGTTGTTACGTGCCAGGGTTTGGCCAGTCAGTAGAAGTATCAGTCCAGTGAGATGTTGTCTGTAGAAAGGCTTTGTTTTTCTGAGAGAAGGGTAAACACAGGTGTTCCATTTCTTTCACTCTTGCTTCCTGCTTTCAACACTTAATTGTTTTCTAGGGCAATTTATTGAAGCAAACAACAACAAGTGGTCCTTGGCAAAAAAAAAAGCATCCCCCAAACCAGCACATCCATGCTTATGAATAACCCCAAACCCATTGCTGTCCAGTTGATCCTGACTCCAAGAGACCCTGTGTAGCTTTTCTGAGGCCGTAAATCAGGCGATTTAAAGCAGATGGGCTCCTCTTATTCAGGAGGCTGAGCTGGCTGGTAGGTTGAAACCAGCCTTGTGGTTAGCAGCCCACACTTAACTGACAGCATGACCAGAGCTCCTTATATCAATTATTGTGAACTGCAGTGGGGAGTTTCTTGGCAATCAGCGATTGAAGTAGAATTGGGATGTTTTCTGTCTGGTTTATTAATCTTAAGGTTTTTCATAATAATATGACTCATTTATGTTTCTCCTTTTCATGCCAGATAGTTGATTCCAACTCATGGTGTTCTCAGATATGTCAGCCGAACGATGTACCGTATGATTTTCAGTGGTTCATTTACTGGAAGTAACTTTCTTCCCAAGGGAACCCTGGTGGTGGTGTCAGGGAAGTCTTTGGGCTGCTACCCGCAAATGAGTTGGTTCACATCCACAAACATTTCTGAGGGAGAAAGATGAGGCTGTTTATATATGTAGAGATTTGCAGCCTATATGAGGTTGCTATGAGTCAGAATTGACTCAGTGGCACTGGAGTTTCTTCCAGGCTGTCCCTAGGTGGACTTCAATCACCAAACTTTTGGTTAACGATCGAGGGCATTGAACAGGTAAACTACCCAGGTGTACTACTCCATGCTTACCTTCCTACACAAAGAAACACAAAGTGTCCCTCACCGATCACCTCACATTGATGTCAGCTCTTTAGGTAGTGGTTCAGTTGTACATCAAAATCACATTCACCAGGAAGATTATTTTTTAAACACAGATTGATGGGTCCTCTTCCCAGAGTCTCAGTTTGATTTGGTCTGAAATAAGAATTTTGGTACGCTGTTGACCTGCAGGCCAGACTGAAGTTTGCTGTTTGGATATGAGATAATAAGCCTTAATTTATTTGTGTTATATGTTTTGTGGACTCATTACACGTTTTGGTAAATGAGAAATGCTGAAGCAATTCCAGTGCCTGAAGCATTTCATCAAACATTTCCTTCTCAAAGAGAAAGTAATTAAATTTTCATTTTGCTTGAGCTGAATGGTTTCTTGTACCCATCTCTCAAGCATTAGAAATGATTGGTAGAGACCATTCGTAAATGGTATTTCTTACTATATGTGTTTTTGATAAAAGTTCAGAGAGAAAATGAAATATTTCATTAAAATAATTTAATATCTCGCTTTCTTCTGGATTTGTATAAGATCAAATGGTCTTAATTTCATTTAGATGCTGTTAGTCTGATGGAGCTTTCCGCAGACAACTTCTTAAGTTTCAGAAGAAAATGTACTATCAAATAGACTGGTCTACTCTCCTATTTGCAAGTTCAACAACTTAAAATGGTAAGCACTATGGTTTTTCACCGTATGCACTTGGAGTTGTTTGGTGGGTGCTTTGGGGACTATTACTACGGAGCGTCTTAAAAAACCTGGCATCTCATTCATCTTCTGTTACTGAGCAGTGTAATCATTCACGCAGGAGCTGGAGAAGGGTCCTGTCTTTCACAGGAATCCTTGCATTAATGACAAGAAGTGCTCTGCTACTGACCCATGAATAGAAAGCAGGAATCTTTTAAAAGCTCTTCACTTTTACAAGCCAAGTTATTTCTCCACAACCCCCTCCTTAAGAATAAGCATTTCAAAAACTGCTTTTGACAAAGATCTACTTGACTTTCTACCCAGTTATCTCTCTCTCCTTTCATATCTGGCATACATTACACCGGTCAGCATGCATTCTGGTGCCTCAAATGTAAGCCAGGCTTCTGGGTCTGTTTGACCTGCCAATTTCAAAAATGGCACCAGCTTTCCCCTATCAGCTCTAGTTTTTTGTGGTACAGAACATATATCATATACTATTCTTCCCTTAGCTTGCCATAAATAATCAGCATATTTTAATGTAGTGTTAGGTAGCCTGAGGTAGAGAAAGTGCACGCTGGCTTTATTTAGCTTGTGATGTACTAAATATTTAGTTAACTTATGCTTCACATGGTGGGTGCCCTCTTTGATCCAAAGATATATTTGAGTGGTGCAAATTACATAAACTTGGGATTTCCCCCGACTCTCTCTTCACCTTTATTAGGTACTAAAAAACAGGCAGTTCCAATCTGTTATCTTAAAAAGAGGCCAGAAAACTCGAGTCATTGGGCCATAAGGAGCCCGGCTGCCATATTAAAGAGCCCTGGTCCGACAGCGGTTACATTCCCACAAAGAATTATAGTCTCAGAAATCCTCTGGGGCTGTTCTACCCAGTCCTATAGGGTCACTATGAGTTGGCATCAACTCAATGACAGTGATTTTGGTTTTGGTTTAGATGGTGTAGTGGGTTTTGCACTTGACTGCTGACCACAGGTCAGCATTCGAACCCACCAGCCACTTTGCAACAGAAAGATGAGACTTCGTTTGTAGCTTAGCCCTACTTAACACAACGTCAAGAGTTCAGTTTTGACTTTGGTCAAGTGATGTTTAAAATTTTCTATAAAGGGGCACAGGGTGGTTTCACGTTCCTCTAAAGGTCCTCAATTCCTCCGTCATGGGGGCTTGGAGAGAGAAAGATGGGGCTATCTACTCCTGTAAAGATTTATAGCTCAGAAACTCGAGATAGAGCTGCTGTAGAGGGTAGACTTGATGTCAGTGGCTGGGGGACTCGAGTTCATTTCCTTCAAAGAAGTTCAAGCCTGACCACGTCCTCAGTCTGAACCCCCCTCTATGGTGAGATCTTTGGCTTGAGTCTTTGCATTACATTCAAGGGCATTTGTCCCCTGAATGATATCAATATTTATCATGACTTTATATTTCACAAATTACCTTTTAATCTTTTTATCCCTTTTCATCAGAATCAACAAGGTTGGCCTGTTAATAGAATTAGGATTTTATTTAATATTTCATTAAATATAAATAATATTAAATTTACTGGGGTTAAACAAACTGCCTAGAATCCGAGAGGTAGGAAATAATAATAATTTGTGACCACGTCTTCTAAATATAAATTTTACAGTGTTTTCCCTGTCCTATTTTTGTGCCAGGCTTTCCTGAAATTCTGTCCGAACTCCTTTTCACTGCTTGCTATTGATACCTTACCTGGGGCAATCTAGTTTCCAGATTAAACCTGATTTCATCTCTATTACCCAGCCTCTTACTCAAAACCCCTGAGGACAAAACAGAAAAAGAGTTCTATTGTCCTCTAAAATATCTTACTTTACAGGCATTGAATTTTAAAATATAAATAATTTGAGATTAGGATGAGCAATTCACCCAAAACATAAATTGATCTCCTAAACAGGGCTCCTAGACCATGAAAAACTTGACGGGGGGGAAGAGGAGGCTCTAAAAAAATTCTTTCATTCATTCATTCATTTCCAAATACATGAGAGTTGAAAGTAATCAATTATTGGAACATTTGAATATCATAACCACATCCACAGTAGGCAATGTGTTGTCTTGACAATAAGCTTATTCTCAATGAATGTACCACCCACATGGGCATGACTGAGTTTTACAACTTTGTTTATGTGGACACCTCTGATCTCTAACATTGTCTGCCTTTTCCAAAATAACTTGGGTTAGGTACCCTTGCCTTGTCAGAAAGGACTTCGGTACTTCAGAGATCAACAGGGAGAAACTGTTGTGCCTCTTTCGTTCTTGCTGGTGATGATGAAGGAAGGAACCCTTCCCCTGAACAGGACATGATGATTGCACACACAACCCAGGACAGATGTGATTGTCAGCAGATCATTAGTCACTGTGTTAGTCTGGGTACTTTAGAGGAAAAAAAATCCACAGAAACTCATGTATAAGAGAGTTTTATATAAAGGTTAAGTGCGTATCAAGAAAACATCCCAACCCAGTGCTGCCCAAACCCACAAGTCCAATATTAACCCATTAACCCACATGTCTGACACCAATCCACAAAGGCCTCCTCTATCTCACAAAATGATGCCGACTGCAGGAGGAAAGCCGAGTCAGTGAATGTGTAAGCATCTCAGTGCTGGCAGGGGTCTCCACATGGCTGCTCCAGCACCCATGTCTACATTGGGGTAGATCCATGTTGCTTCTCCTTGGGGGTTGTCTTGCAGGAAGTGAGCCTTGCCAGTTGAAGCAGGGAACTGGCTAAGGGAGCTGCACCCTGGTCCGACCATCACAAAGCAAGAGACCCGAGAACTAAAATGGGCCATTTCTCCCTCCGCCCTTCAATTAACCCCACGTGTGTTTATCGGCCAGGTTTGCACAATAAACTAACTATCTCAGTCACCTATGCTCTTAGTCTAGGTGAGAAAGCCACTTCGTAGGTAGGTTGCCTTTGGAAGCAGTGTGAACCAGTAGGCAATAAGAGAAGTAGGCTTTGTAGTAACAAGAGGTTCTCACAGGAGGATGCAATTGTCTGGTTTGACAGGGACATGAAACCCACTGGATTGTCGACTGGGTAGAGCGCAGTCAATGTGGCTGATAGGGAAATTAGCCAGGTGGGAGACAGTTTGTGATGGACAGGGGGCCGTAACTGGCAAGAGGAAGAAATTCGGGGCTAGGCATTTGGGGTCATGTGGGGCGCAATTTTAAGACTTTATGTAGAGTACAAAAAAAATAAGGTAAAAACTCTTGGATATTTATGTAGCAAAAATTTGTGATCATTACCTCCTTTTCCCTTTACTTTTCATGGGAAAAATCCAAAATCCATTTACAGTTGCCACCAGTGCCCCTTTGACTGCTTCCCTGAAACTGCTTATTTTAAGGTGAGGGAGGAGTGTCCTTCAAATCCGCTTGTTGTTCTTTGGTTCACATCACTTTCTCCATGGTACGTGGAATTACGTCTCTGTGGTGCCGTCCTTCCTGGGGTTTCTCTTGTGTTTTGGCCATGTTTGAAGTCAACATCATTGGGGATGGAGTGTGGAATAGTGGAGGAAGGGGAAGTGTGAATCACATCTCTGGGGAAAAACGTAAAGATTTCTTCCCAATAAAACTGGAGATGACCCAAGTAGTATGGCAGGGGCCAGACCAAATCCAGGGATGCATATGGTTGCCAACTAATATGGAGGGGGGGGGGAAGATAAAAGAAATGGGTAGCAGGGGAACAGAGCACTAACCCACCCAAGGGGAAGGTATTGTTTATATCCCCACAGGGAAAGAGGGACCAGACTTCAACTTGGTGCTCCAAGATGAGAATGCAACATACCAGCATGGTGTAGGGAACCAGTGGAGAGGTCTGAGGGGCCGGCCCCAATCCCAACTACGTGGACAGCCACTCCTCCCCCCCAGAATAATTTACTTCAGAGGACAGCACTGATACTACAGCTCAAGGAGAGGGACACGTCCAATCAGAGCACACAGGAGCAAATGAAGCGTGAGGAAGAGAGAGTGGAGGACATCCTGTCCCACCAAGCTTTGAGGATGATATCTCCGCTCAGAGCAGCCAATGCACAGAGTGGACCACATGGCCGGCCCCACTGTGAGACACGGCCTTCCTCACTGACCCATAGCCCTACAGGGGACAACACTGGAGACACAGTGTGGGAATTGTGCCCAATCTGACCCCACCGCACCGAGGCAAAACATTAAGGGGAGCAGAGCAAGGAAGTACCAAAAATAGACTTTGGAGCCAGGGTGTGGCACCCCATCAGACTCAACCAGAAAACCCTCCTAAAGGTCGACAGACCTTGAACTATTTACAGGCTTTTCTTTTTTTGTCATTGGTTGTTGTTCCTGCTCAGTATGCTCATCGAAATTATGTTTCCCTTCCCTCGCTGTGGTAGTTACATAATCTGGTGTCAACTTGAGACTATTAAGAGTGAAAGGGTGGAGTTTAGCCTGTCAATCAGGTCATAGCTTGATGACCTCATTTGGAGGCACCATGGAAATAAATAGCTTGCTGGAGGCTGGGCATCCTCTCTCCCTGTGAGACATTCCTGCTGACAAGCCACATGGAGCTATGCTGATGGCAGCCAGAGCCTTGAAGCTGGAGAAGCCACATGGAGACCCACGCCAACGCTAATGTGCTTCCACTGCCGCTGGATCCACAAGACTTTCCACCCACTGGCCTGTGATCATCCTGCACTCAGTGTCACCACGTGCTGAGTGAGTTTGAAGAGGAATTTACAGACTAAGACTAGTACCAGATATATGGGCTAATATCGAACTTATAGACTTGATCTGGACTGGGCTAGGATGTTTTCTTAATATAGAGTACTCTTTTTTTTATAAAGCTCTTTCTGATACACATACAGTGTCTCTGGATCTGTTTCTCTAGTCAACCCAGACTAACACACTCACTAACAGATGCATGCTCTTTTAAGACAGGAGCAAAGCATGTCATCTGACATGTTCTACAGTTTTTTCCAAAAGACTTAGCAAAAAGACTAGAGAAGGAGTGGACTCTCAATATATATATTTGTAATTTACCTAAAAGAATGCTCAGCGGTCTGATAATAGGAGTTTAGGGGATTAAAATAGACTACGATGTCATTTCTCCATGCTTACTATATAACATTACATATGTAGTCAGTCTACCTTTAAAAAAAATTCCAGGTAGAGAAGAAGACATTTCATGTCATTTTCTTCTGTGTACTCTTGTGTCCAAGTCAACAACACACAATTTGTAACTCCTATGTTCTCAGAGAACAAGGGTCCTTGTAAGTAACCACATTTCAATTTTCCTTCTAAAAAGTGCTGAGACTGTCCTCTAAGTGGGGCCTCTCTTCTGTACTACCCAGTGGATCAGAGAATGAAGAGTCACTTGCTCTACTTTTGCTGACACCCACGTACAGGCATCCCATTGATTTACTAAAAGTAGTTCCAGGACGGATGCGCAGACAAGAAGGCAGGATGCTCCCTTCGGTAGCAGGCTGCCTGAGTGGGAGAACTGGTTCTGCTGAGTACTAGCGCACTGTGACCTCACGCAGTCATTTTATCTTCCTGCATCTCAATTTCCTCGCCTGTAATCAGAAGATGAAAATAGTACCAGCCCACAGAGCCCTAGGCAACACACGAACTTGCTTGGATCTTTCTACCATAGTCAGTGGGACTTCAGTGCTTTTAAATCAAATGGAGGTGCATAGATCATACTCCTAAATTGGGTCATTGCTTTTAAGGACCTTACCTAAGTGTTTAAAGCCAGCGGCAGTGGCTGAGTGCTGAAAGAAATGCATTGTCCCAGATTCTATTAGTTTCTCTAAGTAAACTATTGCAGGAACTTTAAGAACAAAACAAATACCTCAGGTTTGATAGAGTCCCTGGGTTGTGCAGTTAACATCTTTGGCTGCTAATACTAAGGCTGGATATTCTAGTCCACCCAGAGGCATCTGAAAAATTAACCATCAAAATTTTATAGAGCATGGTTCTACTCTAACACGTATGGTGTTATCATATATGTTAAAATCAACTCCATGACAACTGGCTTAAGCTTGCCAGTCTGGTGAGGATTTGGTCATTTCTAGCTGTGAGAAACTGAATTAAATTCTATTTATATATAGCTCAATATAATTATAGTTATTTATGCCTATGTATATATATATATTCACTTGTACAATATATGTATAATAACTGTCGCTTATTGAAGACATTTTATGTTCTAAGCAATTTCCAGATATTTTATTTAAAAGGAAAATTTTAAGATATAGATATAATGTGAATGAGAAATTTGAGACCATCAGAGGATAGAACACTTGCTCAGGCCACAAGATGAACAAAGAGTTGGAATTCACAACCAGATAGTCTAATTTAAGAGCCTTCCACGTAACCACTATGCACTGCTGGTAAGTCAAGATATTGGCAACAAATGTACAAATGTGCTTGACACAATGGATGGGTCTAGGGATTGTGATAAGAGCTGTACCAGCTCCCAATAAAATGATTTAAAAAAAGATAAGACTTTATCTGTGGTGACATATTTTTCAAGTGAAAAGTTGATGTGACAAGTGTAGATATTGCAAAAACTCAAGACATGGTCAATGTTATAGGTGTCTTGAAAATGCAACCTAGATATCACTTGGAGGTACAGATGCGTGACATTTTATAAAATATTAAAACTATTGAGAATAAAATTAATTGGATCAGAAAATATGGGGATGAATAGTGTTCATGTGGACCCATGGTAGGCCAGGATACACTGGGGATGGGGACGTGCAAGTCACCAGAGAAGAGCAAATGAAGGTTGGTTTTCAAGGTTGACTGGGCAGGCAGATGTAATGTGAATTCTGTAGCCCCTGGTGGTTTAATACAATCTACCTACTTATTATGGTAGGAAATTCCTCTGCTTTAGCACCAGCCCACGCTAAACTGGCTGGTGTCAAGTGAATTCCTACTCAGGGTGACCCTATTGAACTAAACAGAACTGCTCTAGAGGTTTTAAAGGCTGTCTTCTTTATGGATGTAGAATGGTACATCTTTCTCCCGGACTGCCTTTGGTATTTCTACCAGGGCTGCTTCTCGTATACTACCCACCCATCCACTGCTGTGGAGTGGATTCTGACTCACAGCAACCATCCTGGGTCTTAAAGTGAGATCTGATCAGCATCACCGAGGAGATGTGTTTTGTTGTTGTTTTTAAAAGTCCCAAATCTCAGGCCCCATCCTCGGCCTACTGTATCAGAAATTATGATATACAATAAGGTTTAAGAATCACGGCTAGAAGGAAACTCTGAGTTCCAGCATGAGCAATAGAGTTGTACCATGGGAACGCATGCTTCTGAGACCTTTCAGGTGAGTTAGAGACATAAAGCAAAAGCAAAACAAACCCACCGCCACTGAGTCAGTTCTGACTCATAAGCACTTCATACAGGGTTTCCGAGGCGGTCAATGGTTTACTCTTATCGATGAGGAATATTGAAAGTACCATGAGCTGCCAAAAGAACAAACAAATCTGTCTTGGAAGCAAGGATGGCAAGACGTTTGCTCGCATACTGTGGACATGTTATCAGCCAGGTCCGTCCCTGAAATGAGGAAGACCATGGCAGGAGGGATTGACAAGGAGGGATGGTGGGCTTGAACACAGCAAATGTGAGGATGATGCAGGAGTGTGTTCTTCGGTTAAATGTACAGAGGGTTGCTATGAGTTGGTACTAACTCGACAGCACCTTACAGCTACAGCATCATTCACACAGTCAGATGCCTTTGCCAGTCAATGAAACAGGCAGACCTTGGCCCGGTATGCTCTGCTTTCCATTTAGATCCACCCGATGTCAGCAATGATATCCCTCATTCCACATCCTCTTCTACATCGGGCTTGACGATCTGGTAGTTCCCTGATGATGTGCTGCTACAACGATCTTTTAAATTCTTTCAGCAAAATGTTATATGTATTTGACATTAATGATGATGTTCTATAGCATCTACATTTTTTATAGCTTATACAGTTTTGGGGGGGGTCACCTCTGCGTAGGACTATAGAGATCTTCCACTTTGTTGGCTGTCTTAAAAGTACATTGGCATAGATCAATGAGTGCTTTCAGTATTGCATTTGTTTGTTGAAGTACGTCAGTTGGTGTCCTGTTTGTTTGGGAAGCCCTTTTTTTCTCTTTTTGCTAATGACTTCAGTGAAGGCCGGACTTCTTTGGTACTATCAGTTCTTGATCATATCCCACATCCTGAAATGGTTGAACATTGACCGTTCATTTTGATAAAGTAACTGCATATTCCTTCTATCTTCCTCTTATTCTTCCTGTGTCAATCGCTCTGTTGTCCAGAGAATCAATATTGCAACGCAGGGTTTTAATTTTAATTTTAACTTTTTCTTCAGTTCTTCAGCCTGAGAAATGCCAAATGTGATCTTTCCTTTTGTCTCTTCAATTCCAATACATTTCATTATAATACTTTGTCTTTTCTAGCAGCCCTTTGAGCTCTTCCATTCAATTCATTTTTTAATCATTTTATTGGGAGCTCGTACAATTCTTATCAGAATCCATACATGCATCCATACATGCATCCATTGTGTCAAGCACATCTGTAATTTGTTACATCATCATTCTCAAGACGTTTACTTTCTACTTGAGCCCTTGATATCAGCTCTTCATTTTCCCCCCTCCCTCCCCGCTCCCCTCTCCCTCATGAGCCCTTGATAATTTATAAATCATTATTATTTTGTCATAACTTACACTGCCCGACATCTCCCTTCACCCACTTTTCTGCTGTCCATCCCCCAGGGAGAAGATTATATGTAGATTCTTGTAATTGGTTCCCCCTTTCTACCCCACCTTCCCTCCAGGTATCACCACTCTCAGCATTGGTCCTGAAGGGATCATCTGTCCTGGATTCCCTGTGTTTCCAGTTCCTGTCTGTACCAGTGCGCATCCTCCGGTCCAGCCAGATTGGTTTTGCACCTTAATCTCTATGCTCTCTGCCGTGTTTCAGCGGCTCGTCTAGCATAGATTTTCTTTCTTTGCTGTCTTTTCTATGACTTTTTTTAACAGTTTTGTTGGCATATCCTTCGTGTGCTATGCAATTCAACGGGTTAAATATGTTAAAAAGCATTGTGCAATCATCACCACAATACATTTTAGAACATTCTCTTCACTCTTGTATCCATTCTTATTAGCTTTCCTGAACTTCCCAATCTCCCCTAAGGAACTGTTAACCTAGTTACTGTCTCTACGGATTTACCTACCTGGATTTCATATAAAGAAAATAATACCAAAAACCCTCAACAATGACAACAAAATAAAGCACAGAAAAACTTCAATCCAAGAGAAAGCAGAAGATAGTAGAAACTAGAATTAAATATGGGTCAGGAGGGAAAACAAATGATAATATGTTATATTTTCACCTAACTGTATTTGCAGTAATCCATTTTCCAGTGCACACTGTCTGACGGCTAGGCTATTCAAATCCCTGTTCAATGGTCCCCGGGGTTCCACGGAGGCTTAATCCACCGGAGGACTCTGCAAATGGAGTTTTGCCTTTCACTGTCATCATCAGCCTTCTGCAAATGGGATGCTCAGAATTTAAGCTCTAACACAATGCCTTCCACTGATCTTGAAGTTTATACCTTATAATCCGTAGAAGGCTGGCATGCTCCTTCTGTGTAGACTTAACTGACACCTCACTTAGAAGGCTGTTTGTTTTAAAAACGAGCCTTTAAGGACCCAACCACTATTTTTTAATCTATCTGTCTGAGGTAGTTAGTTTATTGTGCCAACCTGGCCAATAAACACATGTGGGGTTAATTGAAGGGTGGAGAGATAAATGGCTCGGTGAGCCTTGCCCTTCTGGTTCTCAGGTCTCTTGCTTTCTGATGGTCGGACCAGTGTGCAGCTGCCTTAGCAGTTCCCTGCTTCAGCTGGCTAGGCTCACTTCCTGCAAGACATCCCTGAGGAGAAGCCACATGGACCTACTCTGATGCAGCCCTGGGTGCCAGCACTGAGATGCTTACACATTCAGTGACTTGGCTTTCCTCCTGCAGTTGGCATCATTGCATCTGTTTTATGAGATGGAGGAGGACTTTGTGGATCTTGTCGGACATATGGGTTAATGTTGGACTTGGGCAACACTGGGTTGGGATGTTTTGTTGATGTGCACTTAACCGTTATGTAAAACTCTCTTATACATGAGTCTCTGTGAGTTCTTTTCTCTAAAGTACCCAGACTAACACCCTATCAATCTATTTTTTAAAAATCATTTTATTGGGGGTTCTTATAGCTCTTATAACAATCCATACATCAACTGTATCAAGCACTTTTGTACATATGTTGCCGTCATCATTTTCAAAGCATTTTCTTTCTACTTATGCCCTTTGCATCAGCTCCTCTTTTTTCCCTTCCTCCCCACCCTCCCACTCTTGTAACCCCTTGATAGATTATAAATTATTATTGTTTTCATATATTACACTGTCTGCTGTCTCCCTTCACCCACGTTTATGTGGTTTGCCCTCCTTGGGGGAGGTTTATATGTTCATCATTATGATCGGTTCCCCCTTTTTCCCCCACCTTCCCCCTACCCTCATG
>NW_022103902.1:9115266-9116840 GCF_000313985.2 Echinops telfairi | reverse complement strand
TTTATATTGGAAAAGGGATTTGTAATGAATAAATTCTTGGTCTTGCAGCTATATATCATGTGATCTCTGGTGTCATTGCTACCTCCAAAATCATATTTTCCAATCACCGTTCCTTCTTTGTATCCAAGTTTGACACGCTAACTGCCACTAGTATACTCTTGATGGCATGTTTAGTGAATGTCATACTGAAGAAGTAAGAATCTTTCATGTCTTCATCTTTGCCCTTAGTACTTAGTGTATAAATTTGAATAATAGTCAAATTCGTTGGTCTTCATTGTTGGCTGTGGATATTATCCTGTCACTGATAGCATTGTACTTGAGGTGAGATCTTGAATTGCCAACTCCCTCTTCTCAGTCTCTCTGTCTGGAAGCTCTGCTGCCATCTGTCCACCTGGGGGACCTTGCTTGCATTTAAGAGACTGTCGGTGTAGCTTTCAGTGCCCCATCAATAGGCAAGCCACCACAGCAGAGCAAACCGATGAACAAGTGGTAGCTCACATGGTTTGTGTTCCTAACGTCTTTGTGGCGTGCATCAGACAAGCTGCAGCTTGGAGCCAGGTCTCCACAACCTGGATCCTAGTAGGCTCTGTCCCTGGAGAAAACACTCTACACAGAAAGTCATATACATTAGTGTACAGATTTGATAAAAAACAAAAAAACAAGCATTCTTTATTGCAATAAAAATATAGGCAACAAATAATTTGCAACATTCCTCATCTGAACAAATCAGTGACATCAGTTACGTTGATCAGATTGTTCAACCATCTGTTTTCCAAGTATCTGCTTTACCCCAGTGTCCTATAAGCAGTGAGGCTCCCTTCTCCTCCCTCCCACCTGTCCCGAATAATCATTAATAAATCATAAATAATCATTAATAAATCATTAATAAACATACGTCTGTATGCACTTACCTTACAGTGACCCGATAGAACAGAGTAGAACTCCTATGGGTTTCCTAGATGGAAGATCTTTTCAGGAGGGGAAAGCTTCCTGCTTTTCTCCCATGGGGTAGCTGGTGGTTTCTAACGTCCGATTTGCAGTTAGCAGCCCAATATGTAACCAACTGTGTCACCAGGATGCACCGGGGCAGGATCAACTCGATGCCAGTGAGTTTGGTTTAGGTTTGGGATGCATTTACCTAATCTAGACATTTCGTATGAATGGAATAGTATAATAATGTCCTTTTGTGACTGTCTTAGTTCACTCAGCACATTTTCAAGGTTCATCTTTGCTGTGGTGTGCATCAGGATTTCCCTTTTCCTTGTGGCTGCATAATATTCCATTGTATGGATGGCCCACTTGTTTATCCATTCAACTTTTGATGGATACTTGAACCGTTTCCACCTTCGGGCTGTTGTGAATAATACTGCAATGGAATTGTTGTGCAAGTATCTCTTGGTATTTCTGTTTTCAATCTTTTGGGAGGAAATGAGGTTACTGGATTGTAGTTTTAAAAACCTATTCTAATTTACATTTAAGAAAATGGGAAAGGTCAGCATTACGATTATTACTGACTTGTTTCAAGTAACCAACACATGACCCCAGCATAGGTCTGAGAATTTCTGTTCTGGAGA
>NW_022103902.1:9098943-9114784 GCF_000313985.2 Echinops telfairi | reverse complement strand
GTAAATGAGTGGTGAAGAACTGGATCTCTCTTTTTTCTTACTGGGCATGGTCAAAGGAAAAAATTAAAACCATGTGTCTGGTTATTATGCACCCATCATTTCAATTCCAGACCATTGTTTACTAATAGAGACATTGTATTTCAAAATTAGAAAGTTGATTTGATCAAACATGTCTAAATTATTTTTACTACACAACAGACATAGGTGAAACTATACGCAGTACGGGTATAAACCCTGGCATCTGCTTTTCCTCTATTTTTAGCTCTTAAAGATAAACATTCCTATGTTTTTCACACTGTAATCTTCTTGAAAAGATCTTAGGCATGAGGACATCTTTTTTTTTTAATCGTTTTATTAGGGGTTCATACAACGCTTATCACAATACATCCATCCATTGTGTCAAGCATATTTACACATTTGTTGCCATCATCATTCTCAAAACATTTGCTTTCTACTTGAGCCCTTGATATCAACTCCTCATTTTCCCCCCTCTCTCCCTGCTACCCCCTCCCGCATGAACCTTCCATAATTCATAAATTACTGTTTTGTCATATCTTACATTGTCCGACATCTCCCTTCACCCACTTGTCTGTTGTCCGTCCCTCAGGGAGGAGGTTATATGTAGATCATTGTAATCGGTTCCCCCTTTATGCCCCAACTTCCCTACACCCTCCCGGTATCGCCACTCTCAGCACTGGTCCTAAAGGGATCATCTGTCCGGATTCCCTGTGTTTCCAATTCCTATCTGTACCAATGTACATCCTCTGGTCTAGTCAGATTTGTAAGGTAGAATTGGGATCATGATAGTGGGGGGATGAAGCATTTAGGAACTAGAGGAAAGTTGTATGTTTCATCATTGCTACCCTGCACCCTGACTGGCTCGTCTCCTCCCCACGACCCTTCCATAAGGGGGTGTCCAGTTGCCTACAGATGGGCTTTGGGTCTCCGCTCTGCACTCACCCTCATTTACGATGATATGATTTTTTGTTCGTTGATGCCTGATACCTGATCCCTTCGACACCTCATGATCACACAGGCTGGTGTGCTTCTTCCATGTGGGCTTTGTTGCTTCTCAGCTAGATGGCTGCTTGTTAATCTTCAAGCCTTTAAGATGCTATATCTTGTGATAGCCGGGCACCATCAATTTTCTTCACCACATTTGCTTATGCACCCATTTGTTTACAGCAATTGTGTCAGGAAGCTGAGTATCAGGGAATGCCAGTTTAATGGAATCAAGTATTCTTGCATTGAGGGAGTACTTGAGTGGAGGCCCAATGTCCATCTGCTACCTTAATACTAAACCTATAAATATATGCACATAGATCTATTTCCCCATATATATATATATTTATATTTATATATGCATATGTATATATATTTTTTTATATGTACATGCCTTTATTTAGACCTCTATTAAGTGCCTTTGCCTCCTAGTTCTTTACTCTATTTCCTTTTACTTTCCTCTTGTCCCACTCACTATCATGCTCAGCCTTCATTTGGGTTTCAGTAATTCCTCTAGGTTACATTACCCTTGATCACACCCTACCAGGCCTCCTACACCCTCCTCACCAACGATTTGGATCACTTGTTGTTCCCTTGTCCCTGGGTTTGTTAACACCGCCTCTTTTCCTCCCACCTTCCCCTCTCCCGTGTCCCCCTGGAACTGTCGGTCCTGTTGTTTTCTCCTCCAGATTGTTCATCCAGCCTATCTTATTTAGACAGATCTGTGGAGATAATAACATGCACAAAACAACACAGAGCAAAACTAAGCAACAAAAGAAAAGAAAACAAAACAACAAAAAGCCAATAACAAAATACCCAGAGCACATAACAAAAAAGGAAAGCTTGTAGTTAGTTCAAGGACTGTTTGTTGGCCTTTAAGAATGTTTTCCAGTAGAGTCAGTTGGGGTGCCAAGCCCTGGCCCCAAAGTCTATTTTTGGCATTCCTTGGGGACTTCGTTGCTCTGTTCCCCTTGCTATTCTATTGCACGCCTTTAGTGTTTTGCCTCGGTGTGGTGGGATCAGATCAGGTGGAATTCCCACACTGTGTCTCCAGTGTTGTCCCCTGTAGAGCTATGGGTCAGTGAGGGATGTTGTGTCTCATAATGGGGCCAGCCATATGGTCTTCTATGTGTATTGGCTGCTCTGAGTGGGAATATCATCCTCAAGACTTGGTGGGCCAGGATGTGCTTCGCTCTCTTTCTTCCCCTTCATTTGCTCCCATGTGCTCTGATCAGACATGGCCTTCACCCTGAGCTGCAGCTTCAGTGCCGTCCTCTGAAATAAATTCTTCTGTGGGGAGGGGCAGGTGTCCATGTAGTTGGGATTGGGCGGTCCCCTCATACCAGCATGAGAACATTTTGATAGAAGTTACTTCTTTGATTAAGCTGCTCATTAAACAATATCCAGCAGTATTAACCCTTTGTAGTGTAGTTAGTATTCCATATGGCCTTTTAGCTAGACACCTACTGCCAGTAGTTGATTCTGGGTCATATTAGCTGTCTGGGACAGGGTGGAACTGCCTCTTTGGGTTTCTGAGACTTCAGATCTTTATGGGAGCAGAGAGCCTCATCTTGCTTCCTCATAAGGGCAGTGGATTTAACCTGTTGACCATGCAGTCAGCAGCTCAATCTGTAAGCCACGATCCCAACAGGGCAACTCACAGTCTTCAGTTTTATAAAGTACTGTAAATCCTAGCCCTTAAAGCCTGTGGGTATAGTCCCATTTTAAAGTGAGTTTTCTGTTATTCAAAAAAGGTAAGACTAAGGTGGGATCTGGTGGTGTAATGGGTTAACCTCAGAGTCAGCAGTTCCAAACCACCAGATGCTCTGCTAAAGAAAGATGGGGCTCCTTATTCCTATAAAGAAGTGCAGTCTCAGAAACCCAAAGGGGGGAATTTTACTATGTCCTATAGGGTTGCTTGGAGTTGGAATTGACTCAATGGTAATGAGTAGTTTTTGAGTTCCCATTAATGGATGGTGTGACTCATGTCTGCAGATTAGCTTTCATCCAGCCTTTGTGGCATAGTGGGTTATGAGTTGGCTACTAACCCCAAAGTGAGCAGTTCAAAATCACCAGCTGCTCTTCAGGAGAAAGATGAGGCTTCCTACTTCCTAAACATTTATAGTCTGGTAAACTGCAAGGGCAGTTCTACCCTGTCCTGCAGGGCAATTTTCTTATCATTATTGCTACCCTAGACAACTAATATGGGGAGTAATAAGATATATGAATTACATACAATCATTTATAATCCTTCAAAGATAGAAAAAAATTTTAGGTTGTAAAAAGAAAACACACACATTTTGACATCAAAATATAAGATAAAAGAGACCATAAACAAATTCAGAAGATGAAATAATAGATGTGGGAAATTAATAACATATGATAGATAAAAGATTAAATTCAAATGTAAAACACAAAGCAAACACCTGTGGTGGAATGGCCAGCCCTCCACAACTAATTGTGGGTTCGATAAGTACAATTGTACAGTTGAAATATATATATTATATATATAATTATATTAAATATATATATTATAATAAAGTCATAAAGAGCATGAGAGATAGAAGAGAGATTAAAATAATGGAGTCAGTCACATTTCATAGTAGCATGCTCACCTCAGCCTCACTTGGTGGTCCATATGGAGAGAGAGACCAGAGGGTAGGAGAGAGGGGCAGGGGAAGGAGGACGGGGAGAGGAAGGGGGAGCCAATGAGAGCTCTTTATTGCTAACCAAAGCTTATATATCTTTGAGGGGTGTGCAAGCCCACTAATTACAGGTAAAGACATACGTCACAGGAAGGGGTTGTTCTATAGGTAATACAGTAATGGGCGGGGGTTGATCTAAGGGTTCATATGCTATTGGAAGAGGAGGGAATAAGGGTATCCATGTGATAAAATCAGTGGACCTTAGATTCATGATGGCCGCCTAACTGGATGTCACTAAGCAGGTTTGACCTGTTCTCTGGCTCACTGTAGAAACCATTATCAGTAGGGTATAAACCTCATCTACAGGGACCAGACTGATGGCCGAAAGCCTTTAGGGAGAAGTAGCCCATTGTCCTTAACAGCAGGGAGTGGGCCCTACTTGTGGTGGGACCAGACAGTAGTTTGGTACTGACTGCCTTCAGGGAGGTAACTTGACAAACATTTACCAGTAGCTGCAAGCAGTGTCCTAAGTCTAACATACATTTGGGGGAGACGACTTGGGAGGAATCTTTCTGTTTCCCACCCACATAGAAAAATATTCAAAATATGGAAGTAAACAAGGCCAGAGAAGAACCAGTCTGAATGAAGGATAAGCGTTGGAAAAGATGACCAAATCCTTGAGCAGAAGGGAAAGGAAATTAAAGTAGCAATGGCATATTATTTATATCTCAGACTGCTACAATTAAAACAAATGAGGAGATATATATTACTGTTAGCAATTCACAGGAAAGATCACTCTCATAGATTTCTAGTGAAATTATTAATTATTACTGCCTTTTTGGAAAGTCATCAGGCAATATTTGTTAAAAATTTTAAATGTCCAATTTCTTTGACTTAACAGTGCCACTCTTGGGCCACTTTCCCAAGAACTAAATCTGAACATGCTAATTGTAATATTTTTCATAATGGCCCAAAGTGGAAACATCAATAGAGAAATGACTGACTTAATTATGATACATCAACATCACAGAGCATCATACGGCCATTAAAATAATGAATATGAATGTACAAATTACTTTGGCAGCTTTTCAGTGAGGTATTATTGAGTGAGGAAGGAAAGAAATGGAAAATTATATAGAATAATGATCCCATTGTATAAAACAAGTAATGGCAATGTGTGGGGTGCTTGAGTGTCTTTCTCGGTAAACAACTAGAGAAAAACACATGAGAATGTACTTTAAGTTGCTAACTTGGATCCTCTGTGGGGTGGATGGAGGCAAGGGACACTTTGTGGAAGTGGGTTGTGGGAAGAGGATCAGGGTAAGTAAAAAGCAAAAAATGTTGTACAATATGTGACTTACTTCTGTATAATGTGATGTAATCCGTTAGGTGCAAGTTCACCCCAAGGGGCCTTGGAAGAAAGATCTGGTAATCTACTACTGAAAAATCAGTCACTGAAAACTTGAGGAAGCACAGCTCTTCTCTGGAACACCAGGGCCTGAATGTTCTGGATATCAACTGATCATATGTAAGATGCATTCTGTATATGTATTATAGATGTATATATAAACACATATGCTCAATTCTGACCCTTAAAAATAATACTTTATGTTACGTACCTTGTTTTGATTTCCGACTTTGCTCATTTTGTATTCAATTCGGGAAAAAAAATTAACTGGCTGAGATTATTATGTTGATACCACAATTCAAATTTAGGACTCTTGGGCTGTCTCCCCTACAGATTTATCAGCTACCAAATACCAGCAAAATCACATCAACATCTGCTTGATCACAGCCTTTTGGGGGACTTAAAAAATGAATAAAACCATACAATTTTCCAGCAATGCATCGAAACATTCCCACTCCCACCTGGGCTGCAAATTCCTGACCTGCCCTTGGCATTCCTGGTACCTGCTTTTCTTCCCGCATATTCAGAGGTGGAAGCAGGCTTATTAGTTTAACAGCTGCCTCTCGTTACCTCAAAATGAGACCCCTCTGAAAACTCATTCTGGTTAGTTTTCTCTGCATTTGGGCATTTTGAATCTTCCGAGCTCTTTGAAATGCAAGTTAAACTGTTTTGTCAGCGGGATCTGGATTGATGCTTTATAAAAGGTCCAACTGCAGCACACTTTTTCTCCAGCCCAAAGCAGACATGGAAAATGGCTTCCGATCTGCCACATACCACATGGGCACCTCGGATGTTCATTTTCTGCAAACGGAAAGCCAGCCAAAGTGCTATTTCTGTTGCTTCATCTCACATTGCTTGGGAATCTACAAGGTGACTGCTGTCAGTTTTACTCCTTCTAATTAAATCACTTTCCTGTAAGAAAGCAACAAAGATCAACTTAATTAGGGCGCCATATTGGCTCATGTTCGTATGACTTTTTAATTATAATCATTTAATGTTGAAGCATTTGTCACTAGCCGAGTCCTGCCGGCAAGTTGCCGTAACAGGCTTCAGTGTAGGTGTCTTTCTGCTGGCTTCTCACGTCCTCTGATGGGAACTGTATTAATTGGTTTGGGGGAATAGTTATGCAGAACCGTACTGTCAGGAATGAAAACTGATTGCATGCGCTATTTCCTATAACTTTAAAAAGTTTCACATTTTATATCCCTCCCACCTCACCCCCTCCCAAAGTTATTTTAAACATAGTTCACAAAGCAGATCGCTCTGGACAGGCGTTTTCGGGTTTGGAAAAGGCTTTCAAGTCCTGGAGAAGCGAGTCAGAGCCGTGGGTCTTGATTAGCGTGTTTGTCCCTTTGTGAAAACCTATTGGCAAGTGGCGTTCCTTGAGACCACGTGAAAAGTAAATCCCTGGCTGTTGGATGAGGCAACTAGGAAGACATTTCCTTGCACAGAAAGGACATTAAAAAAATTAAAAAATATATTATCCGAATTATGAGCCAATAACTATGTGATAATGGTGGCAGAAATAGATGACAAAGTTCAATATTCTAGGTTCAGACCTTGGCTCCGCTAGCTTAGCAACCTTGCCTCTGTTCTTTTTGTAAAATGGAAATGTCAATCATCGCACCGTGCTAGGTAGCTTACCTAATTTGAGATAGAGTCAGAGACTCAAAACCAGACCTCCTGCCATTGAGTCCACAGACCCCCCCTCACGGCCATCGAGTCAAGTCCAACTCTCCATGGACCTAGAGGAGAGCGTAGAACTGCCCCTGCGAGTTTCCAAGAGTATAGCTCTTTTCAGGATGGTAGAAAGCCTCATCTTTGCAGAGTGACTGGCAGCTTTGAACTGCTGACCTTGCGATGAGCAGACCAACGTGTAACCCACTACGCCAATAGGACTCGGGAGCTCAAATGGAGGTTGCTTGACCAGAGAATGAGGTGATTCACTGTGAGTGAGACTGAATTTCCCCGATTCCCTGGCATCTGGCCATCTTGTGGCAAATAGACTTTACGATTTTAGAAAAAGATCATCAGCTCGTTCTTTCTAGTCTGTCTCAGTGTGGAAGTGCCACTGACACCTGTCTACCAGGGGTGAACCTGTTGGTATTTAAATAGCAATGTGACTTTCGGTGTCATAACAAAATGCAAGCCACTCTAATACAACCAATTGATCAATGGGTGATAGTTCTTGTCCTTAGAACGTTCTAAATAAACATTAGGTAACTATTATTAATTGTAGGCGCCCTAATGGTAAAGTGGTTACGAGATGGGCTGCTAGCTATAAGGTCAGCAGTTCAAAACCACCAGCCCCTTTGTGGGAGAAAGATGAGACTTTCTACTCCCATATAGAGTTACAGTCTCAGAAACCCACAGGGACAGTTCTGTGCTGTTCTATGGGGTCACTGTGACTTTGAATCAGATTATGGTCTGAGCGACTTTGATTATTAACTGTATTCTTGGTGACGTGGAAGACACTGAGATGTTTAAATTGTTTGAAAGCACTAGCAAGATAACAGTGGAGTTCAAGGCTCTAAAGTCGTTGCCTCCAGAGGGGCTGTTACCTCATTAATATGGTCTAATACTATTGTACCAAGGTTACACAGGGAAGGTGTTAAATGGGTCTGAATTTGTGGCCAGACAAATGGAGCACCATATTTTTGCATATAATGTGTCCACATAAATAATGTGCATAGCATGGATAGAAAATAATGTCTGAGGTAAGGCTACACCTGTTGTGAAAAAACTTATAATGTGCATTTTCTTTGGCTTAAACATGCACTAGGTTTCTAGCCTCTTGCACCCTTGCCTCCAAGACACTTGTGGTGCCAAATCCAATTCAAGGGTTCAGGTTTTCAAGAAGTAGCCAATAAATTGAGAAACAATGGTAAACTTGCCTGAGGTTGTCGTACTGACCTTGAGGGAGGTATATAGAGTCATTATTCAGCCCGGATCTGTTTGTTTCTTCTGTGCTTTCCAAGATTGGTTTTTATTGCTCCCTTTGCCACCAACACACTGAATGGCAAATGTGAAAGAAAATTTGCTATATTTAGTAATATGTTTCCTGAGGCTTCTCCATGAAATGAAATGAAATATTTTAAGGGAAAATGAAATATTTAAAGAATGGAATTGTGCTGTGAGATAAGAATTTTAACAACGAACTTGATTAAATTTTATTATAATTTTTGATGTCCATTATTGTACCTACCATACTGAAAATTATTTGCTGGTAAGTCCTATCACTTAGCAAACAGGAATTTTGAGATCAGAAGTCTTGTCTTTAATAGTCTGGTATCACATATATTATATCAATTCTTGGTACTTATTGGGTATTCAAAATTGTAGAACATAATTGAACTACAGTTCATAATATTCAAGGTTTCTCTGAGAGAAGTATATCTTTGAATAGATATTCTGTGAAGATGTTGATTATAATTACACTTAATTAAAATGCATACAAGTAGCCTGGGTTCCGTCATCCTATTCATAGTAATGCAAATGCAATGAGCATAATACAAACAATAATTGGATTTGTATTAGATACCACTTTTTAGCATCACTAACTATATTGAATGCATATCATTTATGCTGAAAGATATCACAATCACTTATACTGGTGGGTGTCATGTAAGGTGGAGAACTTTGTGCACCTTCTTAAAAGATTGGATTTTATCTTAAGCATGAACAATGCGAAACTAGATGTTATTCTCTTATGTAAACCATGCATCACTGGGCCCTTAGAAATGCTACATTAGATTATTAATATGTTCCATTCAATCCAAAATTTACTCTGTAACTGTGATCATTGATGGTATTTTATGGGAGAATGGTATTTTATGGGAGAATATATTTGCATTCAATGCTGAACCATAAG
The DNA here is from genome assembly GCF_000313985.2 of Echinops telfairi. NCBI lineage: Eukaryota > Metazoa > Chordata > Mammalia > Afrosoricida > Tenrecidae > Echinops > Echinops telfairi. The sequence goes on along the minus strand of NW_022103902.1, from coordinate 9,105,858 downwards.
ATAACTTCATAATCTATCCATACTTTCAACTTGTCTTTACTATTTTGCTAGTCACTCTTATAAAACCTTACAGCTATCGAGTCAGTGCTGCCTCACAGAGACTCCGTAGGGCTAGGTAAAACTTCCCCTGTGGGTTTCTGAGACTGTTAATTTTTCACAGGAGGAGAAACCATGGTCTTTTTCAATGGAGCATCTGGTGGTTTCAAACTGCTGACGTTTTGGTTAGTGGCTCAACACATAACACTATGCTTCCAGTCACTGTTACATTCGTCTATAAATAATGAAACATTGAATTAACTGATTCCAAGAGACTCTCAGTTCTATGGATTAAAAACCTTGAGATAATGTACTTCAGGTTTCTTAAACTGAAGTAAACACTTAAACTTTTGTTAAAGGAAATGACATATACATTATTTCTCTGGATAGGAGATCAGTTGATTTCTTTCCTCCTCATAGTCCTTTAATACTCTTAGAGCTAGTTTCATTTCCCACACACATGTTAGAGGATGTGGTGACACTTTTTTACCAAAGACTAATTGTGCCTAACCAAAAAACCCAAAAAAAAAAACCCCAAAACCTGCACTGCTATTGAGTCGATGCTGACTCATAGTGACCCCGTATGACAAGGTAGAACTGCCCTTGTGAGTTTCTGGGACTGTGACTCTTTACAGGAGTAGAAAGCCCGTTTTCTCTCCAGGATAGGCTGATGGGTTTGAACTGCTAACCTTGCAGTTAACTTTTTAACATGTAACCTCTGTGCAACCAGGGTTCCAATTGTGCCTAAAGATATGTTGTATTGTGATTAGATGATTTTATAATCAAGGACAGGGTCCCTCTTAAGCTGGAGCACAGCTAGAAGATCATATATTGCTAGAAATCATTTATATCTTGATTCAAAATGTTCATAAGTGGTTTTTTTTTTTGAAGGCCCTCTATGAACAAAGGAGCAGGAACCCTGGTGGCACAGCGGGTTTGGTGTTGGGCTGCTAACTGCAAAGTCAGCTGTGCAAAACCATCAGCCACTCCTGCAAAGCTAGTGCCTGCCTTGAGTTTGCATGTTTAGTTAGGAGATGGGCAGTTAAACAAACAGTAGTGTAGACTCAAGAGAATCCCAATCAGAGCAGGACGGGTATCTAAGACTACACCTAGCTGAGACACCCGATCTATAGAAATGTTGCTTCATGGAGAGCCCAAGAATGATCAAGTCTCAGCTACAAAAGAAGGGTCAAGACTGAATATCCCAGACCGAGAGAAGCACATTTTGGGAAAGACCTAGAGCTGAGAGTGTGCTCTTAGCGCCCACGAGTGATGAATGGAGTGAGCCAGCCCAGGCATGTGAAAGCACATGAGATGAGGCGTGGAATGCCAGACAGACATGATCACTGCAGATCCTGTCAATGTGTTCGATGGCGTTTATAGCAAGCAAATATATGGGAAAGTTTTAAAATAAGACAGTGATATGACTGTGCTTAGAGGCCCACTCTAGATTGACCACCATCAGTAGATCAGTCAGGAGTAAAGCAATAGGCCAGGAGAGAAAAGAGACAAGGACATGGTCTTGATCAGGAAGCTCACAGGTAGAATGGGAAGACTTGGATGATTTGGAGTGATATTTATATAAAAACTCTCAAAATTTGGCAGTTGTTTAGATAGGAAGGCAAGGGGAGAATCGAGAATCCAGGATGGTTTTCATGTATCTAGATTCAAAATCAGGGCTATCCCTTTTTATTTCTCAAAATCTCAGTGGTGCCATACAGTGTGGGTTGTTAGATATGTCCCTGACGGAGCTACTGTGATGTTAAAAGACATTTATGTAAATCAGGCATCCCAGTGTGCAGTAAATATTCCTTGGCATCTAATATTTTCTCTGATCAAATATTACTGGAGCTGACTTCATAAGTGTCACTTCAGGACATTTGTGATTCATTCCTCAAGGACAAACTCTGCCCTGATAAAACCCACACAGGCTGTTCCTTTAAAATATAAGTACAGCTGAAAGGGTCATGCCTACACAGCCTCCATCCTCCCTCACGTAGCTCTATCTTTGAATTCCTCATGTTGCATTGTGATAACTGACTGACTTCCCTGTATGCCAGACGGGACTTGCATGGGGACTTCTTGATGCAGCAACATCTTCTTAACCATAGAGCCTAAGAGAGCTTGTTTTAAACATGAATACACGTGAGAATTAATTCAGAAGTCTTCCTGTGGACAAATAGCTAAGTTCGGAGAAGAGGAGATTTGATCCTAGAATGAGGGGATGGAATCAGAATTCCTAGTTTGGGGCAGGAGAGAAGGACCACCGGAGACTGGGAGAAGAGAAAGAGAGAGCTGAAGAGAAATGATATTGACCTTCACAATTAGAGTTGGGGCGGGGGTGTCAATTAGTAAAGGAAACAGAGAGAGAAAGAAAAATTGGAATAAAGACTAGTCGCAGCTGCTGTGAGTTGTCGCCAGTGCCCTAGGATGCCACGTGTCAAGGGCAAACCGTGCACCTGGGTTTTCCGTGGTCAATTATTTGGGGAAGTAGATTGCCTGGCTCTTCTTTTGAGGCACCCCTGGGTAGATTGGGACCTTTGGGTGAACCAATTTGCATTTTGAACCATTGTCCCACACAGCCACTTCATTCAGAAAACAAGGATTGCTGAGGACTACCCAATGGTGCAGGCAGAATGAGTAGGAATCCCGATGGAAACGCACATATTTCAGGAGATCAGTAGGATCGTTTCAGTGGAGTGATGCATGGAAAAGCCCAATTGCAGTGGGCTGGGAGAGGCTAGCCGAAAGAGAAGCAGACTAGAGGCAAGTGGACTGTATTGCCTGGAGACCGTCTTAGCTCACGACCACCGAGTTCATTCTGCCACAGCGGTCCTTTGGGACAGAGTAGAAGTGCCCCTGTGGGTTTCCAAGACTGCAAATCTTTAAAAGCGTAGAAAGCTTCATCTTTCTCCCATCGGGGAGTTGGTTGGTAGTTTCGAAATGCTGACCTTGTGGTTGACAGCCCATTGGAGAACCTGCTACAGAGATGTAATACAGCATATCATAGATACCACAGATGTAGTAATAACTGCTCTTTGAGGAGAATGCTTCAAATAATCAATAACGTGTACAACCCTCTTGATTCCTAATTTAATTCAATTCAGCAATGTAACACCTCTCTCTTATGGAATTAAACTTGTTCACAGCCCCTGCTTGTATAGAAAGCTACACTGCATACAAATAACTAAAATGCAAGTACCACCATTGGTTAAAGAATGGTAGCTTTTTAGAAAAAAAACAAAACTAAACTAAGTGCTTAGCAGGTTTCTACTAAGTACCACCTTGCTGAAGACATCTGGCGAGGCTGTGGGCTAACTTCTGGCCTGTTAACTGAAAGGTGGCGTTTGAACCCACCAGCCAGCCACACCATGGGAGAAAGGTGACAGTGTGGTCCTGTTCCCAGCTGCTCCAAACCCTAGGCAGCAGTTCTAGTCTGTCCTCCGGAATGGACTCGCCGGCAGTAGGATTTTAAATCTTGCTGTTAAGGCACGTAGAGCTATTATCCCAGCAGCATGGATATTCGGAGACGCCAGCTCCATTTATTTACCCAGTAGTGCCCCTGATTAAGAACATCTTGCGCCGCTTCCCCAGATCTGTGGTGTTCACTGGGCCTTGTAACTCAAATGTATTTCATTTCCTGCCTCGAGACATATGTCCCAGCTTGTTTGGAATCACTTAAGTGCTTGGTAATTCTACCCCTTTCTCTGTTGACATCTGGATAAATCCATTCTAATATTCAGTCACTTTGTCTCCAGTTTTAATCATGGAAGAGGTTCTATCAAGAGATGCTTCGTGTTTGTTTACTCGGAGGAATATTAATCGTTCTTCTTATTACTCGCATCATAGTTTCCCAGCAGTGGATGCCTTTGAAAATAAACATGCATGATAACCCGACTTGATGAAGAACGCTAGTGAGTAGAATCAATTAGGATGAAACCAACTTTGAAAACTCTGGCGGTGCCTAACAGGGAATTAATTGGACTCTTGGAACAATTGATTTATTAGGCTTCAACTGAGCGTCTGCATACAGTAGAGGCATGGAAGGGCCAAAGTGGTTCCGGTTTCAAAGGAGGCGGTGTGTGCATGCCCCAGTGCCAGAATGTATTGTTCGCCATTGACGGACAGAGATAAAGGTGTCTCAGGAGCCCTGCCCAGCACTCAGCTACAAACTAACCCATCAGTGATTTGAACTCGCCAGCTGCTCTGCAGAAGAAAGACGTGGCAACCTGCTTCTGTCAAGTTCACAGCCTAGACTCGACTGGGAGTCTACTCTTCCTGCGGGATCACTATTGGTGGGCATGTGCCAGCACAACAACTGGGATAGTTTCACTGTCGGAGTCTGGAGAAAGTGTGAACTCCCAGGTTTGAATCTACCCGGAGAGTGGATTCCCTTGTATCGTCTTCATCTATCCAGCTGCCGCACTGGCTTTGTGAAGTTCCCTCTTAACCCCCGCTCCTGTGGTACTGTTCTGTGTAGCAGTCTTTGCACATCTCAGAAAATTTAGATGCAATTTAGAAAGCAAAACTCCCCTCCTACATATTTAACACAGTGTGCAAAGACTGCATACATGCTTGTTGAATAATAATAAGAGTAGTTAATATTGATTGAGATTTTACTATGCACCAGGCACCGTGCTGACTTTGATCTACAATCTTCACAAGACAAAATAAGATCCTATGTTAAGACAAGGACTGTAGAGCCTAATGTCTTAGTTAAGGATTCTGTGTGGGCAAATAACAGAAATTCACTCACGATCATTTAAGGCAGGGCAGGGAGTGGAGAGAAAATGGACTGACGGGATGCTGAGATTTATTATGGAACTCAAAACAGCAATTGTGAGGTTGGTACCAAACCAAGTTTGTTTTTTAATTCACTTTACTGGGGGCTCTTACAGCTCTTACAACATTACATGCATGAATTGTATCAAGCATATTTGTACATATGTTACCATCATCATTTTCTAACCATTTACTTTCTATTTGAGCCCTTGGTATCAGCTCTTCTTTTTACCCTCCCTCCCACCTTTGTGACCCCTTAAAAAATTATAAATTATTATTATTTTCATATCTTATACCAACCGTTGTCTCCCTTCACCCACATTTTGTTGTTTGTCCCACTGGGGTGGGGTTGATAATGCAACAATCATTGCGATCGGTTCCCCCTTCCCCTCACCCCTCCACCTTCTCTCTACTCTCCCGGTATCACTATTCCCATTTCTGTTTCTAAGGGGTTCATCTGACCTAGATTCCGTGTGTTGTGAACTCTTATCTGTACCACCCGTACATACTCCGGTCTTGCCAGAACTGGAAGGCAGAACTGGGGGTAGGGGGTGGAGTGGGGTGAGGAAGCCTCAAGAAACCAGAGGAATAGTGTGAGTTTCATCGGTGCTATACTGAGCCCTGGTTGACTCATCCCTTCCTTGTAACTCTTTTGTGAGGGGATGGGTTTGGGGTTTCTGCTCTGACCCCCCTTGTTCTCAACAATATCGTTTTTGTTTGGTTTTATTTTGAGTATTTCCATGCCTGTTACCTGATTCCACCGACACCTCATGATGGCACAGGCTGGTGTGCTTCTTCCATGTGGGCTTTGTTGCTTCTCAGCTAGATGGCTGCTTGTTTAACTTCAAGCCTTTAAGACCCCAGCTGCTATATCTTTTGAGAGCCAGGCACCATCAGCTTTCTTCACCACATTTGTTAATGCACCCATTTTGTCTTCAGCAATCCTCTCAGGAGGGTGAGCATCACAGAAATCCAGGTTGTTAGAACAAAGTGTTCTTGCATTGAGGGAGGGCTTGAGCAGAGGTCCAAAGTCTGCCCACTTCCTCAGTGTATTTATTGCCATATAAATATGTGTACATAGGCCTATACCTTTATTTTTATGAATTACTATATTTACATAACTGCACGCTTATGCTTATACCTCTATCCATAGCTTTGCTTCCTAGATCTTTCCTGTTTCCTTTTACCTTCCTCCTGCCCCACCATTACGCTCACTCTTCTTCTGCCTCTTTGTAATTCCTCTCAGCTAGATTGTTGTTGCTCCAATACATCTGGGACCTCTACGTCCTCCTCCCTATTGATGTTAACTCCCTAGTTGTTCCCTGTCTGTGGTATCCTTTGCTCACCACTCCCACAAGTTGCTCTGGAACTGTTGTTGTGGTTGCTTTCTCCTTGTGCTTGCTTTCCACACCTATTTCATCAGTGACAAAACAGACAAAGGGATTATTACTGAAATTTATAATTCCCTCCTAGCCTGCAAAAAGAAGAAAACAGTCCCCTAAGGAAATGGGCTGAACGGAAGTTTTACTAGAGAGATCTGAATGGCCAATCAACATAGGAGAAAATGCTCCTGATCATTGGCCATCAGAGAAATGTGACTGAAAACAACTATGAGATACCACCTAACACCCTTCAGGATAGCCCAAAGCAGGAAATCAGAGAGCAACAAATGTGGGAGGGGATGTGGCAAGATATAAACTCTCCTCCACTGCTGGTGGTCGTGTAGATATGTATAGCCACTGTGGAAAGCCATCTGGTGATATTTAAAGCAAATGGAAATTGAGTTGCCTTACAACCCAGCAATTCTTTTATCCAGAAGAGGTAAGAAATAGACCATGACCAGTCGTCTGTGCTCTGATGTTTACTGCAGCTCCATTTACCATCACAAAGAATTGGAAAAAAGCCTACATTTTCATCAATAGACGAGTGGATTAGAGAACTCTGGCACATACACACAATGGAGTACTGCCTATCCCTAAAAAGCACTTAGGATCACGGGAAGCACATTGTCTCACGGGAAGAGTTGGAGGAAATTGTGCTAAGCGAAGTTAGTCAACCATAAAAGGACCAGTACAACATGAGTCCACTGAGGTAAGT
>NW_022103902.1:9094928-9098315 GCF_000313985.2 Echinops telfairi | reverse complement strand
ACTAATCACGGGTTCAGTAAGCAAAATTGTACAGCTGAGATATATAAAGATTATAATAAAGTCAAAGAGAATGAGAGAGATAAGAGAGTCAAATAAAGAAGTCAGACGTGTTTCATGGTAGCATGCTCACCTCCTGGATGGCCATGATCTCAACAGCCAGGTCCGCACACAGCACAGGCAGAGAGGGCAGGAGAGAGATGTATTGCTAACCAAGGCTTATATGTCTTTGGGGATGTGCATGCCTCCTAATTATAGGTAAAGACATACGTCACAGTAAGGGGTTGTACAATAGGCAACACAAGCAATAGGAGGGGGATATACAATGGGCATAAGCATAACAGGAAGGGGATGAGCTAGGGGTATACACATGATAGGAAGGGGAGGGACAAGATGGGCGGGCCCTAGATTCATGATGGCAGCCTAACCTTGGTCACCCTGGAGTGGATTTGACCTCTTCTTACCAATGGGATGCCTGATGTAGTTGGTCAGTGCTTCTTCACAAACATGGCTGCTTGTGACTCGTACCTGTGGATGGAAGGCAGTCACATTTCAGAGAAGATGAATGTTGGCTTAAGAGAACGTCAGACTAAAATGAGTAAAAATCAGTCACTAAAGTACTTGGTGGTTGATTGAATGTGAGCACAAGAGAGGAATTGGGGATAACCCCAAGACATGTGACCAGGGGGATCAAGGATGGATGAACAATAGTTTTTTGTTGAAAGAGAAAATAAGTGGAAAGTTCAAAATGCCCGGGGAGGGCGATAACCACCGGAAATACAACCAGCAGAAACATGGCTAATTTCCAAAGGAGATACTTTATTCTGAAAATAACTATAACTTCTAGATCTAAAAGTAAAGTGCCCAACTTATCCTGATGTGCCAGGTTTTATCACTGGAAGTCCTATGTTCTGGAAAACCTCAATCCTGGAGGCACCCGGGAGATTGAGCATCCAAGTTGCCGTCACTTCTCAAGTGACTGCTTGGCTTGGGCAAGCATGAGTTCTTCCAGGTCAAAATGAAATTCTTTAATCCTAATTTTGCCTCCCACTTAAGTGCTTTCTGCCCTATCTTTATCTTGGCATAATTTAATTCTGAATGCTGTACCCTTCAATGCAAAGAGAATGGTAGCTTATATAACATTCAGCCCCTAAAACAGGGTCCTTTAGATCAGAATAAGGAGAATGATCACGTACTAAAGAGGACACTCCAGACAATTACCTGTCAGCTTTCTGATAGTTATGTTATTGTCTATGCACCTTATTCTTATTGCTGCATAAAAGGGGTGAAGAACAGGATGTCACTTTTAAAACTAAGATGTTCTTTCCAAGCCACAGTGCTTACAATGACGTCGTGTGCATGTGAGAGTTGGACACCGAATCAGGAGACCTGAACAAGAGTTCCTTGTTTTGGTTATGGGGTTGGTGAAGAATATGGAAAGTACCATGGACTGGCTGCAAGAGGAACAAACAACTCTATATTGGAAGATTACAGCCTAAATGCTCCTCAGTAAAGAGGATGTCGAGACTTCCTGACGAGTGCTTTGGACATGTTATCAGGAGAGAATGGTCCCTGGAAAAGGGCATCATGCTTGGGAAAGTCAAGATGAGCGGCAGCTACAAGAGGAAGGGCCCTGACGAGGTGGAGAGACCCAGAGCTACAACTCTGGGCTCAAACACCAGAGTGATTGTGAGAATGAGTTCGGAGTGCTTCGTCCGGTTGTACATGGGGCTGGATCGATGGCACCTAACAACAGCAATCCCAACAATAAAAATATGGACTCTATCAATAGTGGGCACAAGTGATTTAGACTTTGTAATTCAGGTACTATACTCGCTGATTCATAAATCTTCATTATTAATTATTAGTAGCATCCCATCTCACTCTTACAAACATCCTCATGTGGAAGGAAAATGCCCTAGTTTGAATGATGAATTATCTTGTTGCCATTCTTATGAGCATAACTATGTGATTCCATGAGCCTCAACATTCTGGTGTATGGGGGCCCTGCTGGGATAGTGGTTACCTGTTGAGCTGCTAACCCAAAAGTCAGCAGTTCAAAAGCACCAGCCATTCCTTAGGAGAAAGACCAGTTTTTTGACTCCCATAAAGTCTTAGAAACTCACAAGAGTAGTTCTACCCTGTCCCATAGCATCTCTATAAGTTGGCATTAGCTGGATGGCGACGAGTTTGATTTGGGTTTGGGTTTAATCATTCCAGTATGGACTGATAAATAAAGGTCCCAATGAAACCTGGGTGTGCCAAGCTGAGGTACTGCCACCAACGTGCATCTGCCCTTGTGCCCTCTTCTTTCCTCCTCCCAGTGTGCCTGCTCTGCTCTCCCACTCTGCTCTCTTTGGTCTTTTAAAGATATTTAATAATAGATTAAAGTTTATAATGGACCCCAGGCTTTTTTAACCAAGGAGTAATTTCCTCTTGATATAGATTCATTTTACTTCCTTCTAAAGAAGGTTGACCTGAGTTTTGTATTCCCTAGGCCCGCTGTTCTATCAGGATTAAAATGTGCGTTTCAAAATTTATCTTCTGTCAAGATTCATTTACTTCTTTTAGGGACTGACGGCTCTCATTTTCAATTTTCAATTTTAAGGGGTTGATGTGATTTGACTGTAACTCAAAATAGCAAAGCAACTCCGTCATTGGGTTGGTTCTGAATCACACTGGCCCATAAGACAGAGCAGGGCCACTCCTGTGGATTCAGATACTGTACATCTTGGCTGTGGAGCAGCTGGTGCTCTTAAACCGCTGACTGTGAGCTTAGTAGCCCCACTTGTAACCCACCATGCTACCAGAGCTCCTTTGATTGTGAGTATGCTATTTCTAAAGAACCCCCAAACCCTGTGCGGAATTTGAACCCAAAGGGACCCAGAAGGTACTAAGACATTAGGGAGTTAACGGTGATTGAAGGATAATTGTCATCTTTCCTTTGTTTCGATGGGTCATTGTCTTGGTTCCAGTTACCTACATTTAAATCTAATACTGGAAGCGTTCTGCACACACCTTTGTCAAAAGTAAACCTTGATGTGTGTATCTAGAGGAGGAATGAGACTCACAGAGCTGGGTATTCTGTCTAGATGCCATCTTTTTATCTCTGGGTGTTAGAATACGAACTGCTTTAAAAAATCTGTTACTTATGAGAACACATGCTCGGACAGAAGTTTATGGTAGAAAATGAGAGGCCATCCAGTCTCCTGCAGCCCAGCTCCCACGCCCGTTTTCTAAGCCAGACCCAGGTTACTGAGATAGCTTTCCAAGAAATTTCACACACGCGCGCGTGCACACACACACACACACACACACACACACACACACACACACGTCGTTACCCAGAAGATCTTTCCCACTGAGGACGAGCTACCAGGAAGTAGCACA
>NW_022103902.1:9078149-9094460 GCF_000313985.2 Echinops telfairi | reverse complement strand
TAGGACTCCTTATTCTTACACTAACTCTCATAAATACTACATCTGCATGCTAACCTCCAAAAGGTCCATTTTGACTTTCTGGAATATGCCCCTTTTAATACCATCTCTAGGTCTTTGATTGTGGTACTTCCCCTGAATACCTTTCCCCCTCCCCACCAAGGGAAATGCCTCAGAGATTAAGTCTAATTCTTGCATGCGTGGGGAGGAAATGGGACCTAAAGAACACCAGGAACCCCACTCACCTCCCTCCCCCTATCTCATGCCTATTTATGGTGATATAAAACTCACTTCTAGTCTGCACCATTATTCTTTGCTTTAAACTACACTCTTTTAAGCTAGATTTCAGTATCGACATTACTGTACTCACAAAGCCACCATAAAGATAGCAGATTAAGTTCAATAAAATAATTTCATTTATTAAGTTTCCTTTGTGTCACCAGTATCATTACAGCTTCTCCAGAGAAACAGAATATATTTTGATCTCTTTATCTCTTTATACATCTATCTATCTTTCGATCTATCTATCTATCTATCTATGGAGCCATCAGAGTCAGAAAGTTTAACACTGGTGATATTGTGACTTACATACTGGGTTGCAAACTATAAAGTTAGCAGTTCAAGACCACCAGCTTCTCCTTAGGAGAAAGATGAGATTTTCTGCTCCCATAAAGAGTTACTGTCTCAGAAATCCCCAGGGGCAGTTCTACTCTGCCCGACAGGGTCACTGAGTCAGAACTGACTTAATGGCAGTGAGTTTGAGTTTCAGTCAGAAAGTTGGTGGTAAATTCCATTATACTATAATTCTGTTTGTTCATGACCTTTCTGAAACTCGCTCATGTGTGTGAAAACACACACCCACACGAGGGTATGTCAAGAGATATTTATACTAGGCTTCCAATTCATGTGTGCATGAGTTTATTCCCAACAAAATGTGTTTGCACACATCTCAAAGATCAGTGGATGACTGCAGACAAGTTCTCTCAGGACTGTGCCTTCCGAGTTGACTATGAAGGTCTTGACAAGGGGAGGCCAATGAAAAGATTGACTTCAAAGCAGATCCGCTGGGCCAATTATATTCAAGGCATGGATGTCAGTTCAGAAATTTATGAGGACTTGGAGAGATTCTAAAGGAGTGATCTTGATAGAATTTCTTGGAGGATATGGGACAACCTCAGGGGCTTCTTAGGAAGAATTTCAGAGAAAAGTGGGAAGTTTATTGGTGAGAAAAGGGCCAAGAAAGTTCCGCCTAGGAATCTTTGCCACCATAACAATGCGCTTACACACCCTCACAGGAGCAAGGGTGTCCTGGGAGACTAGCATTGGGAAACCTTATCCCAACCACTCTAGGGCCCTGCATGTGCCTTTTCACATTTCTTCTTGTTCCACACACTCAAAGAAAATTTAATAGGAATATGATTTAGTCCCCCAAGGTTGCAAAAATTGCCATTTTGATGAGAACAGAATTTCAGGGGGAGGGGTGGACAGCTAGAAGCACAGTCTACAGAAGTGCATACACCCAGATGGAGGACATATTGAGAAACAATAGCTTCACGTGTTAATATTGCTGCTAATAAAATGTTCTATAATATTGTAGCAATGCTTTAAAAAAACCTTGTTCTTGTATCTATCTAGCTACCCAGAAGCCCTAGTGGTATAGAGTGTTGGGCTGCTAGCCACAGGTCATCAGTTCAAATCCGCCAGCCTCTCTGAGGGAGAAAGATGAGGCTGCCTTTCCTGTAAAGATTTACAGTCTCAGAAGCACAAAGAAGCAGTGTTACTCTGTCTTGGAGGATCACTCTGAGTTAGAATTAACTCAGTGGCAATGGGGTGGATATTTGCCTCTTACAAAGTGAATTCTTCCAGCTTAATTTTTAGGTCTAAACCTTTCTTGTTAAATCACTTTAAGAAGGATGGTTCTATCAGAGATAGAGATGCTGTGTTCTTCCCCAGAAGGACTGAGACAGAGCCGCCTCTATTGCAGGTCACAGCCTTTGATGGTAAAAGTTGTGGTGACTGCTGGCCTCCCTTTCGTTTACTATTTCAAGGTGGAAGCCGAGGCATTTTACTGGATGTAAGAAACCTTCGATCCTATAGTCTAAGCCTTTTGCCTATGGTGTTATCAGCCTCAATAAAACTGAACACTCTGAGCAAACAAGGCTATCCAAGTATCTAGTGTAGGAATGGAAATTCTTAAGGCAGACAAGGCTGGCTGCAGACAGCTCAGGCCCAGCCCGTCTTTACTTGGTCCTAAGATGGGTTTAGTATTCCAGATAGCAGTGTTATAATATGGACACTCTCAGACGCGGCTGCAGATAAAGCTTGGTTAGGCAGTTGTGGTTGAGTCAGCTCTGCCTGATTGGCATGCTGTGTATAAGAGCAAACCGCTACCTGTGGCACCTTCACGATCATCAGCACATTCGAGTCCATCTTTGGGGTTATGGGCCATCTCTTTGGGGTTTTCCCTCATTTTCACTGACCCTCTGCCAAATATGATATCCTTTCCTAGCGACTGGTCTTTTGTGATCATGTGTCTCAAGTAAGCAAGTCCAAATCTTACTCTCCTCACATCTAAGGGACATTCTGGTTGTATTAATTCCAAGGCTGATGTGTTTATTCTGGTATGGTCAGTAGTCTTTGTGAACAATTCAACTGCGTCCATCCATCTTGGGGATTCCTTTTTAATCATCACGCTTTCCCATGCATAGGGCGCCCTTGAAAAGGCTACGGCCTGGGCCCAGTGCACCTTAGTCAGAAAGGTGACATCTCTACTTCAAAACATTTTATAGATGTCTTTTGAATCAGACTTGTCCAAGGCAATATAACATTTGAGTTCGGTTGCTGCTTGCATGGATAACAAACAAAATCTTACAGTTATTAGTAAATGCCATTGTAGATAGAGGGCGCTATGATTTAGACCTGAGAGAGGGTTGGGACACTTGTGGGCAAGTGGGAAAGAAAGAACTCCAGGAAGACTGGATAAAGAGATGCTGCCTGTGGCCCTCTCTAGAATGTTTAAATTTGGTACTTTGCCCCTGGATTTCTTGGCCAGTCAATTCACTCAGGTAACACTAAACACAAGTTAATTAAATTTTCTCAGCCTGATTAGTGATTTCTTGGTAGTTACAGGCACGGGCAAAGGTTAATGAAAATTTAGCCTCAAGAAAAAGGCTGCATTTCTTAATAAAAATCTCTAAATAAATGGTACATTTCTCCCTCTCCCTTTCAGCGTTTGGACTGCATAGCCTTCTTCTGAATTTCATCTAATTGGATATTTAAATGTCAAATTCACAGCATGATTTTAGCATCAAACAACCTCTATTTTTAAAAAGTCTTAAGTTATTCAATTGTGTAGCATAAATACTAGTGGGATGTAGTTCTACTATTCAGAATTAATCATTAGTAGACTTTTACATGACCAGTTATCATGCAACCTAGTTATGCTGGACATTATATGTCCTTTGCAGATCAGTCTTGGATCCATTCCCAGTTACAGCCATTGGATTTCATTACTCTCATTACATTATACTGCAGCTAATTACACTTCATCAAATCACACCGAACAGCAGAACCATCCTTGAGGTCAGCATTGGTCATGCAGAGGGTTATCACAGGTAGTTAGAGAACTGAGGACAAGATGACAGTGGTACCAAAGAGAAAATTGAAGTTGGTCTAAAGCACTAGAGATAATTAGGTGCCAAACTTAGTAGAATCAGTATTATACATAATTACTTATAACAATCTACATATTTTCAGTTAGTCTTGATAAAAGTTCATTCCTCATAGAAATGTATGAGCAACAAAAATACCCGAGTCAGAAAGGGTTTTTTACTTCCCCAAATTGACATTTTCTGGTGTATTTTTTAGCTTAGTCTAAATGGAAATATTGCCATAGTATATGGTAATTAGGTTGGGTTCAAAGTCCCTGTCTTTACCCCTCTTAACTGTCTGATTAGAGCAAATCACTTCACCTTTCTAGACCTCAGCTGTCTCACCTTTCAACTGGCGATATTAATTGCCCTGACTGACTTCATCCATCACTTTGAGAACCAACGAAGCCAGACAATGAAAAAGCAAGCCTAGTGCATTATCATCACACCTAGGGAAGGAAAAAGGACCCCTGGTGGTGCAATGGTTGAGCACTCACTCCATTGCTAACTGAAAGGCTGGTGGTTTAAGCCCACCCAGTAATCGCACAGAAGAACGACCAGGTAATCCGTTTCTGGGAAGTTTACAGCTAAGAAAAACATGATGGGCAGTTCTTTTTTCACGTGTGATCACTGTGAGTCAGAGTGGACACCATGGCCCCCAGAAATCACAATAGGAAAGAAAAGGAGAATTGCCAGTGGTCAGGAAGAAAGTGTGTTCCAGGACAAAACATGATGCTAATGTAAACTGGTTCTGTAGTAGAATAGCTAAATCGTTGAATATATTATTACCTCAGTTTTAAGCACTGTCATAAGAAAAAATGAGAAAACAATGCTTCAGAGAAATAATACCTATGATGCATGAGTTGTATGGAAATACATGATTAAAAAAGTTCCTCTTTATACAGTTTTCCACTTTTCAAGCTTCCTCCAAGAAACACATGCTACTTTCACTTATAATTACTAGTAAAACCAGTACTAAGAATCCAGATTGCCTAGTTCCAATAGTGCTGTCTGTACGTCTACCTCTGCGAATATTCATCAGTAAAAGGAATTGAGAGTTGACATTTACTTTATCTTCACAGATATCTTTATTAGGCACTGGGTCTCAGATAAATAAAGATTTCTGAAAATTCTTACCTTCCCAATAGCTGTTTCAGGGGTGATGAAGGAAAAAGCTACGCATAAAGCAGGTGCTGAACCTAATCTTAGAGAGAAGCATCGGGGATACACACACACACACACACACACACACACACAGAGACAGTAGAAGAAGATTCATGCTGTAACGGAACAGGTCCTCATCTAGAAGGAAGGTGATCTGATTTTTAGAGTCATTATTCTGATGACAGCCACTAATTAGCTATGTGACTATGGGCAACTCACTTACTCTATCTTCTCAGTTTCTTTGTCTTAAAAAAGAGAGGTGGAGGGAGGGAGAGGAAGACTGTGCCTGATGATCTTTAAGCTATAACATTCCATTGTTTTCAAGCTACATCATTTGATTTAAAATGCAGAGCATTTGCCTTAACCACACAGAGAAACTCCGTGCTACATAAGCGCTTTTTCACAAACAAGCATATTTTCATGGATGGAACACAAAGCAAAATCAGTTTTTGCAAAAAGAGACAAAAATAATAAGCACAATACTAAACCAGTGTTTAAAATGCAAACTACAAGGAGAAAGCAAATGCAAACTCAGTTAGGAATACAAAATCCTCTTGCCAAGCAGTTCTAGTGGCAAAATGCTTGTAATCAGGAACACTGAGAAAGAAACACGTTGTGATAACAAGAAAGCAGGGAGCCACCGAATTCTGTGCAGAGGCGAGCCTGACAGGAAAGGGGAGACGCGGTGCCTACGTTCCTCTTTGTGCCTCTTCTTGTTGGACAACTCTGGGGGAAAATATCTGCTGAGAGCTGTCTGTCCGGCAGCAATATTCAAAAACTCCCTTCTGGCTCTTATGATTCCTGAGAAGTGTGATGCCATGCACAATTCTGTACTTTCTGCAGCATCAAAGCTTAGAATATTATATTTCCTTTTACAACTACTTCTCTATCTTCACCTCTTCCTCTTTCCACCCCCCGCCCCCACCCCCATGGACATTAGGAGCTCTGGTAAGACGCATTCTCCTTGCAAAGTATTTTTCTTATACCTCTTTGATATAGTTAAAGTTTATTGTGCCAACCTGGCTGATAAACACATGTGGGGTTAATTGAAGGGTGGAGAGATAAATGGCTTCGTGACCTCGCCTTTCTAGTTCTAGGGTCTCTTGCTTTGTGATCGTTGGGCCAGGGTGCAGCTGCCTTAGGCAGTTCCCTGCTTCAGCTGGCATGGCTCACTTCCTGTGAGACATCCCTGAGGAGAAGCCACATGGCCCTACCCTGATGCAGCCCTGAGTGCTGGAGCAGCCATGTGGAGACCCATGCCAGCGATGAGATGCTTACACGTTCACTGACTCGGCTTTCCTCCTGCAGTCGGTGTCATAGTGCATATTTTGTGAGATGGAGGAGGACTTTGTGGATTGGTGTCAGGTATATGGGTTAATGTTGGGCTTGTGGGCTTGGGCATCACTGGGTTGGGATGTTTTCTTGATGTGCACTTAACCCTTTCTATAAAACTCTCTCTTATACATGAATTTCTGTGGATTTGTTTCTCTAAAGTACCCAGACTAACACACTCTTTATTGGTTATTTGTCGTAGGTGGGAGAGGCCAGAGAAGGGTTTAAATGAGTCAAAGAGAAGCTGCCCGGGACTTTCATAAAAATTCTGACTCAAGCCATTCAAAACTGCTGGATGGTACATCACTTTGTTGAGGGTGACTTGCTCAAGGAGAAAGAAGAGTTAAATATGAGGAAAATAATATCCTATATAACAAACATACCTTCCAATCTCACTTTCTAATCTCCTTCTAATTCTATCGTGTTGTTCTCTTATCAATATTTCATTCCAAAATTATGGATAATATCTAAAAATAAAACTTCAAGGATGTGACGCTACCCTCAAACTTTTCTTACTTGTAACCAGGCATGTATAAGGGAAGTTTTGGGGTTTTTGAGGAACTGAATAGGGTAAGAGCAGGAAGACAACCCGTAGGACAAAAGGGTCAAGTTGGGCGGGTTAAGTTTGGGTAGGTATCAGAAGGTCACTGTCTGGTAGCAAAATGTTCTATGAGATTCCCGCCTCTGCTTGCGCAGGCGTTTATTCCTATCGAGACATTGTGTGGGTGAATCTTCAGAGTAATGTTTCCGAAGTTTATTTAATGTAGCAATTTCCTATTTTGGTCAATCAAAGTGAACATACTGCCTTAGCAGAAACAGGATCACAGGTACCGGTATGAAAAGTTCCCAATGTATTCAGAGTAGACTCCCATCAGACGAAACACATAGGAATAAATAAAACCAAGGTTACAAAATACCGGTACCCCAAAACCCTCTACAATATACTATGGCCAGAAATCAAAAGACCTACATCAATGGAAACACATACCATGCTCGTGGATATTGCTGTTGTCAAGGCTATCGAGCTAGCTCTGATTCATAAAAACCCCATGAACAACAGAAGGCGGTCCTGTGCTATCGTTATGATGTTATATTTGACCCCATTGTTTCGGACACTGTGTCAATCCATCTTGTTGAGAGTCTTCCTGCTTCTTTCTGATCCTCGACTTTACCAAGCATGGTGCCTTTTTCTAGAGCCATTATCTCTCCTCATAATCTGGCCAAAGCATATGAGACAAAACCTCACGGTCCTCCATTCTACACACCAGCCTGGCTGTACCTCGTACAAGACAGATTTGTTTACGCTTCTGGCAGACCGTGGTGCTCTTGATAGTCTTTGCCAACACCGTCATTCAAGTGCATCAATTCTTATCTGGTCTTGCTTATCAATTGCCATACTTCCCACATGCGTATGAGGTGATTGAACCACGGCTTGTGTCAGTTGCAATAGACTCCTCAAAGTGACATCTTAACACTAAAGAAGAGTTAAATGTGAAGAAGATAGCATCCTATATAACAAACATAACTTACCTTTGTCCAATGCAGTATGTCCTTTAATAGTGGATCCAAGTAAAATAGCATCCTTGACATCCTTGAAAAAATTCATCACTTTTTTTCATTTATCATAATGTTGTCTATTGATATTGTGATGATGTGTGCTTTCTTTACATTAAGTTGTAATTCACACAAAAGGCTGTTTTTCTTGCTCTCCGACAGTAAGTCCTTTGCTTCCATTCAGAAAGGTGGAATCATCTGTATATCACAGGTTGTTAATGAGCCTGATACCACATTCTTCCAATTATAATACCACATTATTCTTTATGTATAGTTCAGTTTCTCAGTGTGTTAGTCTGGGTACTTTAAAGAAACAAATCCACAGAAACTCATATATAAGAGAGAGTTTTATAAAAAGGTTAAGTGCATCAAGAAAATATCCCAACCCAGTGCTGCCCAAGCCCACAAGTCCAACATTAACCCATTAACTCATAAGCCCAACACCAATCCACAAAGTCCTCCTCCATCTCACAAAACAGATGCAATGATGCCAACTGCAGGAGGAAAGCCGAGTCAGTGAACGTGTAAGCATCTCAGCACTGACGGGTCTCCACACGGCTGCTCCAGCACACGGGGCTGCATCAGGGTAGGTCCATGTGGCTTCTTCTGTCTCGCAGGAAGTGAGCCTTGCCAGCTGAAGCAGGGAACTGGCTAAGGCAGCTGAACCCTGGTATGACCATCAAAAAGCAAGAAACCCGATAACTCAAAAAGCGAGGCTCACGGAGCCATGTATCCTCTACCCTTCAGTTAACTCCATATGTGTTTATCGGCCAGGTTGGCACAATAAACTAACTCACTGAGATTATATCCTGCGCATACAGATTTAGTAAGTACGGTGAAAGGATATGACCCTGATGCATCCCTGTGTTTTCACAATGGTCAAAGTGATTTGCAGATATAAAGAATGCCCTTGCTGTTCGCTCAAAGGTCAGTGGTGCCAGTTCACCCAAAGGGATCTTCGAAGAAAGACTCCATTAGGTGCCTTTGAGAATCAGCCACTGGTAGTGTAGCAGTCTCATGTTCACATATGACATCATCATCCGTCAGATTTGATGCTACAATCATTGGCCTCATGCTTATTTCTATCATGTTTGTTTTGTAGATATAATATCAGAACTAGGATTTAGACAGGAAATCTAGGAAGAAGACTGAATGAGAAATGTCATGTATGTGGCCAAGGTAGGCCGGAGCTGCCTGGTTGTTGGTTATGTCCCACTTGTTCGTTTCCTGTGTCATGAAGATGCTGCTCCTCCAGTCTCACTCTACCCCTGATGATAACCAGACCCTAACCTCCTGCATCAAGTCAGTCCCAACTCGTCTCACTGACTCCCTGTTTCCCAGTCAAGTCTGACTCATAGCAACCGTGTCTTGGGGTTTCTGAGTCGAAACCTTTACAGGAGCAGACACACTTGGAGTGTTGGAGTGGTTGGTGTATTTAGATCACCAACCTCGCAGTTATAAACTCAATGCTGTCTGTTGATCTAATTGTGATGATGTATGCTTTCACTAGGGCTATTCACAGCAGTGGCCGGTTAGAAGTGACTTGATTCAGTGAGTTGAGTTAATCATACTTTTTTGGTCATTGTACCATTAACAGAGATCATCAAATCAGTGGGTACTTATTTTAAAAACCCAGAGTGCTACTTATTGAAGCAAGTTAGTTGTGAAAGGAGATAAAACAGCATCAGGTTAAACAGGTTTTTGGGTTTTTTTTTAAAAAATCATTTTATTGGGGGCTTGTACGACTCTTTTTCTTTCTTCTTTTTTATCATTTTATTAGGGGCTCATACAGCTCTTATCACACTCCATACATACATCAATTGTGTAAAGCACATTTGTACATTCATTGCCCTCATTATTCTCAAAACATTTCCTCTCCACTTAAGCCCCTGGCATTAGGTTCTCATTTTCCCCCTCCCTCCCCGCTCCCCCCTCCCTCATGAGCCCTTGATAATTTATAAATTATTATTTTGTCATATCTTGCCCTGCCCGATGTCTCCCTTCACCCACGTTTCTGTTGTCCGTCCCCCAGGGAGGAGGTCACATATAGTTCCTTGTAATCAGTTCCCTCTTTCCAAGCCACTCTCCCTCTACCCTCCCAGTATTGCCACTCAGACCACTGGTCCTGAAGGGATCATCTGCCCTGAATTCCTTGTGTTTCCAGTTCCTATCTGTACCAGTGTACATCCTCTGGTCTAGCCAGACATGCAAGGTAGAATTCGGATCATGATAGTGGAGGGGGAGGAAGCATTTAGGAACCAGAGGAAAGTTGTATTTTTCATCATTGCTACATCGCACCCTGACTGGCTCGACTCCAAACGAGGTTTTTTTAAAGATGTGAAAGACCTGAGTATGCACTACCTGTGTTTGAAGGCAGAAAAGGAGTTATTCTTGAAGCATGGTAATTGAAGGATCTCAAAAGGAAAGAAATGACTATGTGAACAGTGTCCAGAAGCCTGTGGGTAGAAATTGAATCAAGAATTTAGCAACTTTGGGAACCCTAGAAAGAAGCCATCACTAACAGGGACGATCAATTGACACCAATATTTATTAATCTATGAAAAGAGCCATAGAAAATGGTGTTAGGAAACTCTTGAGAGGAAGTTTCAACCAGTATTTGATAGTAGTAATCCATTTGGATTAATCGAGGTATCACTATTTATTGAATACCTAGTGAATGAAAGATAATTTACAGATTATAGAATAAGAAAACATCAAAAAGAATTAACGTGTCTGTAATTTAGTTTGGAAATAGTCTAACGTACTCTATTATTGTAGCATACCCTGGAGTTAATAATATTAAGAGAACGCAGCTCGCATGCGTGGCAAAAAGGTTAAGGAAGGAAAACCGAATAATGAGCTGAGCTAGTTGGGAAGGTTTGAGGGAGAGGGTACGTTTTTAAACAAGTCTGGGAGGATGGGTCAGTTTCCTGGATCCTCCACTCTCACTTCTTTCTTCTAAACCTTTGAGGAATATTGTGATGTCAAGAGGGACCGGGTTATGCATGATCTTAAATACAACTAGTCAGCGAAGAGGGTATGGCAGGATAGAAAATTTTGAAATAAAAATGCTGTTTTTAAACCTCATCTTCAGAGAAGTAGAGGGTCTGGGTAGGGGCATCTGTTTCTTTCGTTAACATCAGCTTAATTTCTTCTCATTTTCTTTTCTTTTCGAAGAGTCTGAGAACTCCAGGCTCTATAACATGAAGAGGTGCTATAAGCTCCAAATGATCTATGTGTGAACCAAAGCTTTACTATGAAAGATCAAGCAAGAACTCCTATTGGCAATATCTCAGGTCTCTCCTAGCTGATACCTTACATTGAACTTTTCCATATGAACATGGGGATAGTCCATGAAGAACATTCACCGGGGAGAGACTTTATCTTAGCATATCTCAAGCATATTTTATTTTGGCAGCATTCATAATCCTCTATAGGTTCCATGCTAAAGTAAGGGAAAGAAACCTGGAACCTCATAGACTAATGACCAATTGCTAGCTCTTTCACCTGCTAGTTGGTCATTTGTGTGTAAATCGGGATCACCATGCCAATGTCTTCAGGACAACGGGGAGAATTCAACAAGAGAATGTTGGTCAAGCCCATAACTCGGTGCCTGTCACCGAGTTGGGTCTCAATAAGTTGAACTTTTTGCTGTTGTTTTATCATTGTCATTAATTCTATGATGGTTGGTTGCCCATCTGTGTTGGCTGACTGTTCACCTCTGCAGCAGGTGCAGCATGGAGGAGATCAGATTTCGGATGGTTTCGTTTGGGATCCATTGGCATACAAGCCATAGCCTGGAGCCAGCTGGTTCTTCGGCTCTGTGGTTCACTTGTGGAAGTTGTAGTTTCCTAGGGGAGGCTCTAACAAATTAGCATACACTGGAGAACTTAAAACAAGAGTGCTTTACTACATCAGAGTTTGGGAAGCCAGAAGTCTGAAATCCAGGGGTCAACATGGCTGTACTCCCTCAGGAGGCTCCAGGGGGCAGAATCCTTCCTTATCACACTGCTTCTCCTGCTGCTGCCATTCCTTGTGGCTGCAGCACTGCATTCTTGGCCCTGAACTTCACCTTGCCCTCTCTTCTGTGTGTCCATGTCTTTATTGTTGCTATGTGTCACTTCTTTGTGTATCTGTTTGTTTGTTTTTTAATCATTTTATTGGGGGCTCATACTATGCTTATCACAATCCATCCATTGTATCAAGCACATTTGTACATTTGTTGCCATCATCATCCTCAAAACATTTGCTTTCTACTTGAGCCCTTGGTATCAGCTCCTCATTTTCTCCCTCCCTCCCCGCTCTCCCCTCCCTCATGAATCCTTGATAATTTATAAATTATTATTTTGTCATAACTTACACTGTCCGATGTCTCTCTTCACCCACTTTTCTATTGTCTGTCCCCCCAGAGAGAAGGTTATATGTAGATCCTTTTAATCAGTTCCCCCTTTCTACCCAACCTTCATTCTACCCTCCCAGTATCGCCACTCTCACCACTGGTCCTGAGGGGTTCATCTGTCCTGGATTCCCTGTGTTTTCAGTTCCCATCTGTACCACTGTACATCCTCTGGTCTAGCCGGGTTTGTAAGGTAGAATTGGGATTATGATAGTGGGGAGGAAGCATTTAAGAACTAGCGGAAAGTTGTATGTTACATCGTTGCTACACTGTATCCTGATTGGCTTGTCTCCTCCCCACAACCCTTCAGTAAAGGGGTGTCCAGTTGCCTACAGATGGGCTTTGGGCCCCCAATTTGCACTCCCCCTCATTCACAATGATATGATTTTTTGTTCTGAAGATTCCTGATACCTGATCTCTTTGACACCTCGTGATCACACAGGCGTAGTGTGTTTCTTCCATGTTGGCTTGGTTGTTTCTCAGCTAGATGGTCGCTTGTTTACCTTCAAGCTTTTAATATCCCAGACCCTATATACTTTGATAGCCAGGCACCATCAGCTTTCTTCACCACATTTGCCCCTGCACCCATCTGTCCTCAGCGAACTTATCGGAAGGTGTGTATCTGTTTTAAGAACATTTATCACTGGGTTTAAGGCCCACCCACATGGTTCACAATGATCTCTTCTTGAAATCCTTTACTTAATCACATCTGTGAAGACCCTTCTTCCAAACAAGGTCTCGTAGATCCTAGGGGTTGGGATCTGGACAAATCTTTTGGGGAACCAGAATCGAACTCGCTAAAATGACTGGGTGATACACAGGAGGCTTAAAAGCATTAAAAATTAGGATCTCTGATCTTGCTGAGGCACCGGTTTCCTTCTGGCCTCAGGTGCCTGATGGCTGCTCCGGAAATCTCCACAGGTCTGTTCGTGTCCTCGGTGTCTTCAAAAGCTAACTGTGTCTGACATGTTAATAGCTAGCAGATCTCCTGAGGGAGAGGTAACCCAGGTCCTGTTGTTACGCTCACCTGGTTCTGTATCTTCCTGTTAGAAGTCCATTTTTTATAAGCGTCCAAAAGCTTTACTCTTTTTCAGCTCCTTTATACGTAAATATCTGAGCAAATGTTACCTGACAGTAGAAGGGGTGACAAAGCTAAGAGTGTCTCTAATCTGTCTCCTGGTATCTTTTCTGATCTTCCCTCAGACGTATTCAGGTCTCCTCTGCATGACCATAAGCCCTTACAAGTAAGTAGCTTCCAGAATATCAGAAAGGAGCCCACAAAGAGAAGAGGCCGTCCGAGGGTTCCCCTCACATCTTTTCTGTTGCTGACAATGCCTTTCAGGATATGCACCACAGTGAGTAGTTGGCCTATAAAATGGAAGTGAAAATATCTGATCTACTTTTTCTCTGTGTCCCTCAGAGGCATTTAGGCATTGTGAGCAGCGCCTGACTTTTGCAGGTACCTAATCACGTGAAACCTCTATTTCTTTCTCTATAAAATATCAGCAAAACAGCACGTACCTCCTAGGGTTATTGGGAAGATGGGTTCACATGTGAACCTAAGTGATATAATGCCTTTAAAGGGCTTGGCTAAGGCACATTGTGCTAAGACCCCTGTGAATGCCAGCTATTATTATATAAATCTCTGCTACGTTATCAAGTACAAGTCGTTATTCTATAGCTATAACCACACAGTGATTCTTAAAAAATTGAACATGATAAAAATGTCAACCATTAACTTGTTATAATATGCATTTGGAATAGGATATAGGCTTAGAGTAGAATCAATAAGTTTTTATGATAGAGATAAGTAGAGGCAAAAGAATATTTTATTCTGCCCCATGTGAGTAATGTTTGTTTCTAACTGTAAGTAGAGCAAATTATATTTCTAATGTGTCTGACTCCAAACTGTTATTATTGCTGCTGGATGCTGTCAAGTTGTCTCTTGGGTCATCATGAGCCTATGTGTCACATTGCCTGGCCTGTGCCATCTTGACAGTGTCTGCTATGTTGCAGCCCACTGTTGGAGCCACGGTGTCAATCCATTGTCTTGAGAGCCTTCCTCTTGTCTTTGACCATTTGCTTTTCAAACCATATTGACCTTCTGCATCATCTCTTCCCAAATATACAGATGAGTGGTCGCTAAGGCGCCCAGGTGGCACACAAAATTTGTACACGTGGCTGCTAATCTATGGCTTTCTGGTTATGCCCATCCAGTAGTAGCATAGAAGGAAAGGTCCGGTGAATGATTTCCTTTAATATTACATCCAAGAAAACCATATGGAGTAGTTCTGTTCTGTGGCACATGGTATTGCCAGGGTTAGAATCTGCTTGATGACTATTAACAATACACTACAAAGGAAGCCGGCTGTCCCATGTCAGGGGGAAACACAGAAGCTGCTCTCTGGTGAAAATGAGGCAAAGGTGGGCTGTGGCTTGGTGGTAGCCTTGGCAAGTGAAATACCCTTGAGGTAATGAGGAGGCCTGTCTCTAATGAGTAGAGATGCTTTCTCTTGTTTATAAACCGATGTGAGAGACCAGCGTCTCGGTGTTTGGAAAGGTCCTTGTGTATGCTGTTTTTACATTTTGCAACATCCGTCTCTTTCTTCTGACCAATTAGACAACTACATCTCCTTAAAGTTTCATCTTTTTTTCCTGTGTCTTATACCTGATGAATTCCATATGTATACTCACCATTTATGTTGTTTTAAATGGTAATTCTGTATGCTTTTCCAGAAAACCTGCCCTGATTGCTTTCCTTAGCCTACAATTTCAGAGCGACTTAACTTTCATTGCATTTATTGTCTGAATCAGTTAACTGTAGTATTGGCTTTCCAATCAGTGACGAATCTGGGGCTGGAAACATTGTGAACATGAAATATGTTATCCAGCATTTTGCCATCATAGCAGCCGTGAGGGAATCGAAGATAAAGCTTGTTAGTGTTCAGGGGAACTTACTTCATTGACTTCTGCAGGAGAGATGAGTGACTTTATCTAGTGCAGTGGTTCTCAACCTTCCTAATGCCGCGACCCTTTAATACAGTTCCTCGTGTTGTGGTGACCCCCAACCATAAGATTATTTTCATTGCTACTTCATAACTGTCATTTTGCTACTGTTGTGAACCAGGTGACCCTTTGAAAGGGTCGTTCGACCCCCAAGGGGGTCAGGACCCACAAGTTGAGAACCGCTGGTCTGTTGGGTTCTGGGTTCTCTGCTGTGACCATTTTAAGAGGAGTAAGGAGACTTAAGCCACAGAATTCCTAATGAGTAACCTGACAAACAACAAATCATATAAATTGATTTGAATCTGCTTCAAATAATATATCCTGGCCTAATATTTGTAAGTTGGGCAGTCTGAGAATTAGACCTTTAATTAGGTGGTCTTTCAAGATCTAAACCATCTTCCCAAAGGGCTAAGGTACATTGATAGCAACTTACTATCTCTCTGAATCCTTTTGGCTACCATTAGATGCCGGACTTCCACATAGACAACACCAGCTGAAGCCTACTTCCTTCATCCTGACTCATGGCTAAAACGACACACCTGATAGACATACCTTTAATTTTACCCACATTCCAGAATGTCAAAAGTTTCTTCTTTCTATTTTACTATTGGTGATTTTTAAATTTACCTTACTTTGTGTCCCTTCATTAACAGGTTAGTGGACTTTATAATAATCCGAAGGCAATTAGACTGTTAAAGTTGGTAGGCAAAATAAATTAAATGATGCTGGAAATCAATTAGTTATTGAATGCTGAAGTCTGTCATCTTTCTTTGCCTGACATTTGTTTTTAAATTTTAATTCTGAACAAATCCTGCTGCCTCTGCAAAGTAAAGAGTATTTGAAAAATAGCAATCCCCCCACCCGCCCTCTCAGGGGAGAGTGTGAACGCAGTCCCCCACTACCACAAATTATGCAGTTGAGTTTCCCACATGGGGAAATCACAGGGGTCAGCACATCCGGAGTGCAATGGGTAAGCCTCGCCCTGGGAAAACCACCTTTGTGATCATGGCATCTCCCCTGCCAGGTAAGTGTGAAAAATAGGAATCTTATCTAATTTTCAAACCACAGTGTGTTAGTCTTGGTACTTTTTTTAAAGTTGGCACAATAAACTAACTCAATCCACGCCTTGCCAACCTGGCACCTGTACATAATTCTTTAGCTTCACGATTGAAATTAAATAACACTACACCGTAATCCTGTAATCCTGTGAAT
>NW_022103902.1:9074937-9076898 GCF_000313985.2 Echinops telfairi | reverse complement strand
TGGTGTTGGACATATGGGCTAATGGGTTAATGTTGGACTTGTGGGCTTGGGCAGCACTGGGCTGGGATATTTTCTTGATGTGCACGTAACCTTTACATAAAACTCTCTCTTATACATGAGTTTCAGTGGATTTGTTTCTCTAAAGTTTCCAGACTAACACACAGAAAGTATCCTTTCCTACAACTATTTTTCTGAGGTTGATTAATTTCTTTAGGTGTCACTGAAATCGGTTATTCACTTGACATAACTTCATTTTTGCATGAAATTTACCTTTTTAAAGGTTTTTAATTGAGCCTAAGTTAGGAGATAGCTCTTATCATGAAAGGATCCCTGGTGCTGCAATGGGTTACGTGTTGGACTGCTAACAGGGAAGGTGGCGGCTTGAAGCCACAGGCTACTCCGTGGGAGAAAGATGAGGCAATCGGCTTCTTCACAGACTTGGAAACCCTGCAGCAATTCTACTCCCTCCTGCAGGGTCGCTGTGAGTTGAAATTGACTCCACGGGAGTGAGTATTTGGTTTTCTTATACTGATCCATTGACAACAGTATGACAATAAAGTTTACATCATAATTGTATAGACAGAATCTGCACACGATGTCTCTATAGGGTTCTTGGCTTTATCTGCCAGCTCGTGGCATCTTTGTCCTCATCGGTAAACAGGAGAAAGAACCAAGTTGGAATAACAGCATCAAGGAACATTTGGATAATAAGTAATGGCTGACTGAGTAGAGTGGAGGAGATAATGATATCAATTAATAAATTGTGCTTTTAAAACCCTTCAATTTAATCATGGGTTTTTGCTGAAACCAAGTCTGAAAAGCAATAATCTCCTCCTTGACACTCCACTTTTAATTTCTCTGTTCTCTAATCCATCTTTGACATTACTGCCAGGTTAATCTTCCTAACACACTGCTAGGATCCTCATAATTATATGTTTCTAAATCTTTCAGGATTTACAATGATCTTTTTGATCGAATTCAAACTCATCACCTGGAATTTAGACTTTTTAAATTAAATGACACCCCCCCCTTTAGTATCCATTTAACCTGTGTTGTTTATTAATTAATCTTTGTGTCTTCCAGTGAAAGCTTTGCTCCTTTTTAACTGCAGATTTTTGCTCATGTGTTTCTCCAGCCTAAATGTCCTCCCCCCTTTCCCAAGCAAATACATATGTGCACTTCATTTAAACTCCAATTTAGGTTTAACTTTCCAAAATGTTCCCTGCTTACCTTAACCTACTTGAGCAAAATTAATGGTTACTTCATTTGTAATCTCAGCCAGTTAACTTTGCCTTTAACTCTATTCTTTTTATTTAATAGTTCTGTGTGTACTAGTTTTGGTCCTTAGGTTATTTTTTAAAATGGGTGCAGTATAGCACTAACAAAACACACACCACTTCTCTAGTTCTTTAATGCTTCCTCCCCGCGAACCCCATCATGACCCCAGTTCTACCTGCCAAACCTGGCTAGACGGAGCATGTGCACTGGCACATATAAGAGCTCTCGACACACGGCATCCAGGACAGATAAACCTCTCAGGAACAATAATTGGAGTAGCAATACCATGAGGGTAAGGGGAACGTAGGGGGAGAAAAGGGAGAAAGGGGAACTGATCACAATGATCCACGTGTAACACGCCCCTAGGGGGACGGACAACAGAAACATGGGTAAAGGGAGACAGTGGTCGGTGTAAGATTTAAAAATAATGTTAATTTATCAAGGGGTCACGAGGGTGGGAGGGTGGGGGGAGGGGAAAAAGAGGAGCTGCTACTAAGGGCTTAAGTAGAAAGAAAATGTTTTGAAAATGATGATGGCAACATATGTACAGATGTGCTTGATACAATTGATGTATGAATTGTTATAAGAGTGGTAAGAGTCCCCAATAAAATGATTGGTAACATATATATTCTTAGCTATTTAAATCTCTCTATATATTTAATCTTCCTAACTATATAAATATA
>NW_022103902.1:9064419-9073363 GCF_000313985.2 Echinops telfairi | reverse complement strand
ACCTTAATGTAATAATGCCAAGCGTCTCCTGCATCAGCATAGATGAATTTCTAAAAGTGAGTAGTAGATGGAAAGAGAGAGTGGTGAACTGGTGAACAATGGGGAAATAGACATAATAAAATACGTCTAAAATAGACTACTGTGTTCTCTCATTCTCAGTGCCATCAATCGATCCTGAATAATCCGGACCCCTCTGTGGGCTTCCAAGACCAGTCTTTCTTCCGAGGAGCTACTGGTGGTTTTGAACTGCTGACCATGCAGGTTGCAGCCCAACACATAACCACTACACCACCAGGGCTTCTTGTATTCTGGTGGTGGTGGTGGTGAGTATTTTCTTTTCCTTCCTCAAATTAGGCCAATCAAAAAAGAAGTATTGCAAATAAATGAGCTCTCACAATATTTATATAAAAAAACTAAACAAACAAACAAATATAACCCTCACTGCCACAGGGTTGATTCTGATTCCTAGACACCCCGTAGACAGGGTGGAAGTTGTCTTCTGGGTTTCCAAGACTGTAAATCTTTATAGGAGCAGGAGCCTCATCTTGCTCCTGTTGGTGGGTTAGACAACTGATCTCACAGTAAGCAGCTAAAATGCTTACCCCACTACGCTGTCAGGGCCCTTCAATATTCATATATTTCCACATAATACCTTATATTCCGTCATCTGTTTCTTTTTCTGAGTTTCTATTTAGAAATACCATTACATAGTCACATTTAGAAGCAGTGTTTGGGGATAGCAGGCGTTTGTTCTGGTGATAGAGGTTTTATCACATTAGAATTCTGTTAAAATCTCCATTAACTGAGCTTCTTTTGTGTAGGTCTTAAAGGAATTTAGAAGATCAAATCACGCGAGTGAAATATATCGTGGAAGCATCTGGAAGTGCCCAAACCCTAGGAAATCACAACTCCTCCCCTGCGGTAAGCAAGATAACCCACTAGTTTATCAGTCTTTTATTTTTAAACAAATAGTAAAATATTTCCAGAACATTGCAAAAGGGTCCTTGACTAAAATTGATAAGAATGTTGAATTTCTCAAAAAAGAAACTTTACCAGCCTCATCACTATGACAATTAAAACTACGTAGATACATGTGCTACTCATGGGTCAATGTCAAGAAGAAAATATTTATCCTGATTATTTCAAATTCCTTTACACACCCCTTAGGGAAGGTCACCTAGCAGATTATAATGATGGCTTACGTTTTATTACATCTCACATGTATTGAAAATACTTTTTACTTCATCATTTTCCATATCTCTTGCAATTAGCCAATACTCCTTAATACATTTCCTATGATGATTATTTCTACTCTTGTTTATGCCCACTCCCTCATCCCCTGCAACTCTGCATGTTTCTCAATGGGGAATTTTTGGGGAAAAAGTTGTTTGGTTTGTTTTTTTTTATAAGTCGCTTTTGATGGCTATGATTAGTAGTCCTAAGATAGAGGAAGAATTTGAATTTCAAAACCCAGTTTCACAAATCCATATTATGCCAAAAATGAGAAGACAGGGAGCTACTATATAATTTATAAGGAAATTTGCAGAAAGCTTCCTCTTTTGATTCCTTTGATTCTCTGGGTATAATTAAAGAATAGCCTCACACTGAATTGGCTAGTTTCCATCCAAGGCCTTAGAGTTAACCCATCTACATCTGCTTGCAATGTCTGACTGGTCATAATAGTTGCTAATTCTAGCCCATAAAACAGCTGCTAGGGTTTGGATTTGTTAGAATGTTAAGGGACTGGCTGCTGAGATGTGAACGAAAGCTCTAAAGAAGGAAGAGAGGGAAAGAGGAAGGAAGGAATGTCGAGAGAGAACCAAGAGAGAAGGGGAAAGTAAGAATAAATGGGAAGAGCAGCAAATAGAAGGATAAAGAGAAAGAACAAAGTATTTGGTAGGGAACAAGAAAAAAGTTGTAAAGATAGAAAGGAATTTAAAAACGAAGGAAGCAAAATAAAAATGGGTAGATGGGAAGACAGAAGAGACAGGAGGAAGGGGAAGGAAAAAAAGGATACAAAGCTAAAAATAAAAACATTTGTTAAATGATTTCAATTAGTGCACTTCGGCATGTATGTAAGCGTATATTTACATACACATATATATATGTTCTCTATCTTCATGGTGATTCGGACTCGGAAGAACATTAGGCCAGAGTAGAACTGCTTCCTTGGGTTTCTAGCTTGTAAATCTTTATAGAAGCAGGCAGCCTCGTGTTTCCCCCACAGAGCCACTAGTGGGTGGACACCATAACCTTGGAGTTTGCAGCCCAACACTTAATCGACTGCGGCATCAGGGCGCCTTACATACAACTGTCTGCCTATGTATGTACACTTGCACCTCAGAAATATGTCCGGTTTGGCTGAAGAGCACCACAAGCATGGAGTCTCCATGCATATCAAAGTCACGTTCACTATACTGCGTCCTAGTAAGTGTGCGATTACATGGAGAACTTTCAAATATTGAGAAGCTTACCACAGTGTGGCACAGAGATGTAGTGAGCGCATGCAGTGGGGAAATGGTGTTAACAGACTTGCTTCATGTTGCCTTGTTATAAGCCTTCAATTTGCAAAAACACACTATTTTCGAAGTGCTCCTGCCACAATAAAATACGACATGCCTTTATACTCACATATGTACATATATACATGTGTATGTGCATACACACATTTATATCTGACAACTTTCATCTCAATTTTTGTAGCCCTTTCCTGTCTCTAGTAGCAAGACACCCACTTCCCATGATCCTACATTCTTACTTACTTCCTCAGTCCTTCTGTATGTAGAAAAGGTCATTTTCTTTCCTAGCCAGGCTGCTGCATGGCCCCCACTGCCAGATGCCTTTCTGTCCTGCTTCATCATCCCTTACTCATTAAGCTCCAGGGCACCTGGCTTTTCTTTTGATCTCAAAGCATGTCAAACTTGTTCCCACATTAGAGCCATGCACCAGGCTATTTCCCCACTAGAATATCTCTTTCACTCTCTCCCTGCCATCCAGTCAATGCTGACACAGCACCCCTATAGGACAGGTAGAACTGTCTCTGAGTTTCTGAGACGAACTCTTTACATGAGTAGAAAGCCCCATCAGTCACTCAAAGCCCCATTCATTCACCTGGAGGTTTCAAACTGCTAACCTGGAGGTTTCAGGTCAAGTTCCACAAAGATGTGTTCTTGTTTCAGGGTTGTGACCCCAGTCCCTAGCAGGGTTCCTGAATTATGCTAAATGCTCAAACAACCTTTGTTATGTGGATGAACAAATCGATTAAACTGGTAGTACTTTTCTCTTCTTTAAATAAGAACCCTGGGCCCCCGAGAGAGTCGGGAGCACACATGGGAATACACTCCTAGCAAACAGCAAAGCCAGACCATCCCGGGTGAGTCTCGCCAGCCGTTCCGGGGCCCTCCACACTGTAATGGGAGCCATCTCAAACCCATGTGAATATTTTTACTTGTGGAAAGAAAGTGTAAGATGTATAATAAGTTATTGCTAATGCTTGGAATATTCAGCTATATGTTATGGCCACCTAGGCCTAATTTACTAGGGTGCACTTTGGCACTGGAGGCAAGCTGTCATTTGTAGAGAATGATATCTGTAAGTATCTGATGTCTTTAATGTTTCACAAGAACATAAAAATAGGAACCATTTTCAATTTCTCATCATCCAGATTTGCTTGAAAAACTTGGGTCATCTCCCAGCAGCCTGTAGAGAGGAAATACCACATATTCTAACAAATTCTGTTTTGAATGAAATTCCTTTGGAGTAAATGTAAGATTCTGGAGATAAGGGTTATTCTAAAATCAGAGGCAAAAGAAGTTAGAAAAGAGGCACTGAAAACAAGATGTTTAGTACCTTGTTAAAAAAAAACAAACACTCCTCTCCACCTGCAGAGATTTAATCAATGTATGGATCCTGCAAATGGATTTTGAGCTTCCCTTGTCATCCTTAGCCTTCTGCAAACTGGGTATTCACAATTTAAGCTCTTAATCCATTCCCTCTTTCAGATTTAGATTTTATTATTTACAATCCTTGGATCACACAGTCTCATGCCCTTCTTCTCTGTGGACTTAGTTGATGCCTCATTTAGATGACTGAAATTTGTTTGAAAATAAGCCTTAAGACCCAAGATACTGTTCTTTTTGATAACCAACCACCATCTGTTTTTTTCACCACACTTTGCTATAGCACCCACACTTTCAGTAATCTGTTTATGAGAGCAAATATTGAGCAGGGCCATGTCATAAGAATTAATTTTTTTTAGATTGTGACTAGAATTGTCTGAGACCCAAATCCATTCACATATCGATGGTTTACTTTCAAGATGTCTTATTGTTTTATGAGAGAACATTATAAATCATCCCCATGAGGTATAAGGTAATTCTATTAATAGTGTCATGACTTTAGCCACTAGCATAGACTCTAAAACATTGTTAATAGAAAGAAATTATACAAGTATAAGATGGCTTCAGACTAGAATCAGTTAATTAATTGTTGACCTATGTAACAACCTCTTAAGTGACTGGAGATGATTTACACAAACAATGGGGATTAGTAATGGGGTAAAGCTTTCAATAGCACTTTTTCACAAAGGCAGAGCCATTCTTACCAGACTAACATATTCCATAAGAAACAAAGAGGGCATTAACCATGTGTCTGTGAGTTTGATGTCATGCGGTGGTTTGTGTCCTGCTGTGATGCTAGAGGCGGTGTCCCTAGGACGTCAAAGGTCAACAGGGTCACTTAAAGTGAATAGGTTTCCACTGAACTTCCACGCTAAGAACAGACTACAAAGAAGGAGTGGGTTGCCCATTTCAGAGGACGTATAGTCAATGTAAACCTTTTGCATTGGTAGATGCTGAAGGTCTCGGAATAGAAGCAGAACATTGGCAGAGATGACAGTGCCCGAGGATGAGTCTTTCCGGGCAGAAGGCCCTTGAACTGTAACTGAGGAAGAGCTGCTCTCTCAAAGTGGAGTTGACCATGGTGATATGGATGCAGGAAAACCTGTGTGTGTAAAGCCTTTGACATTTCCATTGGCTGAGGAGGACAACTCAAAATGAAAAGCAAAACAAAACAACAGCTACAAGAATCTAATAATCATAGGAACATGGAACGTATGAAGAATGAATCTAGGAAAATTGGAAGTCCTTAAAAGTGAAAGGGACCACCTACAGATGAATAGTCTAGGTTTCGTTGTTTGGTGCCATCATGTTGGTTTCGACCCTGTGCACCACAGAATGCAGCACTGACCGATCCTGCACATCCTCACAATGGTTCCTGCTCTTGAGCCAACTGTTGCAGCCATGGTGTTAACCTGTCTCCTTGAGGGTCTTCCACTTCTCTGGCCCTCTACAAACATAATGCCCTTTTCCAAGAACTGGTCTCTCCTGACCAAATGTCTAAATTAGGTAAGATGAAGTCTTGCTGCCCTTGCCTATAAAGAGCAGTCTGGTCATACTTCTTCCAAGACTGAGTGGTTTGTTCTTTTAGCAGTCTGTGGAACTATCATTATTCTTCTCTAGCACCACAACTCAAAGGCATCAATTCTTCCGCTGTCTTCTTTATTCACTGTTTAACTTTCACATGCAGCGAGGCCATTAAATATACCATGACTTGGCGTCAGGTGCACCTAAGTCCTCCAACTAAGATCCTTGCTTTTCAGCACTTTAAAGAGGTATTTTTGCATTAGATTTACTCAATGCATTATGTCTTTTGATCTCTTGACTGCTGCTACCATGAGTATTAATTGTGGACCCAATCAATATAAAATCCTTCATAACTTCAATCCTTTCTCCATTTATCATGATGATACCTATTGGTCCATTTGTGAGGATTTTAGTCATTTTATTCATTGAGTTGTAATCCATACTGAAGGCTGCAATCCTTGATCTTGATCAGCAGGTGAGTCAAGTCTTCCTCAACAAGCAAAATTATATTACCTGCATATCACAGGCTGTTAATAATCTCCCTCCAATCCTGATGCCACATTCTTCTTCACATGAGCTTGACTAGCATACAGACTGAATAAGTATATGAGAGGATACAACCTGTCAACATACCTTTCATGATTTTGAACCATACAGTATCCCCTTATGTTAGTCATACAAAGCCCTCCTGATCCACGTACAAGATCTACATGAGCACAATCAAGTGTTCTGGAATTTACATTCTTCTCAAGGTTACCCATAGTTTGTTATGATACACAGTCTGATACCTTGGCATAGCCAATAAATATATTTCTGATATTCTCTGCTTTTAGCCAAGATCCATCAGCAAGATCCCTTGTTCCATGTCCTCTTCTGAATGTGGCCTGAACCTCTGGTAGCTTCTTGTCAATGGAAATGGTTGTTGGATGATCTTAAGCAAAATGTGGTATTACTGATAATTGTTTTATAATTTGAGCATTCTATTGGGTGACCTTTCTTGGAATGAGTACAAATAAGGATCTCTTATCCCAGTAGCTATCTTCCAAATTTCCTGGCAAAGATGAGTATTTCCAGTGCTTCATCAATTTGTGGAAACATTTCAGTTAGTATCCATCAATCCCATTTCAGCTCACTACTGCCTAGGATATTGATTTTTATCTGTTCTATTTCATTTTTGATGACTTTCGATTTTCCTAGATTCATACTTGGCACATTCCAAGGTCCTGTCATTAGCAGATGTTTTCAGCTGTTTCTCCTTACCTTGAGACGTGCCCCATCACCAAAGGAAGACCTTGAAGATTCCACTCCCGCAGGCTTTACCCGACTCACTTCCTCATGGTCGACTCCACTCTGAGGACTCAGCTCTCCCTCTGTCACATTGTGAGTGCACTCAGGCCCAAAGGGCCATCCTCCTTCAGTATTTCTGACAATGTCTGTTTCCACCAGTTAGGCCAGTACCTGACAATATTTTGAAGCTATGCATAAGGTTTTCAGAGGCTCTTTCCAAGTCCAACTTCAGTGTCCGTTCTGAGCCTGGAAGTTCCACTAAAACCTGTTCACTTTGGGTGGCCCTACTGACATTTGAAATACCAGCATCACAGCAACACACAAGCCACCACAGTATGACAAACTGACAGGCAAGTGGTGGTCCTAGGCTGAAATGGACAGGTCATGGCCATTTTTTTGTCAGAAAAGTATACCACTTACCATGCTGGGAATGACCAATCAAGAGGAATGGGATGGCATTGTCAAAAAAGATAATGCAAAATCAATCTTGAAGCACAGTGTTTTCTGTGATGGGATTACTGTATAGACTTGAGTATATGCTGACCCAAATATAAGCCGAAGCACCTAATTTTACCACAAAAAACCTGGGAAAACTTATTGACTTGAGTATAAGCCTAGGGTGGGAAATGCAGCAGCTACTGGTAAATTTCAAAATAAAAATAGATACCAATAAAATTACATTAATTGAGGCATCAGTAGGATAAATGTTTTTTAATATTTATTTCAAAGAAAAAACTAAACTAGCTCTGTAATTGGAAAAGAAGGACAACAAAAACAATATATCAACAATAAATTTAAAAGTACAAAAACCTTAGCTCAATCAGCAACCACGCTAAAACACAAGAGTTAATATCCTTCAAAACTGGATTCCTCCTCATCATCTGTCTGTCCAAACAGAGCTTCAGCTGCAGCTGGTGTGAGGTTATCAGCATAGACCTTGTCACCATCACTGAGTCCACAGTCATCACCATCACTGCTGTCCTTCTCATACAAAGCACTGTCTGCACTGCCATCCACAGCATCACTAAGGCCACTAGAAGGCACATTGCACCATGTCCTCTGGAATCTCTTCCCATGCATCACAAACCCACTTTGCTACCAATTCTACGTCGGGCTTCATCAGATTTCCAACTTTTGTCAGTCGGGCTTGACCAGAGGACATCCATTCATGCCACATCTTTAACACACGGTCTTTGAAGGGTTAATTTAACTACACATCTAGGGGCTGCAATACAGACGTAAGCCCACTTGGAATAATGGCCAAAGTATGTAACTTGAGAAGACTTTGCAAATTTTTTTGTGCCATCAGATGTGTGGGGTCTGAACATATCCCAAACTAGCAAGGATGGTTTTTTCTTTAAGGCTGCTCCTGGTCGTCCGTTCCAACTTTCTTCCAGCCATTTTTTCCCCCATCTTCATCCATCCAGCCTTTAATATGTTCGCGCACTCTAATTCGTGGTAGGAATCTGAACTTTTTAGGCGAGGTCTTTCTTTTAAAAATAATGACAGGCCGCAGCTTAGTTCCATTAGCCAAACATGACAGAACGACTGTGGAATGGTTTTCTCTTTTTCATTTCCTGTGGTTCTTAGTAAAATAGTTTTGTCTCCCAAACTTGCCACAGTTCTGTTGCTTGGAAGATCAAAGGTCATGGGTGTTTCATCCATATTCCCAATATCTCCCAGGTCATAGTTATGGATCCTTCTTTGTTTTCTGGTGAATGAATGGAATGACATCACTTTTTCATCAAGGTCTTTTGACAACTTCTGTGAAATCTTTGTTCATTGCCGCAAACATACTGCAAACCTATTCATGAAGCAGGTACACCATCCTGCTGATGCAACAAAATATTCAATGCCTGGTACTGTTAATTTGTTGTCTTTAGCCATTTGAAGGGCATATGAGCGAATTCCCATGCGCATCACACAGTAACCATTTTGACGACACTCCATAACCCATTTTGCAATTCAGTCTCCAAAGCTCCATATGAAGTCGTTAAACTACGTTGAGCTTTTTTTTGCCTTTGGAATCTTTTCCAAGTCAGCTTCCATTTTCCGCCACTCTCTCACTTGTTTTTTATCAACACAAAATTCCCTACTTACAATACTGTTATTGCTTTCTTCTGCTCTTTTCACAACCTTAAGTTTGAAACCAGTTTGAATGACCTGCATTTTTGTTTTGGTCCAGGATTAGAAGTATTGGGATCCATTTCTAACAGGATGAGAGAAAAAAAAAA
>NW_022103902.1:9051831-9062342 GCF_000313985.2 Echinops telfairi | reverse complement strand
TAATCATGCGATCAAGATGCATTGAAAATTACTGGCGATTGGAATGTAAAAGTTGGAAGCAAAGAGGAAGGAACAGGTTATTGGAAAATCGGTCTTGGTAGTAGAGCTAACGCTGGAGATTGCATGATAGGATTTTGCAAAACTAACTGCTTTCATAGCAGATACCTTTTTCAACAACACGAAAAGGCAGCTGTAAACAGTGGCTTCTCCAGATGGAATACATAGAAATCAAATCTACATCTCCAGAGATGAAGAGACCCTGGAGATGCTCAATATCGGCAGCAAAACTAGGCCAGAGGCCTACTGTAGAACAGACCATCAATTTCTCATATGTAAATTTAGGGTTAAGCTAAAGAAAACGAAAGCAAGTCCACAAGAGCCAAAGTACAACTCGGTGGATCCCCGCAGAATTTTGAAAACATGCCAAGAACAGATTTGATGTATTGAACACTAATGACAGGATACCTGATGAGCTGTGGGAGGACATCAAGAACATCATACATAAAGAAAGCAAGTGGTTATTAAAAAGACGGGAAATAAAGAAAAGATCAAAGTGGATGTCAGAAGAGATTCTGAAATGTGCTCTTAATCACAGAGTAGCTAAAGCAAATGAAAGACATAATGAGCAGAGCTGGATGGAAATTTTCAAAGGGCAGCATAAGAAGGCGAAGTAAACTATTATAATGAGATGTGCAAAGACCTAGAATTAGAAAACCCAAAGGGAAGGACACACTCAGCATGTTTTAAATGGAAAGAACTCGGGAAACCAGTTAGGACAATCCCCCTTACCTCCCACCACACACACTGTAATCTGTTCAACCTCCTGAAATGGTTGAATGATGACTAGTTCTTTTTGGTACAGTGACTGTGTATTTTTTTCATCTTTTACTGATTCTTCTTTCTGGTTTTGTACACTGTAATCTTACAGCCGGCAGGCCATTCTTCTGCAGTACTGCTGGGTTGGTTTGAACTCATCACCTTTTGGTTAGTGTAACACTAAGGAGCTTTAGTGCTGCCACTTAGGGAGCTTTTTCGTTCATTCCCTCTTGTCAAATCTCACCTTCTTGACATACATTTCTAAGCTTTGTAGGATATCTGACTCATTGGATCGCCTGTGTGTATCAGTAGTAACCTCAACATGTCTTGGAGCTTTTCTCTTTATTCTGGAACCTATCGAAGGCTTTGGCTGCTAGGGAGAAAAAAAAATTCCTTGCGTATCCTGAATTCCTTTATGTAGCTGAGTCCTTGAGGGCAGTAGAGACTGATTATTGTGCAAAGCCTGACATCTGGTGGTCCGTATTGGGTATTGTCAGCCCACTAATTTTGGGCCCTCACTGACTTAGAAGCTCCCGGCTGTTGCCCTGGGTTAGGTGCTGGGCTGCTAAACGTAAGTTGTATGAACCCACCAGTCGTTCTGTGGTAGAAAGTTGGGACTTTCTGCTTCCGTAAAGATGTACAGTCTCAGAAACCCCAAAGAGCAGTTCTACTCTGTCCTCGGGTCTCGACGGGTCAGTGCGGGCCATGAAAGGACTGTGTTCAGCATTGCGATCGCTTAGTCTGAAGCCCGTCCAGCTGCTCCACTCTCCCTCTCTGAAAAGCCTCTCTGTCTTCAGTGTGTCCACAGCCTGTTTAAGAATCTTCTGTGTGGTCCTTATAGACCCAGGCAGCTTCTCTGGTTGTTGACAGTGACCGTGAAAATGGGTTCATCTGCATTACATTCTTCTCTTTCGAGAAATGGAATTAATTAAATAAACAAATCCCTGTTGACCCACTATTCCTCTGAGAAAATTCAAGCCTCAATTCCATTAAAAGGCATCTCTCCCTGCAAATGAGTGCTGATAAGGCCCGTGGGGGTGAGACTTTGAGCTAAAGGCCTTTCGGGTTTTCCAAAAAACCTTTAACTCGAGGTTAGGGAACCCGTCATCATTCTTTAGAGCCCCTACTTCATAATGGATGAGCTTCTCAAGGAAGAGTTAGGCCATTGCAGCAGCCATATTTCTGCCCAAAGAAGATGGAAGAGAATGGTAGTAAGTTCACGTGGAACTTCCTAGAAATGAGGAAGCAGGGAGGTGCTGAGAGAGCATTTCACATGGAGGATTTCTGTTCTGCCTTGCTGCCAGCCTCCTCCTGAATCTTCACGTGTTACTCCTCCTGATGCACTGAGTGTGGGGCACTGAAATATATAAAATACATAAAATATATCAAACTTGTCTCAGGCTGGGTTCTCTAGCGGAGAAAGTGTCTGTAAGTATACATAGAGAGTTTTTTTTAAAGGAAATTTCTCACACCCTTTGGGAGGCTGGCAAGTCTCAAATCTGTGGGTCTGACTCATGTGGTTGCTAACAAACTTAACATCGGCAGGTGGGGCTGCAGGCTGCTGGCTCACGTTGCAAGAATTGGGTCAGAGGATGAAAAGTCCAACGTAGGATTGAGAGGGAGCGAGGGTTGTCAGAACATCGCTTACTCTCTCTAGCTATGGTGCAGGCCACACCCCCAAGGAAATGCTCCTTTCAACTGATTGGCTGTTCACATCAGATAACAGAATAGAGGATGATTATATAATATCTGCTAGCCCCCTGAAATTCACAACATCTTAAACATGGCAAAAATACATGACATACAATATGGTGGTATAGTCTATTGATAACATTAAACCAGGAAAAAGCAACCAGAGGCATTAGATTATATTTCTATTCTATATCTGTATTTCATCTATATGTTTATCTATGTACTTTTAGCCTGTTTTCCTTTGGACTAGTTCAATTTCTTTTTATTTTTTAACAAAACAGCCCTATTGAAGTATTATTAACAAAATAAACTGTTAAGTGCAATAAAATCTTTTAAGTGTACAATTGGAAAAGTGTTGGCAAATATATGTCTGTGAAACCATCATCACACTCAAGATTATAAAAATATCTCTTTGAATATTTTCTTGAAACATTTTATAATCTCTCTTTCCTACCCCTTCCCTCTACCTCGAATGTACACTCCACCCCAACCCCCGCCCGCCCCCTCCTCCCAGGCCTACCTCCACTCAGTCCCCAGGTAACCACTAGCATGCTTTCCCTTACTGTAGATTAGATTGGGTTTTCTAGAACTGTGTAAGGTAGTATTATAGTATGTTCTCTTTGTATGCCTCACATCCTTCACCGTGATTATTTGCAGATTCGCCCATGTTCAAGCATATATGAATCATTGATTCTTCTGTATAATAATTAGCAATCCATTGTGTGGATAAAGTGAATATCCCAGAGTGTATTAATCCAAATCCATCTGTTAATGGGCATTTGGGCTGTTTCTCAATGAAGCTGCTCGGAACATCCATGTCTCCCTTTGTTACTGCGAGTCAGTGTTCAGGTTAAAAGCTCTTCACTTCTGTGAGCGACAAACAGAAAGACAAGACTCGTTCAGCCAAACTTGATTGGGAGCAAGTGGGAGGCAGTGGGAGGTGAGGGTGATTCTGTCCTAGCAGTTGATGGTGTGCTGCCGACAGCTGCCTTCACTTCCGTCTGCATTACGTATCCGGAATCAGTGAATCATGTCAAGAGTCATGGGCATATCTAGGGTGCCGTGTCAAATATGATAGCTGATTTATGGATCCCTTGAAAGACAGACTCAGCCTCCTAATAGCAGGGACGTGATGGGACAGAATT
The DNA here is from genome assembly GCF_000313985.2 of Echinops telfairi. Classification (NCBI taxonomy): domain Eukaryota; kingdom Metazoa; phylum Chordata; class Mammalia; order Afrosoricida; family Tenrecidae; genus Echinops; species Echinops telfairi. The sequence continues at coordinate 9,058,689 of NW_022103902.1, read as the reverse complement.
ACATTGCTAATGTGCTCTGTGAGCTGACCCCTGTTTCTGGATGTTTCCTTGCCTTTGAGGCTCAGGCTTGTTATACTTCTAATTTTACAAAACATTTTTTTTTTGTCCTCTGGCCCTCAGTCATGTATCTAGGCCAAATTCCTGTTTTCAAAGTGTTGCCAACACACATGATCTTCTTCTTTCGTTTTTTCCCCTCACACCAATTCAAGCTGCTGCAATTGTACCTGCTCTGGGCTGTGGCCTGCTCGTCTTCTCTTGGGAGGCAGGAGCGCATGACTGACAAGTTAATTGAGGGCACACATTGATTACTGAGGTTTGGGTCTAGCATATGGATTTTATTTGGTCTTGTTTACCGGTATGCTGTAAGCTGTGGGAATAAACTGTGAATATCGCCCAGTTATTTTCTAAAGCCTGGAGGATTTCTTTAAGCTGGTTAACGGATGCTGTTCCTCTCTGGGTATTCTCCTGGTTCCTGGACATTCCTCCAACTGGCCTTTTGGCTCTCAAGGAGTGGTTGCTGGGGCGAGGTGGGTGACACTGCCGAATTGCTAGCCACTGGTCCAAGGGTCATTGGTATCATAGAGGATTGAGCAATGAACTGTTAACCACTCATCACGTCAGGGGTCTGGACCCACCAGCTGCTCCTCAGAGAATCAGCTGGATAGCACGGAATTGTGTTTGTTGTGGTTTGTTTGTTACTGTTGTTATCAAAGCCTAGCTGGGCAATGACAGGCAACATCTTAGAATGCTGCTCTTCTGAAGGCACTGAGAGAAGCCACCTTCCTTCCACTGCAGATGGAGGGCGCCGGGAGCTGCTTCCTTCCAGAGATGGCTCAGTTGTTTTACAGATGCACTTTGCCAGCGTAGTAATTTTGGAACGTATGGAGACGGAGAGGGATGTTTCAACTCAATGGAAATAGCCACTCTTGTTCTGTACTTATCTTTAATGTCTTATTTGCGTCTTTAAAAAACTAGGGCTTGCTGCTGTGTTTGTGTGTGTTTTACAGAAAGACTGCACTCACACTGAATATGCCATTGGGGGTACAGAGTCTGCTTTTTCTTGTGCCCTTATGGACATTTCCCAGTGTTGTTACAACGTCTTTGCCAACATTTAAATGGACATTTAGTACTTGCTCAGACATTTGTCCAATAGCTTCTTTAGCCATTCTCCTGCTGTTAGATTAAAGATTCCTTTAAACAAAATTTTTTTTTAACGGCGATGAATATCTTGTTAGCTAGAAAACTTTTTTTTATGTATGTCAGACTCACCTTTTATTCAAAGCCCAGAGTAAAATGATTAGGTAAGGATTGTGAAATGTGTACAGTCTCCTGATCCACCTTTGGAATTAGCCAGCAGAAAGATGGTACCAATTTTCATTCAGTGGCAGGGAGTAGGAAGCCAGCACACATTTTACCGCGTGCTGTGGGTTCTTATGATGCAATTATTTGGTGACTTTTTATCTTGTTAAACACTCCCTTTTTTGCCAGTCTCTGAGATGTAATTACTCTGGAAGGGAATGAAGTAGGGGCAACATATGGGATCACAGATACAAACGGCCCATCAGATATGCTGCTAGTTTTTGGCAGTCACTAGGAAAGGTAAAATAATTTACCTTGCATAGCTCATTAATTATCGACTGCTAGAAGGGAGAGGAGAGAAGCTGTACAAGGAAGGAAAGTTCTAAAACTATCGGAAATTAAATAAGCCATGGCTTCTGCCTCCCTAATTCTCTTTTTAAAAGGCTGCACAGACTGCAGGAAACCAAGTGCCCACAGGGCCGATTTGCATTGCTTTGAAGGAGCTGTGGCATCTCAGGTCTGTGGTAAAGCATCTCATTCCCTTCCAGCAGCCCAGGGCCCTGAGTCACAGGAGGTGTGACACACTGTGGGGGGTGCTCTGCTCACTGCAGCCATTAGGCAAATGAAGACTGGCCATCTGTTTCTTGGGCTTTCCTCCTGAGGAGAGTACGGATCCTTTAAACTTGCTAGAGCCAGCATGCTCTTTGGAAATATGAAAGTTAAACAGCAACCCAGAGAAGAGCAAGTGCAAGCAGATGGCACAGAAAGCAAAGATAGCTTAGAAGATGGGATTTGCACTCTCTTTATGTCCCTGCTCCCAGGCCCCACGCCCCTTCTCATTCCTGTTGGTTTGAGAAAATGCTGAAATGAATCCCTAGCATCCACCGTCGTTGCTGTGCCTCACATTTATGCTCTGGCAGCTATTTGGATATAGAATCCCCATAACTCAGAACAAGAAGCGTCCCCCAATTAATTATAGCGGCCCACTGCCTTATGGACTTTGACTCACAGGGATCAAATAGGACAGAGTGGACCTGCTCCACAGGGTACCAGAGAATGTAAATCTTTACAGGAGTAGGCCCTCAGAGCAGTAGGTGGGTTTGAAATCACCACCCACATCCCCCCCATGTTACAGACAGCAGCTCAATGCTTAATCCACTGTACCTTCAGAGATCCTTAATTTGTTATAGATATTGCCATTTAGACAAATCCAACTCACAGCGACTGTAGGGCAAGGTAGAATGGCCTCTGTGGGTTTCTGACACTGTAACATTTTACAGGAATTGAAAGCTGTTTAGAACTGCTGCCCTTGCGGTAAGCTACCAGGGCTCCTAATTTATTATAGACAATGCTAATAAATCAGATAAACTTGGGTAATATACAATTGACTAAAACATAGCCTGAATTTAGCACAGAGAATTTATAGTACAGTGAAATTTCATACTATGACTCTTACATGCATGTCTCTGTAACTCCCACCAAATGATGGGGTAGGACTATGCAAACAGAGCTTGTATAACATTAATAAAGGGGATTGGTCAGTTTGGGTAGCCATTCCTCTGCCTAACAGGTTGAGCCATCTCAACAGGCTGAGAGAGAAATCCCAGGAATATTGTAAGTGGAGCATATACCCTCCTGACACAATCGCTGAAGACAAAATAGGTGCATAAGCAAATGTGGTGAAGAAAGCTGATGGTGCCCGGCTATCAAAAGATATAGCATCTGGGTTCTTAAAGGCTTGAAGATAAACAAGCAGCCATCTAACAGAGAAGCAACAAGCCTACATGGAAGAAGCACCACCAGCCTGTGTGATCATGAGGTGTCAACGGGATCAGGTAACAGACATCAGAACACCCAAAATTAAAAAACTATATTGTTGAGAATGAGGGGAGCAGAGACCCCAAACCCATCTGTGGACAATAGGACATCCCCTCAGGGTGCAGTATAGCACCAATGAAATACACACTGTACCTCTGGTTCTTTGAGGTTTCCTCACTCCCCACTATCATGGTCCCACTTCTACCTTTTACTTCTGGCTAGACTGGAGCATGTACACTGGTACAGATAAGATCCCATGACACCCGGAACCAGGTCAGATGAATCTCTCAGGAACACAAATACGAGTAGGGATACCAGGAGGGTAGGGGGTAGGTAGAGGGAGAAGGGGAGGAAGGGGGAACCAATCACAATGATATACACAAAACCAAATGCCCCCCCCCCCAACCTTAGCAGGAGGAACAACAGAAACCAAGGGGGAAGGGAGACAGTGGTCGGTGTAAGATATGAAAATAATAATAATTTATCAAGGGGTCACGAGGGTGGCTGTGGGAGGGAGGGAAAAAAGAGGAGCTGCTACCAAGGGCTCAAGTAGAAAGTAAATATTTAGAAAATGATGATAGCAACATATGTACAAATATGCTTGATACAATTGATGTATGGATTGCTATAAGAGCTGTAAGAGCCCCCAATAAAATGATCTAGAAAAAAGAAACAAGAGAGTGGAGAATTTTTGGGATCTCTGAATTGGTGGGGACTAAGACTAGAGGCATCAAAGGCCGAGATAAGGAGACCAGGAGATAGAGCCTAGGAGTAGCCCTGAGACTACAAAACTGAGTCAGAGTAGCGGATTGCCTTTCTGACCCTCCATCCTTCCATACTTCCCTCATAAAATCCTTTCATATTGCAGTGGAAGTTTGAATTTTTTCTGTAGTTTTTTCAACTTGTGTATGCTAGCATGTTCTTTCATTTGGTTTTCTAACGCCAGGTCTTTGCATATTTCACTATAACGCTTTCTTCTAACTTCTCAAACTGCCCTTTGAAATGTTCTGTTCAGCTCTTTGACTTCATTGGCCGAGTAATATTCCATTATATGCTTGTGCACATTTTAAAAATCAGCTCATTGCTTGTCCAGTATTTTGGTTGTTTCCTAAATCTGGGCTGTTGTGAATGTGCAGTTCTGTGATGGACATTGGGATAGAGGCCTCTTTGAGTCTCTGCTTTCAAGCCTTCAGTACCTGGAGTGGAATTGCTGAATCACACGGTGATTCTCTTTTATCTTTTTCTTGACACTTTTACCACAATAGCTGAACCATTTTACGTTATCACTGTGCAAGGAATAAGGATTCCAATGTCCTGACATCCTATTCAACATTTGCTATTTTCGACTCTTTCTTGCTTTCTTCGCTGTACTGACAAGAGTGAAATGTATCTCATTGTGGTTTTGGTTTTTCCTTTTTTATTTGGTAGCCAATGGTCTTGAGCGTCTTTTCATATATTTGGTAGACATTTAAATGCCCTCCTCATGGAAATACCTGCATACATCCTTTGCTCATTTGATGATTTGGTTAACTGGTTTGGGGATGTTAACTTGTAGAAGTTTTATATAGTGATTAGTAGATTCTTATCAGATAGATGGTTTCTGAGGATAATTTTCCAGTTACCAGCTTATCTTTATTACTTTTTTATTTTGATAGTTTTTGATGAACAAAAGTTTAAAAACTTTAGCGTGCCCCATTTATTATATTATTATTTGCAATTTGTGCTTTTATTATTATATTACATAGATTTATTGCTGAGCGCTAGGCCTGACAGAATTTCATGATTTTATTTGAATACTTCAGTCCTTAATCCTTCTCAATTCTGTTTTTGTGTATAGTATGAAGGATAGATTCTGGTTCATTTTTCTGCATGTGGAAATCCAACTTTCTCAACACCATTATTGAAGGGACTGTTTTTCCTGTCAAATGGACTTGACATCCTGGTCAAAAATCAATTGACCATAGGTATGTGATCATATCTGTTCCATTGATCTACATTTCTACAATACTAGTGCCAGGCTGTTTTTATTAATGTAGCTGTACAGTATCTTTTAAAATCAGGAAATGTCAATCTGTATCTCTTTCTTTTTTTTCTATTGCAGCATTATTTTATCAGTTTAGACCTCTTGCTATTTATGTAAAAAAAGTTGTTGGAATTTTTATTTCGATTGTGTTGAATCTATGGGATGCTTCCTGTAGTATTGATAGTCTTCAAATTCATGAGCATGGAAAAATTGTTCCATTCATATAAATCTTCTTTGCTCTTTTTTCAGCAATAATTTATAGTGCTGATGTATAAGTCCTTCATGTTTTTGGTTAAATGTATTCCTAGGAATTTATTTTCTTATGTGCTATTATAAATAGAATTGTTTCCCTAATTTTCCTTTCAGATTTTTTATTGCCACTTAGTAGAAATCCAACTGACTTTCGCTTGTTGATCTTGTACCCTACAACTTTGTTAAATTCTTCTATTAGCTTTCGATGTTTCCTTGTGGATTCTTCAGGATTTTCTACATATATGTTCATGCCATCTCAAGTATAGATAATTTTAGCTCTTTTTCCAATATAGATACCTTCTATTTGTTTTTCTTGTCTTGTTGCTTTGACTAGGCCTCCCAATACTAGACTGAGTAGAAGTGATATGAATGTGCACCCTTGTCTCGTTCCGAAGTTCAAGAGGATAGTTCTCAGGCTTTCTCCATTAAGTTGCCTTTTCATATATACCTTGAATAATATTAAAGATTTTCCCTTTAGTCTAATATTTAGAGCTTTCGTCAAGAAATAGTGTTTGGTATTCTCAAATTCTTTTTCTGCTTCCAGAGAAAGGATCATGTAGTTTCCCCCTATTGTTTTGTGGATGCGCTTTCTTATGTTAATTGAGTTTCTTATGTTGAACCATTCCTGCATTCTGGAATAAATTCCACTCAATTGTAGTGTATGACTCTGTTGGATTCTGTTTGCAAGTATTTTGTTGAGGATTTGTACATCCGTATTCATAAAATAAGGAGTTGCAGTGGCAGAGTGGATACGAATTAGGCTGTGGCCTGTAAATTCAGCAATTTAAAACCCCAGCAGCTCCATGGGAGAAGGATGGGGCTTTCTACTCCGGTAAAGAGTTACAGTCTTGGAAACTCACAGAGGCAGTTCTACCGTTTCCTGCAGGGTCATTATTTGTCAGCATCAACTCGATGGCAGGGAGTTTGGTTTGGGATTCACAAAATATATTTTATGAAAATATAATTTTCTCTGTTGTTTTTGTTTTCAAATTTAGTTATGTATACTCTGATCTTTGTTATTTTCTTCCTTCTGGTAGGGTTAGGCTTAGGCAATTTTCTTTTTCTGTGAAATCTTTATATGGTTTGGATACTAGGATTGTGTTTGCTTCATAGAATTAATTAGGGTATTTCCCTTCCTTCTTTATCTTTGGAGGAGTTTAAACAGTCTTAATGTTAATTATTCTCTCAATGATTGGTAGACTTTCCCAGTGAAGCTATTTGTTCCAGAAATTTTTGCCACTGATGTTGTCAGGCTACTTTTGATTAATAGTTTTGTCTCTTCACTTTGTATGGGTCTGTTTAGAATTTTTTCTTTCCTCTTGAATCAATTTGAGTATGTTGTGTACTTCTAAGAATATTCCAGTTTCAACAGATTATCCAGTTTATTGCCACACAGTTGTTCAGAATATTCTTTCTTTTCTTTTCTTTTTAATCATTTTATGAGGAGCTCTTACAGATATTGTAAC
>NW_022103902.1:9026473-9051408 GCF_000313985.2 Echinops telfairi | reverse complement strand
TTAAAAAATGTTGGTTATTTGCATATTTTCTTTGTCAGTCTAGCTAAAAAGGCTTTCCATTTTATTGAACTTTTCAAAAGACAACTTCTGGCTTTATTAATTTTCTCTGTTGTTTTTGTTTTCAAATTTAGTTATGTATACTCTGATATTTGTTATTTTCTTACTTCTGGTAGGGTTAGGCTTAGTTTATTCTTTTAGCTCCTGGAGCTGTCAAATTGGGCTACTAATTTTATCCTTTTTCTTTTTAAATTTAGGCATTATTACTATAGTTTTCCCTCTGAGGACTTCCTGTCTTCCTTGTATCCATATGTTTGGGTATGCACTTTCATTTTCATTAAACTTTAGGAAGTTTATGATTTCTTTCTTGATCTGTTGGTAATTTAATAGTGTTTTGTTTAATATCCTTATGTTGTGAATTTTCCAGATTTTCTCTTTATTATAGATATCTTGTGTCCCCTGTTGTGATCAGAGAAAATACTTCATATAATTTCAATCTATTTACATTTGGCTGGGTGAACTAAAGTGTGGTTTGTGTTAGAGGGTGGTCCGTGTGCAGTGGAGTAGAATGCATATGTTGCTGTTTTCAAGGAGTTTTCGACATGTCTGTGAGGTCTGCTTATTCAAGTCCTCTGTCCCCTTGTTGAATTTTTCTCTAGGTACTCTCTCCAGTCTTGAAAACGGTACATGGAAATCTCCATTCTTGTAGTGCTATCTATTTCTCCCTTGAATTCTATCATTGTTTGCTGCATATATTTAATTAAGTATTTCAGTTAATGCATGTTGAATGCATGTAGGTCAGTGGTTTAAGCATTGGGCAGATAACCACACGGTCAGTGCTTCAAACCCATCATTTCATGGGAGAAGGATGCAGTTCTGCTTCCATAAAGAGATATAGTCCCAGAAACTCCATGGAGCAGGTCTCCGATGTTCCTTAGGGTCACTATCAGTGAGAATTGACTGAACAAAAATGGCTTTTGTCTTTTGGGTTTTTCAGATCACTTGAACTTGAAGTAAATTCAATGAGGGATTATGATGTAAAACTCCTGAAATCATTTTAAAGTTTGGCATTTAAATATTTGCCTGCTTGCTAAGATTTATTTTTAAATCCCAAATAAATTATTGTGGAGCTTTTTACTGTGCTAAATGGAAAGTTTTTTGCATTGTTCAACATGCTGTCCCCAGCTGAGATTGAACACAGTGATACTGTGCTTTCTTGATTCAGCGTTCATAATGCCAACACTGTCTTTTTCATGGTCTATTTAGTGCCTCGTTTCCCAGTTTTGTGCTTTTTGGTGATGTTTCTGTTTAAAACTTCCCCCCACCCCCAAGTGTTCTGCTGAAGTATTATGTAGGTGCTCCTAAGTACAAGAGAGCTGTGATGTGCCTTATGGAGAAGACGTGTCTGTTAAATATGCTTTGTTCAGGTATATCTTAGAGTGCTCTTGGCCATGAGTATAATGTTTATAATTCACAATATAGATTAAATAAGATATCTTTGAACAAAAACATATAAAACTAAGATATGTTGTGGTAGTTACATAATCTGTTGTCAATTTGAGACTTAACAATGAAGGGGTGGAGTTTAGTCTATCGATTAGGTTGCAGCTTGATGACCTCATGTCTTTCACAAGAATGCAAGATCCAGGGAGGAGGGACCCACTTTGTTGTGCTGTGTATTCAGGTTGTGCAGCAGTGCTGGAACACAAGTACTGTTACTATTAGTAAACTCTGTTTTAGGGTAATGTTCTGCCTAATAACACAGCATTGTCTGAACCAGCACCATCCTCATGACTAATGAAATTCTTCAATCCATTGCTGCCTTTCAACCTAGGAAGTTCACCTCCCCGAATTACATCAAACTATAGTCTGTTGTGATTCATAGGGTTTTCAATGGCTAATTTTCAGAAATAGATTCCCAAGCCTTTCTCTATAGTCTGGAAGCTTTACTGAAACCTGTTCACAATGGGTAATCATGATGATATTTGAAATACCAAAGGTAGAGCTTACAGCATCACAACAACGTACAAGCCACCACAGATGACAAAGGGATAGTCACGTAGTATTTGCATGTGAACTCACTGCCGTCAAGTCAATTCCCACTTCATAAGATATAGAGAACTGCTCCGTAGGTTTTCTGAGACTGTAAATCTCTGTGGAAGCAGACAGATCATCATTCTCCTGTGGCGTGGATGGTGGGTTTGAACCACCAACTTGCAGTTAGCAGCCCAGTACTGAGCCCATTGTGCCGCTAGGGCATCTTAGTTGCATATAGCAGTGGTTAATTACTTGTTCAATCAATCCTACTTCTCCAGGGACACCACCACAGAGCATGCATTTCACATCATTTTCTAGTTCAAAATCCACAGATTACATTTTTAAACAGAAAATATATAATCATACACTTCAAATTGCTTTGCAGTGAACTTGTTTGTAGTAAATACTTTTTCTCATCAATGCTTCTCTTATTAAATATTTGGTATAGGTCTAGATTTTTGTTGTTATGAAGAAAACTTTCCTCAAAGATTCAAAGAAATAGTGTATGCATTATTTTCTGAGAATGCATTTCTAGCAGTAAAAATCTTTTTCAAATTGCCCTATAGTTTTACCCATTACATGTCTAACAGCAAAGTATGAGAATGACTTCTTTTAAAACCATACTCACAAATACTTGCAGTTATCAATTTTACATTGACAATCAGCAAGGATTGCTTTGTATTTAATTTCTTTAAGCATTAATAAATTTGTATAGTACAGTTTATTTCTATTCTTTGTTCTTTGACATTTTTGTGTTAATTTCTCTATGCACACTGGAAATTTGTGTGTGTGTCATTTTTGACTTTTTCTCTTCTTGAGATTCATATTTGTGTCTATTGCAAGGAAACGTGAATGAACAGAAAGGGAGTCTTCTAATAATATCATTTGCATAAACTTGTGAAGATAATTTAAGTACAATTTTGTTGAAGAGAATTTAAAAACATTTGTAGCAGTACAGTGACAAACTAAGAAGATGTGAAATGAGGAATGTCATTCCCGACATCAGATGGGTCTTGGTTGAAAGCAAACAATACCTGAAAGAAGCATACATCTGATTTATTGACTACACACAGGTATTCGACTGTGTATGTTCTAACAAAGCATAGATAACATTGGGAAGAATAGGGATTCCAGAACATTTGATTGTGCTCATGTGGAACCTGTAAATAAGCCAGGAGATAGTATCTCTAATAGAGCAAATGGGTATTGTGTGATTTAACTCAAGAAAGGTGTGTATTGGGGTTTCATCCTTTCACCACACTTAGACGATCTGTATGATCAGCAAATAATCTGAGATGCTAGATGAAATACAGAAGAATGTGGCATCAGATTTGAAGGAACATTCAGCAGCAGCCTATGATATACAGATGACACAGCCTTGCTTGCTGAAATCAGAAGCACTTGAAGTATTCACTCATCAAGGTTAAAATAACGACAGCCTACAGTATGGCTTACACCTCAACAAAGAGAAAGAAAAACCTTACAGTGGATCAATAAGCAACATCGTGGTACATGATACAAGATTGAATTGATGAAGGATCTCATGTTACTTGGGTCAATAATCAACACCAATGGAAGCAGTAGGTAAGAAATCAAATGACATATTGCACTGGGCAATTGTATTAGACTGGGTACTTTGGAGAAACAAATCCACAGCAACTCATGTATAAGAGAGAGTTTTATGTAAAGAAAATGTGCATCACGAAAACATCCCAACTCAATGCTGCCCAAGCCCACAAGTCCAACATTAACCCATTAACCCAACACCAGTCCACAAAGTCCTCCACCTCACAAAACAGAGGCAATGATGCCAACTGCAGGAGGAAAGCTGAGTCAGTGAACGAACAAGCATCTCAGCACTAGCAGGGGTCTCCACACAGCTGCTCCAGCACCCCAGGCTGCATCAGGATAGGTCCATGTAGCTTCTCCTTGAGGATGTCTTGTAGGAAGTCAATCTTGCAAGCTGAAGAAGGGAACTGCTAAGGCAGCTGCACCCGGTGCAACCATCACAAAACAAGAGACCCGAGAACTAGAAAGGCGAGGCTTCACCACCCATTTATCCCTCTGCCTTTCAATTAGCCCCACATGTGATTATCGGCCAGGCTGGCACAATTAACTAACTCAGCAATATAAAAAGATCTATCGAAAGTGATCTTTTCAGAGTTAGAAAGCAAAGATGCCGTTTTGTGGACTATGGTGTGTGTGTCTACCCAAGCTATGATATTTTTGATGGCCTTATATGCATGCAAAAGCTGGCCATGGAAAAACTGAAAAAGAAGCTTGAAAAATAATGCCTTTGGATTGTGTTGATAAGGAATGCTGAGAAGACCACTGACTCCCAGAAGAAGGAACAAATCTTTCCTGGAAGTTTTATAGCCAGAATGTTTCTTAGAAGCAAGAATGGTGAAAATGTATCTTATGTGCTTTCAAGATGTTAGGAGGGGCCAGACCCCGAAGAAGGACATCATGCTTGGTAGAGTAGTCAACACAACAGACGAAGACCCTCAAGGAGACGATTGACACAGTGGCTGCGGCAATAAGTTCAAACGTGACAAATCATTACAAGTGTGATGCAGGGCTTTGTTCTGTTGTACATCGTGGCTCTGTGAGTCACAACTGATTCGAGGTCACCTGACAGTTCACACACATGAATTCACACACCCTCTGAAATCATGAAGGACTGTTAAATTTCCTTCACTAACCCACGGCTAGTGGAATAACCTTCAGCACCTCGAACTGTTGTGTTCTGCAAGCGATCCACTGTCTTTGTGCCTCTAAACTCTATCCACTCTCTTGTGTTTTCATACTTCCACAAATTAAAGTCCCTGTAGCATGTTGTTAATAAGGTCATGTATCTTTTCACATGTTTTTTAACCTTTCCCCGCTACTTATTAATACCTTATAGTCACTTCAGACATTTTCTGAGACCTGAAACCGCTTACCTTACTCAATTTCTCCCTTCTCCTTGACTTCATTGTCTATAGTATAGTGTAGTATAGTATAGCATAGTATAAACTCTATATAGTTCTAGGTCTCAGGAAGTCTTATTCTCCCATATTTGTCAACCAAAAATCTCATATTCTTCAAGTCTCAGGTCAAATATCATTTCTCTCTCTTTCTCTCTCTCTATCATCTATCAGTCATCTATCTTAACCCTTACCTGGTCATATAATACAGAAAGAATCTCTCCTTCACTCAGACTTTAATAATATTGAATTTCTATGTCTTTTATGGAATTGTTTTGATAACATTTTCTTTTTCCTCTTGTTTTATTTACGCTTCTGGTTTACAAATTTGATGCCAGGAATTTTTGTCTTGTTTATCTATCTTGTTAGTATAACTTCTCCAATGATTCTTGCATATAGCAAGTTCTCAGCAAAATTTGCTCAGTTAAAGAAGTGCAAATACCAAGAAAACAAACTTACTGCCCTCACAGCAACCCTATAGAACAGAGGAGAGTCGCCCCTGTGGGTTTCTGATGCTGTAATTCTCTATGAGAGTAGAAAACGTCGTCTTTCTCTTTTGGTGCAGCTGCTGGCTTTGAACTGTGGACTTTGTGCTGAGTAGCCCAAAGCATAGCCACTACATCCCAAGGCTCGAAGAAGTGCAAGTAGCTCAGAAATTATATTATAACCATACATATAAATACTAATGTGGCTTGGTTATTATAACCCTTCCTTCAGATTGGCCCGATTATAAACTTACAAAACTGGAATTCGTAAGTTTCTTTTATAGTTAGTTCTTTATAGATGAGACTAAAAAGGAATAATATAGGAAAATATTGTCCTTTGGACTTCTTTACCTTCTTACCTGTTTTACATGTAAAGATGGACTTTGTTCTTGACTTCAACTTATATTTACCCATCTTCCTACCATTCTCAAGTCAGTAGTTCTCAAACTTGGCTGCACCCACGAATCGCCTGGTGTGCAGCCAAGTGTGAGAACTCCTGATGCCCAAGCATTCTCCAGACCAAAGAACACAGAGCTCCGGAGGTGAGATGCAAGCATCAGTACGTCCTCTTCCAACTTGCCAAGGGATTCTAATGTGCAGCCAAGGTTGAGGACCCATGGCGACACTGACTCTGCTCCACATGTTCATGTGTGTCAGATTCACCTGGGAAGCACGCTAAATATACAGAAGCTTATCGTGGATCTCTATTCTTTATTAGTTCTCCATACTACGCAATGCACATGTTCGGCGCTACGCGTCCAAAGGAAAATGATACAGGCTAATTAAAGTGTAAGCGTTCATTGGCAAAGTCCTGAGGAAATAATGCTCATTGCAAAGCATTTCATAAAAGCTCTTGGAAACACGTTACCTTACATGGCAAAAATATATTAACTATCGCATTTCTTTACTGCCAGATGAATATTTATTCAAAAATTTAAGCTGTTTTCACCTTGGGTGTACAAATGAAGAGATTAGCGTGGGGAACATCCGATCACTATGATTTTCTATTTTAAAAAGTGTGATGGAGAAAGAATGTCATGTACACATGTGGGCTCTATGCGGGGCAGGCCTTTGTCTGTAGATACCTGACGATTTCTGAACTAGTGAGAAAGAAGTCCGTAACTTTAGTGGCTATTTCGGTTACAGCTGAAGAGGGGTTCTGTACTGAGAATCTGGGTTTCCTTTGTTCCTGGGAAATAATCGACTCAAAGGCCTGACCTTAATTCTGGAAAGAGGATGTGTGAAAACTTTTGGTGTTGGAAACCAATTATTTGAGATCAGTATCACCTGTTTTGTCCATCTGAATTTTCCCCCCTTTCTTTCCTGGACAGATATTGTGCACTTGTTCCTGTTTCACATGGTCAGTTACAATTCAGCCGCACTCACACTGATCAGGCGTTTCTCCCTCTCTTTAAAGCATCTCCACGCTGGATTAGACTGTATCCAGTTCGAACATCAATGACTTGGACCAGCAGATTCTCCGCTTGAAATAACCGGGATGTTATCTCCTAACACTGCACTCCTCACAGAGATATCTCGGCAAAGGCTGGGCACATCTGCTCTATTTCTGATTTTCCATTTACTTTTTCCAAATAGGCTTTGCATTTTTGAAAAGTTTCATAGCGATCGAGTATCCAGGCCATTATCATTACAAATAAATGGATAGACAGGAGGTATGCAGCATGTCGACATAGATGTGCCATCTATCTCTCTTGTAGTTAGCAAGGGAATCAAGCAGTTCACGCTCTTAAAGCCCTGTGAAGACGTTAAAGGGCGACCTAAGGACAATCGATATCACCAACACAAGTGGCATCGCGTTCTCCACTCGTGTTTTACTGTGACTTACTTCCGGTGTATGGGTCTAGAGGAGCCCGCTGGCACCGTGGTTAAAGTGGTTGGCTGCTAACTGAATGGTCCGTGGTTCAAAGTCACAGCTGCTCTGTGGGAGATGAGGCTTCCTGTTTCTGTAAAGATTTTCAGCCTTGGGAGCCCTTGGGGCCAGGCAGTTCTGTTGCGTCTTACAGGGCAGCCATGAGTCAACATCAACTCCATGGCAGTGGGTTTGGTTGGGTTTCATAGTTGTTCAGAAAGTGTGTGTATGTATGCGTGTGAGTGTGTATACACAGCAAGGGAAGATGTCAGTGTCTTCTATTGTAACACATTATTCTGCGGAATAAATACTTCAGCTAGACCGTCATATCTCAAGAGTCCTTTCAAGTGGAGGGAATACAGAGAGATTTCATATAAGTAGACTGTCGGCTTTGTTTGGTGATGGAAGTTATCTACAATTTGAAATGTACTTATAACTTTTTTCCCATGGCATCCTTGTGTGTTATTGTCATTTTAAACACCTGAAACAACGGATACTTCCTTATTTTCCTTCTAGGAACACCCATTCTTCTCTGTTAGCCACCACCCAAACCAAGGCGTTGAGCTGGTTTGAGCCACTTTGTCATGGACCACAAACCCGAAACGTTAACTGGAACAGGAAGCATTCTCGATTGGTAGACACAAAGAGGGGCAGTGGGCCTTTCAGGTGACTGGGTTATTGCCAGGGCTGTGGAGGGCAACACACATTCAAGGAGCCAACGCTGTTGAGCTGCATCAGGCAGCCATGAGATTTGGTGGTAATGCAAGGTGAATGCCACCTTCATCTTCTTACAGGAGATTGAGTTTCTAGCTGCGTTCCCACCTGTTATTTTTCTGTTCTGATTAATCTTTCAGTTCATGCACATCTTACAAAATCCAAGTCCATGCCGGTGTTGCTTTATAATCCATGACTAAACGGGGCTGAACCCATTAGAAACCCTATGGAACATGTGTGTTATGAAACAATTTTGTGACGTGTAATTGTTCTTGTTGGGCAGCAGAGGGCACTGTGGAGTAAACAGACCACTGGAATTGGGGATTTTTGACTTATCCTGGGCAACTATCTTGATTGGTAGTTGCCTTGATATATAAAATACATGGTCCAAATCCCTGCTTTCTTTAAAGAATCTGCAAGTGCATATAAAGAAGAAGCAAATAGGCAAGTGCGAACACTGTCATTTTCCCATGTCCTTATGATAAATAGTTCTTTTTAGAATACGCTTCCTAATAAGATAAAGATTATGTTATACTTTTTATTGATTTATAATTCACACACCATAAAATCCACCCTTTAATTCAGTGGTTTTTAGTATATTCCCAGCCACCACGGAAGGATCTACTTTCAGTCTTTATGAATGTGACTCTTCTAGATATATAAACTGGATCGCGCCATTTGTGGCCTTTTGTGTCTGACTTCTTTCACTTTAGCACAATATTCACAAGGTTCATCATCCGGGTTGTCGCGTGTATTAGTATTTGTTCTTCTTCTTCTTTTTTTAAACCATCTGTAAACCTTTATTTCTTGTGTCTGACAGAGATCCTTGGAGTTCTTATTGTTCCTTAACTTCCCTCTTCCCTCTAGTATGTCTTAGTTCCTATTCTGGTCTCTTTTTTTTAATCATTTTTTGGGGGGCTCTTACAGCTCTTATCACAATCCACACACATATCTGTTTTTGGCAAACACATCTGTACATATGTGGTCATTTTTTTCAAAGCATTTTCTTTCTACTTGAGCCCCTGGCATCAGCTCCTCGTTTTTCCTCCTCCCTCCTCCCACGTCTTCCTGATACTTTATAGATTATTCTTTTTTTTCTATGTCTTACACCGACCTCTGTCTCCTTACATCCATTTTTCTGCTGTCTGTCCCCCTGAAAGGGGAGGCCATACATCAATCATTGTAATCAGTTCCCCCTTACTCCTCTCACCCCTTACCCTCTTACTATCGCTGCTCCCCTTATTGGTCCGGAGGGGTTTATCTGTACTGGACTCCCAGTGTTTCGAGCTCTTATCTGTACTAGTATACATGTTCTGGTCTAGCCAGATTTGTAAGATAGAATTGGGGTCATGGTGAGGGGGGTTGGGGAGCATTAAAGAACTAGAGGAAGGTTGTGTGTTTCATTGGTGCTATACTGCACCCTGACTGGCTCTTCTCTTCCTTGTGGCTGTTCTGAGAGGAGGTGTCCAATTGACACTGATGGGCTTTGGGTCTTCACTCTGCTCTCCCTCTCATTCCCATTGATAATGCCTTTTGTTTGTTTTGTTTTGGGTCTTTGATGCTGGATGTCTGATCCCATCAAAGCATCATGATCACACAGGCTGGTGCGCTTCTTCCATGAGGGCTTTGTTGCTTCTCGGCTAGATGGCCGCTTGTTTATCTCCAAGCCTTTAAGACCCCAGACGCTATATCTTTTGATAGCCGGGCACCTTCAGCTTTCTTCACCACATTTGCTTACGCACCCACTTTTGTTTTTTTTGTGGCTGAATAATCTTCCGTTGTGTGTCTAAACTACATGTGCTTTCCCTTTCTCTGTTGGTGGCAACCTGTTGTTCCCACCTTTTGACTAGTGAGAATACCACTGCAATGAGTTTCTTCCTTAAATTTTTTATTTTATTTATCCAGGAATAAACATATTAAGTCCTGTGATAACTTTATATTTAGCACTTTAAGTGGCAATTGTTTTCCACAGAGCTTGCATGGTTTTATGCTCCCATTAGCAATTTATGTGGCTGTACGGTTCCTCGCATCCTTTCCGACACTTGTTATTCTGTCTTATTTAATAATAGCCACATATTGTGGCATCTCGTTGTGGCTGGGATGAGAATTTCCAAGAACCAGACTCTTTTGAACATTTAGGTTTCAGGCAAGCTGCCTTGCCACATTGAGTTAAGTGCACAATCTTTCTTCTTCTGGGTCGTCTACTTGGCTATCGTGGAACCAATGTTCACAGTGATTTTCTCCCTGCCCACCTCTCCCTTCTTTGTTTATGACCAAGTGAAGATCAAGCTGCTTTCCTCAGGGACATTAAGGATTCTGAGCCTGTGAAGGGCTTGGCCCATCCAAGAATCACGGTTAACAATGACATGCTACCAGAGGCCTAACCACAGAGCAGGTAAGGTGTCATTTCACGAGCATTGTGATTTTCTGATCTCGTGATAATTCACATATATTAGACACACATGTGTTTTAACTACTACTGCAAAGGTCTATAGCAAGAGCAAAGGAGAGATACCATGAGGAAGCTTCCAGATTTTTTCTCTTTGAGGCACCACAGCAGATGCTTTTAAGTTGAATCTTTCAAGTCTGACATACACTATGTTGATAGCTTCCCTTAGGTAACAAGTCTCTTTGTGAATGCAGCTAAACTCTTTGCTAGTTGTGATACGGATCTCTGTTCCCCAGCGACAAGTTTTCAAAAGTGTAGGTTCCTGACATGAATAATATTGGAACAATGACATTCCTCAGCTAGTTAGAATGTTGATTTCTTTAGAACGATAGGCACAGAGGGATATATTAGTTGAGAGACAGCTTCAGAACATATTAGGAAGGGGAGATGGAGAAGATGAGTGGAAGATCTGGGAAAATGCATAATGACCAAAAGCGATTTGCTTCAGTGCAACAAATATTCCTGAAATTCTGGGTACTGAGATCGTCTAATTATACTAGGACATTATCTAATAATAGTTTACATCAATGAAATGGATGAGTCAGTATGAGATAGGCTGTGCTCCAGTAACACATACACACACCGAAATCTTCTTACTCAAAAACTCACTGCCGTCGAGTTGATGCCGACTCGTAGCAATTCTGTAGGACAGGGTTGAGCTAGCCCTGTGAGTTTTCAAGTCTGTAACTCTTTTGGGGAGTAAAAATACCTTGTCCCAGAGGGAAGTTAGTGGGTTCAAACCACTGACCTCGCAGTTGTCAACCCAAGGCTTAACCCAAGGTTTCGTAATGGCCCATCCAAAAGTCAAACTCACAGCCATAGAGTTGATGCCGACTCATATTAACCCTATAGGCCATGGTAGACTTGCCCCTGTGAGTTTCTGAAACTGAAACTGTTTACAGAAGTAGAAAACCCTGTCTTTCTCCCAGCGAGAGGCTGGTGGTTCCGAACTGCTGACCTTGCAGATCGCAGCCCAATATGTAACCACTACACCACAAGGGCTAGAATACTGAAATCAAAACGTCGCCTCTGTACTATTGTGTTCTCAGGGACTGAGTTGCCATACCAGTCTTTACCGCAATAGAACCAGCGGAGCAAACTAACATATTATTCTTCAACATTAAAAAGAAAAAGAAAGAAAGAAAGAAAAAAAC
Organism: Echinops telfairi; assembly: GCF_000313985.2. NCBI lineage: Eukaryota > Metazoa > Chordata > Mammalia > Afrosoricida > Tenrecidae > Echinops > Echinops telfairi. Next base: position 9,039,736 of record NW_022103902.1, on the reverse strand, counting down.
AAAAGGCAACCTCCCTTTTCCTGATTTTCTCCAGGAGACAGAGTAAGAAAGCACACTCTAAGGCTTTTCTTTTCTTTGGAATCTCACTGACTTTAGAGAGACAATTGCCGCTGCTAAGAATAGCAATGCATATCCTCTGCTAATGACGATCTCAGAAGATGGAGGGGAAATATCCTGGTGGTGTTGAAGCTCTCTATAAAATTTAGTGCTCACTCTAATGTTAACTAACTCTGGAAACTTGGTTGAATATCTTCATTTCCCCAAGCGAAAAGGCTGAATTCTGCTGTGTTTCGCAATAGAAGGGTAATTGGCACCCGAGGAGACACAATCCTTCATAGAGGAGAGTGCCCTGCGCATTGTAGGATGGGTGTCATCCTTGGGGGTCAATGCCAGCCTCTCTCTCCATCATGGTGACAATCAGAAATCATCCCCCATTCCGAGACAAGAGCCACTGTGCATGGTTAGCAAGGACTAGAGTTCGTTTGGTCTACTTTGTGATTCTGACAGTTCTAGCCATGCCTATTAGAAACCAGTTGTTTGAATTTTTAAAAGATTCATGATAAGGAAATTAAAATCCAATATCCATTCGGCATTTGCCATGGTCGCTATGCTACCTGGCTCCTGTGGATTATCTCGATTAATTTAGCAACAAGCCTGCAATGTGGGTCTCGTGACCATTTTCTACTTTCTAGTAAAAGACAGTGCACCTTAGAGAAGATTGGAACTCTTTATGAGAGTAGAAAGCCTCCTCTTTCTCTGGCCAAGCAGCTGGTGAGTTCGAACCACTGACCTTGCGGTTACCAGCTCAATGCAATGCATAACCCACTGTGCCACCAGGGCTCCTTATCTGCAGATCCTGCTTCCCAAAGGCAAAGGCACTCCTAGAGTAACAGGTTTTTGACAGACTCCAAGAAGGAGGGAATGTCAGCTGGACAGTCGCCAAGCCCGGAAGCCAAATGTGCTCCAACCCACTTAACATTCAAACCCGGCCTACCGCTTCCATCCTTCTGCTGCCCATGAGAGTGCACGCCGCGGGAGCCAGTGGGTGTCTGGTGGTGATTGAGTTATGAGTCACCCACTCTCTGATCTGTTATCTTGAGTCATTTCCACAGTCATCCGAAAGTCGGATGGCATCTCCGTTGTTTATTATCAGTGTCGGAAGCACACGCAGACACATAAAACTCCAGGAGTGATTCTCATCCTCTGCCACGCCGAGGAAGAAATCACTCCCTGTCTATGACAGTCACGCCGAAACTTAAAAAAGAACATGACTAATTTGGCCAGCCCCTTTCAATTCTCCGAATACTCTAGGAGTCGGGGTGGGAGAGAAACTGGCCAAGGAGAGGGGTGAAGAGTCGCAGGGAAAGCCTGAAGAGGTCGGTCGGGGCGAAGCTGATGGCTTCAGATCTGCGGCATGTCAAATTTCTTAACTGTGTAACAAATGCAGGAAGCTGTATTCATGATTCATTCATGAATCGTTCGAACAACAGTCGTCATTTCCTTCTAGAAGAAAGGGAAACGAGGCAGCTAGACCTGTGCTTCCATGTTTCAGGCATGAAATGAACCCATTTCGAAGCTTTAACAAAAGTAACACCACATGTTCCGGCTGCTAGTTGCTATTGCATTCATTCCCGCCCCTGCCCACCCCCACCACCCACACGTGTGTGCAGAATAGAAGTATGTCACAGGGTTTTAAAGGCTGTGGCCTTTTGAAGGCAGGTCACTAGGCCTGTCCTGCAAGTCTCCTCTGGGAGGATTTGAGCCACCCATCTTTTGATGAATGTGTTGGTCTGGGTACTTTAGAGAAACAAATTCACAGAAATCCGTATGTATAAGAGACAGTTTTATATAAAGGGTAAGTGCATATCAAGAAAACGTCCCCACCCAGTGCTGCACAAGTCCACAAGTCCAACATTAACCCATATGTCCAACACCAATCCACAAAGTCCTCCTCCGTCTCACAAAACAGACATAATAATGCCCACTGCAGTAGGAAAGCCGAATCAGTGAGCATGTAAGCATCTCAGCGCTGGCAGGGGTCTCCACACCGCTGCTCCAGCACCCAGGGCTGCATCGGGGTAGGTCAACGCGGCTTCTCCAGCCAGAGTCTCTTCTAGGTGGCTATGAGTCAAACCATCTTGATGGCAGAGGTGGTTGTGCTGTTATTGTTCATCTACATTTGAATACCGTCTTCTAGGCACAGTGGCTGGAGCTCTGCCAAGTAGGCTGTGTTCGAGGCTTTGCCACACCCCGCCAGGGAGGGGAAATGTGGCCTTGACCTTTGTCTTGGGAGAACTTGTATGGGGATGGTGCACTGAAGTGCCATGCTCTCAAAAGAACAAAACTGGGAACTGATATAATAGGGAATATGGAAGCTGAAGCTGGAAAGACATTTCAACCCTATTGTCCAGAGGAAAATGCTACAGTCAGAGCAGCTGAGTCAATTCTCAAAAGTCACACATATTCTTAATCTGGTATATCTGACTTTTCAAATTTTATTGTGAATGGGAATCAGGCTTGCTACAGTGCAGGATCTGATTCATTAGGTCTGCGGCGAGACCTGAGAGCATACAGCTTACCAATCACTCAGGTGAGACCTATGGTGCTGGTCTTAGGATCAGACTTTGAATAGAAAGTTCTAGAATCAGATCCTGGAGTTTTATTACGTCATCATTGCTGCCTTTTCTCTGACTCATGGTAATCTGATGCACAAGCCCTGCATCATCTCCACGACCCTTCTTATGCTTTAGTGCATTGTCACAACTCTCCAGTATGTCAGTCCATCTCATGGAAGGTGTGTTAGACAGGGTTCTCTAGAGAGATAAAACCAAATTCCTGATACTATAGTATATTTATTTATAAAGATAATTAGATATATAACGATAAATGAAATGTTAAATTGTAAAGATAATTAGATATATAACGAGAAATGAAATGTTAAATCATATACAGATAAATATACAATACAAGAAATAATCAGTTAAATTAGAAGCACTATAAATGGCTTAGTGCAACTCACGTCCTTGAGAGAAAGTTGAGAGACTAGCAGTCCTTCAAGTCTCTATCTGATGCCAGATCTTCCTCTATTTGTAGATAGAGCTAGGCTATGTCAGCACAGCAGCCAATCACAAGGCAGGTCACCAATCGCCAGTCCCCAGCTCCAGAGACGTCTTAAAGGGACCTCAACTTACAGCGACACAGTCCACAGGCTAGGCGTCCCACAGGCTGTGTAGCCTTTAAATTGAAGCACAGAACAAGCAAGGCAGCCGCACACTGGTCCGATGATCACAGAGCGAGAGACAAGAAAGGCAAGGCTCACCAAGCCATCCATCTCTCCGCCCCTCAGTCAATCCCACCTGCGTTTATCAGCCAGGCTGGCACAATAAACTATCTCAGAAGGGTTCCCTGGTTTCCCCAACCATCCACTTGACCCAACATGAGGTCCTTTTCTCCGGCTTGGTCTTTCCTGAAGATGTGTCCACGTAAGTCAGCCAAAGCCTCACCATCTTTGCTTCTAAGGAACATTCTGTTGCATTTTTTGGGAGACTGGGCGGATGGATCTTTTGGTAGTCCACAGCACATTCAGGGTCCCTCGCCAACACCACAGCTTGAATGAATTGATTCTTCTTCTGTCATTTTAGTAACAGCAGCACGATTCTCTCACTGAGTTTTTGTTAGGGAGGTACCAGACCAGCCCACCCCCCCCCCTTCTTTTCCTTCTCCCCCCTTTCTTTTCCTTCCTCCGTGGTTCCCTAGCCCCTCTCCTCTGCCTTGGTCTTCCCTTTACCCTCCTTGTGCTCAGCCAAATCCTTGAACAACAGAAGCTCAGTAAATGCACCCTGGTTGGACTAGAAGGTTGACAGAGAATGTGTTCTCAATGCGCTCTCGAGGTAACCTCTGCTGTGGGGGCCCTGCTCAAGGCAAGAGGGGAAAGGATGCTGACGTGGCGGGTGCCCGTTTTTCATCGGCATTCCTCGCATCAGTGGTTTAGAACTACGTATGTAAATCTATGTGGTAAGAATAAAGCTAGTGCATATTTACAAGGAGTTTTCCACATGTGACTTGAAAGTCTGAGTGTATCGTTGGAAGAATGATTTGAATTGTTCCGTCTAAACCTTCTTAGCTAACTTGGTTGGAATCATATTAAGACATTATTAATTCTTCTTGGTCACTATACCATTATACAATTTCATCTAGTGGAAAAGAAGACAGAAGGAAAAGAAATGTTATGGTTTTGGACGGCAATACCATTATACATCGTTCTATTGGAATGATCTTAATTTGGGTGTCTGTCTGCAGAGAGCACACATGTAATTGCACACTTGCTACTCGTTGGGTGCATTTGCCATCACAGGCCAGCGACGGCAGTCTTCTCTGACTGCGCATGCTTCCAAGCGGACCTCCATTTTGTTTTCACTCTGTTCCTCTTGCCTGTGCATATCTTGGAAATATGATCCACGTTGCATTAATTTTGCTGAGTGAAATCACAGCAGCTCTTCCAACCGCACCGGTGTGTTCTGGAACAAGTGGAATGTAAGAAAGAAGGCCCTGAATGGGTGTCCTCTACTTTGCTCTGGATTTGCCAGCCTGTATAGATGGAGAAGATAATACATGCTTTTTTCCCTCCCGTTTTCCTTAATGGAGAATTATCCCTGCTTGCCATGTTGATCCATGTTAAGACCCAGCTCTGATGGGGACTGACAAATGGAGCAGGGGAAACCAGAAAATTGCCCTGTAACAGTCTGTGTGTGCAGACCCGGGGCGTCCTAACTGAATTCTCCTGTTAGTTACCCTAGTCCGTCATCTAGAATGCAGACTGTCACTACGCATTTGCTGCGTATGCATGGTCTCCTCCGTTAATACACAAGGAACCTTGTCGAGATTAAAAATGGTCATGCTCTTGACTGGAAAAACACAGCAGAAAATATGAGCAGTGTAGGGCCTGGCTGGTTAACATAAACTGAATGAGAGACCCAGAGCAACTTAACGAAATTGTGCAAATTAGCATGCAAACAAACCACTGCCATAAATCCTCAAGGCCACTGCCTTGCAGAACATAGTTTGTTCATTTAATTGGACAAGTACCAGTTAGTTTAAGTAATTTATGACAATACTTCATGGGTTATTAGTAAATTAGCTTCAGTGTACGGTTTCTGAATTCAGTGATGCCCCTGTACTCTGGAATCTTTCTTGTGCTCTGGGAAAGATTAACGGAGTTTGCAGGGGGAGATCCATATGTTCTTTCAGTGGCGTTAGCCCTGGCAGCAGGTGTAGTGGTGTGTTAGCCTCTACCAGCCCTTGCAACTGGCTATATCTGTGGATTGCAGTGAGTTCTAGAGACAGGTCCAGGCAGGCCAAGACCTAGTGCTTTTAACTTTCCGAAAGCTCTCTTTAGCTACTCTGTCATATTTGATTCTCAGCAACCCTATCAGGGAAAACTCAGGCCTTGGCTTGCCCAGACCTCAACTTTCATCCATCAAGGTCTCAACAATTTGTAGTCGTTAGACTTCAGATGAAACAAAAAGCTCCCTTAAAAATCATGACTCTTTCTAACAGGAATGGATATCAAGTTGATTTTACGTATTTGTAACCAGCAAAGTCCCTAGGAGTGAACAGGCTGGTTTAAACAATAAGGGAAAAACAATGAGGTGATTCCAAATACTACTAAACCAACCATAGGATCGTAGGAAGTTAGTGGGGGTGTCCGAGGTTATGTGTGGGGCTGATAACTGCAAAGTCAGCCACAGCCACTCTGTGGGAGAAAGATGAGGCTTGATAGTCTCAGAAACCCATGAGGAAGTTCTGCTCTCTCCCATTCAGTTGAAATTTAAGTCCAACTCGACTCACTGGCATTACGTTTGCATTTAAACCAACCACGATCTAGTCAATGTTTCTTGGTATTGCCAAAGCTGAAGTTTCCTGACTAGAAAGGAAACAAGACCTAGAATTCCTCCAGACAGAAACCGGATCCACAGTTAGTACTGGTTTCTGACTCCTGGTCACACTATAGGACAGCGTAGAACTGCTCCATCCACTTTCCAAGGCTGCAAATCTTGACAGTCGCAGGAGGCCTCCGTTTTCTCCCAGGGCGTCCGATGGGTTAGAACTCCAGCCTTTTGCTTAGCTGTTCAGTGCTTAACCCATGGCGTCTCTGCAGGACAGATTTAGCTCCTGGCAATTGTCACCCGTATTATATGCTTATTTTTATTGTGGCAAGATACTACTTCAGGAAGCAAGAGGGGACACAGACATTTTTCAGACACGGAGAGGTTTTAAACGTTACTGGTTGATATAGTTAAAGTTTATTTTGCCAACCTGGCCAGTAAACACATGTGGGGTTAATTGAAGGGCAGAGGGATAAAGGGCTCAGTGAGCCTCGCCTTTTGAGTTCTCAGGTCTCTTGCTTTCTAATGGTTGGACCAGGGTGCAGCTGCCTTAGCCAGTTCCCTGTTTAGCTGGCAAGGCTCACTTCCTGCGAGACATCCCCAAGGAAAAGCCACATGGACCTACCGTGATGCAGCCCCGGGTGCTGGAACAGCCGTGTGGAGACACCTGTCAGCACTGAGATGCTTACACATTCACTGATTCGGCTTTCCTCCTGCAGTCGGCATCATAGTGTGTGTTTTGTGAGATAGAGGAGGACTTTGTGGATTGGTGTCGGACATATGGGTTAATGTTGGACTTGTGGGCTTGGGCAGCACTGGGTTGGGATATTTTCTTGATGCTCACTTAACCTTTATATAAAACTCTCTCTTATACATGGATTTCTGTGAATTTCTTTCTCTAAAGTACCCAGACTAACACTCTGGTTTTTAGTAGATCCAAAGAAGCTTGACTGATTGATGCTGTCTCCAAATGACACCCCAGCAACCAGGAGGCAACTTCTTATGGATGTTTTTTCCTGATATGCTAAAATGAGGAAAGCAAAACAAAAACAATTAACTAAATAACAGAAGGAAAAGGTAAGTCTGGCATCTAGGATTTTGAGCTATTCAGGCCAAATGAAAACTGCTAAATCCTTTGTGGGAAGGAATCTTTATTTTGAAAAGACCCATCATGCTGGCTCAGACTGTCTGAGAAATATTTGTAATAAGTATGATGTAGTCAAACTCACTCCATGAAGTAGAATAACTCATGGGAAGTGTTAAATTCAAAAGGTCTAAAGTACAGCAGTATGTGCAAAATGTCTAACAGTATGCATCTGTGAGTACATGTATAAAGAACTGGAATTTCATCCATAAAAGTTTTATATTTTATGTTTACAGGAAATGCTTATGTTAAACTAAATTTAAACATGTATTTTAACACCAACTTTATTTCTTAATTTGGCCTTTAATTGCACCGTGACCTCCATATATATATATTGTGAGAGAAACTGCTATAGAATTAGTTCACACGTATTTCATGACCTGGACTTTTCTTGTTTGTTTAGAACTGGAGCATCAATAATGTACATATTAAGGTATCAGCTTTTGAGAATGATGAGGGCAAGAAATGTAAAAATGTACTTGACACAATCGATGTATGTATTGTGATAAGAGTTGTATGAGTCCCCAATAAAATGATTAAAAATAAAGTATCAGCGTACGTTGCATAGTTATGGTATATGTAAATGACTGGCAAAGAGACTTATTTCTATTATTTTCCTTTTAACAAAAATGCCCTAAATAAATATTTAAAAAGTGGGTTCCTTTTCAGTGTTATCACTTGGGGAGGTGACTAATTTAGCTTTTTTGGAAAGCCCTTTGGGAGGAAGGTCCAGTTGGAAAATGAGTTGGCCAGTTGTGAGAGAAAATTGGCTTCAGTGCAGGTGTTGAGGCCAAATTGTCTTAAATAGCATCGTCACATCCTCCCCCCACTGTCCTGACTTGGTCTGGGTCACAGCTGGTTATTTCCATACGGTGGTCTACCACCAGACAAAGGGCGTGTCCTTGCATCAGTCAGCAGTGCTGTCACACAGCCCCGAGGATTATATTTTAAATATAATTTATTTATATTTATTCTAAATATAAATTTTTAAATCCTCGGTGCATTTTGGCAATAAGTGTTGTTGCTTCTCAAGGAGAGCTATTCTGCTACTTTTATTATAAAATGAATCGTATTCAGATCTAGTTATAGCATATACACAGAAGAATGCTTTTATTAAACATGTAATTCTTAATCTTTTATTAGTATTTTTTACAGTTTTAGTGGTATATAATTCACATATCATACAATACAATAATTCAATCATATTAAAAAGAGTTGTACAATTAGCACCATAATCAAAATTAGGGCAGTTTCCTGTACTCATAGTTATGAGCTCCCCCTCCGCCCACCCCCAGCCCCCAACCTCCCCTCCCTCTTACTGTTGACCTCAGAGAATCAGTGCAGGTTCCAAAGCCTAAACCCACATTTCTCATTATTCTCCTATCAGTTAATTAATGAAACTAAGTTTATTTATTAAGGACCTCAAAACCCATCATATGAAGCATTATAGAAAAAAAGGGTGTCCCATTCTGACACTCAAGAACTTAAGCAGATATGTAATTGGAAAGTGTCTGAAAACTTTTACTGGGTTTTAGCAAGCAAACAAATAAATTTGTTTAGCAAAAGGAGCCTTGATGGCCTTGTTGGGTAAGCACTGAACTGCTGAGTGCATCGTCAGTGGGTTTAAACCTACTGGCTGCTCTGCAGCAGAAAGATGAGGCTGCCTGCTTCCTTACAGATTCACGAAGGCCTCAGAATTGAATCGATGGTAGTGGGTGGTGAATACAATTTTGAATTTATGTCATATACCTTATGTACAGCTTCCCTTCCCCATCCCCCTGCCCTGTCTCCTCTCTGTTCCCTTGCCTTCTTTTCTACACGGTAGTCTGAGAATATCTTTGGGATGTATCATAGGCTTCTGGAGTGTGTTGGGTCAGGTTGACCTGAGAAATAAATCCAGAGACACTCATCTATGACACTCTTATATGCATAAGAAAGAGCTTTGTATCAAGAAGCTTTGTATTTCAGGAAAACATCCCAGCCCAGTCCATCTCAAGTCCATACATCTGATACTGGTTCACAAGTCCCTCTTCAGACTCATGCAGTCATAAGCAATGATGCAGAATACAGGGAGATCACAGGTTGGTGGGTGCAGAGTCATGTGGATCCAATGGTGGTGGAGGCATCCAGGGCTCCAGCAGCTGTCAGGGTGGCCAGCAACCAGGAAGGTGAAGGCAGAGAGAGAGAAGGGGAGGTTCCCAAGGCCTTCTTTATGAGAAAGGCCATGCCTGCAAGGAGACACCATTAGGCTGTGGCCTGATTGACAGGTTGAATACCACCCCGACACTCTCCCACCCATACTTTTGTAGACCTTCAAGTTGACATGAAATTAGGTAACTACCAGATGGAGTACTATTCACACTGTTACATCAGAGGACCCACACTGTTTATGATGCTTTCCCAACATCTACACTGTGGAACAATTAAGCATTTGCAACGAAAGAGTCTTGGCTTTATGAAGTGTGCAATCAATTAGGGAATTTGTAAGTATAATACAAAGTACATATAAAGCTATGTGTCAGCCTAAATGCAAGAAAGACACAAAGACCCTCCGACATCAGGAGATCAGAGTCTCCCACTGTCTGCAGCGATCCAGGAAGGCTGGGTGGGGAGGGAGTGCATTTCAGCTGTATCTTGAGGAAGGGGTGTGATTTGAGCAGGTAAAGCCAGACAGAGACACATTGCAGATTGGATGGCTTGGCAAACGCAAAGGCAAGGATTATGGCTAGAAATGGTAGGCAGTCTAGTTGCAGCATAGAATACACAGAGGACATGGAGGGAAGGTAGATGTGTCAGCTTGTGAAGGGACTTTAATTACAGTCTGAAAGGTTTAAATGTTGTTTTTCTGGCACCAGGGAGCTGATGAGACTTCTGAGCTGGACAATGGAAGAGTAGGTGTCGGATCTGCTTGTGCTTAATCTGGTTGGTTTGTATTGAATGTCTAGGTTATCGGGGAAGACTAAAGTGAAGGCATTTTGAAAGCCGTTATAGCAGGCTACGTGAGAAATGAGAAGGTCCTGAGCCAGGACAGTCGAAATGGAAGTAATAATAAAGTGACAGATATAAGAGAGAAGGCAGAACTAGTTATATTTGAAGAGAAACCAGAGTACTAATGTTCTGAGTCAGGGCAGATGATTCAAAATCATTTAAGACACAATATAGGACAACTGGTGCTATGGGGCAGAACATAATTACTTTTTTTCCTGACCCACTTGAAAACTATTTGGTGCAAGGGCCCCATATTTCTTGGAAGCATCAGACCCCCTGAGCTTTTGAAAAATGAAAAAGACCCCAAAGAAAATGGTATTTTGTTGTTCTTTTGCTCCTCATCGTTTACTTCTACGCCCTGGTGGCATAGCGATTATGCACGAGCTGCTCCTAGCTGCAAGGTTCACAGTTGGAAACCACAGGCCACTCTCCAGGAAAAAGACCAGGCTTTCTACTCTTATAAAGAGTTATGGTCTAGGAAACCCACAGGGGAGTTGCCCAGTTCAGAGGAGGCAGCCACCGAAAATGTTACACATAGCTTCGATTAGCTTATAGCAGGCAATGAAATATTAGTGGTGTAGATAAATGAGGAAACAAATACACATAAATATAAGAATCTTTGGTTTCTGCCTCCCCCTAACTTGCTTTGTACTGAGCCCTGGTGGCACTGTGGGTGAGGTGTTGGACTGCTAACTGTATGGTCAGCGGTTCAAACCCACCGGCTGCCCTGCGTGCAGATTTAATCTAGGGAATCCTTTACAGGATTGCTAGGAGTTGGAATTGACTTGGCGGCAGTGGGTTCTGTGTTTTTGTTTGTGGTAGGCTGTGCAAGCATTCATCAGGACAAAAACCTGTTCTTCCTTGATGCCCATTTCTCTTATTTCCCCAGCCCCTCCATTCAGTCCATCAGCAATTGTGCCCCAGCTGAACACACACACACACACACACACACACATATTTCCAAAGACTTTCTCCCAATTTCCTACACTATCACTAGTCTAAATTAGGCTTTCACAAACCATGGCCCTGTGGGCCAAATACTGCCGACAGCCTGCCTCTTTAAATAAAGCTTTATTGGAAAATCACCACACCCATTTTGTTTATATATCACTGATGGCTGCTTTCAGCACCTCAGTGGTCAAAGGAAAGGCACAAGAGAAGCAGATAAGGCCCACAAAGCCTGAAATAATACCATGTACTTGCACAGCCATGTGGAGAATATATTGCTAATGGGGATCATATAGTCTTTTGTCACATAACCTTCTTTGTTCTCACTTTTTATTTTGCTTTTACAACCCTATAAAACTTAAATAAAAAAGCCCTAGCTCACAGGCTTTCCTGTATCAGTCACAGCAGGATTTGGCCCCTTGGGTCTATCTATTTCACCAAACTCTATTCTGCATTATGCCTTGAATGCCCCACATCACTCCGTGTTAAGCATTTCTAAAGGCCTTCAATTACACATAAAACAAAATCCCAACTTCCCCACTATGACCTCTAGGGCCATGGAGACCCAGTCACTGCTTACCCTTTTGACTTGATCTTGTACAAAACATTTGTCCTTCATCTGACGTGACTTCTCGGTACACACGTATCTTCTGGTAGGACCTTAACCTTGCCAGACATGTCTCTGCCTCAGAGCCACTACACTCTTCCTTTCATGGCCACAAGGATCTTATCGGGATTTTCTCTTCTACAGAAGGATCTTACCTGACTATTCTACCTAAGAGAACCCACACTCAAGTCCTCAGTCTCCAGAGAAGGACAACATGCTTACTAAAGTAGAAGGTCAGTGTGGTAGTTACATAATCTGGTGTTAATTTGGGACATGAGAGGATTAAGAGTGAAGGGGTGAAGTCTAGTCTGTCAATCAGATCATAGCCAATGAAGTCTTTGTGTGGGCATGGCCTTCTCCTGAGAATCCTGTTTTTCCTCCTTGGAGTAGGGAGACACTTCTCTCTCTTAACTCACTCCCTGTGAGACACGCTACTGACAAGGTTCACTTCTTGCAAGACATCCCTGAGGAGAAGCCACATGGATCTACCCTGATGCAGCCAGAACCCTGAACCTGGAGAAGCCACGTGGAGGCCCCTGCTAGTGCTGAGATGCTTACAATGCCACTGGATCTACAAGACTTCCTACTCACTGTACTGTGATCGTCCTGCATTCGGCGTCATTGCATGTGTTTCCTGAGTCTGAAGAGGACTTTATAGATTGGTATTGGGCTTAAGGGCTAATATCAGATTTATGGGTTTGGACCGGACTGGGTTGGGATGCTTTCTTTAAGTACAATTACCCTTTATATAAAACTCTCTCTTATACACATATGAGTTTCTATGGATTTGTTTCTCTAGTCTACCCTGATGAAAACATTCAGGAATCAAAGAGAACCCCTCAGTGAGATGTATTGACATGGTGCCTGCAGCATTGGGCTCAAACATAGGAACAATCGTGAGCCTGCACAGGACCAGGCAGTGTTTTGTTCTGTTGCACTAAGGTCCCATATGTGTCAGATTTGACTCGACAGCACCTAGCAACAGAAAGCCCCTAGTTATGCTCTTTCTCTAACAGCAAGATGCCTCGGAGAACTGCAGGGGCCCCATAGTGTCCTTGTTAAGCACTCAGCTGCTAACTGAAAGGTCTGTGGTTCAAACCACACACTACTCCATAGGGAAGAGATGTGCCAAGATGTTTCTGTAAAGATTTAGAAACTAGAAACCTAGAGGACTGTTATTCAAGGCATAAACAATCTGGAGGAGAAAACAATGGGACCGAGGTGGGGGAAGGAAAAGGGGTGTCAACAAACCCAGGGACAATGGAATATCAAGTGATTTAAAATTGATGGCAAAGATATTGTAGGATATGTGGTGGGGCATAATCAAGGGCAATGTAGCTGAGAGGCGTTACTGAAACATGAATGAAGGCCAAACATGATAGTGGGACAAGAGGAAAGTAAAAGAAAATAGAGGAAAGAGCTAGGAGGCAAGGACATTTATAAAAGTCTAAATACAAGCATGTACAGACGTAAATATATTTTTATATAACAATAGGGAAATAGTCCTATGTACATATATTTATATGATAAGTATTAAGGTAGCAGACGGATATTGGGCCTCTACTTTAGTACTCCCTCAAGACAAGAACACTTAGTTCTAACAATCCAGCATTCTGTGATGCTCACTTTCCCAACACGATTGCTGAAGACAAAAATGGGTGCATAAGCAAATGGGGTGAAGAAAGCTGATG
>NW_022103902.1:9018412-9024990 GCF_000313985.2 Echinops telfairi | reverse complement strand
TTACGGAGGTCTTGACGGATGTGTATTTCAAGTGCCTTCCAAGCTAGAGGCTTTCTTTTCTAGCACTGAGTCGGATGTTGCTATCCGTTGGCTTCTCATTGGCTCATTTTCAGAAGGTGATCACCAGCCCTTTCTTCCTAGTTTGTCTTAATTTGGAAGCTGCTGAAATTTGTCCTCCCTGGGTGACCGTGATCGCCTCTAAAATACCTGTTGCATAAGTTTCAGTATCAAAGCAACATGTCAGCGATCACAGTGAAATACACTGGCAAATGGGCGGTGGTATAATAAATAAAGTCATTTGGTTTTGTTTTCTTGTTGATTGTCTGTCTAGGCCACTGGAATGTAGGCACCATGAGGGCAGGCACTTTGTGCACGTGGCTCACTGCCTGCTAATTCTTGGACCTCGTATGTGTTTAATAAATAGTCGTTGAGTGGATTCACTAGATGCAGTACTTTCCCTGTCTCTTAACTGATCAGGTTTCTGGGGAATTTACTTCAATCTCCTGGCGAATATACTCTTTCCAGGTGCTTCCATCGGCTGCCCCTCTGTATCTCCAATAGCCAGTGAGGAGGATGCTCCAGACCAAGCTTTTGGTAGTCATTTTGGATATTCTTAAAATTTTATTTTTTTATAAACTATTATAAACCAGGTAAAGGCTTACCGAGCAGATCATTAGCCATACATCGACCAGTTTGTGTGCCTCTGTTTCATTTCCTTCACTGGACCATCATTTTCATTCCTCTTCCCTTGTTGCCTGTTTTCATCCCTCCTTTGTGCTTTACAGTTCTGGGCTTTGTCCGTGGTTACATGCTGGCCTTTTCATCTGAAATGGTTGCTGATTTTAAGGTGTGCGCATGGCTTGTGTTTTTATTCCTCGGTACACTGGTGTATTGTTTGGTGGGAAATTGAATCCCAGGGATAAGTTTAAATTCGGACCAAAAGGGCAACTGAAGACCCTAGTTGGGGGATTCCAACAGTGACTGCCGGACCAGAGAGTCTGGTCTGTTTTATGCATCAGTCATTCTCCACATTTTTCCTCTACTCCACCAAGAACCTTTCAGTGAGATCCCTTTCAGAGCAATTGATCCCCATAGCTGGGCACCATCTAGTTCTGTGGGTCTCAGGGTTGTGGAGACTGATGTTTGTGTGATCCATTTGTTGAAATGTTCTCAAGTGTCTTAGATTGTCATCACTCTTCTTTCCTTCGGACAAGGAAAGGCCAATAGTGACACCTTAGCTGGCTCCCCGTGAGCTTTTAAGACCAGAGTCATCCTCAACAACGTCACATACAGAACGTTGTCTTTATGAAATATGTTCATCTAATTGACCCCGGTGTCCCTGGGACTCTGGTACTGAGTCCCCCGGCTCCGTGACTTATTTCCTCAAGGTGTTTGGTTATACCTGAGAAATCTTTACAGCTTCCTCCACTCTACGCTTTACCACATCTGTGGGTCTATTTCTAGCAAGGACAATCCTTTTGGAAGTTGGTTCATCTCCAGAAGCCCAAACCTGATAAGAGGAGGAACTTTTTTCCTGTTGTGCAAGAGGGATGAATTAGTTCTTGACCATCAGCCCCGACTTATCCTGGGTTTCAAATGCACTCAGACCAAGTCCTTAGATCATCTTTAAGTAAAGTTTAGGGGAAAGAGATGAACAAAATAAACCCCATTTCTAGGGGTTGGGGTGGGAAGGAGTGACTTTTAAGCACTTGACAATGAAATGCCAGCCTATAATTCCATGTACACAGCATTCAAATATCTCCAAATGACTGTCACCCCAACTCTAAAGCCAGACAGTCCCCCAAAGGCACAAAGACCTTCAAAGTCACACGCTTCCCCCATACCTGTCCTTCCTTTCATTTACATTGTGCGAATGAGTGATTTCAGTGGAAGGTTTTTATTTTCGTCTTCCCATAAAGAAGTAGCCAAGGGAAGCAATAATCTCCCTCTAAACCGTGGCCAACGGCGATTGCTTATGCTCCTGGCAGACTCCCTCATTTGTCCACGCCTGCGCGCGCCCCTTTCCTTGGCTGTTCTGCTTTGGACCAGTGATGCGGGTTGGACCCGAGAGAACACAGAGAAAGGGATCACACTTCGACGTGAAAATGACTTGCCACTGTACAAAAGTATGTTACTAGTTCCCTTCTGTGATATCCTAAAATATTGTCATGATAATTACAGCCAAATGCCATCAGAACGGCGAACTTGTATGAGTGTTCCGTTCGCACTGGGGACTGTTTACCTGTTTATTTGAGCGCTTCTCGCCCAGGATACCTGTGGTCGATATGGGCCATGCCCTTGTGCCCGTCTCCTTCCCTCTCTTTTCACCTCTAGCCCTTGCCTTCTTTTCACCTCCTCTTCCCGCCTGCTCCCTTTCCTGCCCTTTTTTCCCATTTTCCTCTTCCCTCTTTTTCCTTCTATTCTCTTCTCTTCCTGTCAATGGGAACGCTGCATTTCTTTAGGCTACACAACAGGCGTCCAGAGTACTATTGACATCGCTGCGTCAGACTGACTGAACGTTAAAGGACCTGTGCAAGGGGTGGTGTTTTCCAAGGAATGCCTGATTTGCCGTACTAAGTTCTGCATCGCCCCCCGTCTGTTACCTGAACTGCAAGCCATTCCAAAGATGCCTCCATGGTTGGCTTGAAAAGGACAAAGTCCCTCTTACAGAAACTGCCTAGATTTCAGAAATCTTCCAACAGACTCCTGCCGAGGCGTTTTGAAAATTACATTAGTACCCACAGTGTTGAGTCAAACAACCATTCTTGATTTTTCAGCCTCAGAATGGAAACCATGGCTGCTTCAGCAACTGAAAAACAAACCAACCCTTGCCTCTTTCCCATGGTGTCTGCTGCTACTTCCTGGGTTCTGAGCCATCCCCTCTTCTTCACCTTCTCTCTCTTCCGTCTGGCATCTCTAGGCACACGTGCTTCCAGCGCTCTACTTCTCGATGGTGACAGTGGTGTCCAGTGAGGTGACTGTCCTTCATGTGGGAGCGCAGCTTTGATGGCCGGCCAAAGAACCTCACGGGACAGCGACCGGCCATCTGTCAGAGAAAAAGCCTTGAGTTTGCTATAATGCTGGATGGGTTTTAGTGGAGCATAAAATCATATTTTGCTAGGTCATTTGGGGGGAGGGGAAATAAACCCCCTTTACTAAATAGGCTCAAAGTTGTATTTTTCAGTTCTTTCTGACAGCAGTACTTTTGTGATTATCAGCTTCCTGAGGGTAGGGATTATGCCTGACTTCTATAGACTTAACCATCCTAGTAAGTGCTTAGGCAGACATCATTTACTGCACAACTAATAATTTTCCTTGTGTGGTAGTTACATAATCTGGTGTCAGTTTGAGGATTAAGAGTGAAGGTGGAGTCTATCCTGTCCCTCATTGTACAGCCAATGAGGCTTCAGTGTGGGCATGGCTTTTCCCTGAGGATTCTGGGAATCCCTGTATTTTCTCCTGGGAGGTGGGAGATCCTTTCTCTCTCTGCTCACTCCCTGGGATACACACTCTCTCTCTGCTCATTCCCTGAGAGACACTCTACTGACACATGGTGCTAAGCTAATAGAGCCTGTGCCATGGGAACTGAAGGAACCATGTGGAGACTCCTGCCAGCGTTGAGATGCTTACCACACCACTGGATGCACAAGACTTCCCACCCACTGGCCTGTGATCTTCCTGCATTTGGTGTCATGGCGCGTGTTTCGTGAGTCTGATGAGGATTTTATATTGGTATCGGACATATGGGGTAATATCAGACTTATGGATACATGGGATAATATATCCCATGGACATATGGGATAATATTTCCTATGGACATATGGGATAATATCAGACTTGATCTGGACTGGACTGGTATATTTTCTAAATATTCAGTTGCTCTTGTATATAAAGCTCTTTCCTATACACATATGAATTTCTATGGACTTGTTTCTCTACCCAGACTAACACACCTTGTAGAACATTTTGTAATTTACATGATTCTTCTAAATACATGTGGCAACCAATCCTTGCCATGATCCTTTAAAATAAGGGGATATCTACTTGTTTTATAGGAACCAGTGCAGAGGAATTACTTGGCATTCCTATTGTCACAAATCCTGGGTATGAGGCAAGCCTGCTGCTTCTAAGTCTATGGTCTGTTCCGCTTGAACTTCTGTCCCCCACAGCCAAATAGAACATATGGATGGAGCATAGGGATAAATAAACTACACACATTTAGGGTACGATTACAGCTTTTATACCTATACAAAAGATTTGAAGACCGTGACCCCAGGTCAATAATATCAGCCTTAGAGTGATATTACTAAAGCCACATACCATTTTTACCACAAGTCAAGATTGGACAGTCCTTGAGCTCCAGTTGGCCTCCCAGAATTTTTATTTGGTCCATACAGGTTTTAAAAAAAGAAATGGAAGATTTTACTTTAAAATGTTCCCTTAAAAAAATGGAACCATTGTAATCTCGATCACGCTGGATCGAACTCGACACTTGGCCAGTTGCCCACCCTATGGCCATGGCCGGATTTGTTCTGGGTGCAAATGCCTCTTACCGGTTGACACAAGTTTCTTCCCTGGCTTTTTGATTATTGTTGGTGGTCTCTTCCTTCTTATGCGTTATTAGTATTTTCATCTGTATACTGTTATATTTTTGCCCTTACTACCTTAGCACCATTTTGTTTTCTATTCTTTTCTGTTGGGTCTCAGCTGTGAAGCACAGGAGGAGCGGGTGCATAATGATAAGGACGGATACAAGAGGATACAGGGAATACAAGCGTGGAGGTGGAGGGGGAAGATGGAGGGAAAGGGGATTTCAGGAGTAATTAATGATGATGGGAGGTGGGAGGGAGCACTAGAATGGATTATGAGTACATAACTCATCGTAAAGGCAATTTAATGAGGAGGAGGGGAAAAGCTCTAAAATGACGTGGGCATGATTGTACACTTCTCCGGGATATGATTGGATGAGTCAGCTATGGAATTACAGTATATGATATGTAAATTACTTGCCAATAAAATGATTGGAAAGAAATGGAAATTCTGATGGAAAGTCTAGTCACTTGGGGGGTTGTAGTTCATTGTGTTTGTGCTCAGAGTCAGCATGTATAAAAAAGGGAGTGTGTGTGTGTGTGTGTGTGTGTGTGTGTGTAGGTGTCTGACCTCCTCTGACTTGTGGGGTGGGGAAATCACCATTCTCATCAGCCCAAGGCCCATTCCTATGAGGCAGGTGGCAAACATGCCTCCATCCTCTTTCCTCCGTTGCCAATTGTGACATGAAACATCCTCACCCCCTGCTCTCCACCCAGCACTATCTACTCAGTCGGATGTGATAAATCATTGCAGTAACCACAGAGAGCCCACAAACCATACTCACCTGAATGGGTTTATTAGGGAAGGTAACAGGTCGCAATTCAGGTTCAGCAATGCACAGGACACAGTTCTTTGTTCACAACAGCAGGCAGGCCTCTGTCTTTCAGTCCCCCAGCCTGGCCTCTCTCTGTGCCGACAGTGTTACAGAGCTTTTTTGTAGTGCTTCTGAAAAATGACCACAGGCTACGCCACTATGCCATAAGCTGAACTCGGAAGTCTCTCAGCTCTAGTTCCAGGGGCCTGTAAGCCTAGCTCCCCAATCAGTGCCAGGAAACACCCCCACTCTATAAGCAAGCCTCCTGTGTGTAGGCATTTAGCTCTGTTATCTCTGTGGGCTGGGGACCCATCAGTTTGGCTCTGCTGCTGCTACTGCTCTGTGGCTCCTCTGATGTCACAGCATTCTGTCTCCGGGGTCAAGGAGGTTCGGCAAGCAGGGATCTTGGGGCGGAAAGGGCACACTCCACTCCACTTCACTCCACTTCAATCCACGCATGGCTCTTTTCTCTTGTCGGTAGGGAAATCACCTTTCTGCTGGCTCGTTTTACACCAGCAGAATGGCAAACTTGATCAATCCTCATGTTATCAATCCAAGTGTTTAAAATATCCATTAACTCTGGCAACAATCATTCACAACTAAATCATATAATCATATCAGCACCTTCTCCTCCCTTCTCTTACCCAGAGTGTTGGTGAAAATTATTTAGACTGCATGGCTAGAAGAGCCATCTCAAACAATTCACTGCATTGCAACATGACAACATAATTCAGGAACATGCCTGAATTCCCACCAGGCCTGCTTCAAGATGAGGTTGAGATATGGAAGCTGTGTGTTTGAGCACCGATCATCTTCAGGCAGTGCCTTTGCCTGATTTTAATAGCCTCCGAAGTGCTCCTGAGAAATCTCTTAGACGTTGACTGTGTAAGTTTATGGCTCCCTGCTCAGTAGTTCTCTGATCCTAAGATCAGACTGTGATTTAAGTGGAGAACTAGAGAGAAAACCATCCTCCAAGTCTTCAGTTGGTTGTGCTGTGTTCTTTGGGGCTAGAAGAGAGAAGTTGTCCAGCATGTCTTTTATCATAAATCTTTAAGGCACCCCTGGAAAATACTTGTCTCCCAAACTCTGACTTAACCAAACATGAAGTTGCTCATTGAATAGCTAGACTTTTTCTGGGGAATGCAAGTACTTTAACTGGAGTTGCACCCCTTTA
>NW_022103902.1:9013842-9016791 GCF_000313985.2 Echinops telfairi | reverse complement strand
GAATGATGAGGGCAACAAATGTATAGATGTGCTTTACACAATTGATCTATGTATTGTGATGAATTGTATGAGCCCCAATAAATTGATTTAAAAAAAAAAAATGACTTCTTCCCACATGCGGAAAACTAAAGCACAGAGAGGTCTAGTGCTTTACTAGCGGGTCTGGTGCACATCCGTAGGGCCTCCGTGATTAAACTTCATGGCATCTATTTCAGCAGAGCTGAAGCTAAAGCCCAGCAAATACGTGATCTCTTTTCCAAATTGAAAGCTGATCCATTTTCTCTAGGTTGGCTGTGGGCTTTGTTGTTGCTGTTGTGAGTGCATATCTCAGTGGGCTAGCGCTTCAAAAAAATGGTATAAAGCAGACTGGCTTACCCTGGGCCTTTTGCTTTAAGAAAATTGGAATTCACCTATGTTTTTTAAACAGTTTTATTGGCATACATTTCACATATCATACAATTGAAAAGTTCAATCACCTTAAGAAGATTTCCAAATCATCACCACAAGCAGATTTAGAACTGTGTTCATCTGGGTAACCTAGAGAAACCAATTCTTAGACACTTGTGTGTATAGAAAGAGCAATGTATATACAAGAGCAATTGAATATTGAGAAAACATCCCAGCCCAGTCCAGATCAAGTCCCTAAGTCCGATATTAGCCCATGTGTCCAATATCAATCTATAAAGACCTCTTCAGACTCAAGAAACACATGAAATGACGCTGAATGCAGGAATATCACAGGCCAGTAGTTGGGGAGTCTTGTGGATTGAGTGGCGGTAAAGGCATCTCAGCACTGGTATGGGTCTCCACGTCGTTCTTTCAGCTCCAAGACTCTAGTGTAGCGCCACATGTCTCTTCAATTGAGGTTTTTATCTGTTTTACCTTTTATTCTTGTTAGTTTTATTTGCTTGTTCTTTTAAAAATGTTGTTCTGATATTGAATCCAGGTTAGGTAAATCTATAGAGATAGTAACTGTATTAATGGTTCCTTGGGGAGTTGGTAGGGGGAATTAGGGAGCTAATAATGATGAGTACAAGATTGAAGAAAACGTTCTTGTGGTAGTTACATAATCTGTTGTCAACTTGAGATTTAAGAGTGAAGAGGTGGAGTTCAGCCTGTCAATCAGGTCCCAGCTTGATGATCTCATTGGGAGGCGCTAACATAAGCTCACTGGAGGCAGGACACATGCTCACTCCCTGGGAGGCACGCTTTCTGAAGCTTTCTTAAGCTCTGATGCTATTTCCTCCTTCAGATTTGAATTATATTATTTTTAATCCTTGAATCACCTAGGCTTGTGTATTTCTCCCATGTGGACTTAGTTGAGGCCTCACTTAGATGGCTGCGTGTTAGAACACAAGCCTCAACAACCCCAGACACCATTCTTTCTGATAGTCAGGCACCACACTTTGGATAGTCCCTAACCACACTTTGTATCTATATCGTTAGTGATCTTTTCATGAGATTGAGCATGTCATAGAACAAATTGTCTTAGATTGGGGCTAGGAACACACACACACACACACACACACATATACATTTAAAATGTAAACTAATACACAAGTATAAAGACAGACAATATAGAATAATCAAAAAGAATCTAGCAAAATGCCTATAACAGCTAGGCATTATAGAGATAACAACTCTTAACATTGTTATACATATGATGTTTTCTGGGTATATAATCATGTCTGTTGTTATACAGTCTATTCTGATTCATAGCAAACCTGTGAATCATGGCTTATAAATATTCCATACGTTTCCAACCAGAGAAAGAAGAGAACCATCCTATAAGGTTTCCAGGTTTATCGTCTTTGTGGAAACAGACTGCTACACCTTTGTCTTGCGGGATGGCTGGTGGATTCTAACTGCTGACATTTCGTTAGCAGCCAATTGCTTCACCACTGCATCGCCAGGATTTCTTATCTTTAAGAGAACTGCATGTAAAATCCTGAACTACACTCAGTATCATCATATGCACCTTCGTCTATAGCTGATGTTTTTCACTTAAAATAAATCTTGAGAAAAATTTCCATGCCAATTTAAAGTACCAAGGACTGCCAAGAGAACACATAACTGCTCCCTAGGAGCCAGGCTGGGGAGGTTTCACCTCATGTCCTTTGGACATATCAGGAGAGACCAGTCCCTGGGAAAGGCCGTCCTGACTGGTGACATCGGAGGGTAGCCAAAAGAAGAAAGCCCTCCCTCAGCTGGATTGACACAGTGGCTACTTCGCTGGGCTCAAACATGACAACTGTACAGATGGTGCAGGCCCTAGCGATGTTTCATTCAGTTCCTGAGTCAGCATCCACTCGAAGGCACCTGGCCACAGCAACAATGTTCAGTGTATCATTGTTGTTGTTCGTTGCTATCAACCTGGCTCCTACGGTAGACACCTTAGTATCACAGAACAAAGCGTTGCTCGGCCCTGCGCTATCTCTTGCTTCATTTTTTGTCTTGAATGAACAGTGCAGCAGGGAGTATCTTTGCTCCGCTGGCAACTTGTTTCTGAAGGAAAGGTGTTCGGAATAGACTTTGTGTTAAAAGGCAGGAGTATTTAAAAATCTTTTGGTAGATATTGCCATCCTGGTTTCCAGACCACGGGTGCATTTACGCTTCCATGAGCAGGGTATGGGAGTCGGACAGAAGGTGCTTTGTAAATACTTTTCTTCTTCTTTTTAATTTTTTCAGGTTTACAAGATGGGGAAAAGAAATGCAAAAGATGGAGCTTCATTCCGAATGGTTGCATCGCTGTATAAAGTAATTCTTAATTATGTTTATTCGTATTTTAACTAGCTCGAGATCTGCATACGTTACTGCTTATTTAAAACATTGCATTTTAAAATAAGAATAAATATTTTTGAAATTAGCCAAGCTGGAAATTGTTCTCTTGTGACATCAAGCATTTTATGGCCACTTGTTGGTGTCTCATCAAGATCTACCTTGCCAGTC
>NW_022103902.1:9004105-9013510 GCF_000313985.2 Echinops telfairi | reverse complement strand
TGCGTAGCCATAAATGATTGCTATCAAATTCAAAACCTAGAGATGATTCACACTAGAATTATAGCTGTCCAATAAAAATGGACTTACCATAGGAAAGAAATAATGTCTGGTTAGTCAGCAGGAAAATGTTGAGTTTATTGTGTTAATATCGGTGTGCATGTTAGCTCTAAGGTTAAATTGCTAGATGTGAAGACATTTGTAGGTGATTTGATCCTTTACTGATTTGCCAGATGTTTTTATAGTTATTACGGTCATATTTTGGTCATATGTAAATCAACACCTTGCTAAAAGTGAATAGAACTTGAAGCACTTATTGAAGATGATCAATGACTAGAGCCTTCAGTATTGTTTACACTATAAAGAAAACAAAAATCCTCATACTGGGACCAATCAACATCATTATAAACACAGAAAGTATTGAAGTTGTCGAGTAAAATTTCATTTTACTTGGATACAAAATCAATGTCATCAAAGCACCAGTCAAAAACCCCAAAGGATATATTGCACGGGGAAAATCTGCTGAAAAGACATCTTTGAAGTGTTAAAAAAAAGCAACTATGTAACTCTGAAGGCTAAGTGCACCTGACCCACGCTATGGAATTTTTCCTCACCTCATCTACATGTGAAAACGGGACAATGAATAGGGAAGACTGGGGAAGAGTGGATGCATTTGAATTAGGTTGTCGAAGAATATTGAAAGTACCATGGACTGCCACGACAATGCGCAAATCTGTCTTGAGGGGTACAGCCAAACGTTCCAGCAAAAATGATGAGACTTAGGCTTGTGTACTGTGGTCCTTAGAGAAGGTTTTCATGCTTGGAAAAGGAGAGGGTGAGTGAAAATACAGGGTCAGCCCAGCGGCTGCGCCCAAGTGTTCAGTGACAGCAACAGTCGTGAAACAGGCACAGCGCCGGGTAGGGCTAGGGTTGCCACGAACTGGAACTTACCCCAGTGTCACTTAATAATAATGGCAACGATAGCAGCAGCAACACCAACCACAAATGGGTGCCTAGTCTGAAACCCATAGCACCTCACTAGGGAGATGCATAAAGTCCCCTTACGAATAAAACGCCAGCTAAGACTTTGCCATCCGCAGTCAGAGGTACAGTAGGATTCTATGTGCATTGCATTTCCAAGGAACCTTTAAGGGCTAGTTTTATACAGGGAGAGATTTTTCAGAGAGAAGAATGAAAGCGATCTAAAAGGGAGATCTTCGAACCTCCTCACGATGACCTTGGCGTTGAGATTCGAACAGACTCAGTGAAGGATTTCCCAAAGCAGACTCGGTTGGGTAACATGAGAACGTCAGCTGTTGTCAATAAAATTCCTCCTTGAGCTTCATGCTCACGCACAGGTAAGTTCCTAAGTTACCATCTACAAGGATACAGCAAAATCAGAAGGAACTGCCTCTCAGTTAGGGGAAGGAGGTGGCACCTCAGTCTTACTTGCTGACGAGTCAGTGCCCAGGACCCTCCCCACGTGTGTCTGAGTAGATGTGCTCTTTAGGGTTCACTGGCTGACTCTTCAGGATTAGGACCAAGGTCTTTCTCCTGAGATGCCACTGGGTGGCCTTGGGCAGCTAACCTTCAGTTAGCAGCAAGCAAGTTGGCATTTGTAGCACCTAGGGACTTTCTATCAGGCTATCTGGTCCAGGTGATGATACAGATGTGAAGTGACTGTGAAGACGTTTCTAAATCAATGTCTAGTCAATGATAACACCTTCTCTCTCCCAAACAGGAATGCGTTCCGTTTGTCATGTTATTCTGGGCTGTGGGTATTTTGTTGAGAGTCAACAGTGGTGGGGTTTCATGGGTAGAAGTGAGTTTTTATTTTTGTGCTTTTAATTGCCGCTGCAAAGTGTTCTACAGCGATTGATGACATGTGCTGTTGTTCTTAGATCCTGGGTTTAAAGAGTCCCACCCTAGCTTTGAAATGGCAAGTGGTTTTAGGCTTTGGAAAAGAGCCTGGGGAAGAAGCTGCTGGCAACTAACCCAAAGACTAGCAGTGCGGACTCACCAGCCAGCCAGGAGAGAAATAGCAGGCTGCTTCTGGAAAAACAAGAATCTGGCAACTCATTGGAGCAGTTCTAGTGGCACCGTTGGATGAGTTTTGAACTGCTAACCACAAGGTTGGCAGTTCGAACCTACCAGCTGCTTCATAGAAGAAAGCTGAGACTTCCGGCTCCTGTAGAGATTCAGAAACCCTTTATCGGGTCACTACGAATCAGAATCAACTCAATGGCCC
The DNA here is from genome assembly GCF_000313985.2 of Echinops telfairi. Classification (NCBI taxonomy): domain Eukaryota; kingdom Metazoa; phylum Chordata; class Mammalia; order Afrosoricida; family Tenrecidae; genus Echinops; species Echinops telfairi. Next base: position 9,011,265 of record NW_022103902.1, on the reverse strand, counting down.
TGTGTGGGGGGCAGCTTTTCTCTGTCCAACAGGGTCATTATTCATTGGAATTGACTTGTTGGCAGTGGGTTTGATAACGAGCACTTCGCTGAGAGGCTGATGGGTGGATATGACAGGAACTGATGTCTCCAGAACTGTAATCACCCTTGGAACATGTAGCCAGATGTTGCGTATTCCCATTTCCAAAGCTCTGTAGTGTCTTGCATTTTTATTAACCTCCTGTAATTAAGGCCCCAATCTTGACAGTCTGTGGCCTATTTTGGGAAAGTGCCATGCTAAACAATGATGCTGCAGTTTGAGGGTTCGCAATGCAAACACTTCACGTTCATTCACTGCTGTAAGCTTTTGCCTCATTGTTTCCTCTCAGCTGGGTTTCGGAATGCATCTTGGGACACAACTTCCATCTAGCAAGGAATCTAATTAGCTGCCTCTACTTCGGAGCCATTCTGTTACCTATTAAGATTTGCTTCCAATTGAGCTAGCCCTGATTTCCTCCGCCTTTTTGTTTTGTTAAGCCCAAAGACAACAACATAAGAATGTTTCTTGATCTAATTAGAAAAGTTCTTTATATGCACTTAAAAGGGAAGCATGTGCTTGATGTTAAGAGGTCAAAGGATTTAGCTATCTGCTTCCATCCCCTCAAAATACCAGCGTAGAGGACGGTGGCTATATATATAACCCCGGGCAGAGGGGAACATCAGCTTCCTCTCGTGTTCTCTTGTAGTGGCCCAGCAGGCTTTTGTGTTAGGAGGAGGACTGCTTGGCTTCTTCCAGAAGACTTGCTGAGAGCTGAGTACAGTGCCTGCCTGGATGGTTTTTCAAAGGCTCATATTGGCGACGGGCGTAGAAAGCTGCAGCGAAGCTCCTGATGCACAGGGCGGTGCCAGGGTGGTGCTTAGCTTACTACATACAACTGGGGCGCCATCGATTCCTTCTGAGACCAACTTGCGAAGCAGAGTTTTGTTGTGGTGCCCCATCTTCCCTTTTCTGTTCATTCTCCTGTTGGGAAGCGAAGGTACTGTTGTGTTCTCCTTCCTCGTCCTATTTTTTCTCGACTCCTTTGGAAGTCGAGAAAAAATAGGGGAAGCTTATTACTATTTTCACTCTAGCAAAAAAATATGTAATCTTTTTCATCTTCTGGGAAAATTTACTCATAAAAACATGTCTAACTGTAAAATTAAAGGTATAGGTCCTCCATATTAATGACATTGCAGGTACATTGTTTTATAGTTGGAGACTCCTACCTCTAAGGTGGGTACAGCGAGTGCCTGGAGTCTGGCAGCAAATGACCTCCTTTTACCTACCACGCAGAGATCAGCCAATTCAAACGCATTTTTCACTCAAGATACATAATATACGTTTGTTTGGTTTTTTTAAGGCAAAGAACTGACTTGACCCCCTTTTCAGGGTGTGACGGATCCTTCCTTAGTTCAGCAGCGGTTGAGGGATAATACTGTCTTGGAAGGATTTTAGAATATGCTGCAAAGGCTTCCCAAACCCGCTGCTGCTGTACGCTGACTTTCAATAAAGGCACACATACGTCCTAGGACCCAAGAAGCCCGAGGCGGTCCATTCTGTTTTCCTCTTTTCTCCAGAGTTTAGGGAGGCATTGTTTGGTTGGTTGATGTCCTTCAGGCTACAGATCGATGTGTTTTGGTGGTGGTGAGATATATGATGACAGAGTTCCATTATTATTTCTCCTCAAATCCAGCATCCTTGTAGCTGTAATATCCTTAAATCTCTATTAACGGATAATAGGCTCACATATAAAAGAAATATATACTGAAGCAGGATATGGAGGCTGAATTGAATCTCCGAAATGTTGTATATACTTAATCGTAGCTGCCATCCTAAAGGCTATTGCTATACAAGTAAGCTCATCGAAAGGAAGGAGGCTAGCGGGCTGCCGGGTGGGCAAGGGTATTTCTGAAGATGGGAGAGGCATCTTCGCTTTCCATTTGCTAATCTCCCCCAAAATGTAAATTATAGGTCATGCAGCAAATTTGTACAAAGTGGAGGGAGAGAGGAAAAACAAAATTCAGGGGTATGTATATTTCTAGTTCTTCACATTAGAATGCAGGGATCTTGGAAAAGGTAATGCCTTGGACTGTTTTCCCTCTCTGCACAATAAACCCCCGGCCATGATGTCCCTTCTGACCTATGGAGACCTGTACCGCAGAGTAGAATGCCCTGGCAGCAGCCCTGGTGGCACTGTCTGAGAAGCATTTGACGGCTAACCACGAGGTTGGTGGCTTCACCCTTACTAGCCACTGCAGAAGAAAGAGGTGGCTGTCTGTTCCCATAATGAAGTACAGCCTTGGAAACTCACTAGAAGGTCAACATGAGTTGGAATCAACTCAATGGCAGTCGATTTTTTTTAAATGTATTTTTAATAAGGTTGCCAGTACTGTACACGTTGACAGAAGCAAACTTTTACATCCTTCTCCGTTGGTGTGGCTGGCATTTTGGAAGTGGTGAGTTTGAACCACTGGCCATTTGGTGAGCAGCTGAGCATTTAAGCACTGTGCCACTGGCTCTCCTGATCTCTGCAATAGGGATGCTCAAACCTGCCTCTAGGCATTTTGTACTTCTCGTGTCCCCCACCCCTTGCCAACAAAGCAGAGAATGAAACGAAGTTGTTTCAACAAAACTGAGAAGGTTTAATGTGGGAGGGGGGCTTTAAAAAGTTTGTGGAAAATCCCACTATCTTTTCATTCCATTTTCCCATGAACTTCTTGATACCCCTGCTATCACACAAGCATGTAAAGAACTATTGTGTCTATCCCGATTTTCATTGCCAAGGGTTTTGTGAAAATTGTTAGGGAACTAAAAGTCTGAATCTGCACCCTAGTTTCCCAGATTAATCTTTATTTGACTCCCAGGACCCCTTGCCCCCGTTTTCAATTAGCAACTGCTTTCTGAACTGGAGAGGCCTTTGGAAATGGAGGGCAAGTGTGTAAGCTGCAGGAAAGCAGTTGGCTTAGAAAGTACTTAGCTCTTGGAAGCCAGACCGTGCCCAGCACTGCTTTGGCATCACTAAGGGAACCAGAACACCATGCAGTTGAAAAGTGGGAGGAGAGAGATTGTATCTTAAAATCCCCGTGAGAGAGTACAGGTAGAAGGCAGCTCACACCTCTGATGGCCACATCTACCCCAAATGGAGCTCGGTTGAAAATGGAAACTGCAGCCCTGTGTGAGAGCAAATGTAATGCTTCTGAATCCTCCGTCTTGACTGCATTTGCATTTTTATAATTATTTGTCTAAAAAACTGTGTGCCGAGATAAAAAATTCTAAAGGAACTTCGTGGTGTTAGAACTGTGTATCCATATCAGGGCCAGAAAAAGATGAATCAGTTTCCTGGAGTGTACTGCTTGTTTGCGTTATGAAAAGATTCATCCTCATGTTCTCTGTCAGGGAATGAATTCTAGAAGACTGAGTAAATTAACAGCTTCAAGGTCAATCTCACTACTCCAAAAATTCATCCAAATTAAACTTCCATAAATGTTGCTTTCTCAGGGCATACCCATCAGAATGATAGACATATCCCCCGGCCCCACCCCCACCCCCTGGGGATGAAAACAGAAACGTGGGTGAAGGGAGACAGCGGACCGGTAATACAGGAAAATAATAATTTATAATTTATTGAGGATTCACAATGGTGGGACGGTGAGGGAGGGAGGGATAAAAAGAGGAGCTGATACCAAGGACTCAAGTAGAAAGAAAATGTTTGAAAGTGATGATGGCAACATATGTACAAATGTGCTTGATACAATGGATGGATGGATTGTTGTAAGAGCCCCCAATAAAATGACTTATTTTAAAAAGTGTTGCTATCTAAATTGTGGTTTACCTTACATGATCTTTGTATGACCCATATATTTTGAGAAGCTTCTGAATAATATATTTGGTTTTATCTCAGAATCAACACTATTCTTAATAAATTCTACATTAAATCAAAACCAAACCATTTCCATCGAGCTAATTCAGATTCATAGCAAGCCCACATAGGGTTTTCTTCTTTCTCTCTTGCAGCTGCTAGTGGGTTGGAACCCCTGACCGACCTCACTGTCAGCCAACCAATGCTCCCAACAGCACGACCATGACCTCCACTCCAGGGCAAACTAGTTGAAGGAAAGTTGGAGGGTCCAGGCTCATTCCAGTACTCTGTGGGACATTGTTTGGAAAATGTAACTTGATGCCTTCAACTACCTGAGAATCTGTTTTTTGTTTTGTATTTTACTATCTGTTGTTTCTGCTGATTTTCATCAGTGATACTTTATTTCCTTGTGTGTTCAGCTATTTTTACTGTATAGGACTTACCTGGATCAGGGCTAGCAGGAGGAAAATGAGGTGCCTGTAGCACGAATTTAAGGAGGTACTTACTCTCAGGGTTTTGTGAGTGCTGACCTGTGCAAGCCTTAAATACCCCACTCGTCTTGGCCATTATTAATTATTCCTGGGGAAAATACTTATGTTCACTCCTTGATGCCCAGGACAAAAGAATCTTCCTCTAGGGCAGTGGTTCTCAACCTCCCTAATGCCCTTTAATAGAGTTCCTCATGTGGTGGTGAACCCCAACCATAAAATTATTTTCATTGCTACTTCATCGCTGTAATTTTGCTACTGTTATGAATCAGGCGACCCCTGTGAAAGGGTCGTTCGACCCCGAAGGGGGTCGCCACCCACAGGTTGAGAACCGCTGCTCTAGGGGCAGCGATGTATGGGCTACGACCTAAATCCTGCTTGTGGTCTTTTGGGGGTTTTTGGACCAGGGGCTAAAAATGATTTTATATTTTTAATGATTGTTATAGGAGAGGAAGGTAGAGGAGAGTTTATGATGACTATATGTTATCTGTCCATAGTACTTTCAATATTCTCTACCAGCATCATAGTTCAAAAGTACTGCTTCTTCTTCAGTGATTCTTAGTCAATGTTCCACTTTCACATACAGATGTTAGAAGGGAGAACAGCATGGCTACAGTCAGGTGCACCTTAGTCCTCAAAGTAACATCCTTGCTTTTTGACACTTTAAAGAGGTCTTCTGCAGCAGATTTACCCAATGCAACGCGTCTCTTGCTCTATTGACTCCTGCTTCCATGAGCATTGATCATAGATCCAAGCAAGATGAAATCCTGGGCATCTATCTTCTCCTCACTTATTGTCCATTGGTCTGGTTGTGAGGATTTGGGTTTTCTTCACACTGAGGCTGCGTACTAAAGGCTGCACTCCTTGGTCTTCATCAGCAAGTGCTTCAAGTCCACCCCACTTTCATCAAGCAAGGTTGTGTCCTCTCTGTAGCGCAGGTTGTTAATAAACCTTCCTTCAAACGGGTCTTCTTAGAATCTACTTTCCTTGATGATTTGCTCAGCCTGCAGATAGAACAAGTGTGGTGAAAGATTACAACCCTGTCACACACATTTCCTGCTTTAAAACCAGGCAGCGTTTCCTTGTTCTGTTGCCAGAACTGTCTTGATCCATGCACAAGTTCCTCATGAGCACATTTAAGTTTTCTGGAATTCTCATTTTTCTCCAGTTCAGCCGTAGTTTGCTATGATCCACATGTTGAATGCCTTTGCATAATCAACAAAACACAAGTCAACATCTTTCATTCTCTGCTTTGGGTCAAGATCCACCTGATGTCAGCAATTATATCCCTTGTTTCAAATCCCTCTCTGAATCTAGCCTGAAAATCAGGCAGCTCCCTGTCAATGTACTGCTGAAAGAGTTATTGAACGATCTTCAGGAAAATTTTACTTGCATGTGATCAATTATATTGTTCTATACTTTTCCTATTTTATTAGATCACCTTTCTTTAGAATGGGTCCAAATATGAATTTCTTCCAGGCAGTTGGCTAAGTGGCTGTCTTCTGAAGTTCTTGGCATAGATAAATGCGTGCTTCCAGTCTATTGCTAGTTGTCAATTCCTGCTGGGTAAATAAACAAATCACCCTTGGAAGAAGTACACCCAGAATGCTTCTTGGAGGCAAGGATGGCGAGATTTGTCTCAGATAGTTTGGATATGTTATCAGGAGAGACCAGTCCCTGGAAAAGGACATTATGCTTGGTAGCAGGGCATCAAAACGTGTATCAGATCCTAGACAAGATGGCTTAACACCGTGGCTGCAGCAATGGGCCCAAACCCTGAACAATTGTGAGGGTGGTGGAAGCCTGGGCCTTCTTTCCTGCTCTTACACACAGGCTCGCTATGAGTCAGAACCAATGTTATAGCATATAATAACAACATATGTGGTCTTTAAAGCCTAACAATATTTGCTATCTGCTGCTACAGAAAAGGTTTATATTAAGGTGACCAGATGTCCTGCTTTTGGCGGGACAGTCCCGATGTTTGGCATTTTAAAAAAGTCCTGATTTTTGGAAAGAATGCACGACAAGCGAAGGAACGGTCTATTTGGTCCATATAGACCAACATTTTAATCAAGAACACCCCCCCTGCCCCGCCCCAGTCAATGGTGTCCCACTTTAAATCTGGTCACCTTAATCTATATCTACATAGCACTTTGGAACACTGTCTGTCTGGTCCTATCATAAAATTTAAACCAAGTTTCCTGGCTCACCTGGATATTATTGATTAAAAAAAGAAAGGAAGTCTAAATTCCCAAGCAATCAATGTAACCAGAGGGTTAAATACAATATGTTTGCAAAACTTTAAATTTATAAAACCAAACTTTCTAGACTTTGCATTTTATACACTGAGCAAAACTTAACCAGAACTAGGTGCTGTGAATACTCGTAATGAGTAGATTCCAAAGCTACTTTATTTCCTTCAGACGTCTCCAAACCTTGCTTTCTGGACCAACTGGAAATCATGAGAGAAAGGCTATGTAAAGCCTTAGCAGTGTTCCCAGCCAGAACAATGCCCTTGTGGGATACACTGCAGAGAATTAAATTCCAGAAGATGCTAGAAGTATAATACCCCTCTCCCTCTCCCTACATTGTCACCAGTGAAGTCATTGCAGTAAATGGCGATGGAGGGGGACATATCTGACCTCGGGATACCCTATGGACCTGAGGCAGGGGCCTCGCATGCATCATGCTCCATCTTTTTTTTTTTTTTTTTTTTTTATTTTTTTTTTAGGGGCTCATACAACTGTTATGCCAATCCATACACACATCAATTGTGTAAAGCGCATTTGTACATC
>NW_022103902.1:8995861-9003374 GCF_000313985.2 Echinops telfairi | reverse complement strand
TTTTAACCCTCTTCTGACACCAACGGTTCCTCCCAAGCCATTCTACGCCTACGCCGGGTTCAGTCATTGGTTGCAATGGCCACCCAGAGCTCACAGATAACACGGTGAAGGGGGAATGATAAGGAAGTTAAGAGGTGATCAGAGTCCGGTTGCAGTCGTTGGTCTCAGCCAGCAGCCACGTCTCTCAGGCAAGGTTCTCGGCCTTTCTGCCACATGATAGCCCACGCCATCTCCAGGCCTCAGTCTCTCAGCCAGATGGTACTGTTTCCATAAATGAGGTTCTTGTCTTCCCAAAGGAAAGGTTGACTTTAGGAAGACTGGGGTATTACAAAGGAATTTCTTTAAGAAACTGAGAGAGAACTCATATGCCCTGGCAGCCCAGTGGCTATGGTTCGAACGGCTGCTATCCGCACAGTCAGCCGTTTGAACCACCATTTCTCTGGAGAAAGAAAAATGGGCTTCCTATTCCCATAAAGAATTACAGTCTGTGGGCCCCACAGGGGCAGCTCTACCCTGTGCCTCTAGGGTTGTCATGAGTTGGCATCGCCTTGATGGTAGTGAGTTTGGTTTGGGTTCAATGAAGAAGAAAATCATGCCCAACCAGCATGGTGGGTCTAGGTATTTACTTCTCAGGTGTTTACTTATCTTTTTAAGCATTCCGAGACCCGGGAACTTCTTCCAGCAGCTGCACCTGGAGAAGGGAAGATGATCACCCTGGTGATCATAAGGGGTTCTGGGAAATGTAGTCCCAAGATATTGCACGGACTCCACACATGCCCTGGGCAAATCTCCACATTTGTTCCCTTGCCCTGCCTGTGTCCCTTGGCCTTTCCTTTCCCGGGCCAGGAAGCCATCGCCCCTGTTGCTTTGTCTGTTCCACTGTTCCACAGTCAGGCCTGATGACGAGATGGCATCCCATAGTCTCAGCTCTGCTCTTCGGGGTCACAGTCTCAGAGCCGATCCGCCTCTGCCACTGCAGGCAGAGGACTTGAACATGCTCCTACAAGGGCCTTGAGGTATCTCTTTCTGCCACTGCTTCAAAGATGGCTCCTCTTTATAGCCAGAGGGGTGGTAATGAAAACTAACCAGTCCACCCTATTTGCATGGCCCCACACAATCATTGGGTGGAAGTTTGGGTAGCAGAGCCATTAAGCCAGCAGCCATTCCTACCACAGTGATAAGTGAAACTGTTGGGAAGGTAGAGTTAAGACGGGGGAAGGGGAGTATACACATCTTGTAGAAGACACGTGGATTTCCATTTCTGTTAGTAGAAATGACTAACAACACTTACATGTACCCCATGAGGAGAACATGCCTGGCACTATGCTCCCAATAGGGCACATTGATCCTAGTTTCTGTACCGCCCGTGAGGACCCAGGCCAAGAGCCATAGACTACTGGGACATTGAATCCTGAGTTTTGGAGGTATACAACATACTCCAAAGCTATATCAGAGAAATGTGCTGTAGAAACCCCACTAGGTGAACAAGGCTCTACCTCAAATGCACCTGTAACCCAGGGACTTATGGCTGAAAGCACATGGTGTGTGAAGAAGCAGAAGATACCTATGTGTTGGTAGGTGGATTACCATTTACTTATTATTCAAGGCCCTACTTGCTGTATGAAAATATTGTCTTCTTCTGGCAGATCTGCATCTGACATTGCCATTGAATATTATTCTAAGTTTTTCCTGACCACCAACTCTCACTGTTTGTGTAAATAGTAACCAGTCATGTAAGGATTTAATCTGTATAAATCTATAATCCATGTAATCGTTACTTGTAGTTCGCCTACACTTACTTAATCTCCTTTTCTCAATTGTGTCTTAAATGCATTCTCATGGGCTAAATCAATGACACTTCTAACCAGAGAGGCACATTTGCTTATTGCTCAAGATTTTATTTCCCTCTTCACATCTTTTTTTTTCCCACTTAAAAAAAATTTTTTTATTAAATACTTTTATTGGGGGCTCTTACATCTCTTATCACAATCCATCCATTCATCCATTCTGTCAAGCACATTTGTACATATGTTGCCATCATCATTTTCATAATTCATCTTTAAGTTGTTTATCATTAAGAAATGGGTATATTCCTGACTTTTATTAATTGTACATTGTATGGTCTTTCTGAACTTATTTGTTGTAGTAGGATTTGTGTGTGTGTGTGTGTGTGTGTGCACATCTAAATTCCTTAAGATGTTCTACATATAGCCATGTCATCTGCATGTAAAGAAGACAGTTTTATTTTCATTCTGGATGCTTTTTATTTCCTGTTCTTGCCAGATTGGACCTAGACTACAATGCACTTCCTCCAAGACGCTGTGGCAGAGAAGTAGTTAGAACTGACCCCCTTGCTTTGTTCCCAGTCTGTGGGAGAATGGATTTGGTCTTTCAACATTTAGTATGATCTGATGACACTAAATGGATTTGGTCTTTCAACATTTAGTATGATCTGAAGTCCCACATACCACTGTGGGATCTGAGAAAATTAAACTCCAAAGTATGCACTTTACTTGGGCACCCTAGCTGGGTGAAGAACATTGAATATGGTACTAATACAAGACTCTTAGTAACATCGGGATTTGATGGAAATGTCATTATTTGGGACACTAACAGGTCTGTGATTAGGAGACCAAGTCAGAGTGGTGAACAATTGACTTAAATATGGTGAACAGACTGCGTGCTCTCTCCTTTTGTATTGTTTGTAAGGACTGGGGAAAACCATTGTGTGGTTCCATCTTTTGTTACTACACTTTGTCGTATTTTACTGATAAAAGCTTTGGAGGCCATTATATGGATGGGAAGGAGATGTATACTTAATGAAGAAAACTGGCTTATAAATTGAATGTAGAGGATTTAATGAAAAATATTTTTGTTATTTTCTTTGTGGGATGTTTTCATTTTAATCCCTCTTTACACCTTTAAAGTGATGTAACACAAGAATGTTACATTGAGGGATCAGGAGTGCCTGAACCAAACCATTGTATTTTCAGTTGCCTCAGATGCATGTGAACGTTAGATACGGAATAAGGAAGACCAAAGAAGAATCAGTGCATTTGCATGATGGTGCTGGTGGGGAATATTGAAAGCACTACGGCCTGCCAAAAGAACAAGCAAATCTGATTTGAAACAAGTACAGCCAGAACACTCCTTAGAAGCAAAGGTGGTGGAGCTTCATCTCATGGACTTTGGACATGTCAGGGGAGACCAGTCTCTGGAGAAGGATATCATGCTTGGTAAAATAGTGGGATGGCAAAAAAGAGAAAAACCTTGAACAAGGTGGATGGACAGAGTGGCTGCATCAATGGGCTCCAATATAAGGACAATTGGGAGGATGGCACAGGACTAGACAGTGTTTGTTCTGTTGTACACATGAGTGCTATGAGTCAGAACCTAACAATAGCTATTTTATATCCATTCTCTTAAAATGTCAGCTCTCATTGAAAGGCTATTTGTGGTGGGAGCATTTTCATTTTATGTCTATGAAATTGCTATCCTCAGAAGTCGCTCTTAGGGTCTTTGCCAGAATCAAACGAGAGCTCAGATGTCGAAGGGCTTTGAAGACTAATGAGGATTTATAATAACTACTACAAAGATGTTTTTTATTGAGGATCTTAATTTGGCAAATAATTCTTATAATATTGGCTAACTTTTTCTCTCTGATTTAGAAACATGCTTCTTTTGATCCAGTGGTACATAAGAGCTTTCATGGTGGTGAAGAACCAGCCCTGATGAGGCTGGTGAAGAACCAGCCCTGAGGAGGCTCTTCTTCAAGAGCAAGCCTCCTGTTCAATCAGCCAGACTGGGAAAGAAGATGGCTAGACTGAAGGAAGTGTGTGTGTGTGTGTGTGATTGTGGAAAGCCTTGGTGAAATCTGAATATCAGAAGAAGGAACTAAAAACAAAACAAGTCTTCATCCACAAAAAGAATGACTTCTTTCCTCAGCAGGCTCTAGGTGGCCCTGTCACTTGTTGTTTACATTTTTAATAAGATTCCCTTGTTTTTCAGGTAGTGCTGGCTTGTTATAAAAAGTAGAGAAATATGTTTTCAAGCACCATAGACTTTTATCAAATGCAGACTATCGTAGGCTGGATTCTCTAGAGGTGCAAAAACAGTGAAACATATCAGATAGATAGATAGATAGATAGATAGATAGATAGATAGATAGATAGATAGATAGATAGAGATTTATTCTAATGAAATAGCTTACACAGTTGTAGAGGCTGGAATGTTCCGACCCATGGGTCAGATGTTAGGCTGATGTAGCTTTTACTGATGTGTTCATTCATACCCCTATACTGATAAATTCCAAATCAGTAGGTCAGCTGGCAGGCTTCTGGCTGCAGAGGAGAATGAATTCAAGGTCAGCAGGGAAGATGGGAAGGTTGCTGATGACCTCAGGCTCAGCAAGTTACATGGGAGGTCACTAGCTCAGGCTCAAAGAACTGGAGGTCAGATGATGAGTCAGATGTAGCACCCAGACCCGGCAAAAAGCAAGTAAGCTTTGCCAAAGAATCCATGAATTTTGGAAGCAGATTATACCCCTGAAGAAACTCCCCCTAAATTGACTGGCTGCATATAGCAGATCTTATTGTAGAGGTTGATTATATTATAGTATATCTCAGCCTGGGGTATGAGAACATCTTATTTGCCAAGCCACGAATCCTGGCCAGCCAAGTTGACATGCAGACAATGGAAACACGTACAAAGGATTTCTCACATTCAAGAGACTTATTGGCAGTGCATCTCTTAAAAAGGAACAATAGGGTGGACTGTTCTATAGAGAGGCACTGTCACCTATCACGTAGGTGAAGGAACTCGGAGTTTCTAATTTTAAGTCTGCATATTATCCCTGATTCGTAATCAAATTGACAGGATTTCGTCAGGTCCTCTGGAAAGCGTTACTGCAATCTTCAGAATTATTGCAGTGTGCTTCCAGTTGGTCTTTCTGATTTGGATCTCCCTGCTTCTCTTTCCCTCATCCAATTTGCCTAACTAATGGATTGAGTTTCTTAACTCTTTTGTGAGTGGGGCTTAGTACCCACCCATATTTCTGACTCTGGGGTTTAGTGGGACCTATGATAACATTTTCAGTGAGCCCGGCTAGCTGCATGAATCTGAAGAGACAGGCCTTGTCCCACCATCCAAAGAAACAGAGAGCCTTTGAGACATATAGGTCCCACTAATTATATCAAATCTAATAATCTCAAAATTTTTATTCATTTTATTCAAAAAGCCTTCCGCTAATGAGGACACATGGTTCCAACAAAATCCTTGTAAGGGTTAAATCTTGAATGGTGCCATTTGGTCTTGACTCTGTAGCAAACCAGTTTGAGAAGTATTAAGAGATATAGAACTATAGAGACCTTTATCGCAGATATTTTGATTAACAAGGCCCGTATGAAGCCCAAAGGAGCACTGGAAGAGTAATAGTTAAGTCTGGGCTACATAATAAAAGTTCTCTCTGGGGAACAAGGGCTGCCTGGCGAAGCAAACTCCAGGACAAACCCAGGTAGGCTGAGATGAGGGAGGTTTGCCTCAGTTCAAATCATAGGTGTAATTAACAAGTTGGCAGAGCCCTGAAAAATTTTATCATAATTTATTTTACTGAAGAACAGAACTACAATCCAAAAGATCCAAGCAACAGACTTCTCTAAAACCATCCACTTACTCCAAATACCAGCAAAGCTGAATAAACACATTCTAATCACCACAGTGAGCATAAGAATGAATAACGGCAATGGAGGAAGAGACCGTCATAGCGGTAAACTGCCGTGCCATTCCTCAGCTGGCCCCAGATCCTGCTGTCATGCTTAATGACAGCATCAGTGACCCTCAGTGAAAGTGCTCATCGTTCGGTGATGGTGACACGTCTCAGACCCATTGCCGAATGGAAGGGAGCAAATTATTGCTCTGCTTGTCAACATGGATGAACTGAGATATCACATGTCTTCATTCTTTTCTACACATTCAAAGCTTCTCCGATTTGCATCATTCCTCCCTAAATGCCTTGACTTTATTATTATTATTAAGCTCCTCTCTCTAAGGTGCCTGAAGAAGTTGGAATTTACTGTTCCCTTCCCTTTGCCTGCCCTCAGTAGACCTCAGCGGTTGGACATCAGGGCATTCTCATGCTAGAAATGAGCCAGAGGCCAAGAGCCCAGATTTTCAACACCTTCTCTGCTCTTGATCTAATTGAGACCGTTTTTAAAAAGGCAAGTGGATAGTTAACAAAATGTTCAAACTGGATTATTATGGGAAATGTATAAGGTCTGGAGATAGGCAATGAAGAAATACATGAACTTATAGTCCAAGGAGCTCTTCAGCCAACTAAGGACTTGCTCATAATGCGCACTTGGCACTCAGTGGATCACTGCGAGGTTGGCATTTCAAACGGATAAGCCAATCCATGGGAGAAAGATGAGGCTCTCTGCTGCCATCTTTACAGCTGGGTCCCTCTCAGCTGAAATCAGCTCAGTGCCAAGGTGTTTCATTTTGCTGGCCACAAAAGAGGCTTTATCTGAATTCTCATGGAGGCCTAAATTCAAAGATGGACTGTCATCAATTGAGTCTAACCCTGGGTGCGGACCCTAGTGGGTTACACTTCGGGCTGTGAACAAGATTAGTAGTTCAAACCCACCAGCTGCTCCTCTAGAGAAAGATGAGACTTTCTTCTCCCATGATTTACAGCCTCAGAAAGCTACAGGGCCAGTTCTCTGTCCACAGAGCCACTAGGTTTGCCAGTGGCTTGATGTCAGTAAGTTTTCGTTGTTGTTGTTTTTAAGTTGTTGCTTAACCCTAGTGGTAATGCCATGGTAATCATTGGGTTACTAACCACAAGGTTGGTGCTTCAAACTCCTTAGCCACTCCATGGGAAAAGATGGGGCTGTCTGATTTCATAAAGATTTACTGCCTTGGAAACCCCGTATAGCAGTGGTTCTCACCTTGTGGGTCGTGACCCCTTTGGGGGTCCGAAGGACCCTGTCACAAGGGTTGCCTGATTTATAACAGTAGAAAATTATAGTGATGAAGTAGCAATGAAAATAACTTTATGGTTGGGGTCACCACCACATGAGGAACTGTATGAAAGGGTCGCGGCATGAGAGAGGTTGAGAACCACTGCTATATAGAGTTGCAATGAGTTGGAATCAGCTCGATGGCAGTGGGTTTGGGGGAGTTTAATCTTTACATAAGCAGACAGCCCCATGTTTCTTCCAGGCAGCAACTGATGAGTTCAAACTGGCGACCTTCTGATTAGAAGCCCAGCTCTTAACCCACGGCCCACCAGGGTCCCTTGGAGACCAAATTAGAAGAGTAAAAAGATCTTTTTATAGCAAAAGGCAATTAGCCTTTTCTTTTTTTTTAAATTGGTTTTATTAGGGGCTCATACAACTCTTATCACAATCCATACATACATCAATTGTGTAAAGGACATTTGTACATTCATTGCCCTCATCATTCTCAAAACATCCGCTCTCCACTTAAGCCCCTGGCATCAGGTCCTCATTTTCCC
>NW_022103902.1:8982074-8995603 GCF_000313985.2 Echinops telfairi | reverse complement strand
ATTCCCTGTGTTTCCAGTTCCTATCTGTACCAGTGTACATCCTCTGGTCTAGCCAGACTTGCAAGGTAGAATTGGGATCATGATAGTGGGTCGGGGTGGGGAAGCATTTTGGAAGCAGAGGAAAGTTGTATTTCTTGTCATTGCTACATCGTACCCTGACTGGCTCATCTCCTCCCGGAGACCCCTCTCCATCCTGCTCCATCAGTGTAGCTAGATGTGGGTTGTCAACAGGAATGTCTCTCAGAGAGAATGTGTGTCCTGCCTCCAGGGAGGAAGACAGGAGTTCCCAGAATCCTCAGAAGATGGTTATGACCACACAGATGCTTCAATGGCTATGACTTGATTGAAAGGCTAGGCTCCACCCCTTCACTCAAGTTGACAGGGGATTATGTAACTGCTACAAAAAGCAAGAAGATAGAAGGAGACCTACTGCCACCAAGAAAGAAGAACCAGGAATGTCCTTTGGACTCAGGGCCCCTACTGGGAATCCCTTAGAACCAGGAGACACACACAGAGAATACCTTCCTTTAGAGCCAGCACTCTGCATTTGGACATCTAGCCCCTTAAACGTCAAGATAATATATATCTGTTTATTAAAGCTCCCTACTTATAAGATGGTGTCCAGGTAGATTTACCCACCTGGCACTCCTGCTGCCAGACCAGAAAATTAAGAGGTATGGAGACCAAGACTGGGAGGCTAAGTGCTAAGTATAGAATAAGTATACTAGGGTCCAGCCCAGACCTCCCCCTCCCCTTTAAAAAATTTTCACTCACAAGGCAAATCGAGAATGCACTGAAACTCTTTTGGTTCATTGCGCCAGCTTGCAGGTTCTGCTGGCCCTGAGGCCCTCCCTGGGCCCTAGCCCCACAGTGAGCAGTGATTACCCCAGAGTGCTGTCTCCACCCCGCACTCCCCACCTCATTCACTATGATAAGATTTTTTTGTTCTGATGATGCCTTACACCTGATCCCTTCGACACCTCGTGATCGCACCGGCTGGTGTGCTTCCTCCATGTGGGCTTTCTTGCTTCTGAGCTAAATGGCTGCTTGTTTACCTTCAAGCCTTTAAGACCCCAGATGCTATACCTTTTGATAGCTGGACTCCGTCAGCTTTCTTCACCGCATTTGCTTATGCACCCATTTGTCTTCAGTGATTGTATCATGGAGGTGAGCACACAATATGATTTTTTGTTCTTTGATGCCTGATAACTGATCCCTTCGGCCCCTCGTGATCACACAGGCTTCTTCCATGCGGCATTTGTTGCTTCTGAGCTAGATGGCTGCTTGTTTACCTTCAAGCCTTTAAGACCCCAGATGCTATATCTTTTGATAGCTGGGCACCATCAGCTTTCTTCACCACATTTGCTTATGCACCCATTTGTCTTCAGTGGTTGTGTCGGGAAGGTGAGCATCATAGAATGCCAATTTACTAGAAGAAAGTATTCTTGTAATGAGGGAATACTTGAGTGGAGGAGGTGGGTTTGGGAGGCCTGGTAGGGCATGAGCAAGGGTAATGTAACAAAGCGGTATTGCTGAAACCTTGGTGGGGACTGAGCATGATAGTGGGACAAAAGGAAAGTCAAGGGAAATAAGGAAAGAGCTGGGAGGCAAAGGGAAAGGGCATTTATAGAGGTCTAGATGTACATATGCAAATATATTTATATATGAGGATGGGGAAATAGGTCTATGTGCATATATTTATAGGTTTAGTATTAAGGTAGCAGAATCAGCCTTTTTTTATTTGAGTTAAATGAAATCATATTTTGTTCTCTACGTGTGTAACTTGTGGAGTTACTGCTGGCAGAACCACTACAGAGGAAAAAATTGTCAGATAGCATAGTGAAATCTATCCGGTGACTTGCAAGTAACCTTAAGAATTCTAAATTCAGTCTATGAACAACAATAACAATACAGCTCAGAGTTCTCTATCTGCATGTACAAATAGACATGAGAGCTTCCAAAAACTGTGTGGAAAATTTTAGCTATCTTTTAATTCCATTTTCTTATGAACTTTTTGAAGGCCCTTCACAAATATGTGTGTGTGTATACACAATAAGTATATTCAGGGTATTTAATAATATTATAAAAGACCATATTTTGAGCAGTTATCCACCTCAAACTAAGTGCCATAGGGATGCTTCTCGAGCTGTGATTTAAGCACCTCACCGCTGATTTGGGGAGGCATATTATGTCCTTCAGGCCACCAAGATCGGATTAAGTGCTTTAGAAGAGGTAATCCAATCTACTGAATGGGCCTGAAAGATTGAACGCACCTCCAAACACAAGCAGCTCTTCCACTGCTCAACAATAGGATCAGGGAGCTGGGAATATTATTTCAGCTGCTTAGGAATGGTAGGTGAAAATGCTGGGCAGAGGGCAGGCAATTATCTCTTTGCTGTGTGTTAAGCAGCATTCTCGCCTAGCTGATAAATTACTTCCAGCTGTTGGCCACAATTTTCTCCTCATCATGGCAGGAGCAAGAGACCCTGGCAAACGGTGAAGAGCAGTGTGAGACGCTGATTAAATCCAAGATCCAGCTGGAGGCCAGAGTCAAGGAGCTGTCTGAGCGGGTGGAGGAAGAAGTGGAGATAAATTCTGAGCTGACTGCCAGGAGGTGGAAACTGGAAGATGAATGTGCAGATTTGAAGAAAGAAATCAATGACCTGGAAACAATATTGGTGAAGTCAGGGAAGGAGCCGTGTACTACGGAGATGCTGTTTCTATAATGTGTGCAAGGCCTCGATGCCTGAATTCTACCCGCAGATTTGGTAGCAGTCTTTTCTTTGTTTAGATTAGTGAACAGGTGACCTGCGGGGGGGAGGGGGGGCGGGGAGTATGACCCACGTAAAATTCAGGGTCTGATAAACTGTGTTATCCCAATTCGAATTTCTAGTTTGAAGTTACAGCACACCACTTAATCTCCCCTATGAAACATTTTCATTTGCTCCAATCTTATTGCATCTGAAATCTAATAGAAAGAATGAAATACTTTCATCATGGGCTCTAAGTACATCTCTTTTTACCACTGCATTATTTTTTTTGGATGGAGAGCAGACATTTACAGTTTATGAAAAGGTGATTTGTTTCTGAAGCCCAAACTCTGTTCATTAGATTGGAATTTGACCTTGATGATATCACTTTGAGTTCAGTTACAGATTTTTGTTTGTATTAATTCATGTGTCTGTATGTGGATTGATGGTAACTGAGGCGTATGTATCAAATCTCTGACAAATAATGATGCTGCAAAGTGACACTCATTTTAGCAGAAGATGACCATATATACTCGTGTTATAGGCCGAGTTTTTCAGCACATTTTTAATGCAGTTACTGTGGTAAAATTAGGTGCCTCGGCTGATATTCGGGTGGGCTTATACTCAAGTACATATGGTAGACAAGGACATCTGTGCCATGGATTCCCTTTCATAAAACCCAAGCAGGCCTGCTATATCCTGTGCCCACGATTGTCCACACTATCAGGTAGAACCCTTCTTTAACTTTCTCAGGACACTGAGGCACAAGATCAGTATATGCCTCCTGAATCTTAGGGAATTACCTATGCTGTTGTTGGTAACTGCTGCTGATTTGCCCCCCTACTCTTGGTCACCCCGTGCAGAGTGTGATGTCCACAAAGCTTTCCCTGATGGGCTTTCGAAACAGATCTCCAGGCCTTTCTTCCAAGGCACGTCTGAGTGAATTCAAAACTGAGCACAAGCCGATAGAGTGCATTGGAAAGTGGGCCAGCGCAGATGCAGTGAGTTTAAAATTAAACACCTTATCCTTTGTTCTCCCTTTTGACCTATTTTAAATTTGTTCTTATTTGTATTATTTGCTGCTTTCATTTTGACTGATGTTTTTCTCTGTTTCATTTTGTTATTGTTGTGGGGATTTTTTGTTTGCTTGTTTTTGCATGTTTTCCCCAGGATAGGTAAGCCCATGGAGACAGTAACTGGCTTAATAGTTTCTTAGGGTTATGACAGGGGAGGTTGGGTAGAAATGGGGACCTGATAATAAGGAGGACAAGAAAGAAAAAAGCGTTCTAAAATGTGGGGGGAGGTCAGATGCTTACAGGCATCCTCCCTGAGGGTGAACAGTTGCCAGACTGCAGTGGGCCCCACTCCCTGCTGTTAAGGAAGATGGACAGGCCTGCAGGTCCCTGTAGGTGGAGTTCACACCCTACTGATATTGGTCTCTATCAGTTGAGCCAAGAACCGGTAAAACCGGCTCTGTGACATCCAAAGTTGAGCTGCCATCCTAAATCTAGGATCCGCCCATCTTGTCACATGTATACCCCCAATCCCTCCTCTTCCTATTTCATGTATGCCTCTATACCACCTCCTTCCATGACTGTATAACCTATAGTGCAACCCCTTCCTGTGATGCATGTCTTTACCTGTAATTAGTGGGCTTGCACGCCCCCCAAAGGTATATAGGCCTAGGTTAGCAATAGAGACCTCTCTCTCCCTCCCTGGCCTCTCCTTGGCTCCCTCTTTCTCTGTTTCCCTTTCCCCTTGTCCTCCTTCCCTTCCCTCTCTCTCCACATGGACCACCAAGTGGGGCTGAGGTGAGCATGCTACTATGAAATGTGTCTGACTCCATTATTTCAATATCTCTCTCTTCTATCTCTCATGCTCTCTATGACTTTACTATAATCTTTATTTATTATCGCTGTACAATTGCGCCTACTGGACCCGTAATGATGTGCTAGGGGCTGGCTTCCCCTTGCACTAAAATTGATTGTGGTGATGATTGCACAACTCTTTTAAATACGCTTAAACACTGAATTGTATATGTGAACTATATGTCAATAAAACTGTTTGAAAAATACCAACTGAGCACATTAAATATTTTCACCACTTGGGAATTCCAAATTACCTTCAATAGTTTTGTGATTATACAGTAATATGTATGACACACACTTAAAACTGGCCATTCATAAGTTACAACTGTATTAATAATACCTAGTGTATTAGTCTGGGTACTTTGAAAAACAAATCCACAGAAACTCATGTATAAGAGAGTTTTATATGAAAGATAAGTACCCATCAAGAAAACATCCCAACCCAGTGCTGCCCAAGCCCACAAGTCCAACATTAACCCATTAACCCATATGTCCGACACCAATCCACAAAGTCCTCCTCCATCTCACAAAACAGATGCAATGATTCTGACTGCAGGAGGAAAGCCGAGTCAGTGGACGTGTAAGCATCTCAGCGCTGACAGGGGTCTCCACACGGCTGCTCCAGCATCCGGGGCTGCATCGGGGTAGGTCCATGTGGCTTCTCCTCAGGGATGTCTCCCAGGAAGTGAGTCTTGCCAGCTGAAGCAGGGAACTGGCTAAGGCAGCTGCACCCTGGTCTGACTATCAGAAAGCAAGAGACCTGAGAACTAGAAAGGCAAGGCTCACTGAGCCATCTATCCCTCCGCCCATCAATTAACCCCACATGTGTTTATTGACTAGGTTGGCACAGTAAACTAACTACCTCACCTAGTTAACCAGAACAAGCCAACCCATGCCCATGACAGATAATTTGTATGTGTGTGGGGGTGGGTGTTGGGTTGGGGGGGGGTGTTTATGAGAAAAATTGGATTTAGATATTCTTTAGAATTTATCAGGAATTGGACGAAATGTGTCCCTCTCTGGCGGTGGATACCCGATGACGCTTTGTCGTAGGAAGCAAAGAAGGCAGTCCTTAGCACCATGCCCAGCGCTAGTGGCTCTAACAGCCTTCCCTGTCTTATTCCCACAGGTCAAGAGCCTGACTGAGAAACTAGAGTCTATACATTCAGATACCGGGCAAACTTGAGAGAGCAAGGGGGTCCGTCAGCAGACCCAGAGTGTCCTACAGGTAGAGGAGGGGAAACGCAGTGACCTGAGCAGAGGAAGGTTGACATTGAATGAGCAAATTGAGGAGGTATACTTAGTGATATATCTAGCTAGCTAAAGCTGGTGCCTATGCATGGATCACAGGACCCTGCAGGCTGGAAACCTTTCCAGACAGCCAGCCTCATGTTTCTCCCATGCCACTGCTGGTAGGTTTGAGTTACTGACTTGTCAGTTAGCCCCCGGGGCTCCTCATCTAACTAGCTAGTTCTATGTACTCATCGACATGTATGCACATTTCCCAATTTTAGTTCGTTAACTTATTTGGGTGGTTTTAGGAAAACATGCTAGCATAGCTTGTTTCCTCTCATTAGTCAGACAGAGAGCCCCCGTCCTACCCCCCTCCACCAAGTGTCCTTTGACTCTCTATCGGAAAAGACAGCTCCAGCTCACCCTCTGTCACGTACACATTTTAAATGTCACTTCATGTCACCCTTGGAGGTGGAGGAGGAATGCTGAGATGTCTGGTACAGGGTGATCTTTCAACATGCCTGACATTCCCCTTCAACTCACCAAACATCTGGTAGTTTGACCCACTGATATGTTGATAGCCTATTAAACACTGGGGTTTGAGGGAATCTTTTATAGCCTCTGTTTTGTCTCCAGTGATGTGTTTGTAGTGGAAGGTATGCAAGGCATAAGCTGTCTTCTTCCCCCACTAATGGAAAAATACTTGTAAGATTCCAAAGATGGTGTCCCTATTATGCCTTCCCAAACCCTGTGAGATAACGCTGTTTCAGACCAGCCTGAGTGAATGCGTTTATCATCCTTCCCTTTTGTCCTCCAGAGCGGATCGCGTCTATATTCATTCTTATTTTCCTCTGAAGTTTAGCCTTAATAAAATTGCTAGCAAGGATGGTCAGGTTTTATTTGGACCATTTTCTACTCTCTCCTACTGCTTCTCTTGCTTACCTATTACTGATTGCATTTCCTTTCTTATTTATACTGATTACCTATCTCCCAAAGCTTCAAGATGAGGATTTATGACTGTGCATGTTTGTGCATGCTTGCACACACATACTCACTCGCTCTCTCCTGAAATTTACCTACTTTCATGTTTTTACATCATCCTTTCAGAAATATTCCACTCACTTGAATTTCGTGCCTTTTGCTGTTGCCAGAAAATATCTTCCAGGGCTGAAAAGTAAGCAGTAATGAGAAGAAGCTCTATTGTAACTGCTATGGAGCTGTCTCCTAAGCTATCACTCCAAACAGAACTGGAATGTTCCTACCACTTTGGTGGGGCACCGGTCTGTGACGTGATGTTACAGGCAGGATGCGATTCCCAAGATGGTGAAGGAGAAGTGGAAATCCTACCATGTGAGATAACTTTGGAAGGAATAACTATCTGATGTGTTAGAGACATGTTTGGCCTGCACCAAACCCAGGGAAGCAGTTAAATATTCACAGTGGTCACATGGAGACACATTTGTTTGGTGCTGCTCCAGGGGCAGAGCTTGGGCAGAATTCACAGAGGGCATTTGGCTTCTTCTGAAGAAGCACTCCCAAAGAAATGGACTTAGCCACCCGTGAAATGAGCTGCCCTGTGAAGAAGTGAACTTCCCTTTACCGGAAAGTGATCAAACGAGAGCTCATGGGACATTTATTGTTGGCTCTTTCCTAGGACAAAATGCATATTCCATAATCTTTAAACTTTTCTTCTACCGCTGTGATTGCAGCTTCTTTTGTTAGCCTATTGATGCACGGGCTATTTATTTAAGAGCATCTATCTAACGAGACATCATTTACAAAACTCGGTGCTCGTATTCTTCTTTTCCCAGAGTAGTGTTTAATGAACACATCCACTGAAGTATAAACTTTACCTATTTATTTGGCTAAATAACCTCTCCTCTCGTCAGCCTGAGCATGCCCTTGAGCAGGAGAGGAGAGCGAGAATGAACTGTGAGAGGGAACAGTGGAAACCGGAGGGCCCTTTAAAGCAGAACCAGGCACGTATGGAGAAGCTAGAGAGCAGTCAGTTGCAACTAGCAGAAACACAGAGGAAGGAAGTCACCGCTCTGCTGACGTGAGAGTCCTGGGAAACTGATACGAGCCTTGGAAGGAACAGCTCTGTAATTTCATTTATCCAGAACCACATAGTAAAGCCCCAAAGAGCAGGGTAACAAAGCAGGATATGATCCCACCCACCCCCACCCACACACACACACCCGGGCTTGATTATATTATTGTAAATAAGAGAGTAAATTTAGAAGGGATATAACTAAACACCCTCTGACTGGCAGATGTGGATAAAATATGTAAGGCATACAAGATACGAATCATTATTAGGGAGTGGGAAGTGAAGGTTACAAACCAGAAGACTAAAAACAGCTCATTATGTTACTCATCATAAGCACAATAGCATACTAAGTCTTGAAATTGCTTTTCGTGTAAAATCTGATCACTTAAGTATGAGGGGGTGCTCAAAAGAAACGGAAAAAAGGCTCCACTGAGCGGAGCTTTCGTAGTGTGCATTTCTCCTGGTGAGCGAACATCAAGCAACTCTCCCTGAGTTAGTGCACCCAGAGGCATTGCCTGGAAAGGTTCTCTCTGGTCACAGTGCATTGTTTCATAAAAGCAGTTTTGCTCAAACCTCGTTTGTTGTGATGGCCAATTTAAGAGAACAGTGTGCGGCTGTGAAATTTTGTTTCTTGCTCAGGAAAAAATGCCACAGAACTGTTGTGATGTTGAACACAGCTTGCAAGGACAGTGCTATGGGAAAACCTCAAGCGTCTGAGTGGTTTTCTGAATGTGCTGGATATCCATCAGCTTCCTGAACAGACAAAATGTTGAAAAAATGTATGCACTTGTGCTCGAAGAGCGACCGTAGATCACTGAAGAGATGGGGAAGTCTTCTGGACTACCTTGGAGCTCGGTTCAGTGAATTTCAACGGACTATGAGAAGGTTTGCTGAAAAATGTTTGCCTTGGGTCCTGACTGACCAGGAAAGATTGTCTAGTAGAAAGATGCTGTGCTTTGAAAGAACAGCTCCGAAGAGACCCAGACTTTTCCGCCAAGGTCATTACTGCTGACGAGACATTGTGCTACTTTCATGACCCCGAAAGCAAACATCAATCCAGCCAGTGGAAGATGCCATAGTTACCTCACCCCCCAAAAGATCATCAAGTGAAATCAAAGATCAAAATGATGCTCTTTTTTTTTTTTAAATGAGGGGATATTGTATTTGGAGTTTGTTCCACCAGGTCAGACGGTTAATCAAGCATTCTATTTAGAGGTTCTGAAAAGATTGCGTAACCGTGTGTAACAAAACAGGCCTGATTTGTGGCAGACGGGTTACTAATTTTGCCACCACGACAATGCACCTGCTCATGCAGCCATCTCAGCGCACCAGATTTTGGCAAAAAAATCCCAGCATGTCTCGCTTGCCCCATGCACCTTACTCACCTGTCGTCAGTCCCTGCGACTTCTTTTTGTTTCTGTGAATGATGGGGGACATGAAAGGACAGCAATTTGATGACGTAGAAGAAGTGAAGGAAAAACGAGGTGCATGCTGTTAGCCATCCAATCAGATGAGTTTGAAAAATGTTTTAAGAATGGAATCACAAATTCAAAAAATGTATTAAATGTAATGGAGAGTACATGGAAGGTGATAAGGTTGTTTTGTGAGAAAGTTTAAATACATGACTTTAAAGAAAAAAGTCCATTTGGGGGGGGTACCCCCTAGTTCTTGTTTGTCACACACAATTTCATTAATATTGCATCTGTGGTTAAGTAATTTACTACATAAATATTAAAACTTAAAGCTGGGGGAGTACCCCCTAGTACTCGTTTGTCACACACAAGTTCATTAATATTGCATTTGTGGTTACGTAATTTACTGCATAAATATTAAAACTTAAAGCTGAAAGCAAACATGACTAATTAACATTAGTGCAACTTTCAATTCACATGGATTCTTTAGAAGTCAAAGCACCCCAAGAAAGGTGCCCCTGCTTTCACCACTTGGTGCAGTGGATGATGTCTCGCTTAGTCTTTTTTTCTGTTATGCTCAACGGCTTTTCATCTGAAGTTTTAAGGTTATTTAGAACAGATCCAATAGACAGAGAACACCCTTGAGGTCCCAGGGTGAGATAAGCTGGGGGGATATAAATGAGGGGGGTGCACAGAGGAAAAGCTATCAGTTAAGCAGATATGAGGGTCTGGCTTGTGTTTATGTTTTGCCATTTTACCTTGTCTTCTTGGTGAATAACCTTATGAATATAATAAAAGAGTGCAAGGCAAAACTATGGAGTTTCCTTAGCATCCAATTTTGAAAATTGTGTTTCAGCTCAGAGAGAAAATGGTCCTTGAAGCTCGAATCGGACAAAAATTTAGAGTTCTGGTATGTAAAGAATTCTGTTTTCAAGAAGTTGAAACTTTTTTTGTGAAACTCTTTTTGCTTAAATGTACCTCTGTAAATATACGAACATTTAGCATACGATAAAAGTGACTTTTCAAGTTTGCGAGGACAAGCTAAAATCCTTAATGAATAGACTTGGGAATGTTAAAAAAACACTGTCATCGGGTTGGAATCAACTCATTCACAGAAGTCCTATGGGATAGAGTAGAACTGAGGCTGTAAATCTTTATAGGAGTGGAAACTTCATCTTTCTCTTGCAGAGTGATTGATGGGTTTTGAACAGCTGACCTAGTGGTCAGCAGTCCAATATATGTGAAACCCACGATGCCACATACAGACCTGTAAGTACTTAGAAAAACAAGTGTCTGCAAGAGCACACATCCAAGTCCTAACTGCAGTGACCGTTAGAGCGGTAACACGAATTGGGTGTAACAGCCGAGACGATTTCATATATAATGCGTTTTTCAAAAACAGTGGGCCCACGTAAGCATGTACCCATAGATAACACATAAGAACTAAAAAATTAGGTTATACGTCTTGGCATAACGCACCCATACACACATCATGCATATCTTGTGATATTTCCAGAAGTATATCTCGACCTTCTTTGCCTTCATTCAATAGTTATATTCGTATAATAAAGATACAAGTTGTGATTAAGTCATGGATTGAGTTGGGTGTTCCGTGGCACAGTCTAGCTCTGCTGAGGGGAGGTGGCCATTGCCTATGTGCACCTGGATTCTGCAGTGGTGGCTCTGTAGGAAGCTGGGTGGCAGGATGGTGCAGGTGCAGGCACCCACCAACCTGGCCCTACAGGTTAGCTCAGGAGGCCAGCTGAACCCATCTTGACGGAGTGAGAGACACTGGACACGTACACTCTCAAGGTGTTCCTTCGAGCCCGCAGGCCTTGTTGCAGAAGGGAGGTCCCTGCTGACAGTGCAGTGGGATGCAGGAGACTGGGGGACACTAGCCCCCCTTGCGTGAGTAGCCTCTTTTGACTGAAGTCCGCAGGTCTGAGATGCTCTGATTGGAAAAAAGTGATTTAATCCTGCCCTGGAGAAAGAGGTTTGCAGGACAGGGAAGGCATTTTGCCAGTACAGGAGCTGCTTTAGAAACCTGCGGGCGGGCTGGAGAGGGACTACTGCTGGAAACCAAACCTCCATGGTAAGCGAGCACCAAAATGAAGATGTAACACTCAATCTGTTAGATGGGGGAAGGGAGAGTTAAGTTGAAGTCAGAAACGTGAAAAACAATGGTACAACATGGTTATGAACAGAACATACGTGGGGTTGCCTGGTAGGTGAAAATGAGTGGGTGTGTTATTTGTTTAAAGAGGTGGCTACAGCAATAGCTAATTTTTTACCAATGAGAACATATTCATGCATTGTTTCTGCAATTGAAAAATGTTCAAAGAAAACATTATGATTATGAACAATTCTTGATATCACTTCCCACCAGGAGAGAATTCTAAATGAATCAGCTAAGTTAAAAGGTGGCAAATGAGAAAGGGTTGGGGGCTCAGATTCAGAAGATGGTTCAAGAGCTTCAGCTAATCACTTCTACTTATGTGCCTCTACCTGTATTTACGTGAGGATTGGTGCTTCAGTGGGTAGATGTTCTTCCAGCCATAAACAGAAGAGCAAAAGCCCCGAGGTGAAGGGGTTAAGTTGTGGCTTTCCGATCTCTGCCTATCACTTACTAGGTGTGTGAGTCTGGGAAAATGAAAGTGTAAACTTGCACTTCCTTATCACTAGGAGAGTGCAAAATGAATCCCTGACTTGTTAAATGTGTGCTGTGCTAACATCCCTACACGTCGTTCTTTCATTCATTAATCCTCCCTACAAGCTTTGACCTCGTATTGTGCACAGAAAGATTACCCACGACTCTATTTATATACCATGAACTCTCCATGAAGAAGGTCTAAGAATCTTCCATGCTAATGCCTTAGGAGAATTAAATGAAAATTCTAGGCACAGAAACAAGTCTAGTAAATAAAATCACATGGCAACTATTTTATTACAAAGTTTATGTCAGAGCTTCATTCCAGGAATGTTTTTTACCGAATTCTCTTTCAACTGAGGTTTTACTAACCACCAGATTCCACTTTGTGAGTCTCAAGTTTAAAGCAGAGGAACTGTTTTCTACTGAATTTTCATTAGTAGCAGACATTTTTTATAAAATACACTTATTGTGAAGTGAAAACTAAAAGCATGGTGCATGCTAGAAGTTTAGTTTTTGCGATGATTTTCCTTTTGAGATAGTTATGCTGAAAGCCAGTTAAGATCTGTAGCTATTTGTAGTCTCAAAGCAGTATGTTATAGTTGATAGATATTTTGTGTGTATGCACACACACACACACACACACATATGCACAAATCAAACCCACTGCCATTGAGCCAATACAGACTTACAGCATTTCTGAGATTATAAGTTTATATGGGCACACAGATTCATCTTTCTCCTTTGGCACAGCTGGTGGGTTTGAACTTCTGACCTTGCAAATAGCAACACAATGCCTAACCCACAGTGCCACCAGGGCACTTTCTCTCTCTCTCTCTCTCCATGTATATTTGTAAATTCATCCAGATGGATGTGTTTCTCCTTTGGAGCTAAATATTTATCTTACTAAATGTAATCATTACTCATAAGAGTTTTGGAGCTCCTTTCTAACAATTATCTCTTGAGACATTTTGAGCCAAATAAAAAATATCACTCTTTTATGGATAGACTTTCTTTTCAGACACAACATTAATCTCCAAGTGATTACCCATCATATTCTCCAGACTTGGCTTCAAATTACACTTGAATTTATTCAAAATAAAAAAACCCAAGCTTTCACTTTATCTGAAAGAGAACTTATATACTGGAATGACTTTAAATGATGTTATAAGACTTGTTTCCGAATAAATGTTTCAGAAGTGTTTGGCTCAATAACCGTGTTGTTTGGGTAAATGTGTTGAATCCCAAGATAATTAGTCGAACGAATATCATGTTTGTTAGACGTGGAAATGAATATTTTAGCACTCTCCCTATGACACGTCATAGATAGAGTGGCTAGCCTACTTGTTTTGTATGGTCCCGAAATTGTTGTTGTTACTGCCTTCAAATTGGCTTCAACCCATAGTGACCCTATACCCAGCAGAACGAAACAATGCCTGGCTCGGCGCCATCCTCACGATTGTTTGGATTCCCGAGCCCATTGTCGCAGCCACTATGTCAGTCATCTCTTTGAGGGCCTTCCTCTTTTTCACTGACCATGAACTTTACCAAGCGTGATGTCCTTCTCCA
>NW_022103902.1:8979301-8981811 GCF_000313985.2 Echinops telfairi | reverse complement strand
CCACGGTACTTCATGGCCTGACTCCTTCCAACACAGACCCGTTTGCCCTTGTAGCAGCCCACGGTACTTCATGGTGCTCTCTTCTCCAGCACCACCCTTCAGACGCGTCTCTTCTTCTGCGGACGTCCTTATTCAATGTCCAACTTTCACAGGCAGAATAAACTCCGTAAATTAGCTTCCTCTCATGCATAGCACTCTTAATTAATGGGAAGGAAAACATTCTAACACAGATTCGTTTCCTTACGACTGCACCCTAGTCTATTCCTGGGGAACCTGGTGTAGTGGATTAAATATGGGGCTGCTAACTGCCAGGTCCTTGGTTCAAGACCACCAGCTCCTCTGTGAGGGAAAGATAAGATCATCTGTTCCCATAGAGATGCACAGTTTTGGAAACCTGATGGAGCCCTGTTGCTCTGTCCTGTAGGGTCACTATGAGTGGAAATCGACTCAGCAAAGGGGAATCTACTCCTAATTACTGAAGGTAAAGTTAAAGTGCATTAATGACTTTATGTACTATAAGATAATGATGCTATCAGGATTTACAGAGCTATTTGTCTCCCCACTAAAAGGTTTCTGTGCTCTGAAACTTCTTATCACTACTTTCCCTCTCCCCCCTCCCCCACCCTTAATGATTCTTCTTCAATTAATTGTCACAGGTGACCCTTCACTTTAGCAGTTCCCATCTCCCCACCAATTCTAATTTGTTTCTTCAAATCCCGGGCTACTGAAAATTGCCTGCAGATCAGGAAACCAAGTTTGTGACAGTTGCATTGAAAATTTAATTAATGTCATTTCTTATGCGTAAGTTGTTTGAATTTGGAGATATTCATTGTTGTTATCAGATTCTGTCCCCCACCCCCACCCCCAGCTCCTAATTGTTCACATTGTCAGGTAAATACATTCCAAATGAGTGAGGCATTGTAAATGAAATGCACGGAGCTACTGTTTTTAAATAAAAATCCTCTTTAGCATTGCTTTCTTGATATATGAAAGATGGTTTCTTATTCCATTGCAAAGTGTCCTTAACTGCAATTCTACCTTCATGCGCATAATGTAATGGAGTTGCATTTCAGCAAGGGCTTGCAGATCTGGAAGAACTGAAAATTCTAATTTTGGCTTTGGAACTAAATTAGACCCAAACACTTAACGTTCTCATATTCTGTTTTCTTCAGCTATAAAATAGGAATCAAAGTGTCATGCTATCTTTCTTAGTTTTGAGAAATGCATGTTAAAAAGGATAGGTTAAAACGCTTGACTAGAAAATGTGCTACAAGTACTTCGTTAATGGTGAAAATATTTCTTGCTGCAGATTGTGATACGAGGTTTGAAAGACAAGCTGGAAGCCGAAAGGACCACTTGAGTCCAGGTGGCGAGGGAGAGAGCTGACCCCACTCAAGAACTGGCGGATTGAAATGAGAGGCTGCAGCAGGCAGAAGGGGCCAATTTGGCTCCACTGCAGATAAATAAGCAAAAGCAAACAACATTCCAGAAGTTTCACCAAGATGTAGAAAGGGCCACACTGCACTTTTGCCTCTCTGAAGAAGAGATGTTTAGATAGTGTGACCAAGTCTGAGGAGTAGGTAGAGAGTCTACACAAGGCTAGGCAGAAGGTGGAAAAAGACAAGAGTGATATTATGTAGAAGTGGTTGATCTTTTGATTCATAATGAGCAGATAGATGGCCTGACCTAAGGAGCCTTTGTGGTGTAGTAGGGTTACTAATCACAAGGTCAACCGTTAGAAAGTACCAGCAACTTCATGGGAGAATGATGAAGCTTTTTACTCCCTTGAAGAGTGATTGTCTTGGAAAACCATAGGAGCAATTCTACCCTGTCCTATAGGATTGTCATAAGTCAGAATCAATTTGATGTCAGAGTTTGATTTTGGTATCACAGGCACTGAGGACTAAAGGACTGTATCCTTAACATTTCTGAACCTGACTTGTAGCCTTTGAAATTCTCTAGCAAATGGTGAGTATGGTCTACAGGTTCTATGTGGTCATTACATGTATTATTACGCCTGGCAAAGAAATAGAGCATCATGGGAAGGATGGTTTGTGTCAGAATAGGAAAAAGAGGCTTCTAGGGTGGAGGCACGTCTGACCTCTGCTTCATAGGAAACATTCTTGGGAAAATGTGAGTTGGCTTCTTCCTCCCCCTTGTGCAGCTGGAGAAGGTCTGGCCTTCATGCTATCTTTACAGCTAGTTTGGACTTCCTCACCACCTGGAAGCCACAGAGCAGTTGCGATCTTTTACATGGCAATTCAGAACACTCAAAGGAAGTGCTCCAAGAAGCCAAGGCAAAAGCTGCCATGATTCTTCTGGCTTTGACTTACAATGCAATGGAGTGACTCAGCATGACTTGTCGGACAAAGAAACAATTCCCAGTGCTGGGGGCCTATGTGAGACGGCCAGTACCAGAGGTTTGGCTCATTGGAGAGCCATTTTTTTGAAGTAAATGTGTCCCTCATTCCCATCTCACTCCTTTAACCCATGCCATTAATTTTATCCTG
>NW_022103902.1:8975569-8977606 GCF_000313985.2 Echinops telfairi | reverse complement strand
CCATTTTATAGGATTATTTAGTTATTTCCTAAGTGATCTTAGTTTTGCATCCAGTCTTTTTTCCTCTCCCCCAAACCATCCTATATATTGTACCCAGATGGATATTTCTGTAGCATGACTTTATTGAAGCATGTTCTTGCTTTAAAATGAACTCCAAACTCTTATCTATAAGGTTACTCTATAACCAGTGGTCAAACTCAACCTAGCTGGCCTGTTTTAGATCTCATTACTTTGTTTCATGGACTTCCCTCTTGAGCCAAGCTGGAGTCCTCGCCATCCATACATACTCATTTCTCCCCAACCAATGTACCTTTTCCAAGCTAATTCTCCCTGGGATGTTCGGATTCCTATATTAAAATTCTGTTTTTTATTTTCTGTAGCACCTTTGGGGTCCCTCTTGTACTGCTGCATTATAACGTCTTTTAACTGTGTTTAAAAGTAAAGCTCATCTAAGGCAAAACTAGGTCTTATTCATCTTTACCACAGTAAAAGCTACGGACTAAATTACTAGCATTAATATTTACATATATTTCTCAGGGATTTTGAAGCTCACCATTTCAGTGACTTGTACAGGGGCACAAAATTACACGGTCTCAACTCCCAACCCTGTGGATACCTGTGAGTCCTCACGTTCTGCTGCCACCTTAAATATTTGTTGGTGGGATAAATTGATTCTGTTCATTCTCAGAGGCATATACATTCTGCTGAAACTTTTTTGGAATTGTTTATTTCATCTCTTCTGAATTATAATGCCAAGAATGCCAATACTCAGTGGTGCAGTGGAAGCTGAAGCATTTCCAAAAGCATATTATGCTGACTGAGAGGCCCAGGGCAATTTAGGAGTTATAGGCAATCTCACAATTATCTTGATTATTTTAAATTCCCATTGGTTCCTGCATTTCTAGGAGGCAGCATTTTTATATGTACGTTACAGAACTTGATTTAAGATAGATGTGCATTATTTCATTAACCTCTTCTTCCCTGGTATCCAAATTCCATGCCATTCTATAAATTTTTTAAAGACCCCTGCTGGCTCAACCAAAAGTTTGTTGTTTGAGCTCACGCAGTTGCTCTGCGAGAGAAAGACTTGGTGGTCTTCTTGATTATAGCCTAGAAAACCCTAGATGACCATTCTACTGTGGTACATGTTAGGTTGTTGTTGTTGGGTGTCATCGAGTCAGCTCTGACCCAAAGCAACCCTAGGCACAACAGCAAGAAACACTCTGTTACAGGGAATCTGTAATGTATTGTGTCTCCCTAAAACATCTGTCATCTTGCCTGGGCCATAATTCCCCTCGGTTTGGTAGCTGTGTGATGATAAAATGTGGCAGTTAGGCAAAGATGTGATCGTTCCTGATCTGACGTAAGGGGATTAAGGTGGGGTGTAATACTCTTAGTTAGGTCACAGCTTTGATCCCATGTAAGTGGAGTTTAATAGTTCTTGTTGATTGGGATGCAAAAGTTGCAAACAAAGAGGAAGGAACAGTAATTGGAAAATATGGACTTTGTGGTAGAAATGAAGCTGGAAGTCACATGATAGAATTTTGCAATACCAACAACTTATTTATAGAAAGTGCCTTTTTTTAACAACAAAAAAGGTGACCAAATACATGGACTCTGCAAACCAAATACATGGAAATCAAATTGATGACATCTCTGGCAAGACAGGATGGAGAAGCTCAATATCAGCAGCTAAAACCAGACCAGATGCTGACTGTGGAACAAACTGTCAATTGCTCATATGTGAGTTCAAGAGAAAGCTGAAGAAAATGAAAAACAAGTCCACGGGAGCCAAAATACATCGAGTCTATCCTACCTGAATCGCCAGAGCATCTCAAGAAGAACTTTCATGCATTGTACACTAATGACATGCATGAGCTGTGGAAGAACATCAAGACCATCCTTCATCAAGAAAGCAAAAGGTCATTAAAAAGACAGGCAGGAAAAAAGAAAAGCTCAAGGTGGATGTCAGAAAAGACTCTCAAACTTACTCTTGATGCATTTGAATTGTGGTGCTGAAGAAGAATATTGAAAGTA
>NW_022103902.1:8963331-8975267 GCF_000313985.2 Echinops telfairi | reverse complement strand
CAGTTTTCTGTTCTGTTGTGCTTAGGATCACTATGGGTTCTAGCCAACTCAATGCCCCTTAACAACATCAAGGGGATTTTCTTTGAGATGTAGCTTGAATTCCCTTTTGTCTTATAAGACATAAAATTAGGGAGAAGTGTGTTAGTCCAGGTTGAGAAACAATTTCATAGGCACTCATATGTGTACAACAAAGAGCTATATATCAAAGAGTAATTGTATATTAAGGAAACATGCCAGCCTAGTCCAGATCAAGTCCGTAAGTCCAATATTAGCCCGTATATCTGATACCAGTCCATAAATTCCTCTTCAGACTCATTCAACACAGGCAATGATGCCAAATGCAGGAAGATCACAGGCTGGTGGGTGGAGAGTCTTGTGGATTCAGTAGTGGTGGAAGCATCTCGTTCTGGCATGGGTCTCCACATGACCAGCTCCTGTGCTCTGGCTCTATCAGCGTAGCTCGATGTGGGTTGTCAACAGGAATGTCTCTCAGAGAGAATGTGTGTCCTGCCTCCAGGGAGGAAGACTGGAGTTCCCAGAATGCTCAGGAGAAGGCTATGACCACACAGATGCTTCAATGGCTATGGCTTGCTTGAAAGGCTAGGCTCCACCCCTTCACTCAAGTTGACAGGGGATTATGTAACTGCTACAAAAAGCAAGAAGATAGAAGGAGACCTACTGCCACCAAGAAAGAAGAACCAGGAATAATATCCTTTGGACTCAGGGCCCCTACTGGGAATCCCTTAGAACCAGGAGACACACACACACACAGAATACCTTCCTTTAGAGCCAGCACTCTACATTTGGACATCTAGCCCCTTAAACATCAAGATAATATATATCTGTTTATTACAGCCCCCTACTTATAAGATGGTGTCCAGGTAGATTTACCCACCTGGCACTCCTGCTGCCAGACCAGAAAATTAAGAGGTACAGAGACTAAGACTGGGAGGCTAAGTGCTAAGAATAGAATAAGTATATTAGGGTCCAGCCCAGACCTCCCCCTCCCCTTTTAAAAATTTTCACTCACAAGGCAAATCGAGAATGCACTGAAACTCTTTTGGTTCATTGCGCCAGCTTGCAGGTTCTGCTGTCCCTGAGCCCCTCCCTGGGCCCTAGCCCCACCGTGAGCAGTGATTACCCCAGAGTGCTGTCTAAAAGTGGTCATAATCCCAGGCTCGAAGAGAGCCTCTGAAAGATAGTCACAAGACTCCACACCAGAGTTCCCTGTGCTTGCAGTCCAGGGGTTGGCAGCTCCCCCACCCCTAGTGGGGGAGCACACATGATACATCAGACATCCCTTCCCACCTCTCCCAGCTCCACGCCTGCCAGCACAGGCAGTGAGAGAGAGTTGGAGAATAGTTTACCGCCACCAAAGAGCTGCTGGGATATTTACTTGTGGCAGATTGCAGTTTTGTAGAGTACAAACGGACAGCTGATAGATAGCGGGAAGAATTCTGTTCCAGTCGACCAAAAGAAACAAAACAAAAGAACCAAAAAATCCTCTCTGATAAGCTGGTCCCCCTTCCCTGGGAGTCAACATGACAGCCCCGAAATCCCCTGCTATGCTGGGGGAGTTCCCATCTCGGTGACCTTACACGTGGCTGGGGAAATCCCATTCACCTTCTGCTGTACTCCAAATGGCTGTGGGATCTCCACTTCAAACAGCTGGGGGAACTTCCTCTTGCCCCCCAAGGTCCTATAACTGACTGGGGGAACTCCTGCCCACCCTTTGTGGTACTCCATGCTGGTGCGGGAACCTCTACCCAACCCTCCATGGCACTCCTGTTGCAGTGGGCATTGCCACTTGCCCTCCAAGGCACTCCAAGTCACCGTGGGCCACACCACCACAGCTTCCTGGGACATCAGCCAATGAAACACTATCCTCGTGGACCCACAACCACCAGACCAGCGTCCCCTGAGAGGACCATCTAACTCACCCTCCAAATAACAGAATACTGCTTGGCTAGGGTAAGAGTGAAATCACAGGAGGATAAAGCGGTCATCCAACCCCCCAGTGCAGTTAGCTTCAGGTAGTTTGAAGAAGTAATCCTATGAGTCTCCCAACGAGAGAGCCCAGTGCTCTTTACTATCTGGAAAATGGCACTGGGATCCTCTAAAACAGTGGTTCTCAACCTGTGGGTTATGAACCCGTTTGGGGGTTGAATGACCCTCTCACAGAGGTCGCCGAATTCATCACAGTAGCAAAATTAGAGTTGTGAAGTACCAACGAAAATAATTTCATGGTTGGGGGTTCACCACAATGCGAGGAACTGTATTAAAGAGTTGTAGAATTAGGAAGGTTGAGAACCACTGCTCTAAAACAACATGTAAACAGCAACCAGCCCCAACAACCTAAACAAAAAAGCAGAAGAAACAAAAGACAATGCTGGAAGAAGTCATGAACCTAACAATGTGCATAGAAGAAGTGAACATTGATATGCCACAGAAAGAAATCTTCAGAATGCTGCTTGGAGTCATACAGGATATTAGGGAATCAATACAGAAAGGGGATGAGATGATAAAGGAGATAAAGGCAATGCACCAAAAGGAAATACAAGAACTAAGGAATGAGATAACAAAAGCCAGTATCAAATTCACAGACTTGGCCAACAGACTTGAGGACACAGAGAATCACACCAGCGACCTAGAGTATAACTAGGCAGACTTTAACAAACAGGAAAGGCAGTCAAATAATATAATAAGAGAAGGTGAAGGAAATCTAAGATCCATGTCTGATGCTATGAAGAGGAACAATATTAGAATAATTGGACTATCAGAACAAGACACAGCGAAGAGGTGAACAGCAAAAATAGAGGGAGTTCTTAGAGGAAAACCCCCCCAACTTAATAAATGAAAATCAGGCCACCATTCAGGAAGTGGAAAGAACACCAACTAGACTGAATCCCAAGATGAAGTCACCGAGGAATATAATAGTTAAATTACCCAATTTTGAGGAAAAGGAGAAAATCTTAAGAGCAGCTAGGGAAAAGCAAGCAGTCACATATAAAGGTACCTAAATAAAAATATGTTCAGACCTATCAATGGACATGATGAAGAAGGGGAGGGAGTGGAGTAACATATTCCAAAAATTGAAGGTAAATCATGCAAAGCCAAGAATACTCTATCCAGACAAATTTTTAAATTATTTATTAAGATAAATGGAGAAGGAAGAATCTTCCTAGACAAGCAAAAACCTAAAGAATACTTAAGAAGAAACCCAGTCCTACAAAAGATCCTTGCTGACCCAGTATGGGCAGAAGATAAATACTCACTGAATACAAAAAAGAGACCATCACATAGGACAACCCCACCCAGAAGGTAACAAATAAAACATTCCCCAAGATAGCAATAGTTCATTAGTGGAAAGAAAACAAGAATGAACCACACCCACACGCACACACCCACACATACACAACACATTGATAAGAAAGGTAGATAGGAAAGCACCCAACACAAATGGTACAAGATGACATCACAAAGTCCACAGATAGATGTAATAACCCTGAATATCAATGGACTGAACTCAGGCATTAAAAGGTAGAGGCTAGCAGACTGCCTCAGAAATCATAGTCTATTGATCTGCTGCCTACAGGAGACACATCTCAAGATTACAGACAAAAATAGGCTGAGAATCAAAGGCTGGAGAAAAATATACCAAACAAATGGCAATTCACAAAAAGTAGGGGTTGCAATCCTAATCTTGGACAAAATTGATCTCAAAGTCCAAGCTAAAACAAGAGACAAGGAAGAGCACTATAGAATGCTCAAGGGAAGAGTAGACCAAGAACCAATGAGCATAATAAATATATATGCACTCAGTGAGAGACTTTCAGAATTAGTAAATCAAACACTCCAAAAGATGATAAAAGAAATCACAGGTTCAATAATTATAGTTGGTGACTTTAATACACCACTATCTGAAAAAGACAGATCACAGGGGAAAAAACTTAACAAAGAGGCTACAGATCTAAACATTACGATTAGACAACTTGACTTGATAGATCTTTTCAGAACTCTCCACCCAAATGAAAAAAAAAATCACACTCTTTCCAAGCCCACATGGCACATACTTGAAGATAGAGTACATGCTGGGTCACAAGCAACTCTGTGTAAATTTAAGCACATAGAGATCACATAGACTTCTCTATCTGACCTCTCTGTCATAAGGCTGGAAATCAACAAAAGGACGATTAAGGAAACAAAGGCACACAATTAGAGGATGAATAATTCTGTATTGCAAAAGGAATGGGTATTGGCCCATATCAGAGGTTAAATTAGGAAGTTTCTAGAAACCAATGAGAATGAGAATAAGACATACGAAAACCTTTGGGACACAGCAAAGGCAGTTCTCATAGGATGTTTAATAGCAATATATGTACACATGCAAAAGGAATAGAGACTTATGGTTGATATGCTGGCACAAAACTTAAACTTATTAGAGAAGAGTCAACAGGACAATCTTTCTAATAGTAAAATAAAATAAATAATAAAAATCAGGGCTGAGATACAGGAGAAGGTAAACAAGAAAGCTAAGGGCAAAAATTAATGCAGGTAAAAATTAGTTCTTTAAAAGGATTAACAGCATTGACAGACTACTGGCAAACCTAACCACTTCAATAGCAAGGATGCGGGATGAAACAGAGGACATTACAACGGACCCTAATGAAATCAAAAGGATAATTACACAGTACTACAACGGCCTGTATTTAAATGAATTGAACAACTTGGAAGACATGGATAAATACTTGGAAAAACTATCCCTCCCTATAGTATCCCAGATAGACATCAAGAATGTCAACAGACCCATAGCAATAGAAGAAATAGACAAAGTTATCGAGGGATTCCCAACAAAAACATCTCCTGGGCCAAATGGCTTCACAGTAGACTTCTACCAAATATTCAGGGAAGAACTGACATTAATCCTCACGGAACATAGGAAAAGACAGCAAACTCCTGAAATCTTTCTACAAAGCTAGTATAACTCAGATACCTAAAGTGGGCAAGGATCCCACAAGAATTGAGAACTACAGACCAATATCCCTAATGAACATCGATGCAAGAATACTTACCAAAATACTGGCCAGTAGAATACAAAAGCATATAATACAAATAATTCACCATGACCAAGTGGGATTCATACCAGGGATGCAGGGATGGTTCAACATACAAAAGGCCATTAATATTATTTGCCACATTGACATGAAAAATTATAAGAGCCACATGATAATATCGATAGATGTGGAAAAAGCAATCAACAACATCCAACATCAATTCTTGTTTAAGTCACTCAAGAAGCCAAGAATGGAAGGAAAATTCCTCAGTACAATACAAGCTATATATGAAAGACCAGCAGCCAACATAATAGCCAATGGAGAAAAGACAAAAACAATCCCACTGAAAAAGGGGACCAGACAAGGATGCCCCATGTCCTCACTCCTATTTAACATCCTACTGGATGTCCTAGCTAACAAAATAGGCAAATAAAATACATCAAAGGTACTCATCTGGGGAAGGAAGGGGTGAAACTATCGTTATTCACAGATGATATGATTTTATATATTGAATATCCCCAAAACTCCACAAGTGGAGTGTTGGAAGCAATAGAGGAATATGGCAGAGTGGCAGGATACAAGATAAACAAACAGAAGTCTATGGGACTGCTATATACATCAGACAAGATCACAGAAGAGGCGATCAAAAAGGTAATGCCCTTCTCAATAGCCAACTACAAATGGAAATATCTAGGGATATACCTGACTAAAAAAAGAAAAGATTTGTACAAAGAAAACTACACTACACTATTACAAGAAACCAAGATTGACCTCAACAAATGGAAGGATATCCCATGCTCATGGATTGGAAGGCCCAATATAGTAAAAATGTCAGTTCTGCCAAAAGCACTATATAAATTTAATTCTATCCTGATACAAATACCATTTGTATTTGTATTTGTACAAATACCTTCTTCAATGAAGAAAAAACTGATTAACAACTTCATAAGGAGAGGGAAGAAGCCCAGAATTAGCAGAGAACTCCTCAAGAAGAAGGACAAAGTGGGAGGGCTTGCTTTATCTGACTTTAGCACCTATTATACAGCCACAGTGGTTAAAACAGTGTGGTACTGGTAAAATGACAGATACTCAGACCAATGGAAAAGAACAGAAAATCCAGAAATTAAAAACATCAGCCTATAGACACTGATCTTTGAAGGGCCCCAAAAATATCAAATGGGAAGTGGATGCCCTCTTCAATAAGTGGTGCTTGAAAAAAATGGATATCTACCTGCAGAAAAATGAAGTAAGGCCCTTACCTCACTCTATGCATAAGAATAGATTCAAGGTTGATCATAGACCTTGAGTTAAACCCCCAAACTATTAGTGCCATCAATGAGGGAATTGGGATAAACCTGAGAACTTTGGCACAGGGAATAATAGGCTATTGGAAATAGGGAAGGACAAAAACACCGAGGCACAAATTGACAAATGGGATATACTGAAGATAGAACACCTGTGTATATCAAAAGAATTCACCAAGAGAATAATAAGAGAGTCCATAGACTGGGACAACATCTTTAGCAATGACACATCAGACAAAGGCCTTATTACTAAAATCTTCAATACGTTTCTAGCTTATAATAAGAAAAAACCAATTGCCCACTAAGGAGGTGGGCAAAGGACCTGAACAGAAGATTCATGAGGTCAGAAATGTGAATGGCCAATAAACAAATGAGAAAATGTTCCTGATCTTTAGCCATAAGAGAAATGCAAATTAAAACAACTGTGAGATACCACCTAACACCCTCAAAGATAGCCTAATTCAAAAAGTCAAAAAGTAACAAGTGCTGGAGGGGAGGTGGGGAGATAAGAACTCTCATCCACTGCTGGTGGACCTGTAGGTATTTACAACCATTATGGAAATCGATTAGGTGATATCTAAAACAGATGGAAATTGAGCTACTATATGACCACGCAATCCCCCTATTGGGCATATACCCAGAAGAGGGAAGAGACAAACCATGGCTAGGCATCTGTGCTCCAGTGTTCATTGTGGCACAGTTCACATTCACAAGGAGTTGGAAGCTACCCAAATTTCCATCAATGGACGAATGGATCAAAAAGCTGTGGTACATACATATAATGGAGTACTAAAAAGCAGTGATCAACACATGAATCACATTACTGCATGGGAAGTACTGGAGGAAATTGTGCTAAGCAAAATAAGCCAAGCATAAAAGGACAAGTACAACATGAGCCCATTGAGGTATGCTAAAACAAATGGGGCATAGGGAAAAGCTACTATCAACATACATTCCTGGAGTGAGGTCCAGGTACTACAGCAGGGGCCAAACTCAATCCAGGGACACATATTGCAGCCAACTAAATAGGAAGGGGAAAGAAAGAAAAAAGAGACGAGTAAAGGGGGAGCAGGCACTAACCCACCCAAGGGGAGTGTATTGTTTATATCTCCACAGGAGAGGGTGAGAGAGATCAGGCTTCAACCCGGTGTGCCAAGATGTGAGTACAACATACCAGCATGCAGCAGGGAACCAAAAGGGAGGTCTTCGGGGCTGGCCCCAGTCGTAACTAGGTGGACCCTCCACCCCCCAGAAGAATGCACTTCAGAGGATAGCTCAGGGAGAGGGTCACATCTGATTAGAGCACACAGGAGCAAACCAAGTGGGAAGGAGAGAGAGTGGAACACATCCTGGCCCACCAACCCCTGAGGATGATATTCCTGCTCATAGCAGCAATGCACAGAGAGGACCATAGGGCTAGCCCCACTATGCGACATGATGCCCATCAATGACCCATGGCGCTAAGGGGGACAATACTGGAGACACAGTGCAGGAATTGTGCCTGATCTGACCCCATCATACAGGGGGGAAACACTAAGGGCGTGCAACAGAGCAGCAAGGGGAGCAAAGCAATGAAGTCCCCGGGGAATACCAAAAATGGACTTTGGGGCCAGAGCATGGCACACCATCAGACTTGACAGAAAAACACTCCTAAAAGTCAACAAACAGACATTGAACTATTTATAGGTTTTTCCTTTTTTTGGTTTTCATTTTAGGTTTTTAATTTCGTTTTGTCTGCCTTTGGCTTGTTTTTGTGCTTATATTGTCTCTGCATGTCTATCTAGATAAGATAGGCAGGATAAACAATTCAGAGGAGAAAACAATGGGACTGATGGTTACAGTGGGACACGGGAGAGGGAGAGGTGGGAACAAGGAAGGGGGGTGTCAACTATCCCAGGGACAAGGGAGCAAGTGATCTAAAATCTATGGAGAAAAGGGCATAGGATGCCTGGTGGGGCTTAATTAAAGGCATTGTAGCCGAGAAGAATTACGGAAACCTGAATGAAGGCTGAACATGAGGAACAATGAAGGTGGAACAAGAGGAAAGTAAAAGGAAATAGAGGAAAGAAATAGGAGGCAAAGGACACTTATAGACGTCTAAATACAGACATGTACATATGTAAATATATTTGTATATAATGATAGGGTTATAGATCTATGTAATTATATTTATATGTTAAGAATTGAGGTAGCAGATGGATATTGGGCCTTGACTCAAGTACTTCCTTACTTTGTTCTAATAATCTGGCATTCTTTGATGCTCACCTTCCTGACACTATCACTGAAGATTAAATGGGTGCATAAACGATGGAGGTGAAGAAAGCTGATGGTGCCCGGCTATCAAATGATAAGACATCTGGGGTCTTAAAGGCTTGAAGAGAAACAAGCAGCCATCTAGCTGAGAAGCAACAAAGCCCACAGGGAAGAAGCACACTAGCATGTGTGATCATGAGGTCTTGATGGGATCAGGTATCAGGCATCAAAGACCCAGAACAAAAAATCGTATCAATGTGAATGAGGGAGGTAGGTGGGCGCAGAGTGGAGACCCAAAGCCCATCTGTAGACATTTGGACATCCTCTCACAGAAGGGTCACAAGGAAGCAATAAGCCAGCCAGGGTGCAGTATAGCACTGATGAAACACACAGCTTTCCTCTAGTTCCTTAATGCTTCCCCGCCCCCCACTACTCAATTCTACCTTACAAATCCAGCTAGACCAGAGCACGTACATTGCTACAGATAAGAGCTCGCAACACAGAGAATCCAGGACAGATAAACCCCTCAGGCCTTTGAGTCAATGCTGCCTTTGGAGTTTAAATGCTTGATTATGCTAATGTGGAAGTGAGTTTATTTTTAGATCTGGAGGGCAGTGTACTACGTCTTAGGGATCCCACCAATTTCTCTGCAACTAGTTATCCTGGTATCTTTTGCGATTTTAAGTTCTGTTTCACATTCTCACCCGTCATTAATCCACC
The DNA here is from genome assembly GCF_000313985.2 of Echinops telfairi. Lineage (NCBI taxonomy): Eukaryota > Metazoa > Chordata > Mammalia > Afrosoricida > Tenrecidae > Echinops > Echinops telfairi. The sequence goes on along the minus strand of NW_022103902.1, from coordinate 8,965,936 downwards.
AGCCTCCCACCCCTACTGCACACTCCAGGACCTTCTAAAGTGAGCTTTCTCAGAGCAGTTGGTTGTGGTAGCCAGGCACCATCTAATTCTTCTGCTCTCACTGGTGGGCACGGTCCATTTGCCCACTGAATTAATTGTTTCTGTGTGCCTTTTGACTTTTATCCTTCTTCTTTCCTCTGACTGGAGAGAGACCGATTGTGACACCTGAGACTGCTGCTCCCAAATTTTTAACACCCTAGTCACTATTTGCCAAGTTAGGATGTAGCACAATGCCTTTAGTACTATGCTATGCCCATTCACCTTGGTGTCACCAAGACTATGGTCCTCATCTCTTATGCTCACCAACTCATTCGCTCAAGGTGTTTGAGCGAACTTTGAAAAGTCTAAGAATTTTCATAACTTTATCCCCTCTATGCACCACTATATTCATGAGTATCTGTGCAGCAAAAATAAATGGGCATATACATGTAAACAAATATCTTCTGTCACACTTATATACATTCATGAATTCCCATGTCACTGTTATATAAGCAATCTCATTTTTGTGTGAATTTACTTATGAAAACACTTTGCAAATTGAAAACATGTTACCAGTGATTAGCAGTGCCCGTGGATCCTTACCACATGAAGCTTCACATACTGCCTTTTCTGACTCTCAAGTGGACTACACAACTGTGCAGATAAGCACAGTCCAGCTGCGTTTTACCACACAGACCTCTGTTGAAACAAGGACTCTAGCTCCTTCACTTGCCATTTCTACTTACCACGGAGTAAGCTGCCTCATAGAAATCTGTGTTTGTTCAACAGATGTTTGTTCAGCATTACATATTCTGGGTCATAAACAGAACTATCATTTCTTACACTGAGGTGTGTTCCTCTTATCTCAGTTAATGAGCCATTTATTAGTATCCTATGAAACAAACATTGTGTTTTTATCCAGTTTCTCTTGGAACTCAAGATTGTTGTCTAAACCAACTAGGATGTAGGGCACCAGTAAATGAACCCTTAATGTTGTCATAGTGGATGCTTAGGAGTGCAGTATGTACTGCTTTTTTTGGCATCCATACAGGAAACTATTATTTCAAATCCTCATTTTAACACTTATTATCTGTGATTTTGAACAAATTATTTAGCCTCTCTGATGCCCAGTTTTCTAATTTATGAAACAAGGCTGATCTGAACTCTTGAGTGGTATTGTGTGAGAAAAAAATAAGTTTTCAGTTTTGACGGTTAGAGCTGTTTTCAGATGTGAGAGCAAACATATTCCATGTCAAAGGTATAATTAGTAATTTTGCAGACAATCTAAAAACTGTTACATTTGTCACTACTATAGCATTCTTCAAGTCACAAGTGAACTATGGATAATTAAGTGTGCCTTTCAATTAACATTAATAATCTAATGTAGGTGATGCCAACGTAATTGTCTGCAAAACTGGTCATTGATTCTCTGCTAGCTTGGCTTAACTACTACCTAACCTGGAACATTTGTGAATTAGAATTACATGGCATTTTTTATCAGCTTCTTAAAGAGCATACACTTGATTTGGCTCTTTATTTATTTACTAATCAGTGTATAATATTCTGGCTAGGTTCAAAACCAAATTTGAGAACATGGAGGTTTATGATACAAATTTGAATATAACCTTAGTAAACTTTAATCATTGTATGGGTCAACTTCTCCCTCAAGTTTGCAGTAAATTGAATGTCTTTGACAAGCGTGGATTCCAGCTGGGTGTCTTCAAGGTTATTGCTGATTCAAAGTTTCCAAGATGACTAAATCTTGCATGACCTTTTAAGTACCTTGGTCTATGGTGTCATGACTATATCATAAAAATTAGGTGAATATTCACCACCAGATTTTTCAATTTTACCTGAAGGTGATCCCTCTTTGTCTCTTTGTTCTTCCATTTTCATGAAATTATTTTGGTAAATAAAAAGACCTCACAGGATGTTGTGTAGGCTGTGATCGGTGTTGTGGGTAATGCATTGGGCTGCTAACCAGAAGTTCATCTGTTCAAATCCATCAGATGCTCCATGAGAGAACAGTGAGGCTTTCTACTCCCAGACACAGTTACAGTCTCAAGGAGTTTGTTTTTGTTTTGAAAGAATCTAGAGAGATTACAACGCAATGTAAAGAAAAGAAAAACTCTCAACAGACAACATCGTGATAAGCAGAGAAAAGATAGGCATTACTAAGGATTTCACAATCCTTCAGGATCCACAATCAATGCTCATGGAAGTAGCAGTCAAGAACACAAATGTACCCGGCTATCAAAAGATATAGCATCTGGGGTCTTAAAGGCTTGAAGGTAAACAAGCAGCCATCTAGTTCAGAAGCATCAAAGCCCACATGGAAGAAGCACACCAGCCTGTATGATCATGAGGTGTGTTAGTCTGGGTACTTTAGAGAAACAAATCAACAGAAACTCATGTATAGAAGAGAGTTTTATATAAAGGTTAAGAGAACATGAAGAAAACACCCCAACCCAGTGCTGCCCAAGCCCACAAGTCCAACATTAGCCCATTAACCCACATGTCCAACACCAATCCACAAAGTCCTCCATCTCACAAAACAGATGCAATGATGCCGACTGCAGGAGGAAAG
>NW_022103902.1:8955364-8962488 GCF_000313985.2 Echinops telfairi | reverse complement strand
TAGGAACTGGAAACACAGGAAATGCAAGACAGATAAACCCCTCAGGACCAGTGGCGCACCTGGCGATATAGGGAGGGTGGAGCGAAGGTGGGGTAGAAAAGGGGAACCGATTACAAGGATCTACATATAACCTCCTCGCTGGGGGATGGACAACAGAAAAGTGGGTGAAGGGAGATATCAGACAGTGTAAGATATGACAAAATAATCATAATTTATAAATTATCAAGGGTTCATTAGGGAGGGGGGAGCAGGGAGGCAGGGGAACAAATGAGGAGCTGATATCAAGGGCTCAAATAGGAAGCAAGTGCTTTGAGAATGATGATGGCAACAAATATGCAAATGTGCTGCACACCATGGATGGATGTATGGATTGTGAGAAGTGTTGTACGAGCCCCCAATAAAGTGATTAAAAAAAGAAGAACTCAAATAATATATTGCATTGGACAGATCTGCTGTAAAAGACCTCTTTAAAGTGCTACAGAGCAAAGATATGACTTGGAGGACTAAGGTGTGCTTTACTCAGGCCCTGGCGTTTTCAACGTCTCTCGTGCAGACGACAGCTTTCCAAGGAGCGAGGGAGACTGGAGAAGAAGGGATGACGCAGTTGGACTCTGGTGTTGTCCAAGAATCTTGGACATATCATGGACTGCCAGAGGAACACACAAATCCATCTTGGAAGAGATACGGTCAGAATGGCTTTTAGAAATGTGAACGGTGATGCTTTGGATGGGTTGTCAGGAGAGACCGTCCCTAGAAAATGGACGTCATGAGCAAAAAAGAGGAAGATGCTCCATGAGATAAATTGACAACTTAGCTGCAATTGGATGATGGTGAATGGTGGGGGTGGTTATACTTCATTCATGGCTCCGAGTTGGACCTGACAGGATGGCACCTAACTATGGTTGTTTTTTATATAGTTAGAATTATTTTAGTAATTTATTTCCAGAAAGAGAATCCCATGTCAATGAAAATTAAGCAATATGAGTTTGGTGCTCACAGACACAGTTTAAAATGAGACTGAAGATGATTCAGACTGTATTCCACTTTTTTACCAGTAGACACATTCTCTGTCCCTAGATGCTAAAATAAAGGCAAAGTAAAAAGAACTGGGGAAAAAAAGAGGGGGAGGGTATCGAGAAGAGGGTAATGTTTTTTGGTTCTTACATGGACAGTGCATAGGATTCTTATAATTTGCACTGTCTAAAGGGTATATGACACGTTGACTTGTTACAAGAGCCCCCCAGTTTCATCTCTTGTGCTTTTGGAATACAACCTGTCTAAGGACTCCATAGTCCAGAAATAAAGTGGCAAAGTATTTGTGGTGAAGTGAAACTACTTGGGATGGATCTTTTTTATGACTTCGTCACCCCCACTATATGATTGGATGAGACCATGATACACTAAGAGTGGGGGTTGGTCAGTTTTGTCATTCCACTGGGTATGTAAGTGAGTCATCTCAGAAGCTGGAAGAGAGAGAATCCCACGACAATCAATGTAGAATGAACAAAGCCACCGATGGAACTAGTGGGAGATCTTGGTCTGAAGTGGCAGGGGCATCAGAGGCCACAGCATTGAGACTATGTCGTCGAGAGTAACAGACTCCCTGGCCCATGGAACCAGGCAGAGCTCAAGGGACCATGTGGATGAGAAGTCAAAGACCAGAGAGTGACATGTCTGCCAGCATGGCTGAGAAAAGGCATTACAGACCAAAAAAAAAGTATCCTTATCATTTTGTAACTTGTGAGCTTCTCTAATAAACCCCATAATTGTGAGTATTGCCTGTGAGTTCTGTGTGCTCCTTGCAACAAATTATTGAACCCATCAGGGAAATAAGATGCTGTGGGAAGGATGGTTGTTTTCAGAACAAAGAATGGAGTGCAGAGACTTGGCTCACGTCTGCCTTGTCGCAATTGGTCTTGGGCTGTTGTGGATTTGTGTTCTCCTGCTCCCTAATGAAGCCAGAGGAGGTCAGACACGACCCTCATGCCATTTCCTCAATATCTGTGTGTAGCCTTCAAGGAAGTGCAGCATTAAAAATAAAAAAAGTTTTGATAGGCATTGCCTGTCTCCCGCTACCTACTGGCATTAATTTTCTATTCGTTTTTTTGATAAGCAAATTAGTGGGTAAGTGAATCAAATGAAAGTGGGTTTGCAATGATCCTTCTGCACAAGATCCAGGACCTTTTCTTCCTGCCTGGAATTCTTATTGTTACCTTTTGGCTTTTATTAAATTAAAATGTAACCGGATAAAGTAGATGGGCAGTGAAATAGAGGAAGACCTTTGACAAGATGGATTGACACAGTGGTGGCAAAGATGGGCCCCAAAATAACAATGACTGTGAGACTGGGGCACAGCCAGGCAGTATTTCATTCAGTTGTACCCGGGGCGACCATGAGTCTTAACTGATCTGACACCATCTAACAACAACAATTGCCTACCTACCCAAGCGTCCTCTTTTCTCATTAGAGTACACGTACACGTGGCAGCTCTTACCCGCCCCCACCCCGCCCCATAACAATGGTTCTTTCTCAAGCTTTATTGTGTCAATTTATCATACTTCCCTTTCCAAGGAGACCAGTGGTAGACATGACCAACTAAGCTACGTTATGTATGTCCTGGATCTGTTATCTATGCAGTATATTAACCCCAACTCCCTAGGAAGCTCGCAATTATTAAGTATCTATGTTTTTAAATAAAAGTTCTTTACTCAGAGATTCACGATATGTGCAAAATGTGATCTACTGACGCTGGACTCCTTATAACAAAACTAAGAGGCTGTTTGCTGTTTTCATTTGTACTGATGGTGAAAACGCACGGACAATGAATACTGCCGAACCCTTAGTGTGAGTTGGGACATGGGTACCGAACTGTATTCACTCTTTCCTGCTGGGTATTCACCATTGAAACGCAGTTACACTTAAAACTATTCTTAATGAAGCCATAAAATATATTAACTTTCCTATTAACTTTACTGCATTTGACTGGATATATATCTTCTTAATATCCTGTGTGCCAAAGTAAGTATGCTGAAGCACTTCTGCTGCATACGAAAGAATGACAAGTGATTATTTAAGTTGTGAGATGAACTAGCAGTTTTTCCTTAAGGAATACCAATCTTACTTGCAAGTCCAATTGGCGAGACAAACTGTGGTTATTCAGACTGGCAGATTTGGTATTCGGCAGATATCTTTTCAAACGTGCCCAAAGTGAGACTGTCATTTCAAGGCAAACAGCCAACAATATTTGTTGCCATTACTAAAATTGGAGTTTTCAGGCAATAATTAGAGTTTTGGAAGATGTGGACATGCCATCATGAACTTGAAAGCTTCTCAATCCTTAAATATTTTTTCTGATGATATCACTGCCAACGTTAACAAATAAAAGTTTTATATTATATAATGAAATGTTAATGTTTAGAGGAGCTGCATAATTTAACTGCACAACACATTATTTTCAAATGTTATTTGACATGAAGTTGATTCTACTAATACTAGTCCTATAGAATTGAGTAGAATGGCCCCGTAGTGTTTTCTAAGCTGTAAATTTATGGTTTGAGAAGAATATTAAAAGAACCATGGAATGTCAAAAGGGCAGAAAATCTGCCTTGGACAACATATAGCCAGAATGCTTCTTAGAGACAGGATGGTGAGACGTCGTTCTTAAGAGAGATCAGTCCCTGGAGAGGGACATCATGCTTGGCAAATAGGCAGCAAAAGTAGAAGATGGCTTCTTCTTAACCAGATGGCTTGATACCTCTTCCATTTTGTTGTTCACAGGGTTGCTATGAGTTGGACGTGATTGGATAACACCTGAGAGCAACAATAAAGATCTTGATGGATGTATAGTGCCAGATGTTTTCTCTCCCAGACCTCAAGCTAGTGTGCCAAGCCTTGAAGGCAACACACCAGCATGAAGCAGCGAACTAAGAGAGGTCTGTGAGATTGGCCCACTAAGCTACTGGTAAGAGGAACCTACAGCCTTGTATTTGAACTTCTGATACTTATTCCTGTTGACACCTCATGATCATACAGACTGGCGTGCTTCTTCTATGTGGGCTTTGTTGCTTCCCTGCTAGATGGCTGCTTAACCACCAGGGGTTCTTGAACTTTCAAAGTAACTACTGTTTAATGTTATAAAATTATGCATGATTAAGTGATCCAATCAATATACACGATAAGACCATCATTTTAATATAACAGAGTGAAAAATTGCTTATTGGATATAAACTTCAGATTGTAACCAACTTTAAGTATTTTCTTTTGAATTTTGTTATGTTAAATAATAGTAACAATTATATGAAAGCCTATGAAAAAGTAAACCTCCCTTTCCAACTGTGTCGGGTTGGATTTTCTTCTTATACTTTAATCAAAACAATACATTACAATCAATTTATGTCAGAAGCAGGAGAATCCAACCACCTTCTATTAAGCTTAAGATCTGCAAAAATGTAAACAATGCATTTGTCTCATGATTTTTTTAAATTACAAATTTCTTCCCTAAAAATTGTTAAAATCATTAAAAGGCTGTCTTAATTAGATTATTTTAATTTATAATACAGTAACTGTTAACATACTCTGTATAAAATTCTTTTGTGGGTCTTTAATCAATTTTAAGCATGTAAAGGGATTCCTGAAAACAAAGCTTTGATAATTGGTGCCAAGTAGATGTTCCTTAGAATGTTGAGAATTTGAGAATGTGTTTGAAAGAGAGGTGGGGAATGTAAATATTTGGGAGTTTTGGTGCTACGAATTGCAATGGAGAAGGACATTTCTGTGCCCGAGAATGGCTTCGTTTTCAATAGCGAAGGCTCTCTGGCCTCACGTTAACAGTTTAACAGGGAGGGTGGACCAGAATGTAATAGGACTTCCCTTCGCTATGGTCAGGTTCTCTACCACTGAATGAGCATTTCTAATATTTTTCCAGTAATTCAGTTTATAGAACACACTCATATTCATTTAATTGCTGCTATATGTGAGCCTGCTGTTGCTGCACCTGTGTCCATCCATTTCATTGAGGGCTTCCTCCATTCCACGGACTTCCTACTTTATCAGAAATGATGTTATTTTCTAGGGACTGGTCTCTCTTGGGAGCATGTTTACAGTCTGTGAGATGAAATCCCACCATCCTTGATTCTAGGAAGCATTCTCGCTGTACGTCTTCCAAGACAGACTTGTTTGTTTTTCTGGTAGTCCACAGCGTTTTCAATACTCATTGCCAGTCCCATAATTCAATTGTATCAATTTGGGGGGGGGTGTCTTCCTTATGGATCATCACACTTTCTCATTCATATGAGGCAATCAAAAAGACTATGATTTGAATTAGATACGCCTTCATCCTCAAAGTGACATCCTTGCTCTTCGACAGTTTAAAGAAGTTTTGTGCTTTGAAATGTTCAAACATCAATTCCTGGAGCCTTTTTTTTTTGGCTAATGCTTCCAGTGCAGCCTGAGCTCCTTCTTTCGGTACCATTCTTTCTTGGTCATATGCTACCTCTTGATGGTCCTGTTGACCAACTCATGTTGATACAGTGACTGGGTATTCCTTCCACCTCCCTTTGATGCTTTCTGCGTCGTTCAGTATTTTACCTCTGGCATCCTTCAATATTTCAACTAGTGGCTTGAATTTTTTCTTCACATCTTTCAATTTGACATGTGCTGAGCATATTCTTTTTTGGCTTTCTAACTCTAGGTCTTTGCACATCTCATCAGAATATTTACTTTGTTTTCTTGAGCTGCTCTTTGAAATCTTCTTTTCTGGCCTTTTGCTTCATCATTTCTTCCCTTTACTTTAGTTACTCCACATTCAATAGCAAGATTCAAAGTATTTTCTGATATACTCTTTGATATTTTAAAAATGACTTTTTTGCTTTCTGAAAGCATGACATTCTTGATGCCATCCCACAGCTTGTCAGTCCTTCTGTCATCAGTGATCAATGAGTTAAATTTATCCTTGAGATGTTCTCAAAATTCAGTTGGGTTATACTGAAGGTTATACTTTGCCTCTTGTAGATATTTTTTTAATTTTCTTCCACTTCAAACTGAACTTACATATGAGCAATTATAATTACTTGTTCCACTTGTTTTGTCTGATGATATCGACCTTCTCCATTGTTTCTCCCCATAGATGTAGACAATTTGATTCCTGTGTATTCCATGTGTGTGGGGAAAAAGCTGTTTGTTCCTTAGGCAAACGGGACAAGACCAACACATTTCAAGGTCCAAGACCTGGGAAGAATAACAGCTCATCCCAGGGAGCTGATGGAAACGACTGTTGGACTGTCTCTTCATCTGAAGAATAGAGACATGTTGCCCCTTGTTCCCTGGCAAAGACTGCAAAAAGCAGCTACCTGCAAGGTTATCAGTTTCTTCATGTTCCCAGCCTCACCCTCCCCTCCTCTCTAGGAAGACCTTGGTTGAAGTGTGGCCTTATGTGTTCCTGGCACTAGTATGCTGGCTACATGATCCAAGGAGTATATAATCTCAGATCTATAAAGTTCTGGGCTCTGGAGCATCTAGCTGCAGAGACTCCTGTGCCATAACTTTTTGTCTGTCTCTTTCGTATATATATTTTCTCCTGCAGACTGTACCCTTTTGAACCCGTGAGATTTGTGAGATAAGAGCCAGTCTATACATCATCTCACACTCATGGTGAGGTACATGTGTCCATTCACTGTGTCTGTATTTCAAAAAAGATATTTGCAATGAATAAGTCATTTGTTTTGCAACATTTTTTGTGATATCCAGCATTGTTTATATCACCAAGGCCATATTTTCCAACTACTGTTTGTTTAAAACTCTTTCATTCCAACCTCTAATAATTCTCAATGCATATTTGATCAATTTCAGGCTGAAGATTTTGGTAGAATTCTTCAATTTCTTCCTCGCTAGCTTTAGTGGTTGGTGTGTAATTTGAATAGTAGTGGTATTAGCTGGATTTCCTTGTAGGTATATCGATATTATTTCTGACTGACAGCATTATATTTCAAGAGCTATCTAAATCTGTTCTTTTTTATTTATATATATCATATTATGACATGATTCAATCACATCGAGCAGAATTCTACAATTGCTACCACCATCAGTTTCCAAACATTCTTTTTCGACATGGACTCCTTGACAGAGTC
>NW_022103902.1:8954066-8955244 GCF_000313985.2 Echinops telfairi | reverse complement strand
GGTTTCCCCCAAAATAAGACAGTGTCTTATATTAATTTTTGCTCCCAAAGATGCGCTAGGTCTTATTTTCAGGGGATGTCTTATTTTTCCATGAAGAAGAGTACAGTACACATTTATTGTTGATATCCTTATTATCGGGGAGGTCTTCTTTTCAGGGAGGTCTTATTTTTGGGGGGATGTCTTATATTTCAGCGTGAGGCAAAACTGTAAGTAGGTCTTATTCTCAGGGGATGTCTTACATTCGGGGAAACATGGTATTTTATTTGTTATAATTTTCAATTTTACAGCTGTTTCTCCTCATTTTGAGTGCCCCATCAGTAAATGGACATCCTGAAAGCTTTACTCCATCCACCTCATTATGATCAACTCTGCTAATTATCTATATGTATTTGTGGATTAATCACATTTAAGTAAGGTGCCCAATTTCTTCTTCTGTGAAATTGGTATAATAATATCTACTTTAACAAAAGAATAGAATTAAGCTAGATAATGTATGTAGGTAGCTGGCATATAGAAGAGTCTCAGGAACTAGTAGCTAATATTACTTTTTATCCACTCATATTTAACTTCAGATGGAAATTGATTTTTTTATAGGACTCTCTTAAGAGTCCTGAAAAGAGTCATTGTCTTGAGCATGCTGGCTGAATTTTCACTCATCATAAATATTAAAAATATGCGAGGAGAAGTCATTCTGACCTTAAAATCAATAATGAAATGAGAGAGCCAGCAGGTTAAGAGGAAGATGGTAAAGAACTTGTGAAAAATCTTTCTACTAGGGAATTCATAAGGAGACTGGAAGAAAGGGGGCTCTGGTAGACTAATATTCCAGGGCAAACAGAATCTCCACTCAGCAGATTGAAGAAATGAGAGAGCTACTGGAACAGGAGACCGAAATAATACTTCTATTAGCAAATAACACTTTAATTCTGTTTTTTAATTTAATTGCACCTCTTGGTGAGAAATTCAGAATAAAAAATTCATAAAGGTCCTCAGTGACTGAAGGAGGAATTAAATAGCATAGTGGAATGAAGTAAATGGGATTGAGTTACTCCAGTATCTTCTTTACTGTTATTGGTAGGCGCCATCAAGTTAGTTTTGACTCAGCATCACTGTGTACAACAGAACAGAACTGTGTTAGGGTTCTCTAGAGAAACAAAACCAGGCTATATATATATATA
>NW_022103902.1:8942359-8953429 GCF_000313985.2 Echinops telfairi | reverse complement strand
CCAATAGACATAGTTCTTCAAAGGAAAAACTAAAGCAAGTGAGATGTAGTCAATTATTATGCCCTTTGTGGTGTAATAGCTATATATTAGGCTCTGAACTGCAAGGTCAGCAGTTTGAAACCATCAACCACTCCATGGGAGGAAGACAGGGTTTTCTACGCCTGTAAAAAGTTACAGTCTGAAAATCAAGGGACCAGTTCTACCCTGTCCTGTAGGTTTGCTGTGAGTCCACATTGACTTGAGGGCACTGAGGTTTTGTTTTGTAGCCATCGTTCCTGATGGCGGTGTATTATGATTCTGAACTTTATGCCTGTGGCTATAATTCCATTTTACAGGGTGTTCTGTGCTACAAGATTATTGTGGGATGTATCTTTAGACTCTACTAGAGGGTGTGACTTAAGTCACTGTTCTTAGTTCCCTGGGGAAGGGTGTGGTCTGCCACGAGACAAAAACTCCACTTCCATCAAAGTCATTCTTCTGTGCACAAAAACCATCTGGCACACAGAGAGAGCCCAGGCTGATTTCAGTTCTCTGGTGGAGGCTGAGCCCAGAGGCCTCAGTGATTATGGCAAAGAGACTATGGGACAGACTGAGATGGGCAGCGCAGGGACTATGGGACTGAGAGACAGAGAACAGGCAAGCTTTCTGGTCCCCGGATGCAGAGTCCAAGGGACCAAATGTCTGCCAGATTGAGGACCAGAGAGAGACGTGGTTTCTGGCTAAGGAGTGGCGTTGCTATGGACCCATGACTGGGTCTTTATTCTTCACTGATGCTGACTCGTGGTCACCTATCAATTCCCCCAAGCCATCTGTTACTGTGAGTATATTTATGAGTTCTGTGTGGCCATTGCAATGAATTATCGAACCCAGCAGAGAAGTAGCGTGCTGCGGGAGGGATGGCTGGTGTCAGAACAGGTACCGAGGAATGGAACATTCTGGCAATAGGAATGCCAGAAAATGTCAGCCATAGGGCTTCCCATGCCGTTTACTGCAGCAACAATTCAAGCAGTTAATGATTTAGGTCCTGGTAGTTAACGCTAATTCTTAGTTCTCATCCAAAGCATCTTTTTACTTAGACCCCAAGTACCTTACTTAGACCCCAAGTATCTCACTGCAAAATACAATACTCTGAGGGGGAGAGTAGTTGAGTGCTTTCCAATATTTAAATATTTTCAATATTCTATCATCGTATTTCATTCATTGACCTTCCATTTTATGGTATATAAAAAATGTTTCCATTACATGTATATGTTATCCCATTCCCAGAAAGAGCCGGATGTGGAGTGCATCCTCCTTACCCGAGATCCCTGGGCGGCGGACCTCCTGGATCCAGAAGACAGCTGTCACACCAGCGGAGCGGCTGTGGAACCAGGATCTGAAGCTTGGAACCGGGTGGTGGACACCCCAACCCATGGAGCAAGGAAAGTCGAGTGCTTTTGAGCAGGAGACTGGTTTGTGGAGTGCGATGCCTCTGGACACTTAATTCAGGGAGCGGGGTCTGCTGATCCACGGAGCTTGAGCTGAATGCTTTCTGGTCGGGCTCCCAGGGCAGTTGTGTGCAACTTTGGCCATTTATTAGCAGACCTGAAAGAACTTTGTAACAACTATCCTAAGCATTTCCCACTGGCATTATAACCTCTTAACTTCCTTAATAAATCCTTTATTCATGAGTTTGCTTGTCTGTGAGTTCTGTGTAGCCATGGCAATGGATATTAGAATCAAGAGTGGTAAAATAAGGAATAGTAATGAAGACAACACAATATGAAACAGGAAGAATCACTATACAGTGAACCCTCGCCACTTCGCGCTTCGACTTCCGCGGCTTCACTCTATCGCGGTTTTTGCGTAACAGCGCATGCTCTGTCATTACTACCACTGATTGGTTCATACTGTACACGCTTGATGCCATAAATAATATAATAAATAATAAATGGTAATTGTAACGTCCAAAATGTTTTACTGTATTTTCCCTTTTTCGTTTAATAAATTGGGTAATACGAGTGTAATGGTGACTAAAGGGTGTTTTTTCATGTCCTCTATGCTCTAACTACGAAAATATTTGATTTACAAATAAGGAATCCTACTTCGCGGAATTTCATTTATCACGGTAGGGTCTAGAACCGATTAACCGCGATAAACGAGGGTTCACTGTATCTTCATACATGAAAAAAACCTAGGTGCTGAAAAGAAAAATAACTCTCTAGGAATATACAGCTAGTAGTAGACATCAAAGGAGCGTAAGCAGGTAGTAAAATTACTTGGCTTATATTTTAGACAATCTCTGTGACTGCCTTTCTCGTGGCTTCCAGTTGGCCTTCATGGCCTTGTTGCTCTTGTCCCAACCTCCTGAGACCTCATACATTTGCTTCCCTCAGTTTATTTCTCTCCAGTCATCTTGACTGCCTTTTTGTCCTTCAAACAATTTACTGTCATCCTGCCTTAGAAATGTTACAGATGCTGTTCTCATGCCTTGGTAACTATTGGGTGTCATGGCATGCTGCTTTAGTTTCATCAACATTTTTATTAATCTCTTTATATGTGTTATGGATTGAATTATATCTCCCCCAAATTCAGGTTGAATCCTAACCTCTATGTCTCTGAGTAGGATCTTTTAAAAAAAATAATGTTTTCTTTGTTACCTTAATTAGGTCATACATCAGTAAGATAGGTCCTAAACCTAATAATTTTTAGTTAAAAAGTATACAATAGAATAGACGTAGAGAGACATGCTGGGCATGGTGGTGCATATGAAGACAGATGAACCTACAAGTTCAGGAGACAGGATTGCTGGAAGCTACTAGAGATTGAGAGAGATCAAGAAAGACCTTCCTCTTAAAGTCACATCTTGAATTACTATTTTTAGCCACTTGAATTGTGGGAAAATACATTTCTGTTCTTCAAAGTCTCCCACTGTGGTATTCTAGTTGTGATAGCACTAGACTAATAAGACATGAATTTGTGGAGGCCAAGAACATTATCTCCATCTCACTGTCTTCTCTAGCACTGATGCCTGACCAAGCTCAATAAAGACATCTTCAATAAAAGGGAAGGGCCATATTTTGAACCCAATTTTATTTTATTCCAAAGCCCGCTTCTTTCTTGGGGCCACTCTAGGGTTTGGGTCCTGTTCACCACACAAAGGGACCTGGCTCAAGTGACTAAGCTTTGTGCCCTCTGCGTTGCACTTGAGTGAAGAAAGCACCTTCCACTAATTACATAACGGGCCGGGGAAGGCCAGCCCATTCCCTGCTGTGGAGTCTCTTCCAACTTAGAGGTGCTGATGTTTCAATTCTCTCCTGGGACCCGTGGGGCAAGGTTAGTGAGACCACCATTGAAGTGTAGAAAAATATTCATTAAACCCAGCTTTGCTAGCTAGTAAATGCAGTAGTCACCAGCTACAGGTGCCAATCTACATTTAAATGTAGATGGCAATCTAAGTTAAATTTCATTTCAATTTAATTAAAATGAAAAGCAATTAAACATGGAATTTTAATTTTGACCACACATTATACTGTGCGCCTTTCAAGCTTTCAAGGTTGCTTGTGGCCAGTGGTTCCCGTCTTGGACGATGGAGCTGTAGAACATTTTCATCCCCAGAGAAAGTTCTTTTGACTAGTGCTGTAGAAAATGATAAGAGCTGTGGTTTTCAGATATTTATATGTGAGGTATGATATTATATTTTCTGCATCACTGGAATGAAAAGAATAGATTAAATCTCAGTGGTCCTTTCCAGTGCAAACAGGATCTGAGTCTTACATATTGCTAAATATAAATCTTATTGTCTAAGTGACAGCAAATGTTCTCTGTGTTACCTTTATAGTCTCCATTCTTTCTAGGACTTAGGTCTGTCTATTGTTGATGCCCACATAGTCAGTCTGGCATTTTCTCTAAATAGACCTACCTTCCCCTCTTTAATAGCAGCAATTAGATACTCGCTATCCTTTCTCTTCTTGTCCCAAAGTCTCTCCCTGGTATTATCTTACTAGGTTCAGGTTCAGCTTGTGACAGGTTGTTATTAACTTTATGTAAAAAAAAAAAGAAAGAAAGAAAAAGTCCTGCCACCGTCAAGCCTTTTGTTGATAATGGAAATGGTGGCTTCATGTGTGTCTACTGTATCGTGGGCCCTGCCCGGCAGTCAGCAGAACGCGACTGTGACCTGTGCGAGAGCTGCCTGAGGAAGAACAGGAGACCAGGGGTGGGCTTCACGGCTCTATCCCGAGGCGATGCTGAAACAGTGCGGTGGAGGATGCAGCCTAAAACCTTTACCCCCCAGAAAACAGCACTTGGAGGATCCTAAACGAGTAGGGCAAGACTGTCCTTAACCTGCCATTAGACACACCAAGGAGTATGAGAGCAGTGACTACGTCTACAGAGTATTGCTCAGTGTTTGAACAAGTCACTAAGGCTGTTCAAGCCCAAGGCTGAAACAGTTACCTCGAGCAAGAAGTGTGCCTTTCAGAAGGCTTACGAAAAGAAAAACGATAGTTCAAAGTGATAGGTGCTATAATGGAATCCTGAAGAGATAAAGGAGGCTCTTCTCTGGGGTACGAGAGGTTTGATAGATGTGATTTTGAGTTATGGCTTGAAAACGGGCCATCATTTAAAATCCTAGATTTAATTTGGGACATCAAAATAGTCAGAACTATGTATATTCTTGTCACTACACATTAAAGTCATCATGACTGTGGGCTACAAGGTTGTCTCTGAGAGGTGGGACAGGGACAGGAAACGTGTTAGGATCTGTCATCACACCTTCTGGGCCGGGTTGCTTTGAAAGGAGATTATCCCTAGGCCTCCCCTGAGGTTAGGTGGTGATTGCCACTGCCACCGTCACCCAACTCCCTTAGAAGTTTTTCTGCGGGAGCTACAGAAGTTTGGGGTCCAGGTGACTCAAGGCTCGGTTCCAGGGTGTCGTGCTGAAGCACGTCGCTCAGAGGTCAAAGGATTGAGTATTTATCAGAGAAAAGTGTCAAAATCACTCCCACTGATAATCATTAAAGGCTCACTCAAAAGAATGTGTCCTTGGTATGGTAGCCTGGCAAAAATCCAGGGCAGATCAATACATTTCTCTTTAGCACCAACAAAAAATATTGCTTCTCCTTTCTTCCTCTAAATCTTTGAGGGGCATTGCTGTATGTTGCCAAATGGCCCCTGTGTTCTGTCCCAGAAGGGGTGCCAAGGGATCTGTCTCTGTATCCTAGTAACTTAAAAAGGGCTTTGGGATGACAGATACTAAAAATACCTACAATAGATGTTTTAGAAACTCTGGGCACCAGGAGTGTGGGGCTTTGAAGTGAAATGCCTCCTTATACCCAAATATGGCATTTGCTTCTAAAGTGGGTGAAAAAAATCTTCTAATGATTGAAGAGTTCAGGTTAAAGTGCCTATCTGCCATTCTACTTGATGGTTTCTTAGGGGGGTGAAAAAGAAGGAATGGATCTAGCCTGCTTTCTGACCACGTGGGTATGTTGGTACCAGTTGTGTCATAAATGACAGCAATGGCAAAATATGGATCAGCAGGACAATAGCCAAGACCTTTTTTATTTTAAAATTAGCTTAGTATCGAATAAATGAAGCTTTGTCTATATCGTGCTTTCCCTCTCAGTCATCTCAAAGAGATAGACAGCTACAAAAAATAATTTCAGGATTTTTTTTTTTAAGTTAGAAAGTTCAGTCTCTGTCTGTTTGGATTTTTATTCTTGGGCTCACCTGATGAGGTAGTTTAGTAGAATGAAGCTCACTGGAGACTCAAATTACTGCCTCTGTCATCTGAGTTTCCCAAAGATGGGGATTTGGTTTCTTAACCTCCTACACCGTCTCCTACGTCTCCTACGTCTAGGCCACTAAGTAGGCACTGATGGCTGGCAAGTTGAAGGACATCATAGTTGTTGGTATGAAACCCAGGAAAAAATGTATCAGTGCAGGTGACCGACTCTTCCCAGTGTGTCCAGGGTTTCCAGTTTTAACCCTGAAAGTCCCACCTCCTAAGGGGGCCCCTCATCCCTAAACAAATCAGCACAGTTGCTCCCCTGAAGTCAGTTACACTCTCTGACACCTGTCAAGCATGTCTAACATAGATAAGGTACTTCTCATTACGTTTAAATACTGGAGGAAAGCGTCAGAGACTCCCTGCACATTTCAGGAAATGAAGCACAGAAGCAAAGTGCACCTGGCTGAAAAGCCAGTGAGAAATGAATTATGGGTAGAAGCCAGATCCTTCCTGAATGCTGAGCACAGATTGCTTTTTTCCGGAATTCTACAGCAAAGGCACTTTATGACCATATTGTTCTGTTGGGCTAGTTCTGTGATACATATTAACTCTGAGTACTTTTTTTCTTGCCTAATTAGCACTTAAATATAAAAATTTCAAAAGGCTTTGGCAGGGACTCGTGTACATGTGCACAAATGTTCGTTGGGATTATAATAGCCAATGGGGGAAATAATCCAAGTGTACATGAACCGATGCATGGATAAAAAATTGTACTGTATATATGTCTAATGAAATAAGTTGTAGTCTTACCCAATAAGCAAGATAAGCAGGGGCTTATTAGTAATCTGTAGTGAGCAATTGTGAATTTTTGTTTTCTACAACAAAGGTTCTACTTCTAGAGATAGCTGACACCTGTTTCTCTTCCAACCCTAGAGCTTTTAACTTCACACGGTATCCAAGTCTCTTTGTAAATTTAAATGATCTGATGGGGCAGAGTATCCAATAACCAAGGTAAGCACAGGCTCACTTGTGCTTTCTTACTCTTCTGTACCATTCCCTACAGATTCGAAAGTAGGCACAATAGTGCTGTGTGCATCTCTACTGTTGGGTGATCCACCCCTGAAAAGAAAAAAATTGGTCAGCCACAAAGAGACATAAAGGCCTATTTGGCTATAATGTAGATGATCCTGAAAAACATACTGAGCGATGTCAGTCATGAAAGTTCAAATATTATATAATTCTCCTGATATGATACATCAAGAGTAGATGAAGGCATAAAGAGGCACGTTTTTATTGGGGGCCAACGTCGATGAGACGGGAAAGTGGGCGTGGGCACTGCTTCAGGGGTCCCGGGTTCTTTTGAGAATGATGGGAAATTGGAAATGCGCAGTGATGATCGTCACACATGGTGAAAATCGGGCCACTGAGTCGTACTCTGAAAAATGGCCGAGGAGGCAAATGTTTATATCTTTTTCCAAACAAAAATTAAATTAAAATCTGTGGTATGTACAGTATCTTTCATCTATGGCCTAATGAATAAGAAAGGAGTTAGGAATGTCCCTGCGGGAAATGTAAGCAAGGGAACATCTTTCATCCAATAAAATCCCTAAGAACACTGCATTATGTGGGTGGTAGAGGGCACACTTCACTAAAGCACTCTTCCCCAAAGGATGCTGGAGTAACAAACAGTGGGATTAAAGAATCTTCAGCAGGTAGTGGAACCTGTTAATTGAGCATAAGGATGGATCTGCGCGTATCAATTTGGGAAGAGGAGGAAGAGGTCAAAAATGTCTGCGCTTTTCAAGAACAAGCAAGCCTTCCTTGAAGCAACACAGTCGAGGGGGATCTTCAAGGTGACCAGACGCCCCGTTTTGGCGGGACAGTCTCGATTTTTAGCAATTTGTCCCGTGTCCCCTGGCGTTTTAAAAAAGTCCCGATTTTTGGAAAGAATGCACAAGCTAGGGAACGGCGGGAGAACGGGAAGGGAATACTGTATACGGTTTTCGGCTGCCATGTGGCTATTTCGCCAGGATTTGAGTTTTATATTATTGTTGTTAATTTTATAATGTTAAATTTTAATAATAGCAAATAATTGTTGAGAGCTGATTATCGAGAACTGCTTATCAAAGGTCGCATTGTTGATCAGTTGTTAGAATTCGAATTAAGTCCATTGTTTGGACTTAATGAACAATGGCATTTTTTGGCATTGGCAACGACGAAAACATTTTGTAACTGTCTCTCAGACGATACACATCGTACTGCGTGCTAGTGCTAGTTAAACAAGTGATGTCAACAAATCAGCTATTCAGATAATTTAGGTAAGTTATTTATTTATTTCATAAATACATACATTTTCTTGAATTTAGCAGACAGTACTGGAATGATGTGCAAAAATCATTCAATCATATTACTCAAAATTTCCCATATAGTAATTAATATTTGTGAAAATGATCTTTTTAATGAGGTATAATTATTAACAAAATATATTGATAAGGAAAAGGTTAAATCTTGGGCATCAGCAAAAATCACAATAGAGAACAAATGGTTAGAAGTATTTCATCATTTTGAAACAAACCACGCTCCATACAATAATGCACTAAAAATTGTGGAATACGCGCTGTCCTTACCAGGAACTAATGCTGCGACTGAACGCATTTTTTTCTACGGTAAATAAAGTGTGGACATCAGAAAATTCACAATTAAGTGTTGAGACTTTGAAAGCCGTTTTATGTGTGAAATATAATTTAACAAATTCTTGTGAAAATTTTCATGACCTTTTAAACAACGACAGCAATCTATAAAAAAATTCACTCAAATGAGAAATATGCCAAAGAACAAAATAATACTATACATAATTTTTAATCAAGACAACCCCCCCCCCCCCAGTCAATGGTGTCCCGCTTTACCAATGTTAAAATCTGGTCACCTTAGACTTAATGGATCTAAGGATCTGGTTACTGTGGGCTGGTCAGTACAATCTCCATCTTCTGATATCATCAACAATAAAATGCTTATTAAAAGTTTAAGGTAAGAAAATACCATAATTCTGAGGGCAGGCTACCAAAGGACGAATGGAAATACATGTGAACCCAGAAGTCAGAGGATCGTGGACAGAAATCATCTGGGAATCTATAGACATGAGCAGGTTATTTTTAGGCATGAGATGCTTTTTCATTCCATTCTGTTTTTTACCCAAACACTGTCTTTAATCAAGGACAAAATGGGTGGACTCTCTGAAGGTTGCTTCACTTGCCCTGTAGGTCTCTGCTTTTCCAGGATGCGGCAGGCAATCAGGCAGCAGGAGTCTGCTTAAGCCATAAGGGTTGTTATTATATGCCATTGAGTCAGTTGCAACACACGGCGACCCTATGTACAACAGAATGAAATACTGCCCGGTCCTGCAGCATCCTCACCATTGTTAAGTTTGAGACCATTGTTGCGCCATTGAATCGATTTATTTCTCTGAGAGTCTTCCTGGTTTTTCTTTTTCTTTTGCTGCCCTTCCACTTTACCAGACAGCATCTGGTAAAGGATGCTGTCCTTTACCAGAGACTGGTCTCTCCTGATAACATGTCCAAAGTATGTGAGACAAAGTCTTGCCATCCTTGCTTCCAAAGAGCCTTTTGACTACCTCTTCCAAGAAAGATTTGTTTAGTCTTCAGTCAGTCCATGGTCCATCACCAACACCATAGTTCAAATGCATCAACTGGCCATAGGGGTGGTCAATACTAAAAACACCTGACTGAGAGAAAGCCAGATACCAATTGAAGCTCAAGTTTGGACGTGCCCTGTATGACCTTGGGAAGGCTCCTTGCAGGGCAGCCATGCTAGACCAGTAGCAGTGGCACTGGAACAAGGCCCGTGGAACAAGGAGCATGAGGAACCTTCTGGGTCGTGTGTCACCTCTCACAATGGTTGTCACCTTTACCAATGAACTCCTCAAGTTCAAGTCAGCCTAGGAGGAGAGGGCCATGAGCCAGGAGACGTTCAGAGGGGAGAACAAGAATCTGCAAAGTAGAGGTTTCCCCTACTATCCGAAAGCAATGTGTTCCTCTGAAAACTTTCGTAAGCCAAGATGACGTAAAGCAAAGAACCAATTACCATTCATTTATATGGGACATTTTTATTATTATTATTATTGTTCCCAGACTGAAAATAAAACCTACCAAATCATACCAGACAACTCATAAAACCTACAATAACATTTACATACAGAGTTCACAGACAGTTCAAAGCCTCTCTGTGGCTCTGAGAGTTACAATTTTTATAAATTCTTTTCTTGATAGAAATTTGTCTCTTATGCAGGTCTAGCAAGATTAGTGAGGTAAAACTAAGGCCATAATAGTGGGAAGAGGAAATTTTAAAGAACTAGAAGATAGTTATGTGGTTTATCAGTGCTCTTCTGCATCCTGGATATCTCATCTCTTCCATATGGCTCTTCTGTGAGGGGCTGTCTAATTATCTTACAGGTGGGCTTTGGGTGTCTATCTATGTTCCTTCACATTTGTTTGATTGCTTGTATTTGAACTTCTGATACCTCTTCCTGTTGGTACCTCATGATCATACAGGCTAGCATGCTTCTTCTATGTGGGCTTTGTTGCTTCCCTGCTAGATTGCTGCTTAACTTCAAGCCTTTAAGACCCTAGACACTATGTCTTTTAATAGCCGGGCATCACTAACCCACCTATGGGGAGGTTATTGTTTATGTCTCCACAGGAAAGGGAGAGAGGGACCAGACCTCAACCTAGTGTGCCAAGCCTTGAAGGCAACACACCAGCATGAAGCAGTGACTAACAGAGAGGTCTGTGAGATTGGCCCCAATCCCAGCTACATCGACCTCCTCCCCAGAAGAATGCACTACAGAGTACAGCATTGAAGATACAACCCAGGGAGAGGGGCAGGTCTGCCCAGAACACAGTGGAGCAAACTAAGAGGGAGGGAGGGAGAGAGAGAGAGAGAACCCCATAATGGTCCACCAAGCCCTGAAGACAACATTTCCTGTTCTGAACAGCCAATGTACAAAGAGAACCATAGGGCCAGCCCCACTACGAGATATGATGTCCCCTCACTGACCCACAGTGCTATGTGGGACAGCACTGGAGACACAGTGCAGGAATTGTGCTCTGACTTGAGCCCCCCACACCAGGGTGAAACACCAACGGAGCACAAGAGAGCAGCAAGGGGAACAAAGCAACAAAGTCCCCAAGGAATCCCGAAAAATGACTTCAGGGGGCAGGGCTTGGCACCTCATTAGACTCGATCAGAAAACATTCATAAGGGTCAGCAGAAGTATTTAATGATTTATAAGCCTTTCCTTCCTTCCTTCCTTCCTTCCTTCCTTCCTTCCTTCCTTCCTTCCT
>NW_022103902.1:8933952-8942259 GCF_000313985.2 Echinops telfairi | reverse complement strand
TCTCTCTCTCTTCCTTCCTTCCTTCCTTCCTTCCTTCCTTTCTTTCTTTTTCATGTCTATCTATATAAGATAGGCATGAGAAACAATCCCGAGGAGAAAATAATGGGACTGATGACTCCAGGGGGACATGGGAGAGTGGGAGGTGGGGAAAAGGAAGGGGAAGCCAACAAACACAGGGACAAGGGAGCAACAAGTGATCTAAAATTGATGGCAAGGAGGACATAGAATGCTTGGTGGGGTTTGATCAAGTGCAATGTAGCTAAGAGGAATTACTGAGAGCCAAATGAAGGTTGAACATGATAGTGGGACAGGAAAAAAGGAAACATAGGAAAGAACTAGGAGGCAAAAGACATTTATAGAGGTATAAATACAGGCACATACATATATAAATATATTTATATATAACAATAGGGATCTAGGTCTATGTACATATATTTATAGGTTAAGTATTAAGGTAGCAGACAGACATTGGGTCTCTACTCAAGTACTCCTTCAACGCAAAGAACACTTTGCTCTAATAACTTGGCATTCTGTGATGCTCACCTTCCTGATACTATGGCTGAAGGTAAAACTGGTACATAAGCAAATATGGTGAAAAAAGCTGATGGTGCCCGGCTATGAAAAAAATATAGCATCTGAGAGATTAAAGGCATGAAGATAAACAAGTGGCCATCTAGCAGGAAAGCAACAAAGCCCACATGGAAGAAGCACACCAGCCTGTGTGATCATGAGGTGTCGATGGGATCAGGTAGCAGGCATCAGAAGACACAAAACAAACAATCATATTGATGTTAACGAGAGGGGCTGGAGTGGAGACCAACAGCCCATCTGTAGAAAATTGGACATCCCCTTACAGAAGGGTCACAAGGAAGGGACGAGTCAGCCAGGGTGCAGTATAGCACCGGCAAAACATACCACATTCCATTTCTTTAATGGTTCCTTCCCCCACTCTCATGACCCCAGTTCTACCTTACAAATCCAGCTAGACCAGAGCATGTACACTGGGACAGATAAGAGCTCTTGACACATGGAATCCAGGACAGATAGATCCCTCAGGAATAGTAAGGGGTGTAGCGATACCATGAGGGTAGGGGGAAGGTGGGAGTAGAAAGGGAGAACCAATTGCAATGATCAACATATAACCACCTCCTCCCACCCCAGGGAGATGAACAACAGAAATGTGAGTGAAGGGGGACTGTGAATAGTGCACAATCTGAAAATACTAATAATTTATAATTTATCAAGGGCTCACAAGGGTGGGAGACAGGGAAAAAAAGAGGAGCTGATTGATACCAAGGGCTCAAGTAGAAAGAAAATGTTTTGAAAATGATGATGGCAATATATGTGCCAATGTGCTTGATGCAATTGATATAAGGATTGTTGTAAGAGTTGTAAGAGCTCCAAGTAAAATGATTTTAAAAATAAAATAAAATAAAAAATAAAGATGACAGCCAGGCAGTCAACAATCATATGGGGGGAAATAAAAGCCAGGCACCATCAGCTTTGTTGATCACCTTTACTTATGCACCCATTTTGTTTTCAGCGATCCTGTAGGGAAGATGAGTATCAGACATTGCCAAATTATTAGAACAAACTGTTCTTGTACTGAGGTAGGATTTAGGTAGAGGCCCAAAGTCCCTCTGCTCCCTTATTGTATTTACTTATATATACATACCTAGATAAATATACATATCATTATATATTTATATCTTTACATATACATATATGGTATCTATATTCATATATATATATAATATATAATTCTTACTTCCTTATTGTTTCCTCTTTTTCTTTTTTCTTTGCTCCTTCCCCATCATGTTTGCCCCTCATTTGCCTCTCAGTAAGTCCTCTCGGGGACAACTCAATTGCTCAAACATTACCAGGGACATTGATACAATCAAGATCTTTCAATGCTTGAAATTCAAGATAGATAAACTCCTGAGAAACAGTAAGGGGAGTAAGGACTCCCTGAAGATAGGGAAGAGGGGTGAAGAAGAGGAAAGGGGAACTGCTAGCAATGACCCCACTTGAGGGGAATGAATTTTAGGTGAATGGATGTATGGGATGGCGTAAGTTATGGGGAACAGAACCCAATAATAATAATAATAATAATAATAATAATAATAATATAATTCATTGAGGATTCAGGGGTGGTAGGGTGGGGGCGGGAGGGAAGCTGATATCAAAGAGTTCAAGAAGAAAGAAAATATATTGAAAATGATGATGCCAGCAATTGTACAATCCTGCTTGGTCTAATGGAATTTGGGATTATAATAATGACTGTAAGAGCTCTAATAAAATATTAAAAATAAAAATATCACTATTCATATTCATACATAAGTGTCCTGGTTTGCTTCTCTAGAAAACCCAGTCTAATACACTAGTTTTGCTTTTTTGCCTTATTTTGGTTTAAGAAAAAAAATCCTCTTCAAATTTCTTGCAATGAGCAGAGATGGGTACTTACGTACATCTTTTATAAAAGTAAGTGGTATAGAGGCAACTTATGAAAAACAGAGGGTACCTGACTCTAAGCTCTATATGGGGCCAACTTAAGAACAAGGCACTGTGGGAGAGAGAATTCTACTAAGGGCTTGTCTGTTTTCTGTGGGCAAAAAATGTCATAACTGTTAGTTGCGTTTCCCAGTTAGCTTTTAACTTTTCAATTTTGAATGCTCCTTTTTGAATTATTTTTAAGCACAGATTTTTTTTGTTAAATTATAAAAATAAAATTATTTTCCTCTTTTAGCCCCAATTTCATTAGCTAAAGGAAACCACTGTGAAGAATTGCCTATGCATGCATTATTCTGTATGTATTATTTTTTACTTTCTTGTGTATCAATTATTTTTCATAGTTTCATAAATATTTTTAAAGCAGGTTGCACATGTGAAGTATTGTTCTAAATGTAACTGTTCGCTGTTTAATTATGGAGGTTATTCTGAGTAACTCAAAGTTATTTGTCCAAATTCCCAGTAAGTGGCAGATATGGGATTTGAGCCTAGCTAGTCTGGCTCTGGCATCCACAGTTTAACTACTGAATCCTGCTGCCTTCTGTCTGGTTCTTTGCTTGCCTAGCACTTGCCATTTAATGACTGTATAGAGTTTCTTAATGAGAATGACTACCACTTACTTAACTCACTCACTGCCATCAAGTTGATCCCCACTCATAACAACCCTATTAGACAAAGCAGAATGGCCCATGTGGTTTCCTATCTGTAAATCTTTATGGGAGCAGAAAGTCTTGTCTTTCTCTTACAGAGCAACTAGTGGTTTAGAACTACTGATCTTGTGGTTAGGAGACCAACATGTAGCCCACTATTCCAAATGTTAGGTGCTGTGATAGTTTATTGTGCCAACCTGGCCAATAGGAACATGTGGGATTAATAAGGCCACAGTTTGATTGGAGGGCAAAGAAAAATGGCTCAGCAAGCCCCACCTCTCTCTCTCTTGCTCTCTGGTGATTGGACCAGCCTGTGGCTGCTAGTTCTCTGCCTCAGCTTGTGAGCTGTACTACTTGTGGGACTGCCAACCCATGGGTTGTGTTGCTAGAGCTTGAGGTTCCTTCGAGACCTGCTTTGCCATGCTGCTGGTGTATACACCGCTTGAGCTTGGGGCTATCGGATCCTGACGTCTTGCTGACTGTTGGTGACCTGCCCTGATGTTTGTTGCCTGTGGCTGGACTGCCTGCTTCCTTGACCTTAGACCCAGCAGCCCTCATGAGTTTAAGGACTTCCACTATATTAACTGTACTGCTGTGTGGGCTAATTAGCTGTTATATTCCTTTGTGCTGTAAATATCCATGTATATACGTATAAAATCGTAAGTGTCCTGGTTTTGTTTCTCTAGAGAACCCTGTCTAACACAGGTGCCATTGAGTCGCTTCTGTCTCATAGCCATCTTATGCACAACAGAATGAAACACTGCCCAGTCCTGCGCCAACCTCACACGTGTTCTTCAGTCTGAGCCCATTGTTTCAGTCACTGTGTAAATCCATCATGTTTGAAGGCCTTTGGTTGCCCCTCTCCTTTAGCAAATGTTCTTTTCCAGGGAGTAGTCCCTCTTGACAGCATGTCCAAAGTAGGTGAGACAGTGTTCCACCAGTCTGGCTTCTGGGGAACATTCTGGCTATACTTCTTCCAAGACAAATAAATCAGTTTGTTCTTTTGGAAATCCATGGTACTTTCCATAGTCTTCACTCACATAATAATTAAAATGCATCAATCCTTCTTTGGCCTTCTTTATTTAATGTCCAATTAAAACCACCATGGCTTGGGTCAGGCATACCTTAGTCTTCAAGGTAACCTCCTTGCTTTGCAACACTTTCATGAGGTCTTGTGTAGCAGGTTTACCCAATGCAATGAGTCCTTTGATGTCTTGACTGCGGCTTCCATGGGTAGTCATCGTGGATCCAAGCAAGATGAAACCCTTGACAACTTCAATCTTTTCTCCATGTATCATGAAGTTACCTATTGATCCAGTTGTGTGGACTTTGGATTACAACACTGAGCTGTGATCTGCACCGAAGGCTGCAATCCTTGGTCTTCGTCAGCAAGTGCTTCAAGTCCACCTCACTTTCAGCAAGGACTACTCCAACTAGACTCTATTAAGTTTACATCCAATTTTTCCTAATTATTTATAACCCTATATTATATGTCCCTATCCATATATCTGTGCACATATAAAAATATTTTAGTAGGTCAGATCCTTAGAAATGAAATTACTGGATTAAGGAAGAAAATCTTGATATACAGGTAGTCCCTAACTTATAATGGGGATTCCATTGTTATGACTTTGTTATAAATCGATTCTGATTAAGTCAAATATCTCTTTCTTTAAAAAAAGTTTTATTGCCTTTTATTATTAGTATCCTTATAAACCCATCTTTATTTGTCTTTGGGGGTTGGAAACATTCAAAGGGCATCAAAAAGTTTGTTTAAAAATTCCATCATTTCTTATTCTATTCTTCCACAAACTTTTTGAGATCCCAGCCTATAAAAACTTACAGATATATTTTAACATTGTCTGAAATGATTAAAAAGTTTGTGGAAGAATGAAATGAACGCTAATGGATTTTTTTCCCTATGAACTTTTTGAAGCCCCATAGTATATCATACATAATATAAATGATAAGATGTGTTAAACAAAAGCAGAAATGGATGTAAGTGCAGTTTGCCATAAATCAAATACATCATGAGGCTGGATGACCTGCACTGTCAAACAACCTTTCAAAGTGATTATCAACTTAAACCACTATGAACAGTGATGTGCACCAGACCCTGAGACACCCTGTAAGCAAGTTCACGACTGTTGGAAGCGTCTGTGGAACTCGCTTTCTCTGTTGACGCTGACAGGGCTTACTCCGGTCCTCTTACTGAGCAGACACGTGAGAGCTACTCAGCTGCTTTGGAACCAGCTGAAGAACATGACGGCTGGGCACACAGATGGCTGGGCATGGCTCCAGAGTTTCTGATTCACGAATGTGAATGTACTTAGTCTGTGATTGGACTTGGGCAGAGGCTCTTCACAAAAACTCTTCAGGTGATTCTAAGGTCGTCAGGACTGAGAGTCCTTAACCTTAGCTGCTTCTTGGGAGTGCCTGTTCTGGAGAAGACGCACCAGAGAATGATTTTATTTCTTCACATGTAAGGTCAGCAATGAAAAACCACCAGCACCTGTAAAGAGTTACAGCCGGGGAAATCCACAGGGGCGGTCGTATAGAATTGCTAGGAGTCAGAATCAACTCGATGGCGGTGAGTTTGGTTTGCTTGTCTAATTTCCATCTAAAGTGTTTTTATAAAAATATCATTTTATTACATCAGACCCCTGTGAGCAACCTTCCAGTCCAAGATCTTAGACGTAAAGGAACGTGGTAAAACTCCCCACCACCTATGGGCTATAGAGTAATTCCTAGGGCCCAGGGACTTCTTTCATAAAAAGGAGTTGATGAAAACAAAGGGTTCCTGAGGTTTTGTGACTTTTGAATAGCTCATTATGTCAAAAACTGGTGTACAGGAGAGTCTAGACACACCAGGAAGTATCTGAGCTAAAGCCACTGTTTTTCATGGGCTTCTCCCAGTTCTCTGACACAGCTGGGCCCCTGCCTGTGTGCTGGCTAGAAAACACTCATCTTATGGTGTTTTCTGTTTTTTATCTTTTAATTATTTCTTTTCCCAACAGTTTTGTTGGCATATGATTCACATATCGTACAATTCAGTAGTTAAATCACATCAAGAGGAGTTGAAAAATCATCGCCGCAATCAGTTTTAGAGCACTTTCTTCAATCTTGTACTCATCGTTATTATCTCCCATTTTCTTTCAACCTTTTCTGCCACCCTCCCATGGAACCATAAATCCAGTCACTTTCTCGATAGATTTACCTATCCTGGATTTCATATCCAGAAAAACACTAAAAAAGTAAACAAAAACCTAACAAGAATAACAAAGTAAAACAGATCAAAACCTCAATAGAGAAGAAAGTAGAAAACAATAAAAACTAGAACAAATTTAAATGGATCATGAAGAAGATCAAATGATAGGATGCTAAATTTTAACCTAACTGCATGTGCAACAATCCAGTTTCCCGTGCAGTCTGTGATTAACAAAGCTCTTCGCATCCCCGGTCCATAGTTGGAGGGTTATGGTTTTAAGCTCCTATCCCAGAGTGGGACACTGGCTGTTACATTACAGCTGACAGGCTGTTGTGGCCTGAAGAGCTAAGAATTCATTCTGGAAAAGTAGAGATTCCAAGTCTGTATATGAGACAGCAGTTACCACTATCTGATAAGGAAGACCACCATGAACAGTTGTTTAGATTGTCTAATACACATTCTTATTTGAGGCACCAGCCTCACCAGGAGCTGTAGACAATTTTTTGGAAGATGATACAAAAGAATCCTGGAGGGGTGATCTCTCTCTCTAATTCAAACAGAGGTCCTACGTAGGCTAGATGTGGCCCTGCATCTGGGAACAGTGTCTGAGGTAAACTAGACTAATACCTCTCACTAACTTTGTTTTTCTTCCATTTCTCTTCAGAAGAGATTTCTGATCTGACAAATCAAGTTAAATAAGGAAACAAGAATGTAAGTGAAATGGAAAAGGTCAAGAAACTGATCAAACAAGAAAATATTGAAGTCCAAGTGAGACTGGAAGACATAAAGGTACTATTGCCAGGAGAAATGTTTTCATTGATATATGACATATGACAAAGCAGAGCTGGATTCTAGTAACAACACAATGACATTTATTTGTTTACTACATGCTAGGCATTGGCAAGTGCTTGATATGTACCATTTTGCATCATTATCCTAGCAAACTACAGTCCCCATTTTATAAATGACTACGTTGAGGCTCACCGAGCAGGATGAACAATAGTGAATGGTTATATTGGAAACAGGAACCTTGTTTGCATTGCTTACCAACTTATCTCCAGTGTCTAGGCCCTCACTCCTGTAATGTGGTCCACGGTACAATTGTATGAACATCACACAGCAAGTGCTTGTTATAAATGCCAAATACCACCCTTCCCTCTCTCCCCCTACCCCCAATATTATGCTGATTCATAATCTGCATTTTAACAAGATTTCCTGGTGGTTGATATGCACACTAACATTTGAAAGCCCAGGCCTAGTACATCGTCCGGTAAATATCTGTTGAATTTGAAAGAATAAGTATCCTCATACCAGCTATTTGTACTTTATTATTAAATCAAGCCAGTCAAAAACAACCTTTTATTTTAAAAAATTAAATACTTTTATTGGGGACTCTTACATCTCTTATCACAATCCATACAATCATCCATGGTGTCAAGCACATTCGTACATATGCTGCCATCATCATTTTCAAAGCATTTTCTTCTACTTGAGCCCTTGGTATCAGCTCCTCACTTTCCCCTACCCTCCCCGGCCTGTCCTCCCTCCCGAACACCTGATAAGTTATAGATTATTAGTTTCATATCTTACATCGTTCTCTGTCGTCCTTCACCCACTTTTCTGTTGTTTGTTCCCCTGGGAGGGGGTTATTTGTTGATCCTTGTGACCGAAACCCCTTCTCTCCCCCCACCTACCCTTATCCTCCTGGTATCTCTATTCTCATTGTTGGCCCTGAGAGATTTATCTCTCCTGGATTCCCCGTGTTGCAGGCTCTATCTGTAGCACTGTGCGTGTTCTGATCTAATCTGATTTGTAAGGTAGAAATGAGGTCATGATAGTGGGGGGAAGGAAGCACTAAGGAACTAGAGCAAAGTTGTGTGTTTCTTCAGGGTTATACTGCACCTGGCAGGCAGGCTCATCTCTTCCTTGTGACCCTTCTGT
>NW_022103902.1:8915032-8933094 GCF_000313985.2 Echinops telfairi | reverse complement strand
AACAGGCAAAGTCAAACAAAACAACAAAGGAAGTCAAAACAATAACAACTACAAAACAAAACAAAAGGAAAATTACAACAACAAAAAGAAAGCCACTGACAAAAATGGAAAAGCCTAGAAATAGTTCAGGGTCTGTTTCTTGGCCTTTATGAGTGTTTTCCAGTTGAGTCTGATGGGGTGCTACACTCTGTCTCCAAAGTCTATTTTTGGTACTCCCCAGGGGGTTCATCACTTTACTCCCCTTGCTGCTCTGTTGCATGCCCTTAGAGTTTTGTCCCAGTGTGATAGGGTCAGATTGGCTACAGTTCCCACACTGTGTCTGTGGTGTTGTCCTCCATGGTGCTATGATTCAGTGAGGGACATTGTGTCTCGTGGTGGGGCCAGCCCTCGGGTCCTCTTTGTGCATTGTCTGCTCTGAGCAGGAATATTGTCCTTGGGGCTCGGTGGGCCAGGATGTGTTCCACTCTCTCTGCATCCCTCTTCATTTCTCCTGTGTGCTCTAATCAGACGTGCCCATCTCCCCAAGCTGTAGCTTCAGTGCTGTCCTCTGAAGTGCATCCTTCTGGGGGCATCCACATAGTTGGGATTGGGACCAGCCCCCCAAACCACCTTTTCATTGAAAAGCTTAAGGGAATTTTTAAAATGAGGTTTAAAGCAATTTCCAAACATGTTGTTTGTGAAAGATCATCTTTGTGCAAATAGTCTGAGCAGTTTCAATGTTAGGGGCTAAACATTCAGGAAGTATATTTGGCTTTATGATTGGATGTAATTGAAAGGACCACTAGGAAAAGCTTTTCCCAAATAGGAGGGTAGACCAAATAGGTATTTCCACTATCATGCCTATGAAGTGGTTGTGTTAGTCTGGGTAGACTAAAGAAATGAATCCACAGAAGCATATGTATATAAGAGATAATTTTCTATAAAGGGTAAGTGTACATTAAGAAAGCACCCCAACCCAGTGCTACCCAAGCCCATAAGTCCAACATTAGCCCATATGTCCGACACCGATCTACAAAGTCCTCCTCCATCTCACAAAACACACGCAATGATGCCGACTGCAGGAGGAAAGCCAAATCAGTGAATGTGTAAGCATCTCAGTGCTGGCAGGGGTCTCCGCAAGGCTGCTTCAGCACCCAGGGCTAGATTGGAGTAGGTCCATGTGGCTTCTCCTTGGGGATGTCTTGCAGGAAGTGAGCCTTGCCAGCTGAAGCAGGGAACTGGCTACGGCACCTGCACCCTGGTCTGAACATCAGAGAACAAGAGACCCAAGAACTAGAAAGGCGAGGATCATCGAGCCATTTATCCCTCTGCCCTTCAATTAACCCCATATATGTTTATCAGCCAGGTTGGCATAATAAGCCTTAACTATCTCAGGGGTTAACAAACCCTTCAAAGATTCTTTTCTCACAGCTGAATTGCACCTTCTTGAACTACTCTTAGTCCCATTAAAATGCACACCATCTTCCTTTAGGTCCATATCAATAGAGAAAATTAATTTCAAAAGATGAGTAATCAACAACAAAAATAATAAACTAAATTATTTAAAAACAAAAATTAAAAGTAAAGGCATGAGAAAGCACTTCGGCAGAATCCTTTTCCAAGGTACAGTTGTGAAAAATAAGATCCATAGGACTCTCTTTGGGAAGCATGTTACCCTTAAGGGTTGCTATGAGTTGAAATCAATTTCAGGGCAGTGAGGGTTCACCACCTTCCTCTTGGATTGGTTTTGGTTGGATAGATAGTCGTCAAATAGACAGCTCTTGATACAGCTTTTATTCATGTACGTTTTCAGAAGCCTGCCACATATCACATGGAATCCTTTGCACCGGTAGCGTTGTGAGGCCTGGGCAAGGCTGGTCCTCATGCAATCAGAGAATTTCATTTTCATTTTCTTACTCTCTTTGCAGGAGTCTCTTGGGTTCTGTAGCCTGTTTAGCTAGGGACTTTCTGAAGCCCTCTCTTAGGCCAAAGGGTACATTTCATAATATAAATTTCAACGGCTGTGGTAAGTCGGAGAGAAAGCTCCTGAGGCAGAGATAGTTTCAGTGCTGTTTAACCTACAAAAGGAGCCCTGGGGGGTAGGGATTACGCCTTGGGCTGCAAGCTAGCTGCATACTCTGCTGTTCAAAACCACCAGCAGCTCCTTTGGGGAAAAGACTGGGCTTTCTGCTTCCAGAAACGGGTGCTGTCTAGGAAACCCACAGGGGGTCACGATGAGTCAGCACTGGCTCCATGACAACGAGGGTAACATACAAACATCACATTCTATTAAATTGACCAACACTCATCTCCAAAAAGGTAAGCAAGCTATTCAGGCCCAAACGCTCATACTGTGTAGGACCACTAGATGGCATTATACTCTATTCACATTTTCTCAAGTTCTATCTTCGGTCACATCCATAAATACTTAATTAACTTGGACATGTATTTGTGAAATTGGGTTATTTCTTTTTCCGGGTGAGTCTTTATGAGGAAGCTTATCAGAGTTTTATTTTTAAAAAACCAACAACACAAAACTCCAAATATGTTGAGTCACCTTCTTCAAAGCTTTACTTTCACCATGCATTTTCGAAACTGAGAGGTGACGCTTTTGCCTGAAGGAATGGCACCATTCCCTCTGCGGAAATTGCTCTCCTAGAATTTGTTGTGGGTTTATTTTCTTTTATATTGAAGGTACGGTTGAAAGACGTTAAGCAATATTAAAATTGCCAACATCTTTCTTGTTTTGAATGGCACTACTCAATCTTTTAACTTCTGCTGGTGTGGACTAAGCTACTCCTGCCTTCCGGACTGTCCATGGTTAATTGACCAATAGATTGAAATCATTTTTGTTGCATTCATAAACATTTTTTATCAGTATTCCCCAAGGGTGTTTATTGTTGAGGCTGTTTATTTATTCGTTCTTATTTTAAGTAAATTCTACCTTTGGAAGAGGCTTCAAATGTTTAGCCACACCTTTAAAGGAAATCACCTTTATCACATCCCTAGTAATAATGGTCTTATCTCTATTTAAGCATTCAGAGGGGCAGAGGGACTCCCGAGCTGGCCAAGCAATGACTTTGTTTGTAGTAGTTAGAACACTTTAATGGTGATCATTCCTCCCTCTGAGTGTGATGGGTCAAGCACGTGCTCGATCCCCATCTTAGTCCTTCATACGATAGTATCGCAGCCCCCGCCTGCTGCTTATTCTCGGACTTCAATCAGCGCTCCCACTGGTCCTCTTCAGAATTAAAGACCCCAGGATCTATCACCTTCCTTGTTCTAGCTTTGATACTGTTATTGATTCTTTGTCAAGCTTGAACACATTGGGAAAACGTCAAGTGTACTTATTGAAAAGTTAAAACGTAGTCGCAGACAGGCCTGCAATGTCCTATGTTTAAAACGCAGTTTAGAATTGTAGTTCTTCAACGACAGCTGAGATCCTTCAGGACGTCAATGCTATCAATGAAATGACAAACTGAAGTCATACCTTGTCTCTCATTTTGTCCCATTCTTCAATGACCTGTCTACGAACCAAAGGCTCCTCCCAGAAACTCTAAAGAGAGCTATATCGGTGACATACTTTTTGAAGAAGAAACACCCCCACCCCCCAAAAATTTTATCCAAAAACGAAGTTGTTGTTTTTATTTATATAGTTCAGGATGCTCTGGAACAATGGTTCTCAACCTTCCTAATGCCATGACCCTTTAATACAGTTCCTTATGTTGTGGTGACCCCCCCACCCATAAAATTATTTTCGTTGCTACTGCATCACTCTCATTTTAGTACTCTTGTGAATCGGGCGACCCCTGTGAAAGGGTCGAGCGGCCCCCAAAGGGGTTGTGACCCACAGGTGGAGAACCGCTGCTCTAAACGTAATGGAAGCAAGAGTCTTCCTTTCCAGCTTGAACTTTTGAAAGCTAAAGGAGAACCTGAAAGAAAACTTCCAGAGAAAGATGAAGGAGTAGGAAATCTTAGCTATTTAAAATTATGTTGATGAGCAAGCTCTGCATATTTCCGAGTCCTTGCTTGAACAGAGCTTGTTATGTCGGGTTGATTTTATCCCCCTTGTTGGAGCCCTGGTGGCTCAGTAGAATAAAGGCTGGGCTACTGACCCATACGTTGGTGGCTGAAACCCACGAACTGCTCCATGGCAGAAAGATGAGGCAACTTGTTTCCAGGGAGATGGTGGTGGTTACATCATCTGTTGTCAATTTGAGACTTCAGAGGGAAGGGGTGGAGATTAGTCTGTCAATAAGGTCACAGCTTGATGACCTCATTTGGAGGTGATAAGGAGCTAAATAGCTCGCTGGAGGGAGGGACATGCAGTCACTTCCTGTGAGACACCCCTGTGGACAACACACATGCTAGAGCCCTGGAGCTGAGGAAGCCACGTGGAACCCCCTGCCAGTGCTGAGATTCTTACAACACCACTGGCTCCACAAGACTTCTCACCCACTGGCCTGTGATCTTCCTGCGTTCAGCATCATTGCATGCGTTTTGTGAGTCTGAAGAGGAATTTATAGATTGGTATCAGGCATATGGGCTAATATAGGACTTATGGACTTGATCTGGATTGGGCTGGGATGTTTTCTTAATGTACAATTACTCTTTCTATACACGAGTGTCTATGAATTTGTTTCTCTAGTCTACCCACACTAACACAAAGATTTTTAGACTTTGCTTGCTTGCTATGAGTTAGAATAGAGTGGATGGCAGTTAGTTTTATGTTTTGATTAGAGTAGTACCCCAAACCAAACAAATTTGTGTAGGTATGTGCTAGAATCTTTACGGGAAACTCACAACTATTAATATAAAGAAATAACCCACCGCTATCAATTATATTCTAATTCATAGTGACTCTGCAGGATAGAGTAGAACAGCCTATAGATGTCCAAAGTTGCATTATGAACCAGCCTGCCACATTTTTCTTCTGCTGAGTGGCTGGTAGATTCTAACCACTGACCTTTCAGATAGCATAACAGTCAAGTTATTTAGCCAATCTGCCACCAGTGTTTCTTAATATGAAGGAACCCCGCTATACAATTACTGTTAGGATTTATAATTCTCCTGTAATTGAACAAGTTCTACTTTCATGTTACTTTCAAGACAAGAAACCAGAAATGTACAATTATAGGTATAATGAGTGTGTATACGGCCTGCTCTGTCACCACACTTGACTGTCATTTTGTTGTACTGTGGTGTTTTAAGCATTGCTGTGGTGCTGAAAGCTCTGTCACTGGTATTTAAAATCCCAGCAGGGTCACCCACAGTGAACACGCTTCAGCAGAGCTTCCAGACTAAGGGCAGACGACAAAGAAGGAACAGGCTGTCCACATCAGAGGAATTAGCCATGGAAAATCCTATGGATAGCATAGAAATATTGTCAGATACTGAAAACTTCACGAATAGATGCAGGACATTGTCAGAAAGTGCCAGAAGATGAGGCCCTCCGGTTGGAAGGCACTCAAAATATGACCAAGGAAGAGCTGCCGTCTCAAAGTAGAGGCCACCATAATGACTTGAATGGAGTAAAGGCCATGGGGCCTTCATTCGCTGATGGGGCACCACCCAAAATAAGACAAAACATCTGCAAACATCAATTAATAATTGGAACTTGGTATGTACCAGGTATAGACCTAGGAAAATTGGAAGTTGTTAACAAATGAAATGGAATGCATACAGATTGATATTCCAGGCATTAGTGAATTGCAATATATGGGTATTGTCCAATTGGAATCAGGAAATTGTGCGGCTTAGTATGCCAGGAATGACACAATGCAGAGCGAGGGCAATGCCTTCATCATCAAAATGACATTTCAATCTCAAGCTCTATTTTGAAATACAGTGCTATCTGCAATATGATAATATCTAGCTTCACAGAAAGAAATCCAGACAAAGCAACTATTATTCTGATTCATATACCAAACACTAAAGCTAGTGATGAGGAAACTGAAGAATTCTACCAACATCTTCGGTAGGAAATCGATCGACCATGCAAACATGATGCACTGATAGTTATTGGTGATTGGAAGGCAAGAGTTAGAAACAAAGTTGAAGGAACACATGTTGAAAAATATGGCCTTGGTGGTAGAAATTAAGCTGGAGATCACATGACAGAATTTTTCAGGACCAACGGTTTGTTCATCATAAATATATTTTATTCAACAACACAAAAGATGACCATAAACATAGATTTCTCTTGATGAAAGACACAGAAGTGTAATCTATGGATTACATCTGTGGGAAGAGACCAGGGAGAAACTCAATATCAGCAGCTAAAACCAGGTCCAACTGTAGAACAGACTGTCAATTGTCCATATGTAAGTCCAAGTTGAAGTTGAACAACATTAAAACAAATTAGCGAAAACCCCAAACAACCTTGACTCTACCCCACTTGATTTTGAGAACATTCAAGAGCAGATTTGATGCACTAAACACAAATGACAGAAGACCTGACCAGCTGTGAGGTGACACTAATAATATTTTACCTGAAGAAAGCAAGAAGTCACGAAAGACAGAAAAGGAAGAAGAGGTCAAAGTAGATGTCAGAAGATACTCTGAAACTGGCTCTCGCGACCTTGGGGCACATTACCAGGAGAGGACAGTGCCTGGAGAAGGACGTCCCGCTTGGTAAAGCGAAGGGGCAGTGGAACAGGGCACAGCCTTCATGAGGCGGATTGACACGGTGGCTGCAACAATTGTGAGGATGGTGCAGGGCTGGCCGGTGGTGTTTGGTTCCGTGTGCCATGCGATTGCTAGGAAAATATCTTAAAATTTCATTGTTTTACGTTGAAATCTATGCCAGATCATAGCTTAGTTTCCACATACCTCCTGCCTGTTTCTGTGGCCCCCGGTCCAGAAAGGGGCAGAAGCTATGAGTTAAGTTCCTTACTGAATCCCTGTTGAAGCAGCTGAGACTTAATAGCCAGCAAACGGAATTAGCCAGGACCCATGGGCTGTAGGATCTATTCTTGGCTTCATCCTAACAAGCCGATGACTTCAGACATCTCCCTTCTTAGCTCCTCAGTGAATGAGGGGCTGAAAGCAAACCCCGACACGTCACAGAAGGTGGTGAGGAAGATCAGTCAGCTGATGCTGGTTAAGCACTTCTTACTGGATAGATCAGAGGCCCAATTATAAGCACATAGAATTCACAATAATTACATTGTTTATCTCATCTCTCCTCTTAAGTCGATGCCATATGCTGACAAGGGAAAGTATTTGAGTGGAATGGTTCAAGTAACAACCCCCTTTCAACAATTAAAAAAAAATAACATGTCTGATTTACCTGATCTTTTCCCATAACCTATATTCAAACAAAGCTTCCACAAGGGTCATTTTTTTAACAAGGGTGTCAAATCAAATGGGCCCTCCGTGTGCTTTGAGTTTTCTTGGCTCTCAATCACCAGCAAGTCCCTATGGGGTTGACTGTGGTGAGGAATTCAGGTCTACTTAAAGCCTGGAGTCAGCACTTAAAAGAATTGTTTTTGATGAAGGGCAGAAACATCTGGCTCTTGATATTTGCCCTACTTCTTTCCACGAGGAACAAAAATGAATGTCTCCTGGTGTAATTTTAAAAGGAAAAATCCAACTGATTTCAGGTACCGTCAAACCTGTGCCTATAAATAAACTCAGCACGGAAGATGAATCCTCATAGAGTGTGCCTCTCGTCAGGGACACCTGAATGTCGGAGAGTAATTCGCCAATTATAATAATCTTAGTGCAAAGCTAGAGGGGCCAGACTGCTCGGGATGGGAGATGAAAGCATTGAAAACTAGGTGGAAACTGTGAAGGGGCTGAAAAAAGAAAGGGCGGGTTGGAGGGAGGGGACGAGTCATTCATGAGTTTTAGTTAATGACTCATAACTCTGATAGGCACACCCGGAAAGGAAAGATGAGCATATTGTACAAAATATCACAAATACCATCCTGGACACTTTCAGCTCTGTGTGAGTACAGCTTGTGTGTCAGGCTGCCTTGTTTGATTTCATTGGAAGCAGCACTTAACTGAGAGCAGGGCTATTGGTAGAAGGGATCTTAAAGAAGCACTAGAAAAAGAAAAAAAATTAAAATTACAAAAAATAAATAAATAAAAATAAAAAATAAAATAAAAAAGAAGCACTAGAACTCCGGGGGTAGGGGTAATAAAATGACCAAAGATAAAATTTCAAGAAATTCATGATTAGAAGTCCGGGTGGGTTATAGAAATGAATGAAAATATTGCCTGAGGACAAGATGAGATTTGAGGTCCTGTGTCTTCAGAAAGCATCCAGAACTCTCCAGAAACTAACTGAAAGAGCCCAACAAGACAGGGAGCGAAAGTAAGCTGTCCAAGAGAGACCAGGAGGCAAACGTGAACTTTTGATAGTACAGCAAACTGGGACATTCCGCCCCTGCTGCTACCAAGAGCTCCAGTGTATTGTGGTGAGGATTCATCCTGAGTAAGCACGGTGATGTGTTTGTGATGTGCCGGCGTTTGCTCAACAATTCTATCAGACTTACCATTTGCCAGACACTGAACTTGACCGTTTAGGTGGGGCTTTCCAAACTTTTATGGATGATAGAGCTACTTAAAAAAAATATTTTTCCCAAGAGTTATCATGACTAAATATAGGAATAGGATAGTATAGTCATGGCCAGTAGAAGAAGAGAAGTATTGGTGGCTGGTTGTCACTTCTCCATCTTAGACACAGGGAAGGGGGAAGAAATATCAGCAACAAGCTTGAAAGTCCACTGGGACCTGGAGTTATCCTACCGCAAGCACTACTACAAGATCCAGGACTGGGCCTAATACAGCTCAGTCAGTGTGGTAGTTATATAACCTGGTGTCAATTTGAGAGGATTACAAGTGAAGGGGTGGGGTCTGGCCTGTCAATCAAGATATAATCAATGAGCTCTCTGTGTGGGCATGGCCTTCTCCTGAGAATTCTGGGAATTCCTGCATTTCCTCCTTGGAGGTGGGAGACATCTCTCTCTCTCTCTCTCTCAATCAGCTCACTCCCTGGGAGATGTTGCAGCTGACAAGACACATGAAACCATGCTAGTGCCCTGAGTTGGAGAAGCCATGTGGACCTACGCTGATGCAACCAGACCTCTGGGTGCTGGAGAAGCCATGTGGAGACCCCTGCCAGCTCTGAGATGCTTATAACGCTACTGGATCCAAAGACTTTCTACCCACTGGCCTGTGATCGTCCTGCACTCAGCGTCATTGCATGTGTTTCATGAGTCTGAAGAGGACTTTATAGATTGGTATCGGGTATATGGGCTAATATCAGACTTAAGGGCTTGGACTGGACTGGGTTGGGCTTCTTTCTTAATGTACAATTACCCTTTATATAAAACTCTTATACACATTTGCGTGTTTATGAATTTGTTTCTCTAGTCTACCCAGACTAACAGTCAGGTACGTCTTGAGCATTCAGAAACTACCAATGATGTTCCTCACCCCAGCTCAGGGCAGCTCAAAAAAATGCTAAAACATGTGAGGATCAGCATACCGGCCCAGGGCCATGGTTACCTACCTGGTCTTCATCTGTTCTCCTCACTCACAGCCAGACAGGCAGTGTAATCACTCACCCTATTGTGACACATCCGATGTTTCAGTTTATAGTTGTAGATGCCTTTACTTTTAACGGGACAGATAGTACATATTTGGGCTTAATGGAGCCATGTGGTTTTGTCACAATTACTCACCTTTATAGGTGAAGCTGGACAACAGTCACAGATGACAGATAAACTAATGGATGTGGCCTATTAGACCCCCCATGTAATGGTTTGTTTCGTTGTTTTATCCTTCCATATAATTTAATCCTCTGAAGTCAGTCATGGCAGACGTTGCCAATGTGATTATAATTTAGATGTGTCATCCAATTTAATTTCCCTTACAGTCTGAGTCACTGTCAAAGAAATATGTTGAAATCTTTTCATATGTCTTTGAAAAGTCGAATTTCAAATTCAGACGTGGTATGTAGTTTGCGAAGTATCTTGTTAATCAATTTGAAACTGACTCAGATTTATTAGAATTAAGAAAAATCTCACATTGCTCTGATAGAGATGAGCAATCTGTCAAAAGAAAAAAAACCGACCTATTGCCCTGACTGCTAATTTGAAATCATTAACTTTCCAATGCTGTACACTTTTATTCTGATTCCACCCCACTTCAATCTATTCTCTTTTATCAGCTTTCTATTTCCCATTTAAAAACAAAGAGAAACATCTTACTGTATTGTCCTTGGCCCTAGGTCCTTCATTTTTTCTTGGAAAAAAAAAGTAGTCTAGGTAGTTTTCGTTCTAAAGATTTTTGCCTCTTTATGAATTGTGTTGATTGTTCAGCAGCTGTTCCCCAGACCTGTATTATATCCATGCCTCTTCAACCACAGCACTTTTTACTTATCCACAGGCACTCATGAAGTTTCATAAACAACTGTGGGAAAAGTACAGTTTGAAGCATTCTCTTTGACTGCTTAAGGAGAATGTATTTCTGTACAGAGGATTTGACACCAGGCCAGGGATTCTTTAGTGTTCTTGTGGAGGGAGAATCGACTGTGGCAAAAATGAGAGCCTTGCCCCTCAAAAGACAGAAGAGTGTCATAAAGCTTTCAGTGATTTGAGTGTTAGCATGCCCAGTAACTTTATAAATTGCCATTCCCATAGGGTTCTCACCTGGGAGCTGAGCAAAAGCCCAGGGCCTAAGGATAGATGTGAGAGGCCTGCCTGGGGTTATGGGGCCCATAGGCTTGGCAGAGGAGAGATTCCTGGGTTCTGGAATCAGAAAGAGGCACTTTCTGTATGTTTTCATAACCGCTTCTGCGACCTTCTCCCACATGTCCCAACCCTCCAAACTCTGCAGCTGCT
Source organism: Echinops telfairi (assembly GCF_000313985.2). Lineage (NCBI taxonomy): Eukaryota > Metazoa > Chordata > Mammalia > Afrosoricida > Tenrecidae > Echinops > Echinops telfairi. The sequence continues at coordinate 8,922,259 of NW_022103902.1, read as the reverse complement.
CCCTTGAAAATTCCGGAGACGTTCTCAATGACAACCCAAAGTGGAATCAAATTCTGACCCCAAATGAACAAATTTTTGCTACTGATGCTAGTGGGCTCTATGAGGCAGAAGGATCGAAAAGCTCTCCTCTCCTCTGTTTTGTTTTCTCTGGGCAACTGTGCAACCTCTTTCCTAGAGGGAGCATAACAGGGCCCGTATTAGTTATAGCAAATAAACGGTCTTGACTCCCAAACCCCAAACCAAACCTATTGTTATTGTGTTAGTCCAGGTGGATTAGAGAAACAGATTCATAGAAATACGCATATGTGTCTAAGAAAGAGCTTTATAGACAAGAGCAATTGAATATTGAGAAAACATCCCAGCTCAGTCCAGATCAAGTCCATAAGTCCAATATTAGCTCATATGTCCGATACCAATCTATAAAGTCCTCTTCAGACTCATGGAACACATGAAATAATGCTAAATGCAGGAAGATCACAGGTCACTGGGTTGAAAGTCTTATGGATCCAGTGGCAGTGGAAGCATCTCAGCTCTGGCAGGGATCTCTACATGGCTCCTCCAGCTCAGGGCACTAGCGTAGCTCCATGTGTCTTGTCAGCTGCAATGTCTCCCAGGGAGTGTGTCTGTGTCCCATCTCCAGCAAGCTATCTATCTCCATGGCACCTCCAAATGATGTCACCAAGCTGCGACCTGATTGACAGGCTAGACTCCACCCCTTCATTCTTAAGGCTCAAATTGACAACAGTTTATGTAACGACCACAGCATTGAATCAGAGACTTATGACATTGAAAACTTATTTTTGGCTTATTTTGGAATCCAGTATGGATTCTAGGTCCAACTAGCCTGACGGGTTGCTCCTTTTCCTCAAAGTCATTTAAAAAAAATCCATATTCCTTCTATCTTGTGGTGTCTCTTCCTTCCAACTCTGACTCCAAGCTTGCCACAGACTATAAACATGGGTGCAGGACCACACAATGAAAATTTTATGGGAATGGTACACATCGCTGCTTTCTATCATCCATCAACCAAAATTCAGTCACATGACCCCAACCTAATTGCAGGAGGGCTAGGAAAGGAAGATGGCTGTGTGTTCCCCAAACACATATTCAATGTCTTCTTGAGCACACAGCTATTGCTTCAGCTTCTGCGGCTTTGCAACTATGATTTCAGCCCAGGATTTTTGTTACAAAGTAATATGGGAGCAATTTCAATATCTCTCCATGACTGGTTTTCTCAGTCAATCCTTGGTTGTACTCCCAATCTCCTGGAGAGGGAAAGCTATGTTATTCTGGGGGAGGCTAGTGTCTACAGACCTTTAGAGTAGTATTGCTCAATCTCAGGACTTGCTCTAACCTTCCTGGTTCTTTGCTAAACTATTTAGACATGTCTCCTATGCATCATTTAAAATACTGTAACTGTTCTAAAAGGCACCATTTCTTTGTTCCTTGGTACTTTTGGGATCCAAGTGCTTTCCCTTTCCATTAGGAGGCCTCAGGTAAGGCCAAGGTTGTCCCATAATACAACCAGACTCTGTCAGATGGACTCTGCCTTATGGTGACTCCGTGTGTATCAGATTTGAACTGCGCTCCACAGGGTTTTCAGTGGGTGATTTTTCTGAAGTGTATCATCAGTCCTTTCATTTGAGACATTTTTTGGTTGACTTGACCCTCCAGGCATTCAGTTAGCAGCTAAATGAACTGCCCGTCCGTCTCTTTGTCATTGAGTCCAGGCTTACTCATAGCAACTCTATGACAGAATAGAACAGCTCCTTAAGGTTTCTGAGATTGTAGATCTTTATAGGAGCAGAGAGCCTCATCTTTCTCCTGTGGAGAGGCTGGTAGATTTGAACCGTTGACCTTATACTTAGCAGCCTTATTCTTATCCACAGTGCCATCAGGGTTCCTAACTGTCCCCATGAGAACCCCAAAAGATTATAATATTCTCCTTTGCTCTTTGTGGAAGTTGATCTTGGGAGTTTTACTTATCTCTCTGATGATCATGTATTTCCCAATCTAACCCCTTGATCTCTAGGTTTTTAACATAAAAACCCTTTGGGCCCATTTTGTTAATTACCCAGAATTTTTCTTGAATTTTAATTCCCTCTGTTTCCAAAAGTGTTATGAACACAGCAGGTAACCTTTCTTAATTTGAGTGTATGATTTTTTCCTCCGGAATGTTATTCTAAAATTAGGAGGAACCTGGAGTGTTCCATTGACTCTTTGCAGTCTAGTCTCAGTTCTGCAGGTAATAGCAGAATGGAGGCCACCTTTCAAGAAGAAAATGGAATGGGACCTCAATGAGATAGAACTCCACCTTAGCTGACCCCATCGGCAGGGATGAGAGGCAACCAAAGCCCTGGACCAGCCTCAGATCCAAATCAAGGCATTGACAGATTGTAATATGGGGGGAGGGGTGTCTGACAATGTATATGGAAGCTAACTAATGCACAGATTGTGTTGAGTATTAAAGATGTTAACAGAAAATTAAACTCAGGGCTTTAAACCAAATCCATGTTTTGTTTTATAATACTTTAAAATACAATTAGAGGATAGTACACATTTATCCAGTGATCTGAAGGATCAGACATTTGTGGCCTAGTGGAGTAAATCTCTTCTCCAATCTGAAATAGGGAAATGGAGGGTTTGCAAGGGCGGACTAACCTTGAGGACAGGCTGGCTGGTTAAGAGCTCCTAGAAGCCACAGAAAGATTCACTCTCTTTCCTACCCAGGTGGGGCCCAGGACCACTCTTAATTCTTTTTCTTGTTTTCTGAGGGTTAGGAGGAGTGAAAGGTCATCCTGGCTAAGACAAAAGTGAATAGTGAATGTGCCACTCCACGAAGAGTTGTAGAGTACCCTCCATCAGCTGGACAGACAGATGTACATGGTATAGGTGAAAAATGTCCCCATTATCCTAAGCAAAGAAAATTGTAAGTGGACAATTTTAGTGCACTGCCGTGGGTGTAATGCTAAAGCCAACACACTTCTTCCAGAAATTCTCCCTCAACAATCTGGAATGAGGTGGATGCACAAAATGCTTAATCTGTGTTGCCACGAACATATAAGCAAGAAAGCAGTGCAGAAGCCTGGGTCGAAGATGGAGTTCGAGGCGTTAAAAGAAATGTCCCCACTTACCGTAGTGATATGTATGACACCGTCTTGCTGGCTGAAGGCAAGGCGGACTTGAAGCGCTTTCTGATGAAGATCGGGACAATAGCCTTCAGGATGGGGTGCATTGCAGTGTAAAGAAAAGAAAAATCTTCACAACTGGACCAACAGGTAACATCGGGATAAAGAGGGAAAACATTGAAGTAGTTAAGGATTGCATTTCACTTGGATCCAGAATACAAGCTCATGGAAGCAGTCAAGAAATCAAATTCAAAGATGTCACTTTGAACCCAGAGTATTTTCCACTGCTTCTTACACATGTAAAAGGTTGACCAGGAATACAGAAGACCAAGGAAGAATTGGTACATTGGAATTATGATGGTGGGGAAGAAGATTGAAGGTACCATACACTGCTAGAGGAACTAAGAAATCAGTCTTAGTATGAAGTATGGCCAGAGTGCTCCTTAAAAGCAGGGATGGTGAATTTCATCTCATATGTTTTGGACAGGTCAGGAGAGACCAGTCTTTGGAGAAGGAAATGATGCTTGGGAAAGGAGAGGAAAGCCCTCAGTCGCATGAATTGACACCAGGGGCTCTGTGAGGACCATGTAGGACGGAAGAGTGTTTGGTTCCGTTGTGTATCGAGTGGTTATGCGTCAGAATCGGCACAGCAGCACCTCACAACAACACAGCTGGAATACGTAGGATAATGCAGTAGAAAGGATGCTCAAAGGCAAATAGAACCAGGTCATCAGGACCCTTGAAGTTCAATACAGGCAGAGTTTTAATTTTATCTTTCATATACTAAGAATTTTGAGTAACTGAGAGTGAAGTTATCAGATTTTCATTTTAGCTTTTTGGTGATTGATTTGGAGGATAAATTAGGACAATTAATGGCAGAGCTGCCACACTAGGTATTTGGAACTATTGGGGGGGGGGGTTTCGAATGCCCCAGTGAAGTGTTATTGGTATTCAGTCATCAGGGATACTAAAAGTCCTAAAAGGTGCAGGATAGCATCACATCACAAAGAAGTGCCCTCCCTCTCCTGAATGCAAGCTATGCCCCCTTGCAAATACTAGATTAAAGAACATCTAAACCAGAGATACTCCACTTGGAAGGTGTTGCCATTAGTTTGCACCTACAGTTTGACTTCTGTGTCCAGATGCATGATACCTCTCACTTTGGAACCTCGTGAGCTCCCCGAGGAACCCTGAAGGCACAGTAAAGGCCAGTAGTTCAAACCCATCAACTGTTGTGCAGGAGAAAGATGAAGCAGTCTGCTTCCATAACTATTTACAGCCTCAGAAATCCTCTGGGGGCAATTCTACTCTGTCCTATACGGTCACTATGAGTCAGCATCAACTCATTGGCAGTGGGTTAGGTTGGGTTGGTGAACAGTTTTGCTACAGTAAAAAGCAAAAGTCCCTGGGTTATACATACTTTCTGGCAGGTTAACTGTTTAACCTCTTGTCACTCCCTTAAGAAAGCTTATCTAAGTCTCATAAATTGGCTTCTTAAAAGTAGAATGATGAACATAAGCAAATCCTCCAGTAGCTACAGTATTTAATAGCTACTTGGTAACAAATGAGTTGTAATATCTGATGTTGCACCAGTGGACCTGGTCTGAGTAGAAATCACCAGCAGATCGAACTTTGAGAAAATCAACCAGAGGAAAAAGAGCAGGTGTGGAGAGAAGATAGATGAAAGTACAGACAATCCCCTGGATTACAAACGAGTTCTATGTCTAAGCCTGTCTTTAAATTCAATTTGTAGATAAATCAGAACAGTGTCAGTTAGTCAAATGTTTACCTTAGTAACTCTTACATAGTGTGTCTTTAGATGCATACAGTATTAAACACTTACAAATCTTCCAAATACAGTAAAGCATCCTTAAAATAAAGCAGCACTCATCATAGTAATGTCTTGATGAATGTTTCTATGTAATACCCCTTTGTTATTTGAAACCATTGTATGTACTTCTGATTTTTAATAGTTGGTTCCTAACTGTGAGTTGGAGCTTACTTGGACATTTTTAACATAGACATTTTTGCATGTTGCTGAGATGGTGGGTGGTTTTCTGTGGCACTTCCAGACTAAACTGGAGTAGGAAGAAAGCCCTGGTGATCTACTTCCAAATATCAGCCAAGGGAAACTCTGTGGATCACCAAAGTGTGACTTGCAACCAGTCATGAGGATGTATATATACATAATATATATGTATACATAATATATACATGCATAATATGTGTGCATATACCGATACATGCATATTAATGAGGGGCCTTCAAAAGTTGATGGAAAAATCCCATTATTTTTCATTCCAGTTTTCCACAAACTTTTTGAAGACCCCAACCTGAATATATTTAGGATATGGAATTGATAAAACCTTGTGTCTTAGGCAGTGTTTCTCAAATATTAGGTATATTAGTTTCACCATGGAGAGCTTGTTAAAACACAAACACCCAAATTATCAGGTCCTATCCTGGATCGAATGAGTGAGGCCCTAGGGTGAGGCCCAGGCTCTAGTAAATCCTGAGGTGCTACTGCTGGGCGAGCGAGCACCCTTTGAACAGTACTGACCTTGAAGGTATTCTGTTGCCCACCAGGACCTTGCCCCCAGCTCAGGGCACGGCCATAAATCTAAACATGAAGTTATCTGTACTGAGACTCCTTAGCCGCTTTCACCTTCATTCCCTGACCTCAACACCAGAACAGATACAAAAAGCCGAATTCACCCTCTGCTGAACGTAACCTTTACATGTCTCTTCACACCGGAGCAGTGAAAATCTAGCTTACTCACAGTATCTTCCACCTACTGTTCTCCCTCCAAGAACCATTCAGAGTGTTCGTTTGCAAAACTCTGAGCACTCCTGTTCTCTCTGTTGTTGTTAGCTGCTGTTGACTTAGCCTGATGCCAACCACCTGCACCATGAAGCAAGGCTCTGCCCGATCCTGCACCATCCCATGACTGGTTGCAGGTCAGGGGATCCATAGAGTTTCCCTTGGGTGATGTTTGGAAGTAGATCACCAGGCCTTTCTTCCCACTACAATTTAGTCTGAAAGTTCCACAGAAAACCGCCTACCATCTCAGCAACATGCAAAACACCCCTGACAAATGAGCGGAGGCGCGGCTTGAGATGCAGTGGCCAGGAATCAAACTCAAGTCTCCTGCATGGAAGCTGAGAGTTCTACCGTGGAATCTGTCCCATATTATCTTCCCAGTAAATTTAAAACGATTCTACGTACAAAAGTGCCAGCATTTATACTTCTGCTTTCCTTTACAAAGAAAGGGTTTCTATGGAGTTATGCATAGTGGGGCAACTAGAAAAGACTTGAAGAAAACCCTTATGTATCCCTCCCTGCCACTCCTTTGGTAATGGAAAACCCAGGGGACACAAAGCTGGGCTCTGCACAAGGATGGGGAATGACAAGCTTGATGGAGCTGGTTTAGGTCACAGAGGACGCCGGACAGGACCTACGTGAGGCAGAAATATCTGTCTATTTCCAAGGCTGAGGCCTGCCACTGAGAGACCTCGCTCGCAGAAAGCGAAAGGATAATGAGGCGGGAAAAGTGGAAAGCCTGTGCTTTTAAATACACCGTGCTCAGGTTTCCCCACCTCAGAGGAAGCTGTGCTTCAAACGGGGTCCAAATAGCAGCAAAAGGAGGTTGCGCCGCTGGTGCCACTGCCCGTGATGGAGAGAACTGGGGCAGCACCAGCAGCAGATCACAAAGAATCCCCTCTTGCAGCGGCACACGATGTGAGGCACTTTTCCCGCCTTCTCCTTGCAAAATGAGATCGGGAGAAAGATGGGCAAGGAGGTTCCCTTCTTCTTCCCAGAGCTGCCGGGCAAAGGGCACTGTGAGTTTGATTCCTTACCCCCATCCTCCCCGGATTTCTGCAGTGGATCCTGACATCCGCTCCAGGATACTTGCTTCGAGCACCTCAATGAGCAAAAGGGAGAACTTCGGATTCCTGTTGCTGGATGCATTGTGACTTCATACCACTGGATGTTTCACACTCTGGGAATTTCATTTCAGTACAAAATTGCTCTTGTTCAATTTCAAGAAAAGGTTTCTCATCTCCATTGAGCACAACTGACTTCTTTATTTTGCTACTA
>NW_022103902.1:8903640-8913517 GCF_000313985.2 Echinops telfairi | reverse complement strand
ATGGTGATCTGGAAATAATGCTTGTGTCACTTACATTTTACAACCTCGACTGTGCTTGAGTAGCGAAATCAGGTTGGGAAAGAAGGGCTTTGGGGCTGGTGCACCTTCATTATTTGCAAAATTGAAACTGTTGATGGGCACATTTTCCCTCAATGATGCTCAGCTCAGGGTTGGCTATCAGCCCTGACAGCACCTTTGTGGGAACTGAACAGAGACCACCTTCTGGGCACCCCTTCTGGGTAGATGCAGCACTTGTCTCAAAGGGAATGGCAAACAAAAGGCATCAGTGAGCAAGAAAACAATAAGGTTGGGGGTGGGAGTAGGGGGGAAGGGGGATGTTGCATGCAGAAAACTGAGCCTTTGCAGGGCTCAGAGGTTGCTAAGCAGAATTTACATTTAGGTTCAACCTCTCCTCCCTCCCCGTAGCAAGTGTCTGGTGCAGTCCGTCAAATGCACCGCCAGGTGCAGCAGCACTGACCGTGGGGTGTGGAATGGAAGCTGATCCTCTCTCCTACGTAGCAGGAAATTCAATTAGGATTTACTTTCACCTTTTTAAAAATTCCAAAAGAGGGTAAGAGCGCCTGTTTATATTTGCCTAAGGCATTTAGCATTGGAGGAACTAAACAAAACCTTAGGAACACGTCTTAGCTACCAGGGCATTAGAGAATCTAGCCCCCTCTTAAGAATGAAGGATTGTGCCCATCACTCAGCCATTTTGCATCAAGGCAGCCACTGCTATTGGCAGAAAAGAGGCATGAAAGCTTGAACGTGTTTGATGGCCAAGGGTAAAACGATATGTTTAACATTTATGATAAATCCACAAAGACAGGAAGGGATGAAGACAGCTTCTATTCCTGCTTGATAAATGTATGCAGTCCCATATTATAAAGAAGCTATGCACTTCACCTTGCTGCTATAAGATTTTTCTTGGCAATTTGAAATGTGAACTCACTGTTTCTCTGCCCCACCCCTCCAGTTCCCTGGCAGCTCAGCTCTGAGTTCCAGCTTTGCATAGCGGAACCCAGCCTTGCCTCTGTAATTCATTCTCTGCCCTCACCATCTGCACAGACGTCTCACACTTAAATTATACAGATGGTTGGTAACCTGATAGACAGAAAAGCTTTGGCTGGGAGGGCAGTGTTCTCACATTAAATGCACTAAGAAATTCATGAAACAGTTTTTAATCATTGTACTGAGATACCAAGCCCTGGTATACATCACCAAGACCAAGAGCAGGCTTCTAGAGCAAGAATTAACCTTCTTCATGCAGATTATTGGCACTGAGATCCTCTGTTGTTGCCAAATTGTTGAAGCCTAAACTTGTTTGTAGTTATGAATCACAGAACTACAGACGTAAGATGTAAAAAGATATTTTCATAGGTCCTTCTCGATACTCTCATTCATCACGTGACAGTAATAGAAGATATCTTGGTCCTTTATTAAATTGCAAGACGTTACATCAGCAGGTCAGCTTCCTTTCCATGTAGGTGTTGTATAATTATATTCATATGGATGTATTACCTTTGAGTAGTGTTCACCCCAACCTTCACGCAGTCTCTCCTATAGCTGCTGCGAACTCTATTGTCTTACAATTCATGACCTTGAAGGCAGCAGAGGCCAGAGAGTGTGATGGTAAGCGGGGGTCTATGCAGAGGAAAGACATGGTGTCTAAGCCATACAGGAAATAAAGGTCGTGAATAGAAATGTTTAGGTCCACCAGCTGCTTGGTTAGCTCGGTGCCTTTCTTTTCTAGAAAAATTGAAGGAAGAACAAGACTTCAGTCCCCACTTGGAGAGAATGAGGGAGTTAAAAATCGGGAAACGTAGGAAAAAATGCTGGGTGCAGCCAAACGTACTTCCTTGAAAGAGAGTGGCAAGCAGATCCAGAAACTGCCAACTAGGGTAGGGCTTTGCCAGGGTAATGCAGTGTTGACAACCTTTCAATTCAAGCTGTTATTGTTCTGAAACATAACACTAGCTAGTCCTTCCTCCTTCATCGGGTTTTGCTTGCAGAAGTTCTAAATTTGTGAGGGTTTCAGAGAGCCGTGTATTCACTCCTCTCTGCTTGACTTCAGGTCACCAAATAGTACTGGTCTTGGACTGGATGGAATCTACCTTCACTCTTATTCTGAAGCAAGTTTGTCTTCTCCCACTTTCCCGTACTTCTTCCAGGTTCTCCGCAGTTAGGAATTGTTTCTGTGGTAGTTACATAATTTAATGTCAACTTGAAGATATATAATAGTGTAGGGGTAGTATCAACCAGCCAATGACGTTACAACCTTGATGGCATCTCCTTGTGGGCAAGGCCTTATTATAAGGAGGGTCCTAGGAACCTCCCCCCTACCACCTCTCTCTGCCTTCACCTTCCTGCTGTCTGACCCCGATGGTGGTCAGAGCCCTAGAGATGTGTCCACTGCCATTGGATCCACAAGACTTTGCACCCACTGGCCTGTGATATTCCTGTATTCTGTATCATTGCTTGTGACTGTGTGAGTCTGAAGATGGATTTATGCACTAGTATCAGATTTATGGACTTGAGTTGGGCTGGACTGGGATATTTTCCTGATATAAAAAGCTTCTTGATATAAAGCTCTGTCTTACACATATATTAGTGTCACTGGATTTTTTACTCTAGTCAACCTGGCCTAACACAGTTTCCAACCCCTATAAATCTATACACTCTGATAGGTGCCATCAAGTCAGTTCCTATGCATAGTGGTCCTATGTACAACTGAACAAAACAACGATTGGTCCTGGGCCATATGTTCTTGTGTTAGAGACCACTGTTGCAACCACTGTGTTGATCCATCTATTTGAGAGCTTTCCACCATTGCACCCATGGGTTATTCTGTCAATTCCTGGAACCTTATTTTTGGCCAATGTCAGTGCCTTCATTGTAGCTTGGGCTTCTTCTTTCAACACCATCCGTTCTTGAGTATTTACTACCTCTTGAAAGAGGTGGATGTTTTGACAAGTAATAGTAAAGAATCTACTGTTACTATAATGACTCATGAATTCCTTTCATCTTCTTTGGTTGTTTTTGGTTTTTGTTTTTGTACCATTCAATGTTTTACCCAAAGAATGCTTCAGTATTGAAATTCAAGTCTTAAATTATTTCTTCAGTTCTTTCAGCTTAAGAAATTCCTATATACCTTTTCCTCACTTATTGACTATCTTGTTAGATAACTTTTTACATTTGTAACAATAGTATTAAAAAAAAAAACCTATAATCTGGCTATTTTGCACAGTAATGAATGCTGAGGGGCAGGGAAATGCTGGCTGTGATGTTAAGGTTTTCTTGCCATAATTCCCAGTGATTTGGCAGTTACATAATGATGTTATTTGTCAGCTACTTAATGATGTACTCACTCTCCATTTTGTGATTTGTAGTCACACTTTAGCTTTGTATTATACTGATTTTCCTATAATGACCTGGTCTTTGGAACATAACCATATCAATAAGTGAGGAGTGGTATAATTGTATGTCTGTACCTTTGCTTCTGTTATTGTCTTTGCAGCAAATCCCCATTTTTTTTTATAACAGCAGAGAAGGGAGAGAGAAAATATTAAGTTAAAATATAAGCTATATAGAAAGACCTGGGGAAGACATAATAAGGATTCACAAAGATAATGTAGTACCTGTTTTCAAGGGAGCTGAAAATAAAATTAATCTTGAAAATAAGATCTTTTATTATTGAAACACTGTCAGTGGCTATGTATAAGGCATTTGATAAATACTCAAAGGATGAAAATCATATTTGATTCTTTGGTATTTGAAGGTTCAGAAGGGACTCTAAAAAATAAGGTACAACCTTTGCACATACAGGCAGTTCCTGACTAATAGCCTGCTCAAGTTACAACAGGCATCACTTATGACTGTCTGTTTTGAGGTTTGGACAATTCTTATTGTTAATAGTTTGTACTGTCTACAGTGTTAGAGCATGTAATATGTTTGTGGTAGATAAATAATCGCGTGTCAATTTGGGGATTAAGAGCGTAGGGGTGCAGTCTAGCTTGTCAATCAGATCATAGCCAATGTGGTCTCTGTGTGGACTTGGCCTTCTCCTGAGAATTCTGGGAAATCTCGTACTTCCTCCTTGGAGGTGGGAGACATTGTTTCTCTGCTGCTCACACCCTGGGAGACATAGCAGCTGATAAGACACATGGACCCACCCCGATACAGAGAGGCCTGCCAACTCTGAGATGTTTCCAATGACACTGGATCCAAAGACTTTCTACCAACTGGCCTGTGATCATCCTGCATTCGGCATCATTGCATGTGTTTCATGAGTCTAAAGAGGATTTTATAGATTGGTATTCGACATATGGGCTAATATCGGACTTATGGACTTGATCTGGACTGGGTTGGGATGTTTTCTCAATGTTCAATTGCTCTTGTATGTAAATCTCTTTCTTATACACATATGTGTGTTCATGGAGTTGTTTCTCTAGTCTACCCTGACTAACACAATGTTGATGCTATCCCCTCCCAGAAGCTTACTTGCAGATGTTTATATGTAATGCTTCCAACCCCAAAAGACAAAGATTCATCTAGAATTTATAAAGACATTGATAATATAAAGTAATGATGAAAAACAAAACAAAAGGTACTTGACTTACATCAGGACCAACTTACCATGGAACTATAAGAACAGAATCCCATTGCAAGTGGGGGAGGACCTGTATATGGTACATCTATACTCTAGAATATCATGCTGATTTAAAAGGAATAAGGGAAAGGCCTCTGCTTGGTTGCCTTACACTATAATGACAGTAAAAGACATAGGGCAATGCATGGGTGTATCAACCTTCTTTTTGTACATTAAAGGAGAGAAATATAGAGATCTGTATATATTTGCTTATATTTTCAAAAGAAAAGCTGGCAGGATAAGTCAAACACTAATAGAGATGGTCACCCATAGAAAGACAACATGCAGATCAAAACCACATCTTCTGGATGCACCTTATTTAACTGTTTCAACTACAGAATTATATCAAACACCAGCTGGGTTTATAATTCAAAAAATAAATTTAAATCTAAAGGAAATTAAAGCAACTGCTAAATTTTAACAAAAATAGAAGCACAATGTGGTAGTTACATCATCTGATGTCAACTTGAGACTTTAGCCTGTCAATCTGGTCGCAGCTTGATGACCTTAGTTGGAGGCACTAAGGAGATAAGTCACTCACTGTAGGTGGGACACACACACACTGCCTGTGAGACATTTCTGTTGAGAAGAGACAGGGAGCTATGCTAGAGCCAGAGGATGGGAGCTGAAGGAGCCACGTGGAGACCCCTGCCAGTGCTGAGATGTTTCCATTGCCACTGGATCCAAAAGACTCTCCATCCACTGACCTGTGATCGTCCTGCATTCAGCATCATTGCTTGTGTTGCATGAGTCTGAAGAGGGTTTATAGATTGGTATCAGACGTATGGGCTAATATTGGACTTATGGACTTGATCTGGACTGGACAGGGCTGGGATGCTTTCTCAAAGCTCTTTCTTGTGCATATATGAGTGTCTGTGAATTTGTTTCTCTAGCCTACCCAGACTAACACACAAATGGAGTTAATGGAGATGTAAAACAAAGAGTGAATTCCAATGGCTGTGAAATCCCATGTCTGCCCGTCCCTGAAAGCATATTTTCCTAAGAAAAGAAGGAAAAAGTCATGTCTTGCACATCTCTTGTAGCATATATTCCTAGGGGGGGTAGTGGCGGGGGGGATCATGGCTTATAGTTCTAAATTATATCTTAATTTTATACTATTTTTTTTAAATCCATAATTATCCAGTCAATTCTGACTCATAGCAACGCTATATGGGGTTTGCAAGACTTTAAATTATATGCTATATGCTATTTAAGAGTTACTTTAATAAAGATTTTCCCCCCTCAGATGCTTTAATCACCTTGGATTAAAAAAGAAGAAAACATTTTCTAAAAATGGAGGGGCCCTCTGTTCACATCCAGTTCCAGGTGATGGGACTGTATGTGAATTTCTCTATAATAGGGGGTTGTAAGTCCTGGAGATCATGCTTGGAGTTTAAAGATAATAGGCACAGGAGAATGGGGAAATTGTCCATCAACTGACCACCACACCCTCTCTGAGGAAGAGCAAGTGGGGCGAGGAAAGGGAACATAATAGACAGTAGAGTCAGATGCATGAGACACAATTATCCCGCAGTTGTTTCAAGACATCTGTCTGTGGTTTTCAAGGGGTGGTCAGGGAGGCATCACTGAGAAGATGGCATTTAGGAAAAGGAGCAGGCAAAAGAGAAAGTCATGGAAATTGAGGGCAGGCATGGTGCACGCAGAAGTAGCAGCAATTTTTGTCTCCCCAAACCCAAACCAATTACCCACTCATGGCCACCCCATGTATGTCAGCATGGAAGAGTACTCCCAAGACTTTTCAGTGGTTGTTTATTTTGACAGAGATCCCCAGCCTTCGTCCAAGGTGGTTCTGTGGGAACTCCAATAGCCTACAGTTCTGTTAGCACTTAGACATTGGCATCACCCAAGGATTCCGATTTGTCTCTTTAGCACTTGTCAATATCTAACAAACTATATTTTACTTTGATTGTCTACTCCCTCTGATTAGAATGAAACTTATACAAGTAAGGGTTTTTTTCCCCTCTGTTTAATTCATTTATTTTTCGCAACACACCTAGACTGAAGACTGATGCGCAGTAGATAGTTTTATATATATATATATGTTAAAAATTATATACATATAAAAATTTGAATTGTCATTTGGGTGAGACGCTCACCAACACTCAAATAGGTGGAAAATGGCAAACAGACAGACAGCGGGGCACCGGGGTTTCTCGTCTCTGTCAGGGCTGAGAGAGGGAATGTGTTTTCCAGTGGGTATACATAACGGGACTTACAGATCTTGCAAAAGGCATACATGCCATACAGCAAACATATTACATAGTCAACGGGTAATATCATAAGTGGGTAACATAATAAATAAGCAATGTGAGGAATCATCCATCGTCTTAGCCTACTGCTAGTTGTGCTAGTTGACCTGAACATCCTTAGGCCCTCCCCAGGGGAGCAACCTATGGTCCTTATCAGAGAAGGTTGTCAGAACAGACTTTGCTACATTCGCAGTGGGTAGAGGTACAGAACATGATTGCTCTTATCTAGAGATAACCTTCAGCATAGTGAATTAGCCAGACACAGGGATGATTCATCTTGTATGGTAGCTCCTTTATGCCTGCTCCTTAATGGAGGGCTATTGGGGGGGGGGGCACATTTTCCGCATGAGCTTGAAAAACATTTCTATCTCACAGCATTGGCGATCTTTCTCAAAATAGGGCTAGTTGCCCATGCCCATGGGTGTGAGCATAGAAATAAGGTCCGATGCACTCTACCTAGTCACAGAGGCCTCTCGTTTCCTGACACTGCCATCCGCACAGCGGAGTAGCACTCCTTCGATTTCCTCCAGGGCTCCGCTTCCCTTCATCTTGTTTCCTGTGACTTCCTGCCTTCTGAGGGCTGTGGATGGACATGCTACATTTTGAATGAATAGATGTTAGCCCTGTTCATCAACTCCACGAGACGGCCTACTGATTGTGCTACAGTTTTCACGCAAAGCACGGCTCAGAGCAGGGCTACCGGTGACCCAAGACAAATCCCAGCTCTGATTTCTTTCAAGACCCAGAGTTGTGCTAGGAGACGGGAGGGTTTTCATGTTTATTTATTTATTTATTTGAGACGGGAGTTTAGGATCGGGTACTGGATTGGCTAAATCTGTAGAGTTTATTTTCTATAGTTACCCTCGATGAGGGGACCTTTAAAAATTTGGGGGGAAATGGGATTAAAAGATCGTGGAATTTTTCCATGAACTCTTTGGAAGCTCCCACATACACAGACTTTCATACATTCAAGCACCCAAAGGTACATGTTTGTGTGAATTCTGTAATCTAAGAAGAGCAGTTTATCACAGCCTGCTGAGACTACGTAAATGAATTTTTTTTTGAGAAAGCACAAAGGAACTTTCTTTCTTTCTTTTTTATTTTATTTAAAAAAAAATCATTTTATTGGGGTCTTGTACAATTCTTATCACAATCCATACATCCATCCATTGTGTCAAGCACATTTGTACATTTGTTGCCACCATCATTCTCAAAACATTTGCTTTCTACTTGAGCCCTTGATATCAGCTCCTCATTTTCTCCCTCTCTCCCCGCTCCCACCTCCCTCATGAACCCATGATAATTTATGAATTATTGTTATTTTGTAATTTCTTACACTGTCCGATGTCTCCCTTGACCCACTTTTCTGTTGTCATCCCCCAGGGAGAAGGTTCTATGTAGATGTTTAACCCTCAGTGTTGGCAAAGCAGTTTACCTGAAGAGGTCATCGCCTTTAACCCCTATCGAAAGGGTCGCTAACACATGATCCCTTGACTTATTTCAAATGAGCGTGCCAGCCGGCAAACGTAATGCCAGCCTGGTGGCCAGTGTGTGATGCGAGGTCCTGGTGGGGTTGCAGGGCCCTGAGCTGAAAGGTGAACTGAAGGTCGAAGTCCATTGCCAGTGCTGTGGGGGAAGCCCAGCAGGGAGCCGAGTACTTGAACAATGCATCAACGTCCTGACCCAGTCCCTCCAGGAAATCATTCCCTGCGCGTCTGGCCAGCGTCTACGCTGCAGAAATGTGCTCCTTCAAGCTTGAAATGGCCTGCTCTGTCTCCTGCAGTTCCTGCTCCATCTCTGTGCTCCCTCAGCGGTAGACACTGACTCACTCAGCCAGCACGCCTGTGCTATTAGCGGTTCGGGTCGGTCGCTTTCAGAGCTCTCAGGAAGCAGAATGTGAGCGGCAAGTTGCAATTAGAAGTCAAAGCTATTTATACCATCCTTAATTTTTCACACTTTGGAAGAGAGTGTATTCCAGCGAAAAGGCACATTTATTTTAGGCACCTATTTCTATAGCACCTTCGACAGAACAATCGCAAGGTCTGCTGGTCCTGAGTCTGGTTCCTGAGACTGTGCTGTTGACAGAGGCGTCCTCTTCCCTTGCAGCAGGATCCGGTTGATAAGAAAGCAGAGCACATCAGAAGCATCATCTTGTGCTAATTAAGATGAAAGGAGCTACTTGCACTGCTCCTCTTTATTGACTAAGTGGCTCTTCTCTAAGAGGACTTAGTCTGACACGTTTTTAAACCATGCTAGGTATAGCGAAGCCACTGGGGAGCAAGGCCAGGCGACGTGAAGCTTAGTAAACTCTTTGGAATATTGAGCCTGCGCTGGTTTAGTCCTCTTGGGAAGGGCATAGAGCAGTGGCCTTCGCGGAGGCTGTGAAATGATGCTGGTGAATAATGTCTGGGCTTTTCTGACGTTTATTTTCCCATTGATTATTCTTGTTGTTGTCTTCTGTAAACAACGTCACGATAGAACAAACCCCCAAAGCTACACATTTGTGTTATTTATGGTTCCAAGGGGTGCATTCTTGCGCTAGTGTGTTTTATCTTTGTTTCTTTGCTGCAATCATCGTAGGGTCTTCCCGGTATTAGTGAGGAGGGATATTTCTTGATTTCTTCCAAGTGTCTGCACAACGCTTCGAGAGGATCTGTTCAATTTTGCAATGGTTTTCCGCCTTCAAACCAGATAACAACTACCGAGCACCTGCTTTATGGAAGGCATCAAGCTTAGGCTCTGTAAGTTTAAAGGGCCATCAGGGGCCTCCCCCATTCCTTTTATCGATGCCTGCTTTTGAAACATTCAAAGTAGATGCTGGGTTAACTCAGGATGTCCTTCCCTGACATCACAGGGCCCATCCGCACTAGGAGGCCAGAGCCCCTCCAGAGCTGTCAATTGAAAGGGCCACCACTGACACAAGTATGGTTTTCTTTCCCTAGGAATAAACTTTTGGGGA
>NW_022103902.1:8901234-8903047 GCF_000313985.2 Echinops telfairi | reverse complement strand
TTTTCACCCAGTGGCTCCATTTTACCTCTCTGTATTCAAGAATCTGAGTGTGGACATTATTTAATCCTTATAAATGCAGTCAAGAACATAGCATCTCCATTAAAAAAGAAAAACTGGTTACGATACTGTGTTGGTTGGGTTCTCAGGATGCAGACGCCAGGGTGGAATTAGAAATGCAAGAGACCTGTTGGAGATAACATCTTTAACGATAAAGAGGACAGTATTGGCCAGAGAAAGCCTCAGAGTGCAATGCAGGTCTAGTACCTGGGAAAGGAGGGCTGAAGAAAGGAATAGGGGGTCGTCTCCAGCATAGACTTCCCATAAAAGAGTCTCGTATTGTAACAAAATGGCCAGACCCTCAGAACCACATGACCAGACGTTGGCTAGTTGCTACTTGGGCAGTGTGTGGCTGTCGCTCAAGTGCTGCTGTTAGAGGCTCTCCAGTAACTCCAATCCTCACAGCTGACTGGCAAAATGTGTCTTGAAGGGAAATCCCAGCAGTGGTCACCCACTAGTTAATCCTTCAGGAATCCTTACCTCAGAGCTGTGATGTGAGTCTAGACCTTCTGCCAGTCTTTGTCTTTCTAAGTGGATGTAACATCATTAACATGAGCAACCTCTTCTAGTTTTTTCCAGGGTTCCATGGTCTGGCTTGCTTACCAACTCTCTCCTGGGTTAATTGGTTTATTACCCAGTAAGTCTGTCGGTTTAGGAGTTTTCTATCAGCATACTGTGTCATAAATTTTCAAATATCTTCAGCCTGTGAGGTAGAGTGATAGGAAGATGAAACCAGAAGGGATTTTATTTATAACAGGCTCGTCTCATTTCCCTGCCTCAGTAAGCTTAAAATGAGGAATTATCTATTGTCAGGTTGCACTTGAATGAAGGAGAGGGCATTCTAGGTGACGAGACAGCTCAGCGAAACCTGAGGGAATGAGGAGGGCATCTGCAAGACACAGAGGAGATGAAACTAATTGGAGTGGAAGGAGTTCAGGACTAGGGCTTGGGGCAGGAGTGGAAGGTAAGGTGGGAGGGGGTGGGGTGGGGTGAACCGTGACAAGAACCAAAGAAGTTGGCATTTCATGGAATGGGTCCATGAAAAAACAACTTGAGCAGCAAGTGGAGGTCTTGGTTAAATCCATGTCTCAGTTACCGGTAGCCCAAAACCCTTTCTTCCTTTGGGAAGCCCAACAATTCCAAAGGGAAGATGCTTCCGTTAAAGAGGTGTGGAAGGAAGTGAGGGCCATACAAGGCATGGCCGCTGGACTGCCTCTCTTCTGTCTCCCCAGCAGAATGTTCTAGAATCCATGGAACCCAACTGTGGAACACTGTCTTCTCAGCATTTCTTTCTCCACCCCAGACCTGGATTCCAGTCGAGGCCACAAAAGCAGTCACACCCAAACCCCCACAGCTTGTGGAATTTTCTTCCCTATTTCTATTGATGCCTAGGCCAGAATTCCAAAAATTCTATCTATCCCACGTTTCCACTATTCAAAGTCAAGAGTCAATTAGAAAGTTCTAGGGAGGGGTTGGTTTCCCTTGGGGTAGAAAGAGGATTGTCGGCTCAGCCCCTATTATTGCTCAAACTGAGACTGTCTTGCTGGTACAAGTTGTTTGAGCTACTTTTCCCTCAGGGAGCCAGTATTTTCTTCCTGGGCCTGGTGGTTGCACCCAACAAGTGTGCTAGGAAAAATGAGCCAAGGAGAGACGTCATCTATGGGTGTAAATTTCATGGCAAGGTAGTCATCTTGGGACCTCCTCTACCCCAAAGCTTTTTCCATACTGTGCCTGCACTTGATTGTGACTTATCATT
>NW_022103902.1:8899096-8900618 GCF_000313985.2 Echinops telfairi | reverse complement strand
TGGAAGCATTTAGGAACTACAGGAAAGTTGTATGTGTCATCATTGCTATACTGCACCCTGACTGGCTCATATCCTTCCTGCAATCCTTCTGTAAGGAAGTGTCCCATTATCTACAGATGGGCTTTGGGTCCCCACTCCACACTCCCCCTCATTCACAATGATATGATTTTTTGTTCTGATGATGCCTGATACCTGATCCCTTTGACCTCGTGATCCCACAGGCTGGTGTGCATCTTCAGTGTGGGCTTTGTTGCTTCGGAGCTAGATGGCTGCTTGTTTACCTTCAAGTCTTTAATTCCTTGTTTTTATGAAATAAGACCTTTGTCTTTTGATAGCCAGACACCATTGAGCCGTATATCTTGAGTTATGTCATAACCCTTGAAAGGTTTTGAATTCATTATTTAAATGATTTGGGCTAAAACACGGCGATGAATACCTATTGACATATAAGTCTTCCTTTACCTCATCATAGACTGGAATGTCAAAATGGTTCCAAAACCAAAAAGTTTAGTTTTCTTCTTGTACCATATAGCTAGTCTGGCTAAACTGTACTTAATCCAATAGGTGGCAACTGCTGGCCAGGAAACAATAGTTATAAAGGGAATCTAGTGCTTCTTGGTAAATCGGAATAGATATCATACCAAAATGTTATTCCATTGAATACTCTGAAGTTTGGATTCCTTTCACACAAGTTCCAACGTTCTCATGCCAGGCAAGGAAAACCACGACTATGTAGGCATCCAGATTTCTCTTTATTTTTAGCTCTATAGGAGGCACAAGCCCGTCAATATATTTCCAACTACAAGCAGCAGCAGAACCACTCGAATGACGTGAAAGACAGAGTAGAGATGGCAGAATCTTAAGTCAATAAACTCAATATTAAAGTAATAGAGTTTGTAAAATGAACATTGCAGCAGATGTTCAAGGCTATTCTGTGTCTTAAATCACATGCCTTTCCATCTTATGTGATGGCACGAACCAGCATAACAAGAATTTTCTTATTTATCTCTTTAGAAACCGAAAAATAAAACCCCATAAACCAAGCAGGTTCTAATGAAAACTTCCCACATTTCAGAAATAATAAGTGTCTGTGTAATACGAAGCGCTCAGCACTTGTGCAGGACACCTGTAGTAGTTATACTTATCAAATGCTCAATTCTTGAAGGCTTTAAGCTTCAGGGACTAGATTCATGACTGTAGTTGCAAGAGTGCATGGAACAAAGATGATTAAAAACAAATGAGTACGATATGTATGAATAATAATAACAATACATAAGATATTAAGGGTTTACAGGTGGCAGGATGGGAGATGGAGGCTGAGGTATTTAATTGTGCCAACCTGGCTGATAAACACATGTGGGGTTAATTGAAGGGCAGAGAGATAAATGGCTCCGTGAGCCTCGCCTGAGTTCTCAGGTCTCTTGCTTTGTGATACTTGGACCAGGGTGCAGCTGCCTTAGCAGTTCCCTGCTTCAGCTGGCAAGGCTGACTTCCTGCATGACATCCCTGAGGAAAAGCCACG
>NW_022103902.1:8898038-8898950 GCF_000313985.2 Echinops telfairi | reverse complement strand
AGTTTCTGTAGATTTGTTTCCCTAAAGTACCTAGACTAACACAACTGCTAAAAGGACAAACCAATCTGTGTTAGAAGAAGTACAGCCAGAAAGCTCCTTAGAGGCAAAGGGCAGAAGGACATAATGTTTGGAGAAGTAGAAGGACAGCAAGAAAGAGGAAGGCCCTCGGCAAGATGGACGGACACCGTGGCTGCATCCTGGGCTCAGGCATGGGAACAACGCCAGGATGGCACCGGTCCACCGGTCGGTGCAGTGTTCCCCTCTCTTGTGCAGAGGGTCGCTATGGGTCAGAGCCAAGCCGATGGCATCTTGCCCAATAACATGTCCTTTATTCCTGGGTGTGCTGTAAAACAGAGAAATGTTCTTTGTCCATCTCTCTAGTCCATGAAAATGCTGTTCTGATCCAGCGGTAATGACCATTCCCTACAATATACAGGCAGAGACAGAGTGACAGAAAAATACCGAAGTGAATGTTTGCCAGGTTGAGGATAGTTTTAAGTGCTTTACTTGTGGGTTTTTTTTCAGAAATGCCCAATATTTAAATGAGGTTTTCCTTTAAGAAAAGTAAGTTTTGGGATTTCGGTTAAAGTGGTAGTATCCCCCTTTCACAGAGCGTCTGTGGAGGACTTTGAGTAGTACCTATTAACACAGACAAGCATTCACATTTTATGTGTTTAATCTAGTGCGTGCCTGCTCCTCTTAGTTACTGAACCTGGACTACCCTTTGGCGCCAGTAGATTTAAAAATGGGTGTCACGTGGATTCTAACCCATGGCAGCCCTGTGTGCAGTAGAACTGTGCTGGATGGGAGTTCTATGCTGACAGCTTTGTGGAGGAGATCAGCAGGCCTTTCTTTCAAGGTGTCTCTAGATGGATTTAAACCAGCAACCAAAAGTTTGGTCAATTTTTGCCA
>NW_022103902.1:8874255-8897583 GCF_000313985.2 Echinops telfairi | reverse complement strand
TGTGTGGATTGTGATAAGAGTTGTGCGAGCCCCCAATAAAATGATTTTTAAAAATAAATATGAGAAGTAATAAGTATTGGCAGAATATGAATATGAGTAGCTTCTCCTGGATAAACACTAAATGGAGAGGTTCCGTTAAACGGCTTGAACCGTGACCTCAATTTAAGAAGTGTTGGCACTGGGTTTAGCATCTTCTGCCCAAAGCCTGCCTAGTAGGCACAGCTAATGGATTTGTGTAGGGAAATAACTCCTATACATTAGATTTGGATTCCCCCCAAAGCAACGTCTTACTGGTGCTTATGAAAAATATGGAGTGGATGGTTTCACATGGTTTTTCACCCTTGCATGCGGAGGACACTGTCCCTGTCCTGGGTTTTAAACTTGAAAAGAAGCTTGGATTCTGTGGGAAGGTGAGAGTGACAGATGTCAGTCAAACCTAGATGCAGAAGCTTGGAGGTGGTGAAATAATAGGAAACTGTTCACTACAGTAAGTAAGTAAGCACAAGTAAGCCCATGTTCCCCTTGCTTATTGAGCATCCACTGCTCACGTATGCGGAAAGTGCCGTCAGTTGCAGGAGGTCGAAGAGCTTCCCAAACAGACGTAAGCTTCGACGTTGTCACAGTTATTTCCAACAGAGAATAACATCAGTAAAGCTGAAATTGCTTCTGAGAGGCAAGAGATGAATAGAAAAACCCTCGGTGGCAGGGCAATGACTAATGGTTTCCCATTCGTGGAAGAGAAGCTGGAAGAACTCCATCCAGTTGAGGAAGCACAAGAAAGACTTTTCTGATGGAAGTATATGTCAGCACTGCGGAGAAAACTGGAGATGTGGCTGCAGACATTGTTACCTGCTGAAGAGGGAGCTGCCTGCACTGCAAGACAAGGTGGGCAGGAGATTGAGGACGTGATGGAGCATGCCCTTGGGGTGCATTACCAGTGCCTGCCTTCTGTAATGCGTGTAATTGCCTCAATTCCCTACCACCCTTGGAAGCTCATGAGGAGTTGGCAAAGACCTGCTTACCTCAGAAAAGGGCTCCGGTTGGTTCTGGGTGTGTGTTCCACTAGTGACGGTCACAGAGTTTTCTCAGAATACGTTGACGTTGTTTTTCAGGCCCGTGAAGAAGGAGCAGTTCCAGTTTTGGAAGGACAAAGGCGGGAGAAGCACCAGGGCGGAAAAAGGTCAAGTTGCATTTGAAACAAAAATCTCACATGTTTATAGTGAGTAAGAGGTGGCGTTTCAACAAGGGGACTAGACAAATGAAACAATTAAAGGGAGTATTCTGACTTCTTGGGTTATTCTCAAAAACAGTCTCACTGCCAGCAAGTCAATTCCGACCAAGGGGACCCGGTAGGACAGAGCAGAATTGCCCCACAGGGTTTCCACGGCTGTAATCTCTGTAGAAACAGACTGCCCCATTTTTCTCCAGCAGAGAACCACGACATCACAGGGCTCCTTCCAATATGAACAGGAGTAACGTTGATGGGAATAATGCATATAAACTACTTTCTAACATGTCACACACAAGTTTAAAAATATTCAAGAATCTTTTAAAATGCTGAGGCTAAGAAATGAATATTATAATTTATCCATATTTCCTCTTACTGAGGAATACGCATATATAAGACCTCCTTAGTCAATCATGTCCTGCAATTGGTGTGTTGATAAATGGTTATTCCTGAAAACAGTCATCTTTGGTTGTTTCATAAAATATGATTCTATATTCTATATCCCTGTAAGGATGGGGACTGATAAACTTTTAGTTTCAGATACAAGCATAGTCATAGCAAGACACTTGAACTTGTGTGTAAAGCCCTTCCACACAGATATTTAAACTTTAAACACTGGGGCAACTTCTTATACCAAATGTTCTTTGGCACATCATTGTGCCTTGCTAGTTCCTTCTCTTTCTGGTTCTAGGCTGCAGGTAGTCACAAGAGAAAATTGCTCCCCATCGCAAAGGGAGAAGTGAATAACCAGCTATTTTTCTTATGCTTATCAGATTGGTGTTTGGCCCAAAGCATTGCGATAGCATACACAAATTACCCAACACCACAAAGAGGAGCAAGAAGATGGGCAATAGCTTCCTGGACCCACAATTCTTCTACTTCCCTCCCTTCTCTCGCTTTGCAGACTTTGGACTAGGTGAATACAACTCCTTGACAAAGGGTGCCAGCTTCTCCTGCACGCCACCCACACCATGAAGCTAGAAATAGACATATCAATCCCCCTCCTTACAGGCTAAAATAGACATGTTTGCACACATAGGTTCCCGTTTGCCCTTAGGGACTCAAGTTCATGCTCATTCTCCAGGATTTATGGTTGGCTTTCCTCCTTGACTGCTGGTACAGCCGATCTTTAGCATCTTTAGCATCTTCAAGCCCAATACCAGATGCAGGGGACAGCATCACACAGACTTCTCCACCAGCTCCCACAATTGTGTAAGGTGTAATCCCTAGAACAAATCTATGTCATCCTCTGGGGGTCTGCTTCACTGATCCAACCTCAGTTCCTACAGGTGGTTTCAGAAGAGAAGTCTGCCCCCTCCTAGTTGCAAGAGGACTACAGTGGTCCTAGTCATTGGCTTCTCATGGAATGTTCTATGTCCCTTTTTAGACTCAGTTCCCCAGAAGCCCTCTGGGATCCTATTGGCCTTCTAAGTTCATGTGTCTGCTCTGTGGAAAATGCAGCCACCAGGACTGGTTCCGAGAGAAGACTGCGGCCCTGAAAGAGAGCATGAGGGCAAGCTGGGTGAATCAAAGTGGAGTTCCACAGATTGAGGAGCTTAGTCACTGGAACACCCAGTGCCTTTTTAACACTTCCCTAGAAAGTTGAGAATTTCGCTTTAAGAAGCCAATATGTATATCCAGGGAACAGCTCTATGGTCTCAAGTCTTTTTTACACCAGATTGCCCCTCCTGAAGTAGTTTCTCTATATCCCCCGTTCACATTCAGTATAGTTAGAGTATCAATAAGCTTCCATTTGGGAATGCGATCCAGTTTTGTGATTTATTGTTAAAATTAGGTTTCCCCACTTGGATGTTATACTCATTGCCATCAACTCTGTATCAGGCCAGGTTGACCGGGGAATCAAATGCAGGGAGACTCCTCTATGTATGAAAGAACTTTATATCAAGGAGTAATTATCTATCAGGAAAACATCCCAGCCCAGGCCAACGCAAAGCTAGAAGTCTGATGCTAGTCCAAAAGTCCCTCTTCAGCTTCACGCAGTAATAAGCAACGATGCCGACTACAGGAATATCACTGGCCAGTGGCTGCAAAGTCTTGTAGATCTGATGGTGGCTGGCAGGTGTCAGAGTGGCTCGCTGGCATGAAGGTGAAGGCAGAGAGTGAAAGGGGCCAGCCTCCGGAGAGCCATTTATCTTGGTTGCACCTCTAAAGGAAGTCATCAAGCTGCAAGCTGACTGTCAGACTCACTCCATCCATATTTCCTTACAGGTGCCATGTTTGCATACAAAAAACTATCACGAAGTTGATGCCAACTCAGAGTGCCCCTGGAGGACAGGGTAGAACTGCCCCTCTGAGTTTCTGAGACTAACTTTTTGTTGTTTTTCCAGAGCTTTTATATCTGAGTTTATTCTTCATTTAACTTAAAAACACTACTGTAATTGAATATTAAGATAAAAACAATGGCAAATAATGAGCACATTATGATTACAGTCCTTCACGTACTCACTACTGCATATAAAATGCCAGCAATGATCGATATTCACTGCCCCCTACTAAGAGGTCTGACAGGGGACCCCCCTCTGGGTTGGTGGTCATCTTCCCAATTTTTCCCCTGAGGAGCTGCTGGTGATTTCAAACTGCTGACCTTGTGATTAACAGCCCAACACACAACTACCATGCCACCAGGGATCCTTTAGATATTCTAAGTGAATGTTTAAGTGTCTGATATTTCCCTCTTCTAGCAATCTTTGTTTCAGATAGATAGATAGATAGATAGATAGATAGATAGATAGATAGATAGATAGATAGATATAACTGGATATTATATTATAATATATTAATAGATAATACAATATATGACATATGTATTGGGGTAATATAGATGTTAAACAAAAATTACTAGGAGGGAGAAATGTCAAGACACTTAAAAAATAACCTAAGTACAAGAAGCCCTTGATACTTATGGAGACCTGCCATAACATTGTAGAAAACATTGCTGCAGTAAATGTCAAGAAAATAACATCCACGGTATATAGAATTGTGAAATTGAGGTCAATTGTTCTATGGTGGAATGACCACAATTCATGATTTCTTTCCTCCTGTATACTAACTATAAAAACTTGACTGGCTAAGCCAGTACACCAACAGTCATAGGCTTAACAACAAAAGACTTTCGTTTATTACGTCTGTTAAAATTAATGGAAACAGAACATTAAGCCAGCTGGGTTTCCAAACTATCCTTGCATAAAATGTGCATGGAAACCTATATTTACAAGAAGGTTGATTTAGGACAAGCTCAAATCAAATCAAATTATCTTGAGAATTAAGCAAATTATCTTCATTGCTAGGATCACTCAGCTAGTCTCATGTGATCTTGCAGATACAACCCAATCACAGAGATGCACAGCAGTCTGAATTCTTGGGTTGGAGAGGGTCGTTGGCCCCAGTTAGTCTGGAGACACTGACATTCTAGCTCTTTGGAGTCTCTCCGACTCACTACTCCCTCCGTGGTTTAACCAACACTCGCTGCCATGAGCTGGTGCTGACTCATAGTCCCCCTATAGGATGGGGTAGAACTGCCCTGGTGAGTTTCCCCAGATTGTAACTGTGAATGGAAGTAGAAAGCCCCATCTTTTTCCGAAGGAGCAGCTGGGGGTTTTGAACTGCTGACCTAGTGGATTGCAGCCCAACATGCAGGCCCAGTATGCCACCATGACCCCCTAAATCTTGCTGATTGAGCTGATATTGTTTATATAACACTAACATGAAATTCCTTATATCATCAATTGGATTTTTTCCCCCAGGTCCTGGTATTTCACCTTCTTACGAAAGAGACTTCTGGTCCTACAACCTTGTTAGGCAGGGTTCTCTAGAGAAATAAAGCAAGGACACTTATGATTGTATATACAATATATATAATTATGTGTATATATAACCTATACACATATATAGATTTATATAGCAAGAAGGTCCACACAGCAGTACGAGGACTCAGTTCAACTCACTTTCATGGAACAGTTAATATACTAAAGGTCCTTCAACTCACATGGGCTGCTGGTCCCAGGTCAAGAAAGCAGACAGTGGAGTCTCTCAGGCAAGATAAGCGGGGTGGGGCAGCAACGGCAGGAAAATGAGAAGCTGAGGCGTAACAGAGGCGAGTTGCACAGGAGTACTGTGAAGCAGTCCCGATGAGTCCTCAAGCTCTGGCAATGCACGGCAAGGCAACACAAGTCACGGGTTGGCTTTGCCCACAGCAGCTCAGCACATGGTGGAAGCAAAGGACTAGCTCAGGCAGTAGAGAGCTGGTCTGATCACCAGGGAGAAGGAGGGAAAGGGGTCAGCCTTGGAAAGCCATTTGTCTCATCACCCTCCAATTAAGCTGTGACCTGATTAAGGTCGGCTCACATGCTCCTATGGAAGCAAAGTGGGCACAGTAAACCTAATTGTCACACCCCTCTACCCTATCCTCAGTTGATTGATACTTGAATCAGCTCTTAAGATACACCACTTTGGGGTTCTGGATTGTAACCTCACTCTAGACCCCTGTGCAGTCTACAACAGGTATGTAACTGAGAAAGGCAGTTCTTTTTTTAAATAAAAAATTGTTATTAATTGGGAGTTAAAACGTGTATCATACCATTCCATATCATGTCAAGCAGTATTGTAAAATTGCTGCCACAATCAGTCTCCAAATATTCTCCATCTTCTTGGACTCCTTAATATTGTCTCCCTTTTATGTGCCCCAACCCCCTGTCGCCTCACCCCTTGTCCCCCCACCTCACTGAAACCCTTATTCTACTTGCTGGCCCTCTAAGTTCATCAATTCGGGGTTTCATATACCGAAAGCCAGCAAAACATGTAACATAACTTCAAAAGGGTAACCCCCAATGATAGAACACCTCTGAGATAAACCCTTATATGAACAAAAAGTAAATAAACAAAACAAAAATACAGAAAATGTTCAAACCAGATCAAGTCCAGCACGCATCAGAGGGGGGAATCAACTGACAGAGTTTTAACTGTTCACGTCAGGTTCGTACCTTTGCTCTTCTACACTCACTCATCTCTCCAATGCACTCTGCTTAGTCAGCACTTTCCTCCCAGCCCTCAGTGATGGAGAGAGGGAGATCACCGGAGGCTCACTTCCTATGTACTTCCCACAGTGTACCTTGGGCTCCCACTGTCATCCATCCCACTGCCTTCTTCAAACCAGATCCTCACAATTTAAGCTCTTATACCATTCCCTCCTTTGACTTTGGATTATGTGATTTACAATCCTTCGGTGACTGATGATGGCTTGCTTCCTCCAGGTGGACTTAGTTGACATCTCAGTTGGCTGCTTCTTTGGAGACAAGCCTTTAAGACCTAGATGCTATTTTATCTGATAGCTGAGACCAAATTTCTTCACCACAGTTTGCAATAGCACCATATCTTCTGTGTCCCCTTTCTGAGCCTGAGTAACAAGCAGGGCCATGATGTAAGAACGAATGGTTCTTAAGTTGGAGCTAGGCCCCATTCCTGGATCTACGCTTGTTTGTTTGTTTACATGCTTTTGGCTCCCTTTTAAAACCTCCTTGTTAATTTATGGTAGAGAGTCTTATTGATAATCCCCCTAGGGTACACGGTCTTCCATTGAGTTTGTCTTTGTTTAGTCCCTGGTGCTAATTTTTTAAAGCCCTGTTGAGAGAGAGATATTGGGCCAATGTCATGGTACCTATCACAGTCCATATCACAGTACCTGAATTCTTCACTTGTACAGAATCAATCCTTTCGTGGCTGGACACTATTGATAGCAACAATGGGGGTTGTTAGGGAAATTTAAAATAATAATTACTGAGAATGGCCATCACAGGTTTGCCAGAATAATGCAGCATATGGGGCGCTGATGTAGCAAGACCATGTCTGTCTGCCTCCAGCAGACATCTCAGTACAGCTGTCTTTAGCTTCCCCAGACATTGTTTGTCTGACTTACGCCCTCACATTACACGCGTGTCTGAGGGAGTCCAGATTGCTGCGGGTTCGGCTAAAAGAAGACCACTACAATGTGCAATTAGAAGTATGTGAAATCTTTATTGTTTATCAGGCTAGCCCGGACTTCTGGGGTTCAAAGGACCCATCCACCACACTGCAGTGGTTCTCTTCCCTGGCCAAGCCTTGTTTATATTATTCAGGGAGGGCAGAATACAGAAAACAGGAGAAAAAGAAAGCGGTCTGTGTGAAAGATGAAAATAAAACCATGTACACTAAATCAGGGGGTTATGAGGGTCAGGTGGCGGGGAGGGAGAGATCCTTCCGAGGGCTCAATAGAAAGTAAATGTCTAGAAAATGAGTATGTCACTAAGTAAGCGGTGTTGACAGAAGTCAGAGAAAAGTGCGCTTAAGTGAAGTTTCAGGAGCCTTGTTTTCTGATCCGACTCCTGGATTCTTCTCCAGCTTGTCTCACTGTCAGAGAAAATGAACTCCCTTGTCCCTGGGAGAAAGACTGAGAGCTTCCCTTGATAAGGAGACAGTGGTAGTTTTTTTTTTTTTCTTAAAAAAAAATCATTGTATTGGGGGCTCGTACAACTCTTATCACAATCCATCCATCCATCCGTTGTGTCAAGCACATGTGTACATTTGTTGCCATCATCATTCTCAAAATATTTTCTTTCTTTTTTTTTTAATCATAGTTTAAACAAGAAGTATCCAAAAGGCACTTACAGCCCTGCATTCCATAGTGATGTAAAAGCAGGTCATCTCAGGCCACGCAGAGGCCTGTCAGAGAGGGAAAGGAGGATGCCATTTTTAAAAAGTGTTTCACGACAGTTGCGCTTAAATGTGGTGACATAAGCTTTTCTATTTCGCAGACCATTCAGTAACGTTTCCACGTTGGATCTCACCAATGTGCTGTGCTCCTTGAAGATTCAGGATTCAGCGTTCCAGCGTTTCTTCCTTCCTTGAATTGGGATCCTCAGCCTCTTGGCATTTACAATTTTGATTGAGGTACGGTTGGGAGTGAGCGGCACTTTAGTTTCTAATCAATAATATAGATACTGCAAAATAGGACGGTTACACGTTTTCAGGTCTTGAATGTTATCTGTGATTGCCTGAAGTCCTTAGCTTCAGTTTCCTTCTCAGGTGTTGTCATGTTTTGTCTCCATTTTCTTTACGCACTTGAAAGAGGCTAGATGGGAGAAAAACTGACTGTAAATAGCTGTTTTTCAATACAGAATATCCTAAGTATTAAATGATGGCCGTGCGTTTGGGTGAGGGAAGCTATAAGCAATTGCTTCTGTAATCAAAGATTCAGTAACACAGCGATGAAATACGTGATTTTGAACTCTGGGCCTTATCAATTTTTTTTGCCATCTATTCCTGAGTTTTTAGCAAGTGGAAAAAACAAGGCATCAAAAGAGAAGTATACAATCTTACTCCCCAAACTCCAACTTATTGCCATTGAGCCAATGAACTCAGAGATTGACTTATCAGTCCTCCAAGGGAATCAAAAAGTGACTGCAAAGGGATGGAGGGTCAATATTTCTGACCCTTGGCAGAAGTCACACCTTCCTTGGCTCTGTTTTATCTATTTCTGTATCCACATCTCTATGGAAGCCCCATGCTTCCATCAGTAGAGTAAGTTCTTGGGAGGAGCTTCCTACGAATAGGGCCATTGAGGATCTTCTTCACAGATAACAACAGGGGGTGGAAGAGAAACCATTTATTTCAGCAAGTCCAAATAGGGCCTTTTTAATTACAGATATTGGGAAAGACCTAATTGTGTGTTTTTTTTACTTCTGCTATACTATCTTGGCAATATTTTTTTTTTTTTTTGCTTTTTAAAAATCCATACTCATAAAAAATGTCATTAGATTACATGTGAATCAATCAACACTTCAATTACCTTCCAATATCCACAGTCTTGGACTACAAACGGTTTGTAAAAGGTAATTCCTTACCGTCATTTCCTGTGCATTATCAGAATTTCCGACTGGCATTTCAGTGGGCAAAAGATCACACCTTTCTACAGGACGGAAGAGTAGAAACATTAACAAAAGACCACTTTACAAACCCTCAAGCTCTCTCTTCACCTATCTCAATAAAATGATTAGAGTCACCTTAATTACACCCACTCTCATGTCTTTCAACAAACAGCATTACACATGCATTCATGTAGAAGCAGCTCATCAGAAGCAAACACTAGAAAATTCTTATAGCTAAGTCAGGTGTTCCAAAGGGGAATCAAGACAGTTCAGCTCTGGGGGTGCTGATCTAGTACCTTCCAAATGTTGACAATGAAAAGGCAACGGCCAAGGAGGCATTGAGATTAGTGATTAAGGATTGAGCACCACTACACTATTTCTCAAGGAATGTCTTCCTTCTTGGCTTCACTGAAATTTAGTAATTTCATACATATTCAAACTAAAGCCACTTAAAAACAGAGAAATAGAAAAGATTTAAAGGCAAAACACAGAAACATAAGGCCATATGAAATAACAACCATAGGTCTGGGGGTAGACAAGGTTTTGTAGAATTTAATATAACAGCTTCACCTATATTTTCAGCCCACCAAACTACAGAACATAGAACCTCATTTTGGCTTTTTCTTTTTTTAAATGGGCAATACCATAAGTTTTTGTCAGTATCCTTTGATTCTCCGGAATTAGGTTTCTCATCTTGTTTCATCATGGCTTTTTGCCAAGGTAAGCTTACCTGCAGTTCTATCAGCAGGCTGCTCTTCTGGTTCAGGAACTAAGAGGTAAGAGTAAGAACAGGTAGTCATTTCCCCAACTCCTGCCTTGTAAAGTCGCCTTGGTTGGCTCGGTCCTCTGAATACAGGCCACCACTCCTTAAACGCCAGGTGGCATTGTATGGGTTTCTCAATCTCGATTGTGAGGGATGCTCCCTCTCTTTGTGCTTCAGGTTTAGGACTGGCAAGGAATCGGGTGCTGCTAGCCCTGAGAAAATGCACTAACCTTTGTAAATGTTGAAAACACATTTTCCTTTGTACAATGCGAGTGTACCATGTGTTTTCTGTAGAGACCTGACTTAGCTATCCTCTCAATATAGAAAGTAAACAGCCATTCCTGAGCAAAATTCCTACGCTCTGTTTTATAATTATGGCATCCTGGTGGCGTAGTAGGTTACATGTTTGGCTGCTAGCCACAAGGTCTGCAGTTCAAAACCACCAGTTGATCCTTGGGACAAATATGGGACTTTCTGTTCCCATAAAGAGTTACAGTCTCAGAAACTTACAGGGACAGTTCTATCCTGCCCTGTAGGATCACTATGAATTGGAATGGATTTGATGGAAGAGAGCAAGTTTTAGTGCAGTACACCATGGGCCCACATAAAATAATACTAGTAATGCTGGAAATACTCCCCGAAAGCAGAGAAAAGTCATGACATTTCAATAAAAACGTTGAATTGCTTGATAAGTACAACATTGAAGTCCACAGCTGTGACTGTCCACTGTTTTGACATAAAAGATGCAGTGTAAGGACCATTGAATAAAAGGAAAAGAAATTTGTGATTCTATGCCAGCAGGGTAAAAAACTTATACTTTTTGCAAAATACTTTTTTATTTGATATTAAAATGCAGCCTTTATAGAATGTCAGTACAATATGTAATATATATACAAAGTGTGTGTTCATTAATAGCATTAATAGTTGATACTATTGGTAAGGTTTTAAGTCAACAGTAGGCTATTAGTAGTTAAATTTGGGGAAATAAAAAGTTTTAAATGGATTTTCAACTGCATAATAGCGTGCACCTCTAATCCCCATATTGTTGAAGGGTTAACTGTATCTTCCTGTTCAAATTCTGTATACGAAAGGGATATATTTTAAGAGATCATATGATCACAGCATTTTAATATATCATTTTAAATAACTAAGTAATAAAAATCATTGTAGATTTTTTAATGAAAAAGAATTAAAATCACATGGCTCATCAGAACATGTCCTTTTGAGCAGTACCAGTAATACACTAAGCTTTGAGCAAGAAATCATAGAGTGTGGAGATGAAACTAGAAAAGGGAAGAAAAACAAAACCCAAACCAAGCATAGAGCTTTTAAGTCAATGCCAACTCATAATGACCCTGCAGTACAGAATAGAATTGGCTCTTTGGGTTTCTCAAACTCGAAATCTTTACAAAAATAGACAGCCTCATCTTCCTACAGCAGAGCAACTGATAGATTCAAACCGCTGACCTTGTGGTTAGCAGCTCACGAATAACCCACTATACCACCAGAGCTCCTTCAGTGAGAGGAAGCTGGGGACTTAGGAAAATATTGGGGTGAGGTAAATTTATGGGGGGAAATGACCTTTGTTAATATTGTTTCAGCTACTTTTAATACAGAATGATTGGAATCATTTGTTTATCATCTTAATGTTAGGTTTAAAATTCTTTTCTCCTTGTTATAAAAAATAATCACATGTGATTTTCAATTAATTTAACCTTAAAATGGGAAAACTGGAAATTATGGCAGTGTGCTGCGATGAATGTGCTTGCATCAAATGTGCCCCTGATCCTTCATTCAGGATAAATCCCTACAAATAGAATAAGCCCAAACCAAACTCACTGCCATTGAGTCGACTCCCACTCATGACAAGCCCTGTAGGACAAGGCAGACCTGCCCCTGTGAGTTTCATACGCCTCCACGGCTCCTGCAGGTAGAACAGTTGGGTGGAAATGTAGGGATATCTCAAAAGATGTTGAGTATATTTTGTGAATGACTCCCCAGAAAGTATTGATTCCTTTGAATGCCCAGCAAGAGTTTAACTGTGTATCCCTTTGTCATCTTTGATATGTTTGTACCTCAACACCCAGGGACAGGGCTTAAATGCTCCATGAGATTTTACCTGTGGTCGGGTCATTGTTTCTTGAAATACAAATTCGATGACGGTACTTAAACACCAAACCCGCCGAAGCTATCAGAAGTGGCAAAATCACCGAAATTGCAATAATCAAATCCCGGTATTCTTGAGTATCTGGTTCATATGAAGCAGAAGCATCTGTGAATTGGAAGAAAATTATTTTTTTAAAAAGGATTAAGTTTGGATGTTGGTGTGGAGTATGTTTATTATTTATAAAAATAATATGCTTATAATGTTAGCATCCCAGCTGGGTGATAGATGTTATTAGCGAAAACTCTACATGATGAAAAACCCATTACAGATAAAGTCAAGAGCCCAGTCTGGATTGGAGAGTTTGATATAAACATAAATAACATCAAGTCACAATGCCTCTAGTATGCAGGTTAACTGATTTGGCAATTCTGGATAAAGAAGTTAAAGAGAAAGGAATTTGAGAACTTGAGAGCTGTTGAGTCTAATATGCATTTTAAGAGTCTATATTTTGTAATGTAATAGAAATCAATATTTTCTAACAAAGAAATAATTGTGATTACTGACTTGGTCCACCTAGCATGCTCTGTAAAGGGTGAAGGGTGGGCACAGTCCACACCTAGCATGGAAAGAACAGTGTCCTAGAGGGAGAGAGAGTGGGGGTATAGAGAGAAGATGTCTGGGACCACCATGTCTCACACGTGACCACCTGATTGATAGCTAGAAGAGCCTGAACTTTATTCAGAATCGAGGTTGGAACTCGAATGATTATAACGGCAGCAAAGGAAATAGGACCTTTCAAAAGCAGAAACTTAGAGAGACTCATGTTACCAAAGGACAAATTCTATTAATTTTGTGATGTATGTTATGGAAGAGGTGGAAGCAAGCTTTCGATCACAATGTTTTGGGCTGCATGGAGCCTTGGTGGCTTAGTGGGTCATGCTGGATGGCTAACCACAGGCCAGCTGCTTGAAGTCACCTCTCTGAGAGAAAGATGGAGCTGGCTGCTGCCATAAGGATTTACTGTCTCAAAAAACCAATAGGGGCAATTCTACTCTGTCCTATAGGGTTGCTATGAGTCAGAAATGAGCCAACGAGAGTGGGTTGGCTTATTTAACTCAATATAGAAGATCATCACGATGCTATTTTTGTTTCCTTTTAAAACAATGTTGTTGCCATATAATCTACATATCATACAATTTAATAATTCAATCATATCAAGAAGAGTGTACAATCAATTCCACAATCCATTTGAGAACATTTTTTCTTCTACTCATTGTTATTAGCTCCCCACCCTTACCCCAACTTTCCCCATTTCTTCCTCAAGAAATCAGTAATCAATACTGTACAATATTGTAATTACAACATTGTAATTCAATACAGTAATCAGTTACTAGCTCTATAAATTTACTTATCCTGGATTTCATACAGAGAAAAAAATATTTTTTAAAACCCTCAGAAAGCAAAACATTTAACAACAAAATAAAATAGAGAAAAACCTCAATCACAAAGAAAGTAGAAACTATTAAAAACTAGAACAGCTTTAAAGTGTGTCAAAAGAGATATCAAATAATAAAGTGGTAAATGTTAATGTAACTACCTCTGCCATCATCTGTTTTCCGCTGCATTCTGCATGGTAACAGGGCTATCCATAGCCCTGGTCTATGGCCAGAGGGGACTCACCAGATGCTGAATCCACGCATCTTCGTGATCTTGATTATGGCCATGATGATGATATTCTAAATAAATAGCTTAAATAAGCCAAACCTCCATCATGATGTCTAAATAAACTCAATGGCAATGAGTTTTGGGGGGTTTAGAAGATGTCAATTTTATGAACATATTCTTAATGAAGTTTTACCATGACCAAAATGTAAATCTTTGGTTATATTTACGTTATTCATCAATTCTATAGACATACAAAGAAGAAGCTTTTCAATAGTAATGTGAAGGTGACTTTTCACCTGCACATTTTTTTCCTCCTGAAAAAAATGAATCTAGCAAAGTATAGCTTCTATCATCAATTCCTCCTTTTGGAAAGGGCTCCTCCCAAAGTCACAAATTTGAGCCAGAAATATTTAATTTAATTCAATTAACTTTATTATCGAGCAGATCTAGACACTAGGATTTCAAACAACATAACTTTTGACTGATGTCCTTTTCAAAGACTGTAGATTCTCTTGGGCAAGGCAGCAACTAAAAAGTTGCGATTCAGAGAAGAAAATCACCAGTGTCCTTGAAAGGCGGGCGTCTAGGGTAGCAGGACTTTTGCCTCACGCCTGGGGCCACCATGGGTCAAAACGGGCTCCACAACAGCCAGCGGTACTTACAAGCTCAACTTCCAAACTCCAGCCCCTAAAACATGTGTCATGTAGAGTGATGGGCAGGAGTTGAAGAGTCTCAGCCCATCGATGTATCAATCAGTATAGATTTGCTCTTAATGTTCGAATTCCTGAAACGCTGAGAAACAATGCTCTGGGAGCATTTCTTTTCCAATATAGTGGTTTACACGGTTGAAGGAGAAAAAGAATTTCTACTATCTGGACATGAAGAGTCTCTGTAAATCATATTTTAAGTTAAATGCGAGGTTAAATTAGGTTAAATGCTAACCTCATTTCCATATTTGGTATTTACAACACTCTAGTGCTAAAGCCAAAATCCATTTTCTAACCCTATAACTTACCTATATACAGTCTGTTCACTGTGAGTAAACTATATTTGCTTGAAGAAATGTTGCATAAATAGTCCCCACTGTCTGAAAGATGAACAACTTTCAAAGTCAAAGAGAAATCACGCTGGATTCTAGGCAACTGGTTCCATGAGAATCGGGAGTCCTTGATAATTGTGCTTTGTGAAGAGTTAAAATAAGCCAGCACTGAAGAAGTGTCATTCTTTATTCTGGACCAAGTGACGACGAAGTCTTGATTTGATAGAGAAAAAGTGTGGTCAAGTTGACACGGGAGTGAAATGGCTTCGTTTCGCCTTCTGCGATGATGATCTAACAACAGGATAGAGAGGGGCATGTTAATGAAGACAGCATTGTCAAATAATTCTAATTTCAACTTAGGAAATAGGGAACAGAGATTATGAGATTGATTTCTTTGGGGTTAACCTTTTGGAAAAACAATGATATAGATAGACCGTGGACCTGTTCAAAGGAAAGCTTTGTTGTTGTTTATCACGGAGTCTGACATGGCGGCCGTATGGAACAGGATAGAACTACCCCATCTGACTTTAAGGCTGTCACCTTTGAAAAGCCGATTGCCAACCCTGTCTGCTGAGGGGCCTCCGGATGGGTTTCAATAGTCAACCTGTTGGCTAGTCATGGAGCACCGTTATGTCAGCCCTCAAAATCATACTTTTCATTTTGCTACCAATCAAGTGTAATTTTATATTTCAAAGTTGCCTAAGAACTGGAATTGCTGGGGGGATGGTGTATCTGTGTTTTAACTCTTACAACCTGATACTGAGTTCTTAACAAAGTTGCTATCAGTTTTTAGCCTATTTTTAAAAATTTATCTGTGTGTGATTTAGGTGAAAACTTACTTACTGAGAAGATCATCAATTTTACATTCAACAATTTATGCACATTTTCTTTCAACATACCCAATTTAATCCTGTTAATGTCCCGTCACTTATCTCAGTGTTTGTTTCTATTCCTTCTCTTTTACAACCTTCTGCCCTTGACCCTCTTAACTCCAATTTGTTGTTGTTAGTTGCTGCCAGGTTAGCTCTAACTCGTGGCAACCTTTTGTACAACAGAATGAAACATTGCTTCCTCCTATGTTATCTTCATGGTATGGTATGTTTAAGTCCATTGTTGTGTTATATTGTATTCTGAATGTGTTCCAACCTAACAGGCTCATCTTCTAGCCTGATATTGAACACTATTCTATTGTAGTTGATAGGTTTTCATTGATTAATTTTCAAAAGTAGGTTTCCAGGCCTTCATGCCTACTTGGTCTTAGTCTGGTAGTAAGCTGAAACTTGTCCAGCATAGGCGACCCTGTGGATATTTGGAATACCAGTGCCATAGCTTCTGTCATCATATTAACCCCTCAAATGAGGTGTTCTTCAGGATTCCTCTCTTGTTACTCAATCTACTCTCTACTGGTGTCAATAACTCTTATGGTCGCATCTTGTGATGCGTTAAAAGACAAGCACGTCTCCTTTTCCCTCTGATCTTTTTGAATTGCAATGCAGGTAAAAAATCTTGTGGAAAGGATGAGCCTCATACAAAAATATAGTTATTCATGGATGGTTCTTCTACCTTCCATTTCAAAAATATTTTCATTCAACTCATAAGCAACTGGAAAACTAAGAAAATCCCCCATGTATTCAGGAAACGAAATCTCAGGAACGACGAAGGCAATCCAGGACGTAAGAATTAGCCCTGGACTCCAGTTTTCATCTTGTAACCACAGCGACAGCGTTTTGTGGTTGTCATTGTGTCTTTCTATTTTTTCCCCATGTAAATTAAACTCTCATTCCCTCTCAACTACTAACACCAAGAGACGTCCAGAACCCACCTCTCATGGTCCATCGCCCTGTCCAAGTTTGTTTCAGCAATGGATTCTCAATGATACATTCGTAAGATTTGTGGTAATCTGTAATATTCAGTGTGCTTATCATATCAAATAGAGGTAAAGGTCCCCTCCCTTTCACAGTCCTTCCAGAGACAGTTGTATTGTCCACTTGCCATGTGATTGTTGGTTGAGGATAAGCTGTTAGAGAGCATGTTAGGAAGATGGATGTGTTCCCCAGGTCATACTCGATCACAGGCCCGAGGAAAGCTACATGAGAGACAGGAGGACACATGACAAAGTGTCATCATTAGCTACTTTTGGGGTCATCTGTTCAACAGACTTAATATTTTAATACCCACCATAGGAAAAGCTACACTTTGTAAGCAAACTATAACATTCATTGAAAGAACAAAAAGGCCAAAAAATACTGTAGAACCTTAAGCTAGGGTGTACTTAGTAAAACCAGAAAAAGAGCAGATTTAAGAGGACATTAAGAATTACTACCTCATATATGTGTAGGTTTATTCCAAACAAAATGTGTTCAAACATGAATGGCTGCAGACAAGTTATAGTAATACACGTATCTTAGTCTCATTAATTACCTTTAAACAAACAAACAAACAAACAAACAAACAAAAAGATCCAACCAAGATGATAGTTTCAAGGGGATCTGTTGGGCCGGTTAAGTTCAACAGAATGACAAGCTCAGAAGGCTATGCTGACTGTCTTTAGAGATTCCAAAGGGGAATCTTTATCAAATTTCTCTAAAGACAAAGCACAATCACATGGGCTTATTAGGATGGAATTTGAAGAAAATTGAAAACTGCATTGGTGAGAAAAGAGCTAGGAGATTTGTGGCAAGGAATTTATTAATATATTTTTCCCATCACAGCAATGTACTGGTTCATGCTTTAAGTGAAATTCTCTCCTATGTGAATTTCATTGGGAAACCTTACTCCACCCACCCAACAGCCCCGATCTTGCTTCTTCAGACTTCTTCTTTCTAGAGAAAGAGCTGAGCAAAAGACATCTAATGGTGACACTGAGCACTCATTGCTAGGGGTCTCAGCCAGTGAGCTAGGGCGTATGAAGCTTTCCTAACTCCACAGGTGCTTAATCAGAGACGGTTTGGCTTTGTTTAGATATACTTCAAATGAATGAAACTTCTGAGTCAAGGTCGCGAGCAGTTGAACGGGGCAGAGGAAGAAAGAACAGGTGCTAAATAAAACCACCCATTAGAAAATGGCAAAAAAGAAAAGATAACACAGAAAAACATGAAAGCAAATGATAAAACCTCATTTATAAGACAGAAAAACCCATCTTAAATAATTCAGTACTTTTTTCTGCCAACACATTGGCAATCGTTTTGAGAAGAATACTTTTTTGCTGACCATACTGAGGGGGAAACGAACCTTTATGCTACAGTAACATTATTTTCAGAACATTTCCTAGTATTACATATCACTGTAAGGCTGTTCACTATAACCTTGTTTTAATCCAAAACAAAACAAAGCAAAACCTGGAAATTGCCCCGATGGGGAAAGAGTTGTGTTATTTCATGTCTATACTAGGATACATGTATAGAGATGCTACAAAAAATTGTGGGAAAATTCCATTCACTTTTAATTATTTCCCAAGAAAAATTTTGAAATGACAGAAGGAAGTGACAGCCTATTAAATGGAGAAAAAGGCATGTCTTGGAATAACATTGAAAGATCTCCTTTTATGTTTTATAGGAACTACATACACACTTACCTCCCACCTTTAACACTACTTTGTTTGTAGTTTGTCCATCGGATGTTCCCACATAGCAGATATAAATTCCTTCATCCTGAAAGCTTAATCTTCTGAGAGAGACAGAAGCATTCCCGCTGCAGATTTTGCTATCAAACAGTGAGGTCCTATTTGCGTATCTGACATTTTGCTTTTCCAATTGGTCACGATCTTTATAGAAGCTGTGAACATAGTAATTTAGAATCTTCCAGTGAATTACAACCTCAGGCCCACTCTCAAATAAACAAGGGAGAACAATATTGTCGTTAAGTCTTCCAATGACTGTTTCTTCATGTGTAGCATCCAAAAAGTAGTTGACAAAATCTGAAAAGAACAGATATCATATTAAGGGTAGAGACGACGTTACAAAGATGTTGAGTAATGCGTGCTTATGTTAGGACTCTCAAGAACAACCACCCTCTATCAGCAGCCTGGTCACCAACAGACCGTATCAACAATCCTTACCTGTCTTGTGACTAAACATAGCTTCATGGCTTGCTTTTGAGTTTCTACAAGTTTTAGTGAATATCTGTTGGATTCCATTTTAAAACACTGGCTTGCTACCCACTTGATCAAATCATCTCATCTGTCTTCCCACTGCAGCCGACCACAGTGCTGGAAATGAAGTGAATTTTGTATGTAAAAGACTCACGTTGATTTTTTATTCCCAGAGCACATTCACCTTTAACACCTGTTACAACAATAAAAGATTCGTCTATCCAGCTCACTATAGCCAGAGTGACCTAAAAGAATGGCACTTATTATCTTAATTGGGTCTGAAAATATTTGAGCAGGTAAAGACAAGGGAGCTGTCAGAAATATCCGGACACTAAAATCAAGCAAGGAAGAATATAGGCAGGAGCAACCCAAGGGGAAAGTAAAATGACTCATTTAATTTGGTTTAGGATTACTTTCAGGGTAGCCGATGGGGTCGTCAAACTATAGTTAAGAAATACTATTCTGAATATAAATGTAAGTTCAATTCTCTCATTTACTTTTCCTTAACTGTCAATTTCAGAAGTCTATTTAAAAACATTAATGGATTTCATTACAAATAGTTTTTTTGTGTGTGAAGAAAACATACCCAGCTACTTTATAATCATTAAAGGCAGTATTCAGCTACTTTGACTAATTTATAAAGCATTGCAGATGCTAAGATATTAGGGCTGAAAGGGACCTTATCTTTTAGGCAATAGAGTAAACACCTATAGACATGTGCTAAGCCCACCCAGGATGGGAGAATTGCTACACAAAATCTTGTCTTCCTCCTCCTCCAGGGCTCTGCCTATCTGCTCATTTCTTTCACAGACATGGATTTCTGCACAGAGGACTAGAGGAGGATGGGACAATGCTGAGAGAAAGATATAGGAAGGTGGGAGAGAAACACAAGGAGTGTGAACTTCTCAAATTGCTGTACCAGCACCTTCTAATATTTTTTTAAATCATTTATTGTGGGCTCATACAACTCTAATCATAATCCATCCATCTTGCATCAAGCATATTTGTACATTTGTTGCTATCATCATTGTCAAAACATTTTCTTTCTACTTGAGCCCTTCATATCAGCTCCTCATTTGCCCCTCCCTCCCCGGCCCTCCCTCCCTCATGAACTCTTGATAATTTATAAATTATTATTATTTTTTCATGTCTTACACTGTCTGATGTTTCCCTTCACCCACTTTTCTGTTTTCCATTTCCCCTGGGAGGGGATTATATATAGATCATTGTGATTGGTTCCCCTTTTCTCCCCCACCTTCTCCTTGCCCTCCTGGTATCTCTACTGTCATTAGTGGTCCTGAGGGGTTTATCTGTCCTGGATTCCCTGTGTTTCTAACTCTTATTTGTACCAGTGTACATCCTCTGGCTTAGCCAGATTTGTAAGGTAGAATTGGGATCATGATAGTGGATGGGGTGGGGGGAGCAAGAATTAGAGAACTAAAGGAAAGTTGTATGTTTCATCGTTGCTACACTGCACCCTGACTGGCTCTTCTCTTCCCCATGACCCTTCCGTAAGGGGATGTCCAGTTGCCTACAGATGGGTTTTCGGACTCCACTCCGCATGCCCCGTCATTCACAATGATATGATTTTTTTGTTCTTTGATACCTGCTACCTGATCTTATCGACAACATGTGATCACACAGGCTGGTGTGCTTCTTACATGTGGGCTTTGTTGTTTCTCAGCTAGATGGCCGCTTGTTTATCTTCAAGCCTTTAAGACCCCAGACGCTATATCTTTTGATAGCCAGGCACCGTCTTCACCACATTTACTTATGCACCTGCTTTGTCTTCAGTGATTGTGTGCATCATAAAACTCCAGTTTAATAGAACAAGTCTTCTTGCATTGAGGGAGTATTTGAGTAGAGGCCAAATGTCCATCTGTTACCTTAATATTAGTCCTATAAATATATGCACATAGAGCTATTTCCCCATATCATATATAAATATATTTATATATGTACATGCCTATATTTAGACCTCTATAAATGCCTTTTGCCTCCTAGTTCTTTCGTCCATTTCCTTTTACTTTCCTCTTGTCCCACTATCATGTTCAGCCTTCATTTGGGTTTCAGTAATTCCTCTCGGTTACATTGCCCTTGATCAAGCCCTACTAGGCCTCTTACACCCTCCTCACCATCGATTTTGGATCACTTGTTATTCCTTAGTCCCTGGGTTTCACCTTCTAACATTTCAATGGCCAGTTAAGAATTCCTGTCTCAGATGGCAGCAAAGCTAAAAATATTTCTATCTAATGTTGTTGATCAAGCTAAAAACTTAATCAAACTAGCCTTTCTATTGTTGCTGTGAGGTGCCATCGAGTTGGCCCTGACCCATAGAGACCCTATGCACAACAGGAAGAAACACGGCCCCGTCTTGTGCCAACCTAACAATTGTTCTTCTGCCTGAGACTTTTGTTACAGACACTGTGTCAATTCGTCCCCTTGAGGGTGTTTCTCTTCTTCCCCGCCCCTCCGCTTTATGAAGCATGATGTTCCTCTCCAGGGATGGGCCTCCCCTGACAATATGTCCAAAGCGTAGAAGACAAAGCTAGCATTCCTTGCCTCGAAAGAGCACTCTGGGTGTACATTTTTCAAGACAGATCAGTTTGTCCTTTTAGCAGTCCACCCCTTGTTTGTCACTTTGTCATCCCGGGTGGCTCGTGTGTTGCTATGATGCTTCAAGCTCTGCCACTGGTTTTCCAAATGCCAGCAAGGTCACTCACATGAACCCTTTTCAGCAAAGCTTCCAGACCCTGAACAGACAGGGAGGGAGGCAGTAACCACTGCAAACCTTAGGCATCGACCTTCTAGTTATTTTTTTTCTGGTAGCAGATAAGAGAATATAATGAGCCCTAATCAGAGTGGACAGAAGAATATATGGTATGTAATCCTCATTTGAACCCTCATTCTCTTCCCTGTTTCTCATTTATTTGATCTTTTAGAATGCTTTTCTGATGGTATGGCTATCAGGATATCTGTGATATGCAGATGACACAATCTTAGTTGCTGAAAGAGACGACTTGAAGCACGTGCTGGTGAAGATGGAGGATTCAGCCTTTAGCATGGATTACAACTCAACGTAAGGAAAACCAAAATCCTGACAATTGGACATGGAGAAATCCTCACATCATGATCAGTAGAGAAATGGTTGAAGTTGTCAAGGATTTTGTCTTGCTTGGACCCACAATCAATGCTCATGGAAACAGCCATCAAAGATACATTGCACTGGGTAAATCAGCTGGTGTTGAAAATCTAGGATGATACTTTGAAGACTGACATGAGCCTGACTCAAGCCATAGCATTGTTCATTGCATATGAATGTGAAAGTTGGACACTGAATGAGGAAGAACATTGAAGAATCGATGCATTTCAACTGTGGTGCTGGAGAAGACTATCAAAAGTCCCAATCTGTGGAGAAGGATATCATGTTTGGTAAAGTGGAAGGGTAGTGAAAAAGGCGAAGGCCTTGGACAAGGTGGATTGACATCGTGACTGCATCAATGGGCTCAGGAACACTTGTGAAGATGGCATGCAGTGTCTTGTTCTGTTGTGCACAGGGTCGCTGTGGGTCAGAGCCAACTTGATGGCTCCTCACAACGTAGCTACAGAAGAAGCAGCCACCTTGCATGAATGTTCATGTTCCCTATCCAATAATGCAAATAGCCGATTCTTATGTGTGTTTATCAGCGCGACTTACCTTGAAGTCCACGCAGAGACGGCATAAGAACGAAGAGGAAAGGTAGAACCACTTCTGCCTTCATTGTTGTGTGAAGGTCATAATTGTACTATCGATGAGAGTCATGCACACAAGCAATGAACCTTAAATGAAACAACAAAAAATATTGAAAAATAAAGCCCCTGATTATAGGCGATAGGTTAAATAAACTATGCTATATCAACACAAGTAATGCTCCTACAGTTGTTAGAAATGATATTGTAAAAGATGGTTCGATGACATGGAAGGAAGTTCATTATATGTTCCAGGAGAAAAATAAGATTATAATACCACTTAAAAATCTTCTGGTTCTTTAGAAAAAACAACAACATGCTTTCATATAGAAGACCGACAAGGTATACTATATCCTGCATCTATTAGAATGTTAATTGTAAAGGGCAGGATTCACATCTAAAGCAGTGCCTGCTCTATACTATAAAGAATAATGACTTGTTGATTCAATAAAAATCTGCTGTATGTTCAACCGTCACTCTCTGCATAATGCTTTGTCTGCTTCTTATAAAGCTTTCTATAATGAGAAGGCACAGCTTTTACAGAGGGAAAAACACTCAAAGCAGATTCACTTCAGTCTTAAATAAATACCATTAATATTAACTATGGTGTGGTGTTATTTGTAATCAGACATAAATAACTAATACAAAACCTGAATATGTCTTACACAGGGTGCGATGTAACAATGATGAGAAATACAACTTTCCTCTAGTTCCTAAA
The DNA here is from genome assembly GCF_000313985.2 of Echinops telfairi. NCBI lineage: Eukaryota > Metazoa > Chordata > Mammalia > Afrosoricida > Tenrecidae > Echinops > Echinops telfairi. The sequence continues at coordinate 8,874,325 of NW_022103902.1, read as the reverse complement.
TGTTTCCTCCCCGCTCCCACTACCATGACTCAAATTTGACCTTGCAAGTCTGGCTAGACCAGAGGAGGTA
>NW_022103902.1:8872517-8873919 GCF_000313985.2 Echinops telfairi | reverse complement strand
TTTAAGTGGAGAGAAATGTTTTGAGAATGATGTACAAATGCGCTTTACACAATTGATGTGTGTATGGATTGCGATAACAGTTGTATGAGCCCCTAATAATATGTTCAAAAAAATAAAATAAAATGTGTCATAATAGCATAAATAATATAGTAGCCCTAAAAATCATATTTTACATTTGTAAGGCTCAAAAATGGAGAACTATTGTTTAGAAAGCACTGAATTTTTGTTTATGGGAATAGAAATTTGGCAACAGATATTGGTAATAGTTGTACGACATCATTGATATAACTTTTTTGCTTGAATGGTACATGTGAAAATATTGAATTTGGAAATATGCTCTGCACTGTTTTTACAAAAGTAAAAATATTTTTAAGTGAGAATATATTGATGGCAAACATGTATGCACACACAATGACAGTTTTTTTGGTGGTAAGTTGACCGTATATACTGGTATATAAGCTGAGTTTTTTAGCACATTTTTTTATGCAATTTTGTGGTAAAATTAGGTGCCTCGACTGATAATCAGGTCGGCTTATACCTGAATATATACGAGTATATGTAATTTTTTTCTGCTTTGGGGGTGTTTTTTTGGGGGGGGTATTTATTTCCCTTTTGATTAAATCTTTTGTTTTCTTTTTGTTTTGTCTCTATTATTGTTGGTTTGCCTACCAATATAAGAAAAGCATGGGAGGCAAGCCTGAGGAGAAAATAACTGGACCAACGGTTCCAAAGGGACTTGGGGGGAGGAGGAGGAAAGGGGAAGGGAGCGCTGAGCAAACAACGCCATAGACAGCGGAAACTAGGGATTAAAAGCAACAACAAGGAGGACATAGAGATCCTGGGGTGTTGGAGCCACAGCAATCTAGCTGAGAGGAAGTACTAAGAGGCAGAAGAAGGGCGATTGTGACCGTGGGATAGGAGGGAGGTGAAAGGAAACAGAGAAAAGATCTAGGAAGCAAAGCTATGGATCAAGGTATAAACAGAGGTGTGTACATATGCAAATATATTAATTCATAAAAGTAGAAGTATTGGCCTCTGTACATATATTTATATGGCAATACACCGAGGAAGTGGATGGACTTTGGGCCTCTGCTCAAACCCTCCCTCAAGGCAAGAACACTTTGTTCTAAGAACCTGGCATTCCGTGATGCTCACCCTCCTAGCAAGATCACTGAAGACAAAATGGGTGCATAAGAAAATGTGGTACAACCTTCCTCTAGTTCTTAAATGCTTCCTCCCCCCAACTACCAGGACCCCAATTCTGCCTTGTAGACCTGGCTAGACCAGATGATGCACAGCAGTACAGATGGGAATTAGAAATGCAGGGAATCTAGGACAGATGAACCCCTCAGGACCAGGGGTGACAGTGGCGATACCAGGAGGGAAGGGGGGTGTAGAAAGG
>NW_022103902.1:8853931-8871907 GCF_000313985.2 Echinops telfairi | reverse complement strand
TTCTGGTTCCTTGAGGCTTCCTCACCCCTCACTATCATGATTCCAGTTCTGCCTTTCATTGCAGGCTAGATCAAAGTATGTAACTGGTGCAGATAAGAGCTCATGACACATGGAGTCCAGATCAGATAAACCCCTCAGGAACAGAAATGGGAGTAGTGATACCAGGAGGGTAGGGGGAAGGGAGAACCAATCACAATGATTGACACATAACCACACTCCCCCTTCACCACCCCCACCTTAGGGGGAGGAACAACAGAAACCATGGGGGAAGGAAGACGGTGGTTGATATAAGATATGAAAATAATAATAATTTACAATTTATCAAGGGGTCTTGAGGGCGGGAGGGGAGAGGAAGGGAAAAAAGAGGAGCTGATTCCAAGGACTCAAGTAGAAAGTAAACGTTTAAAGAAAAATGATGACAGCATATGTACAAATAGCCTTGATACAATTGATGTATGGATTGTTATAAGAGCTGTAAGAACCTGCAATAAAATGATCTTTTAAAAAATTAGCTTGTTTAAAGCATAGTATACAATTAGTTTACTAACCGTAAAAGAGAACATTTAAAATAATCATTTGTGAGATCTATTAATAAGAATGTGCTCCAAATTTATTGCGGGAAATGAAATTTAAGAATGATTAAAGCTGTAGTGAAAATGGTGGTGTAATGGTTACACATTGGACTGAGATCCACAAGCCACTTCTTGGGGAAGACTGAGCTTTCTACTCCTATAAACAGTTACAGTCTCAGAAACCCACAGGGGGTTGCCAAGAACCAGCATTGACTCAATGGCAGTGAGTCGATAGTAAAAATTCATATACATATTAGATTTCTTCATCACATTTTACCAAATAAAATCTGGTTGAGCAATAACTTATAGTTTCACATTTATATTTTAACAACTAGCAGAAAATAGTTGAATTTTGAATCATGAAAGAAGTTCCTTTCATGGTATAACTATATAGTTTCCCATTATGGTTATGTATCATAAACACAAATATTACAATATAAATAAATAAAGGAAACACATGAAATATGACAATGTTTACAATCCAGTAACTCTGTTTCTTTCAAAACTAAAATATGTGGTGAAGTAAAAATTGTTGTGAACTGTCTTTGTTATGAAAGTGAGACTTTTAAATTTATCCCCAAAGGTATATTTGAATGTGTAAACTACGAAAGGATAAGTATCATAATGATTATCTGTGAACAATAAGGTGATAAGCAATTATTAAACCTAATTTTCTACTATAGAATGTGTTCCTATGTACTTTTTATTTTTCTAGGCCATTCAAAACAAAACACTACAACAACAAAAACAAGCACCACCACCAATAACAAAAAATGACCTTAAGATTTAATCGTAGCATCTTTGTAAGGGATAAAGTAATTTTGGGACACATTCTGTTCACAGTCCTATTATATTACCTAATACAGGCTTATTTCCACAATCTGTGAAACTAATATTCATTACCTTTTCTTGAAACTTCCAACATGGCCTTCTCTCAGGTTCCTTCCACTAGTATTTTGCTTGATTAATTGTGTGTGTTGTGTTTGGTACCATCGAGCTGGTTCTGAGTCATAGTAATGCTATGTACAACAAAATGTTGTCCAGCCCTCTGTCGTCCTCAGTTATGATTAATTTTAGGTTCAACCATCAATTCAACCAACCCATTGACAGCTATGTCCATTCTTTCTGCCTCACCTTCTGTTCCTCTTCCAGCTCATTTTCCTACCCTTCTTCTGCCTCAACTGATTCTCATTATTCTATGAATCCTATGAGAATAGATTCTCCACTAACTTTCATCATTAAAACATGAAAAAAAATCTACTCCGAGTCCGACCTTCGCTCCTCATTAGCTATCAACCAATTTCATCTCTACCAAGTTCTTGAATTATCTACATAGCTGCCTCCATTTCCCTGGTTACTGTTTGCCCTCCAACCCATTATACATGGGTTCCTGTCTGGGTGATACCTCATGAAATTCCCTTGTCAGTGTCACCAAGAACTTCCATCTAGCTAAAGAGTTTACAGCGCTCTCCTAACTCAGTGTTTCACATCAGAAGTTGCTTCCTTATTATTATAAGATTCCCTTTTTTTAGGTTTCTAAGACACCGTATTCTCCTCATTTTTCCTCCCTTGCTGTTTCTTCCATCCTCGCATCTGCTTGTCTTCTTTATCTGGGAATATCAAAGGACGTTTTTTCCAGACCGTCTGCTAGGCCTACACACAGTCCAGGGCTCCAAAAGCCACCTGTACAAAAAGGATTCTTAAAATGATCCCTTGACCTCTTCTACTGCAAGGTCATATGTCAACATTCCAGTTGACTTAGTTGCTTTGACCCCTTAACAGTAGGAGAAATACCTCCCTTTGGTTATCTGTTCCCATAGAAATTACAGCCTTGGGAACTCTATATAGGGCAGTTCTCAACTGTCTTTACGTGGCTCTTAACAGGAAGATAAAGGCAGAGAGAGAGGAAGTTTCCAGAATCCTCATGAGAAGGCCATTCCCACAAGGAGGCATCATTGGGCTGTGACCTGATAGACAGGCTAGACCCCACCCCTTTACTTTTAATACCCTCAAGTTGACACGATAGTATGTAACTACCACCACATACATATTTTCAAAGTACAAATCATTTTTCAACATTCTCCTAACTAAATTCCTCCGATGGCTTCCACCCACTCTCCGAATAAGACCCCCACTCTCAATCCTAGCCTATCACACCTTGAAGGAGTCTGATGGTCCCAAGATCAAATGCTCAGCTACTAACTGAATCTGATTTGGACCACCAAAAACTTCATGGGAGAAAGCTGTGGTGATCTCCTTTCACAAAGATTACAATCTTGGAAACCCTCGGAGAGCTCTACTCTGTCCTACGGGATTCCTAAGAGTTGGAATCAACTTGCCAGTAACAGGTATTAAGTTGTGTATTTTCTTGCTTAGGGTCCTGCCTGCCTGTCTAATTTCTACAACAATTTCTACATCAACAATTCCAAAACCATGCAAACTCAAATGCTCATGAACAGCAGCCAAAAATTAGGTCTCTGATAACTATTTTACTCTTCTCTTTTGGAATGGTTTTTGTTAGGTGTGGTCCAGTCAAGTCCAACTCATGGAGACGCTGTGTGCAAAGAAAGGAGACACTGCCTAGTCTTTGTGCCATCAGAAATGGTGCAATGGCTGAACACTCTGGTATGTTTGAGCCCGTTGTTATAGTCACTGTATCAACTTACTCTTTTGAGGGTCTTCTTCTTCACTGATCCTCCTCTTCATCAAACATAATACCTTTCTCCAGGGAATGATCTTTCCTGATAAAATGCCCAGAGTACACAAAATGAAGTTTTATCCTCCTCACTGATAAGGCTCTAATGCTCATGAACAACAGACAGAAATTTAAGTATAAAATTTTTATACTTAAAGTTTTTAAGTATAAGGCGTATACTAGCTGGACTTGTTCCAAACAGATTTGTTTTTCGGCCGGCCCATGATATACTCAATATTCTCCATTAGCTACACAACTCAAATGCATCAATTCTTCATTCTCCTTTATTCCCTCATTGTCCAGCTCTCACCTGCATCTGAAGCAATTGGTCATGCCATGGCTTCCCATAGGCACACGTGAGTGACGTCACTTTAAAGAGGCGTTTGGCAGTAGATTCACGCAAAGCAACATATTGCTTGATTTTTTATCTGCAGCCTCTATGAGGCTTGGTTGTAGATGCAAATGAAATCAAATCCTTGACAACTTCAGTCTCTTCTCTCTTTATTGTGATGCTGCTTATTGGTCTAATTGTGAGGATTTTTGTTCTCTTATGTTGGGTGAAATGTATCATATGGGAGGCTTCAATCTTTGATCCTCATCAGAGGTTACTCCTTTGAAGAAAGCATTTCAAGTTCTTTTCCTTTCAGAATGTACACCTGCCTATCACAAGTTGTTCATGAGCCTTCCTCCAAGTTTCCTGTCACCTTCTTCTTCATACAATCTAGATTCTCAGATTGCTCAGCATCCAGATCAAATACTTTGGTGAAAGGATACAACCCCAACCCACACTTCTACTGATTTTAAATCCCATACCATTCCCTTGTTCTCTCTAGGTTGATGTGCTAGGCCAGTCCTGCATGGGCACAACTAAATCCTCATCCTTTGCAACATTACCCAGACTTTTCTATGAGGAACCCAGTCAGATGTCTTTGCACAGCCACTAAAACACAGGTGAACATCTTCCTGGGATTGCCAGCTTTCAGCTCAGATCTAGCTGCCATTATCACGGAGATTCCTTTGGTAGCTTTCTACCAAATGATGTACCGCTGTAACCATTTTTCACTATCTTCAACAAAAATGTCCTTGCATGTGAGGATAATGCTATTGATAGTTTGAAATCACAGTAACCCATTTATCGTCTCAGATAAAGTTCTATGAATAAAATCATATTCAACTTCTACACAAAGCCTTGATTTAGCACTGTTAAACTAATTTCAGCGTTCAGCCAAGTGAGGCAGTTAATGAGTATTTGGTCCTATTTTTATGTCTAGCTTTATTTTTAGACATTTATTTTCTTCTCCCAAAGCAGTAGAAATCTTCCACCTTAGACTAAACTGAAGTTACCCAAGTTGCAATCAACTCCTTTACAAAAGGGCTCAAGTGTTAGAAGCACCTTGTTCTGGAAAAATTGGGCTGGGTTCCAGATGCGGAGGAGAAAGGCAAAGAGAGGCAGCTTCTGAAATAGATCAGGCCCTCCAAAATCCAGATGCTAAGATTAATCAGACAAGAGAAAATTTGGGCCATTTCTGCAGCATATAATAAGAACAGAAGAGTTCTCTACTGTGCCCATCTTAATAGTTACATACTAAATGGGCTGTAGCCATCAGAACTCATTGTGATGATAACAAACATCACTTGTGTTCCAGTCAGATTCTCTAGGCTGAACATCAGTGCCACTCAAAACTAGTAATGACCTTGCAGCTGCTGACCTAGATCTGACCAGAGCCACACAGCGAGTCAATCCTCTCCTTTTGAAAAGCCATGATATTTTGCATCGCTCGGACATCCGGCCACTTCACTAAGGGTCTGAATTCCTTTGAGGAAAAGCCGCTCCGAGGGTGCTCCTTTCTCCCCTGCCTTGCCAAACCCAGTGCCTGGGCACAGTGCTCATGGCACTAAGCCAATCTGTGAATGTGGTCACAACAAAAGGACAACTCTTTGCGGTATCCTGGGGATTGCTCCTTAGCATCCACTAGTGGTGCTCAACCTTCCTAATGCTGCGACCCTTTACTACAGTTCCTCATGTTGTGATGACCCCCCCAAACCATAAAATTATTTTCGTTGCTACGTCATAACTCTAATTTTGCTACTGTTATGAATCAGATGCCCCCTGTGAAAGGGTTGTTCAACCCCAAAAGGAGTTGCGACCCACAGGTTGAGAACCGCTGACTTAGATGTTAATAGGATTGACTTTGTTTAAACAGAAAAAGAACAAAAGAACAATTTTAGGATTACCACATATCTAAATCTAGAGCTAGATCTATCTTCTACCAACCGAGGATTCAGAAATTTTGTTGAAGGCCTCCAAGTGGCAAAAACAGTTTGCACTTGGCTATTAACCATAAATTGGGTGGTTCAAATCCACCTAGCTGCACTTTGGAGAACGACCTGGAAATCTTTAAAAAGATCACTGCCACTAGACGTTCTAACCCCGCAGGGGGTGCCAGGAGTGAGTCCTACCTTAGAATAGGGCGAAATGAGTGAAATTTTTGAATCCCTAGGGGGATATTGTCTTTGCCTCTGATTTTATTGTGTGTATATTTGTTTGTCCCTTTTGTCTTATACCAGGCAACGTGTAAGTGCTAATACAGTTTAAGGAGAAGTTCAATCACAAGGCAGCACATGGTAAAGACAAAGAGAGAATAAGTATTAGGTGATAGGTACCCAATGACCACAACACCAAGATAGAACACAACGTCACGAGGGACGTCTCCGAACGATCCATCAAAGGAAGAATGCAAAGGAATGCACTCATAGGTCCCACACATAGGTCAATAGGGTATTAGCTACCATGCTCTGCCAGGTTGTGCCATCTAGTCCCTCACAGTAGCCACGGAGGTAGTCGGTTTGTGTGGCTTTCTGTGTGGCCTTTAGGACAAGAAATGAGTGGGGACAGCTTCAGCCTGGGAGTCCCCCTGAGCCGGGTCAGGCTGCTGCTGCTGTTGTAGCTACCACTGCAGGGGCCACACTGGAGGGCAACTGAGGTTGACCTCTCCAGGAGATGCAAAAAGTATGGATGATTGTTGGGGCCACAACCCATTTTGCACAAGAATTTGAAGGTCTGAGAGGCAAATAAGACCAAGAAAATTCAAAGTGGCTCCAACATGGGTTCTGATAGGAGTAGCTACTTTAAAAATCCCACAAAACTTACATTTGATTTGTTTCCCCGGTAAACGACCCAAATCCCAGGGTTCCGTTTTACCACATCAGTTTTCATGTATCCATAGCTGAGCTGTTGCTACCACCTCACTTCACTGCAGACTTCGGTCCACAACTGCCCCTCATTGAAGCGGCAGTTCTGTGAGTTGCACTCCTTCCCTCCTCCCATCCCATTGATGGCGGCAGGAAATGAAAGAGTCTACCATTGTGAGCTCTCCTGAGTTCAGGTGGAGTCTGCATTTCACCACGAACCACCTCCGGAGTGCCCTTATAGGGTTCTTCTGAGACACTCCTTCACTGCACACAAAGCCCCATTTCAGGTGGAGTTGAGACTTACAAGAGTAGCCCATGTCTTAAGACTTGTATGAGAATGCCCTGGATGGGGGACAGATGACACAGGAGGGGCTTTTAACACTACTAATGCTTCCAACGGACATTTTCTAGGTCAGACTCTCCCCTGTCTCCCACAACACTCTTCACTTTTCAGGTCGGCTCTACAATTCATTACAATGACTGCACAGTACTCCCCCAGAGAGCTCACAATGATGGGCTTTGACAGATTACAATTCAGATGAGAAATGCTCAGGACACAGTTGCTCAGGCAGGACATATTACAAAGCTCTATTAGGGTTCATAAATGCCCAAGGGCATATCACTCCGCTGTAAGCCTCAACCAGAAGGCTCTAAGCTCCAGCTCTATAGGTCACTGAATCCAGCTCCCTGCATTAAGCACCCAGAGGCACCTCACTCTAAGTCAGCCTCCTGCCCCAAAGCCCTCAGCTTGTCTTGCTCAGTGGGTTGTGCAGTTCACTGCTCTGTCTCCTGCACTGGCTTTTGGCTCTGCTGCTCCTCCTCCTCTGTCATTTCCCTGGTATCAGTACTGTCCCCAGGATCAAGGAGGCTAACTGCACAGGGATCTTTAAGTCCAGATGGTACACTCCACTCCTGGATCTTGCTGGTAGGGAGATTCCTCCCTCCAGCTTCTGAGACGGTCCATTTTATATCCAGAAGGATATTATTCTATATCCACAATCATAATTAACCCGACATTCACAAGGATTCACAACTGAATCCTATCAGCATTTTCTCCCACCTTCTCTTGATCCACATGGTCAGCAGTTCAAAATCCCTAGCCGCTCCATAGGAGAAAGACTGGGATTTACACTCCTGACAACCGTTAGAGTCTCAGAAACTCACAGGGAGTCGCTAGACATCAGCCTCAGCTTGACAGCGGTGAGGATTTTTCCTTTGTTTCTCTTACCTAGACTCATCAGGAAAAGGTCATTTGCTGGGAGTTACAGAGATGATAGCTAGAAGAGCCACATTAAAGAATTCATTGCCACGAAGATTCCAATCAAGAAATGTTTCATGTTTGTAAAGGGGTAGATTGTATAATCCTCCTCAGAAGCGTTCCACACCGATCTTAGCCCAAAGCATTCAATACAAGAAAGAGTATACCATGACAGGGTGGTTTTATAAAAAATAAAGAGCACAGAAAGGCCAAGAAATTGCTGCGACAAGTAGCAAGACAAAATGCAGGCCGTTTGTAGTGTAAGGCAATGAATAAAATACCACTAGGTAATAAAAAGTTTTAACAACTGCAGTCGGAAGGCAAAGGACTTCCTGGAAATGAAGCCGTCAAAATGATCTGTACTTTCCTCTTCCTTTATAAAACATATTGTCCGGTGTCCATTGCATGTGAGAGGCTTCCAGGAAGCCACCCTGGTGTTCCTGTATATTTCAATCAGTTTGGTATGTCATGGTGTTACATGATCTAACTAAATGTTGTATTTAATGATTACATAGAAGGACCAGAAAAAGCATTGCTGTTTCTCAAATAAGTCCATTGATAAGAGTGCTTTAGAAAGGAGCAATAAAAGCAACTGACACATCAGAGGGAAGAAACTCGAGTTATTGCCCTAGGTAAGAGCTCTGGAAACCACACATTGTTTGCTCTCAGTCACCAGCTTAAAGGTTGGCAGTTTGCAACCCACCCAGCAACACCAGGGATTGATGATCGTTCAAGAAAATTTAGAAAACAGTTCAATTCTGTAGCAATGGGGTTACCCTGAGTTAGAACACACTCCACAGCATATAGTTTGTCGTGTTTCTGTTTATTTGCTTTTATTTCAGTTGGATTAGGTGTAGTTGAAAAAATGTATTAAAGACTAAAAGTAAGTTGTGAAAGAAGTTGGACTCTTCTAACAGTCTAAGCACTATCACCTCTGTCCACTTTCATAAAACAAAAACTGGGAGTGTTGCATGATGTCCTATTTAGTATATGCAAGCAAGATAAGACATGAAAAAATCAAACAGTGAGACCACACTCATAACAAGTTCTACACTTCACACAGAAGACTAGAAAATGTATGGAGAATTATATATTTTACGTTTAAAAACATTTAAACTACATAGCTTGGATACTTAACTTTTTTAACTAGAGCAGACACTGAATCTGACCAGCTAAGGGTTTTGACTAAAATAATGAAAGCTCTGAAATAATATGATGAGTTCTCGCCACCGATAAACCGAGACAGAACATCTGGAGCACAGAGGAGGACCAAGAATCCTGGAGGTAAAGAAAGGTGGGATAGATCGAAATAATAGACTTGCTTCTCCATGTTGGTTTAGGCTTATAACCTAATTCTGAAATCAGAATTCTCTTCTATGACGGTCACAGTTGTTACACTTAAATATAAATCGATTGCAAGATCAATGAGAGGGTCAGGCTTTCCCATTCCTTGTATGAAATTAGCCATTTCTACTCAGTCCTTGAGTCAACATTTTCAAATCCATAAATAAATAACCCTTCCTTGTAGCTACATACAAGGTGGTGGGGTTGGTAACCTGAAACTGAATCAGAAGCAAGGATTTGGCATGACGAATGGGCAACAAAAGTCCAACTTCACAAGGCTTATGCCTGACTGCATAGACTGCTTAGAGCTTTTTACTAACCATGCTTTATCATGAATTTCTTTCTGGCGGACACGTGTACCTTCGTGGACACGACTTAATGGATTTCATTCCTTAGAACTTAAAGCCATGTCTAACCAGACTAGAAGGTACACAGAAATAAAAATAAATAAATAAGACAGCTGGCCTAGTTTGGTATACACAGCTCAGTGGGTCATTTCCAAAGCACTGTGGTTATCATGTTTGCTTTGTACCAGTGAATTGCTCATATCGCTCGGAGTCAATTCTGCCAAGTAACTTTTTGTTTGCAAAGGTCCATTGCTTCAGCCCTATCTTCCACTCACAATCTACTCCCAGGATAAAGTCCGAAAAAGTTGAAGTTCTGAAAAACAAGCGGCAATGAAAGACATCGAATTTATTCTGACCTCCTAGCAAATTCGACCAGGCCTGTCTTTGTACCACACTCCACATTGTACTACATCCATTACAAACATATTTTTTTTCAGCATTGTTTATGGGTCAGGAACTAGAAAGAGATGAATCAGACTGTTTTTAACCTCAAGAATTCAATACAGTACCAAGATATTACAGATTATGTAAACAAATAAATCACAACACAGTTTCAGGCAGCCATAAATGCTCCCATTAAGAGCCCCAGGAGGACAGAGGAAAAATACTTGGCTTCCGTGGAGCAGGATGTTAAGTAAGCCTTCTGAAAGTGTCAGTTTTGAAGGACAAGGAGAAATTGGCCTGAAAGGAGGGAAATGGAGGATAGATATTCTAGTCAGAAAGTAGAAGACATACGTCACCAGGGAAAGAAATAATAACTGCTATGTGGTAGCAAAACTAAGCCCATGTGTAGAAGAAGAAATTATGGGAAGATGTGCAGGGGCAAGATCATGACCTTTCCCATACGTCCTCCAAAGCAAATGGGAAGCTAACGATGATGTCAGAGTTGAGCTTCAGAAGATCACACTGGTGGATTCTAACCGATACCTAAAATGAGGCAACTAAGTAAGTGTGACAGGAAACCCTTTAAGAACAAACTTACCAGGAAGTAATGGATAACATGTAAAAGGACACTGATGGACACCAGGGCCATTCCCCTCCTGCCTGGCTAACAGGCCCTTCTTTGCGCAGAGCTGTGTAGGAAATGAACACCTCTAGCTAATAGGCTATCTGGGAAATATCAGGAACGTGAAAATAAAATGACCATGAAAGGCTCAGGGTAGAGGTAGGACTACTCTACATTTGGGGAAGTAAAGGCTGGGGTCGCATCTGAGGTGAGAGATAACATTCTGCCAGTACTGCCCAATCTTCTTGGAAACAAAGAGTCCACTGACTAACCACGTGGATATATGACTACTGGGTATTAAACCGCCTACCACTTGTCTGTCTGTTTATTGTACTGTGGTGACTTGTGTGTTACTGTTGATGCAGGAAGCTATTCTACAGGTCTCTCAAACACCAGGTTGAACAAATTTCAGCTGAGCTGCTAGATGAAGAATAGATTTTGAAGATGAATAGGATTTCTGAGGGATAAGCAACTGAAAATCTCATGAATAACAGAAAACACTATAAGATACAATACCAGAAGATGAGCCCCTCCAGTTAAAAGGTTCTCTGCCTCTTTAAGTAGAATCAGCTTTAGTGGCAGGGATATAGTCAAGCTTTCAGGACCTTCATTTGCCGGTAGTGCATGGCTCAAAATGAGAATAAACAGCTTCAAATCGCTATAAATAATTGGAATATGAACTGTATGAAGCTAGAAAAATAGAAAGTCATCAAAAATCACATAGAACCCATACAAATCAATATGTAGGCATTATCAAGCTGAAAGACATCAGTATTGACACTTTTAGTCTAACAATCATATGGTTTACTTTGTCAAGGATGGCAAATACAAAAAGAGAGATATCACATTCATCCTCAAGAAGAACATGTCAAGATTTATCTTGAAGTACAATGCTGCCTGTGATAGGGTGACAGCTATAAGGTTGTTCAGTTAATACAATATTTATTCAAATTTGCACACCAAGCACTAAATCCAGAGATGAAAAATTCTACCAAGTTCTTAATTCTGACATTGATCAAATATGTAATCAGGGTACATTAATAATTATTTGTAATTGGAATGAAAAAATTGGAAACAAAGACAAAAGAATAGTAGTTCAAAATATATGGCCCTGGTAATAGAAACAAACCTGGGAATTGCACGATAGAGTTTTGCAAGACCAATGCCTTCTTCATTGCAAATAGCTTTTTTATTTTTATTTATTTTTTAATTTAATCATTTTATTGGGGCTCATACAATTCATCACAATACATAGATCAATTGTGTAAAGCACACCTATACATTTGTTGCCCTCATCATTTCCAAAATTCGCTTGCCTCTTGGGTTCCCAGAATCAGCTCATTTTCCTTTTTTCCCCTCCCCTACCCCATGAACCCTTAATAATTTATAAATTATTATTATATCTTATCTTATACTGCCCAGCATCTACCTTCACCCACCCCTCTGCTGCCCATCCCCCAGAGAGGAGGTTATATGTAGATCCCTGTGATCAATTCCCCCTTTCTACCCGCCCCCTTCCCTCTTGGTATCGCCACTGTCACCCTGGTTCTGAGGAGTTCATCTGTCTTAGATTCCCTGCATTTTCAGTTCCCATCTGTACCGCTGTGCATCCTCTGGTCTAACCAGGTTTGCAAGGCAGAATTGGGGTCATGGTAGTTGGGGGTAGGAAGCGTTTAAGAACTAGAGGAAGGTTGTGGGTTTCATTATTGCTATACTGAACCCTAAGTGACTCATCCCCTCCCCACTACCCCTCTGCAAGGTATGTCCAGTTGTCTAGAGATGGGCATTGGATCCCCATCACGTGCTACCCTCATTGACGATGATATGATTCACCACCCCACCCCACCTCCGGCCTTTGGTGTTTGAAGCCTGGTCCCTTCGGCCCTTCATGATCACACATGTTGGTGTGCTGCTTCCATGTGGGCTTTGTTGGCTGCTTGTTTACTTTCAAGCCTTTAAGTCCCCAGACGCTATAGGTCTCCATAGCCAGGCACCATCAGCCTTCTTCACCACACTTACTTATGCACATATTCGTCTTCAGCGTTTATGTGGAGAAGGTGGTCACACAATGATGGTTTTTGTTCTTTGGTGTCTGCTGCCTGTTCCCTTCAACACCTTGTGTTTGCACAGGCTTGTGTGCTTTTAAAAAACATAAATGGTGGCTACAAAAGCAAACTTTACCACATGAAATACATAGGAATCAAATTGACTATATCCATAGAAAGGTGATGGAGAAGCTCATTATCACTAGCCCAAACAAGGCCAACTGTGAAACAGACTATGAAATGGTGATGCACAAGTTCATGTTGAAGCTGAAGAAAATTAAAACAAATGCACGAGACCCAAAACACAACTTTGAGTCTATCCCACCTTAATTTAGAAAACATCCCACAAACCAGATTTGGTCCATTGGACACTAATGACAGAAGATCCGGCAAGATGTGGGAAAACCAAAAATATGAATTTGAAGAAAGTAAAAGGTCATCAATAGGATAGGAAATAAAGAAAATTTCAGAGTGAATATCAGAAGGGACTTTGAAACAGAGTATATTAATGAAGTGTGCAAAGATTTGGAGTTAGAAAGCCTAGTGGTTCAACATATCTCAAACTGAAATAATTTAAAATGAAATCCAAGCCTAAAGCTGCAATATTCTTGAATTCCATGGGCAAAATATTAAATAATGCAGGAAACACCAAAATAAGATATAAGGAATACAAAGAATCACTGTACCGCAAAGAACTGGTTGACATAAAATTACTTCAAGATGGTATTCAAGGAAGAAGTCCAAGCTACACTGAAAGCAGTAGAGAAAGCAAGGCCCCAGGAAGTGACAGAATATCAATCACAATGTTTCAGCAAGCTGATGAAGCACTAAAATCACTCACTAGTCTATGCCAAGAAATTTAGGTAGAAGAAAGCGACCTGGCCAGCCAACTGGAGTGATCAATATTTGTGTCAATTCCAAAGAATGGTGGTCCAACTGAATGCAGAAGTTATTAAACAATATCATCAGCATTACATGCAAATGAAATCTCGTGGAAGATATTTAAAAAGCGATTGCAGCAGTACATGGACAGGAAGCTGCCAGAAATTCAAGTTGGATTTAGAAGAGGAAATGGAAGGAGGGATATTATTACTTACATCGGATGGATCTTGAGTCAGAGTAGAGAATATCAGTAAAATGATTACTTGTGCTTTACTGACTGTGCAGAGCTTCGATTATATGCATCATATCAAACTATGAAAAACAATGTCAAGAACGGGAATTCCAGAACTTCTCATTGTGCTCACAAAGAACCTGCACATAGACCAAAAGACATTTGTTTGAACAGAACAAGGGGAAACTGAGTTTTTTAATCAGGAAAGGTATGAATCTAAGCTGTATCTTTTCACCATACTTATTCAATCTACATATTGAGAAAATAGCCTGAGAAGTTGGACTAGATGCAGAAGAACTAGGTATCAGGGTTGCAGGAGGGCTTATCAACAACTTTCAATATGTATGGATACACACCCTTGTTTGCTGAAAGTGAGGAGGACTTGAAACGCTGGCTGATGAAAATCAGAGACTGTGGACTTCAGTACACATTGCAACTCAATGTAAAGAAAACAAAAGCCTTCCCAACTAGACCGATGAACATCATGATAAATGGCGAAAGCATTGATGTTATCAGGATCATTTGCCTTGCATCTACAATCAATGCTTATGGAAGCAGCAGCCATGAAATGAAATTATGTATTATATTGGGCAAATCTGCTGCACAAGACCTCTTTTAAGGGTTGAGGAACAAGCATGTCACGTTGAAGACTAATCACGGTGTTTTCAATCTCCTTATATGCATGTGAAAATTGTACAATGAATAAGGAAGACTACAGATTTGATGCCGTTGAATTCGGGTGCTGGTGAAGAAGATGAAAAATAGCCTGGACGGCCAGAAGAACAAGCACATGTCTTGGCAAACGTATAGCCAGGAGCCTCCTTATAAGTGAAGATGGTGAAACTTCATCGCACATACTTCAGCTATGTTACCAGGAAAGACCAATCCCTAAAAAGTAACCTCACATTTGTAGAGTCTGTTAAAAAAAAAAAAAAGAAGAAAAACCTCAACTAGACAGCTTGAGACAGACTTTTACCCTACAATCCTGCACTCAATTTTGAAATACGCTAGGGAGACAACTAAACAATATAGACATTCTTAAACCATATGGTTTTCCCTAGCTACAGGTATTCCTCTGTTTGTGGGCAGAAGAGAGCTTCCCGGAAGGAAAATAAAACGGATCAGGAGAGTCACTTATATGACTTGACGCAGGTAGATGAGGGAACTGGTGTTTTAAAAAATGCTTATTAGAAGACCCTGTACCCTAAGAAGAGGAGCTCTTGCGGGGTCACGAGTTTCACACTGGGCTGCTAACCACAAGGTCAGTGGTCCAAACCCCTGATCGCTCTTGGGAAGAGAGATGAGGCTTTCTGCTGCCGGCAAGATGTGCAGCCTCAGAGATCCACAGGGACAGCTCTACTCTGTCCGATAGGGATACTATGAGTTGGAATTGATGCAATAACAGTTAGAGTTTATATCATTTATATTTTCCCCCTTCTCCATTTTATTTCTCCTTTTGGTTATAATAACAGAAGCCAACTTTTTAGTGCTACAAAATAGAGTGTAATGTAATAGGTATTGCCATAAATTGTATATACACAGTAATCCTAACAAAATATTATGTGAAGCCATAATTTCCATTGCATTAACTCCAAAGGTTTGAGAGGTGAAGTACTTTTGATCCAGAGACAGTTGGCAAACGGTAGAGCCAAAACTTGACACGAGATCAGGCTCATAACTTCAAGGCTTTCTTTTAATCGTTCTACTCTAAAGCCTCTCGAGTAGCAATGCTGATGGTTAAAAAGTGCATTCTGATTCAAAATATCTGGGCTGAAAAGACAGTGTTTTGGCAGACGGTCAAGCCGAATGGATCAGTGTGAAACCTGGTTCTGCCGTAAGTGAGTCAGTTCCAGCAGACTTCTACATGGATAGGCCCAGGTTTTACTTTCCAAAATGACTGAACAGGCCAGGTTTAATCCTTCTTTCCTTGGGAAAATCAGCAATGTGTAGGAATACCAGTGATTAGGGGAAAGGGAATAATATAAAGAAGATATAACCTGGATTGTCAGCCATTAACTATATTTGTATTTATTCACTTTGCCTGCACAGTTTATACACACATACACCCACAGTGCCCTATAGCTAAAGATGCCTCCATCTATTAACACCCAAACTCAATGAACAATGACAAGCTTTCTCCACTCCTTACAGTAGGAAATAGTCCAAATTACACATAGCAATTTCATCCAGAAATAAAAACAGATTTCATTAAAATCAGCGCATCTCAGACCATCTCTAGTAAAAGACTAGTTGATTTCCCCTCCTCCCAATGTGTCATCTACGAATAAAAATGAGCTGCTAGAATTATGGTAGCAAGGTGTACAATACCGCTTAATGGGATGGAACTATGGAATGATATGATATCTGTATTAACTCCTAATAAACTGGTTTTGGGAAAAAAATGAGTTGCTAGAAAATTTTCAAATAAACAATCTGAAAATACAAGCCTCTATATTTTATTATTCAATAGTTATAATTTTGATAAAAATTTGACAGACTAATTTCAACTACTTAACACTCTATTTCAATCCTTCTATTGTCACATGCCAGAAATACAAAATTTACAGATAGGCACCAGTTTGCAGACCCCCACTTTGAGTAGAATTGCCACAAGAAAATGTCCATATTTTCTCAAATTCTGATTCAATCTATTGTCCAGAAAGTATTCTTTACTACCACTATTCAGACTATGGATAGAAAAGAAAAAACATTGAAGTCATTAAAGAACAAGCAAAAGAAACTATTTTTCTTTTTTTCTACTGATCCCAAAACCAGAACTGGCATTTACAATTTTTTCTCTTCCATCACTCACACTGTGAGCTCCTTATCATCTGCCAGTCTGTCAGCTATTTCCCCAGGGGAGCCCTTTACCCTTACATCCTATGCAATGTCTGTTCTTAGTGGTCTTGCTCATACAGAGGCAATAGTCTTCCATTAACTTTTCCCATGGATTATACCAGAACAAAACAAGGGTGCACTAAATTCTTATCATATTCCTCCTAGAACAAGCTGTCCAGCAGTAACCAAATTTCCCTTTAATAGTCAAAACCAGTCACCTCGGGCAACACGGTATCCCCGTTGTCCTGTCATTTCTACCCTGTTATGAAAGGGCCAATGACCATGTTTAGCTTCCAATTCAGTAGACCCACACTGCATCCCATACTGACAACATTCATCCCTGGAGTACCAAAAAAGAGTCCACAGTTGTAGAAATAGTGAGCAAAACTTTTGAGAATAGATACATTAAGCGTGATCTTTAGAAACATCACACTCTTCTCGTTCATTGATTCCTAAACTTACCAAATCTTGTAGCTCTGGCCAAACAATGACTTATTTTCACGGTTAAAGGAGTTTAAAGACTAAACAGTCTTCTTCGGGTGGAAGAAAATGCCCTGTAAACTTGCAGTACTGTACTGAGTCTTTAAGAACTCGTTCCACCAGTTGATAAAGCAAACTGCTTGTGCATCCATGCAAGATGAAATCCTTGCCTACTTCAATCTTTTCTCTGTTTATTATGATGTTATCTGTTAGTCCAGTTGTGAGGATTTTGGATTCCTTTGTACTGAGTTGTAATCGATACTGAAGGCTGCGATCTCGGTCTTTATCAGCAATTGCTTCAGGTTCTCCTCACTTTCAGCAAGCAAGGTTGTGTCATTTGCATATTGCAAGTTGTTAATAAACCTTCCTCAAATTCTGGTACCACACCCTTCTTCTTATAACCCAGCTTCTCTGATGATTCGCTCCGCATACAGATTGGATAAATATAGTGAGATGCACGACTTTCTTGATTTAAAACCATGCACTGTCTCCTTGTTCTGGTCACATAACTGCCTGTGGATCCATATACAGGTTCCACATGAGCACAATCTAGTGTTCTGGAATTCCCATTATTCTCAAGGCTACCCATAGTTTGTTATGATCCACAGTCTTTAGGAAGTCATTCCACTATTTGAGAAACAAGTTGGTTCATGAGTAGCTCCCTGCCATCAAGTTGCTGCCCACTCACGGTGGCCCTATAGGACAGGTAGGACCACCTGTGTGAAGCTAACTCTTTATGGGACTAGAAAGGCCCACCTCTCTCCCACGGTGTGGCTGGTGATTTTGAACTGCTGACCTTGCAGGCGGCAGCCCAGTGGGTAGCCACTACGCAACCCAGGCTTCTCTGTTTCAGTAAAAATGCACATACAATAGCGAGTCACCTAGGAACAGGTTCATTGACTTAATTCTTTCTTTCTGATGAATTAATTCCCGCTTTCCAAGGGGCACAGACACTTCGGATGGCATAAGAAGATTGCATATGACCCATAGAGTAAGGCTACAGTTGGTAGAGGAGAAAAGGGGTCTCTCGAACCTTCTAAAATGGAGGCAAATAAATATAATCTACAAAATGATATGTGTACACA
>NW_022103902.1:8850535-8853407 GCF_000313985.2 Echinops telfairi | reverse complement strand
ATGTAGATCCTTGTAATCAGTTTCCCCTTTCCACCTCACATTCCGTCCACCCTCCAGATATCGCCACTCTCACCACTGGTCCTGAAGAGGTCATCTGTCCTGGATTCCCCGTGTTTCCAGTTCCTGAGATCGAAGTTTATTGGTAGCTACCAGGTATGTGGGATGGGGGGAGGGACAATGAGTCATTGTTGAAGGGACACTGAGTTTCAGAAGGTGATGAAAAAAATTTAAACTGGATAATGAGAGGGTTGTCAATGTGGTGGTGAAAACAGTATCACTGAATTGTGAGTGTGAAAAATGTTGAAATGGAAAATGCTTGGTTACATATAGAGTTTACAACAATAAAAAACCACCCCAACAAGGATCTGACTTGTCTTCTGTGGGTTTGATGCAATATTAAAATAGTTACTTGGTAAAGTGAGACTAACCTTTCTCAAAAATCTAGATTTTGATTGTAATTTCCTATTGGGATTTGCCAGTGACCCCAATGACCATGCAGGTCTGCCTTAGACACTGCAGTAATTTGCTCCAATCAGGAGCCAACATATGAAGCAGCAGATGCAATAAAAATGACCACCGGATTAAGTGATGAGGCATGGGGCAGTTTCTCCCATGATTTAAGCTCCTAACAGTAAGCCTGCCAAGCATGCAGCTACTAGGAGTTGACCTGGAGCTCTAGAATCCCGTAAACTCAGTTCCTTCTAGCACAGAAGGGACTGCTCACCCTTCTCTGGGTTCCTCACTATCTCCTATTTGAATTCAGAGTTCTTCTATCACTTGGTTTCAAGCACTAAATTCCATTTGTTGTTCATGCTTGAAGTGGATGCTATTTTCCTCATTAGACTTTCTTGGTGAGCCAGTTCAGTTGACTGGCACTAGGCCCTATAGAGCTATAATTAACACATTTTCCCCCCTCTGAGTACATAGTAGAAATATCCATCCTTGGCAACTTTCAGAATCTAAGAATTAGTTCCTTGACCTCTTGAGTAGAAGCTTTTATAGTAATAAGATTCAAATGATAGTCATTTGCATGCTTCACGCTTTAAAAATATTTAACCCAAAGCAAAAGCTTATCCCTAAAATACTTCGAAAGGCTTTAAAGATGTATGAAAGAGCTTATAAAGCTTGTGGGGAACTTGCTTTGTCTTTTAATTTCCATTTTTCCACAAACTTTTTGATGTACTCTTATACATGTGAAAAAATTCATACTATAGTTCCACTCAGTTCTTTGGATTCTCCAGTACAAAATATTAAAGATAGATGAAGAATAAAAATTTTGTTCAAATGTATATAACAAAACTCAAAATAAATACAGACCTTACAACCTTACTTTAATTACCGAAGACTCAATAATTAGTCTAAGGCAGAGATTTCTGCATACCTGGGTTATGCTTTGGGCTGTAAACCACAAGGTCATCAGTTCAAAACCATCAGTCACCCCATGGGACAATGACAAGATTTTATACTTCTGCAAAGAGTTTCAGGCTTTGAAACCCCCAGGGGCAGTTCTACCTTGTCTCATAAGGTCTCTATGAGTCAGAAATGACTCGATGACAGTGAGTTTTTGAGCCATATTCATGTGAAATCTGCAATCACTTGCCTTCTATGTAACTCTTTTAAACTATGCTAAGTTCAGGAATTCCACTTTAATAAATTAATTCTGGTGAAAATATGCAGAGCAAAACATACCCCCACTCAAGAGTTTCTACATGTAGAATTCAGTAATCTTGGTTACCATTCTTGTTATCTCTACCCATTGTCTCACGACCCACTGAACTGCTTATCTATACTTTAGAGTTACTGTTGACAATTTTATCTGACGCGGATTATTTTTTGAAAGAGTACTATACTCATGTCAAGCATTTTAAACTAATTTAACTACACAATTGTTAAGTGGAATGGTAACGTCAGTGTATAATTTTGTCTCTTGGTTTGAAGATTTTTTGCAGGAAGATAGAGTTGACTAGATCCGGTAAGTTTGGACTCAATGAGAATTCGAAACCATCTCCACGATACCTCACAACAATAGAAAGAGGTCAGAGGATAGTCGTCGGTCCCATGGCCTCATCAACTTCCATTGACTTTAGTATCGGTAACAGCACACTTCAAGAAGGCACAAGTTGCCTGTGGGTGATAATTTGACTGATGGTTTGACCTTCATTTATTAGGCCCATCCTTTTGCTCTTGTGGTTAGGTACCATCAAGTTGGTTCCGACCCGTAGCAACCCTGTTCCCACCACAGCAGAACACTGCTGGTCCTGCGCCATCCTCATAATTGTTCCCCTGCTTGAGCCCATTGCTTCCGCCACTGTATCAATCCATCTTGTTGAAGGCCTTCTCTTTTTCCACTTCCCCTCCGCTTTACAAAGCATGATGTCCTTCTCAGTGACTGCTCTCTCCTGACAACATGCCTAAAGTATGTAAGATGAAGGCTTGTCATCCTTGTCTCTACGGGGCATTCTGGCTTTACTTCTTCCAAGACTTATCAGTTTGTCCTTTTAGAAGTCCACAGTACTTTCAATACTGTTCTCCAGCACCGCAATTCAAATGCATCAATCTTTCTCAGTCTTCCTTATTCAGTGTCCAACTTTCACATGCATATGAGGCGATTGAAAATGCCATGGCTCAGATCAGGCATACTTTAGTCTTCAAAGTAACGTCTTTGATTTTTTTTTGATCGTTTTATTAGCGGTTCATACAACTCTTATCACAATCCATACAGAAATCAATTGTGTAAAGCACATTTGTACATTCATTGCCCTCATCATTCTCAAAACATTTGCTCTTCACTTAAGCCCCTGGCATCAGGTCCTCATTTCCCCCCTCCCTCCATGCTCCCCCCTCCCTCATGAACCCTTGATAATTTATAAAT
>NW_022103902.1:8846823-8848953 GCF_000313985.2 Echinops telfairi | reverse complement strand
TTCCAGTCCAGTCTGTTGGGGCACCATGCCCTGGCCCCAAAGCCATTCCACAGAGAGGACCACATGGCCAGCCCCACTATGAGACATGACGCCCCTCACTGACCCATAGCCCTACAGGGGACAACACTGGAGACACAGTGTGGGAATTGCACCCAATTTGCCTCTGTTTTTATCTGAGTAGTATAAATCAACTGTGTCCCCAAAAAGATATAGTGAAATCCGAGGTCCTGATACATAGGAATATGACATTGCTTGGAAAGAAGTTCTTTGAAGATGTTATCAAAGTGGGAGAGACAACAAGGGATCAAAGAGAACATGTCAGTCAACACACTCACTTGGATTTCTTCCTCCCCAGTTTTTAAGACAATACATCACTATCTCTGTTCTTATAAGCCACCCAGTTTTTAGTGCTTTGTTATGAAAGCTCTAGAAAACTAATAAAATTGGATTTCCAAATCTTTTTAGTCCAACTGAATCCAGATCCTCTATTCTTAGAGCAGGGTGAGCAGGGGCAAGGATGGAGAGGGATTGCCAAACCCACTGAAGTAATCGATATGAGCTGGGCTCCAACCTCACTTTATGGTTATTGGAAGCTCAGACTCATCAACCTCCTTTTAGGACTTTCACAAAAAATAGAGGTGTAATAAATATACAGGCATGGATTTTTATGAAAGCACTGTTTTTAGTGGTTAAAGGCTGGGAGCAATTTAAATCTCCTATAATAGAGGGAAATGAAATTGTGGCATGTGAATGCATCGGAAGCCCTGGTGGCTCAGTGGCTAAGCGTTAATGGTTAGTGGGTCACAAATCCACCAGCCACTCCATGGGAGAAAGTTGTATAAGTGTTCTTTCATAAAGATTCACAGCCTTGGAAACCCTGTGGTGCACCTCTGCTCTGTATTTTTCTGAGATGATTTAAAATATCCTATAGCTACATGCAAGCCAGGATTTTAGAATAATTTCTTAAAGAAAAAATTAGACTGGGAGTTAGGCACCAGTCTGCTATCCACAAGGTCATTGATTCAAACCCACCAGCTTCTTCTTCGGATTTAAAAACCAAAACAAAACTGAGGTTATCTGCTCCAGTAAAGATTTACAGTCTTGGAAACCTCGTACAAGTTTGCTATGCGTCAAAATTGATTTGATAGCAATGTGGGTTTTTGGGGGGGTTGTGGAGGTGGAGGTTAGTACATCACTAAATGGTAATCTTGTCATATACAGGTAAATACCATACATTATTTTAGGAGTTTATGAAAGTCAGAAATTTTTTTTCAATAGCTTAACTCCAATTTATCTTTCAAAATAGACATCTTTTGTTTCTTGAACTAACTACCTGACTACATTAACTGAATAGCTTGGATTCTCAAATGCATTGTGCTTATTCTCATGAGTTATTTTTATTCCTGTCAGTGTCTAGGATTTCAAGATCCCTTTTCTCATGAAACCTCAATCAACTCATACTGATCTAGCTTACCACCAAACTCCTCGACATCTTGTTTCTGACACCCAGGAAGCCTGTATAGAGTTTTCTTTGGTTAGTTTCAAATGCATGGAAAGGTTTTCAAATTTCACATTGTTTTGCTCTGGAGATGGGAGAAAGGGAGATAAAGAGGTAGTGGGATGGAGGAGAAACAAGAGTTAAAATAGAAAATACATGGTACTATCCTAATTTTAAGATGCTCAAGAATAAAGAAAGCATTGATAATAAAATACTATGTGATCACATACTGGCATATACCAGAGAACCAATAGAGAGGTCTGCAGGGCCAGACCCAATCCCAACTAAGTGGACAGCCCCCACCCCTCAGAAGAATGCACTTCAGAGGACAGCACTGGGGCTACAGCTTGGGGAGAGGAGAGGGGCATGCTGGATTAGAGCACAAGAGAGAAACGAAAAGGGAGGGAGAGGGAGGGGAGGACACCCTGGCCCACCAAGCCCTGAGGACAATGTTCCTGCTCAGAGCAGACAACACACAGGGAGGACCATAGGATCAGTCCCACCATGGGGCACAGCATCCCTCACTGAACCATGGCACTGCGGGGACAGCACTGGAGACCCAGTGTGGAAATAGTGCACGGTCTGGCCCCATCATGCTGGAGCGAGGCACTGAGGACATGCAGCAGATCAGT
>NW_022103902.1:8843246-8845270 GCF_000313985.2 Echinops telfairi | reverse complement strand
AAATGTGCTTGAGACACTGGATGAGTGTGTAAGAGATATAAGAGCCCCCAATAAAAGTATTTGAAAAAATGCTATGTGATCCTTGATTCTATCTTAGATCAAAATTTTGTTACAATTCTGAAACTGATGTGCATATGAATCACTAGGTTTTTGCTAACGTGTTGTGGGGGCAAGTGTTGCTGGTTCATGGATCAATTGAGAAGCAATCATATGGTATTTAAGGACTATTGGAACAACAGCGCAATAGATGTTGCAGCAAGGTTTTTTATTTCTTCAGGTGGTAATGATTATATAGGATAATTTAAATTGTAGGAGCTGTGTGCCTACTAAACTTTTTTTATTGTCCTATTAACTTCTTAGGAGTGAATTGCCATGACGTGTTTAACTTACTTTCAGGTGACTCGGCAATGAATTACAGACATAAATAAGTATTTAATAAGTAAAGAAAAGGGGATAGAATATTAACTATGAAAACAAGTTGAATCAAAGCTTCCTCTTTGATATTTTTTCTGATTGTAAATATCTTCAAAGTAAAAATTCTATAAAAAAGTAAATAAAAACAATGCATAAAAAATAGTAAGTAAAAACTAAGCATATACCCCACGGGGAATGAATCAACAGAATGGGTGCAAAGCAGAGGATCCTGAATTTTACCCAACATTCCAGAGCATTCCAATCCATTACAAGTCATACACAGACAAAAACCGGGTTTGATGGATAAATAAAAAGTATTGCTGGCTTAATAGCCCACAGGCTTGAAATTGCTAGAGTACTAACACCTGACATTTTACAAGAAATTGTGGCAGCTACAGTCTAGCTTGCCCAATAGCCTTTGCTGCCCCTTTTGTTCTTCAAACTGCCCCACTCTTTTCTCGGGGAACTTCCCACAACCACGATGTTTGAGGCAAGACCGATCAAAACAACACTTATGTATTTCTTACCTGGCACAGGTAAATACATGTGTATTAGTTTTCTATGCTGTGCAATTAATTTTAGCCAATTTAGCAGCTTAAGATGTCATACAGTTATTATCTCACCATCTTTGTAGGTCAGAAGTCTAGTCACAACTTACCTGGGTTCTCTCCTCAGGGTTTCCCAAGGCTGCAATCAAGCTGTCACCCTGGGAGGCAATCTCATCTGAGGATTGGAGTTCATGACCATTAGCTGTTGGTAGAAGGCCTGAGGCTGTCAGACTGTGACTCTCAAATCTTGGCTGATCTCTACTCTTCTCTGTCACGTGGCCTTCTCCATATAGCAGCCGGAACGTCTTCTCCTCAGGACTTTATTTCTAGATCCTCATTAGAGGATTGTTGCCTGACCCTGTTAGATCCAGCTGAGTCATCTCCATTTTTATTGAAGTCAACTGATTTGAGACTTGAATTTCATCTTCCTCATGCCTGCATCTTTGCCAGGTATTGTCATCTAATCAAAGTGGCGAATCATATTCCTGGTTCTAACCCACTTGCAAAAGGAGGTAGTTACACCCAAAGGGTACGGTGACAGTGGCACCAGAATAGGCGGTGTCCCCCAGTGTGATAACTTAAAGGGTCACACACCTCACCATGGGCCTTCTCCAGAACCAGATCATATAGATCCCTTATGTTATGAATTTTAATCATTTAAACATTTAAAATTTAGTCAGGCTCTGCGGTAGTTACATAATCTGGTGTCAATTTGCAATTTGAGAGGATTAAGAGTGAAGGGGTGGGGTCTGGTCTGTTGATTGGCTCATAGCTGATTAGGCCTCTGTGCTGGCAGGGCCTTCTGAGAATTCTGGGAAGTCCTGTATTTCCTCCTTCGAGGCGGGAGAGAGACTCTCTTGGCTCACTTCCTGGGAGACGTTCCTGAGGAGAAGCCTCATGGACCTACCCTGAGGCAGCCCTGGAAGCTGAGAAGCCGCATGGAGACCTCTGCCAGCACTGAGATTCTTACACCACCACCGGATTCACAAGACTTCCCACCCACCGGCCTGTGATCTTCCTGCATTCGGTATTATTGTAAGTGTTTCATGAGTCTGAAGAGGA
>NW_022103902.1:8841297-8842200 GCF_000313985.2 Echinops telfairi | reverse complement strand
CATGGCATGCAATGGTCCTGCCCCCCTTCTGGTATTCAGATCAGGGAGGTAGTTCCCTCCACATTGTACCAGGGTTGGTATCTGTGCCCTACGGATTACTTCAGAAATTATATGCCACTTTGAAAATTAGGCTATCAAAGACACTGTAGCTTCTCATTTGATGTTTTTGCTCTTCAATCATTCACTCTGGGCGAGCCGTATCTGTCGTCATACACAAGCAGCCCTGTGGAGAGACCCACATGGCAAGGCATGAAAGCATCGACCAATAGCCACACAAATAAATTTGGGGGCAGTGTCGACTAAGACAACTGCTGTCTTTGCCCATACTTTCACTGCAAATCTAGGAGAGAGCCTGAGCTACAACATCCAGATAAACTGTTCTATGAGGGGGGATTATTTAAAACTGCTAAGTTTGGGGGCAATTTGTTATGCTGCCGTAGGTAACAAAAGCAATACCTGATGAAGGCCTGACTTATCTTGGCTTAATGTAAGGTGCTTGGGTCCCTTTTTCCTAGCCATATGGGAGCCATATATTATGATATATAAGTATATATATATATACATAATCTATATCATATATAGTAGGAAATAACGAGCTTACAAAAAGAGCAGCAGAGCCCAGCACTAGGATGGATGATGCAATGCAGCAGAAACACTTTGTCACCTTTAGATCCAATCAGGTCCGATTGAGTAACATCTTGGTTGTCTGGGAAACCCCGGAACAGTTCCACCCCGCCCTATAGGCTTGCCCTGAGTCAGCAGTGTCAATGGAAGGACCTTTGTTTTCCTGTTTGTTTCTTTTTGTTTTGGTTCTTGTTGTCCCACCATCATGAACAAATATATTCTTTTTTATTCAGTTCGTTTTCCTTTAACTGTTGCAAAGCGAGTTGATCAGTTGCTGTC
>NW_022103902.1:8826625-8840325 GCF_000313985.2 Echinops telfairi | reverse complement strand
ACACATTCATTGCCCTCATCATTCTCAAAACATTTGCTCTCCACTTAAGCCCTGGCATCAGCTCCTCATTTTTCCCCTCCTTCCCCGCTCCCTCCTTCCTCATGAGCCCTTGATAATTTATAAATTATTATTTTGTCATATCTTGCACTGTCCGACGTCTCCCTTCACCCATTTTTCTGTTGTCTGTCCCCCAGGGAGGAGGTTAGATGTAGGCACTTATAATCAGCTCACTTCTAACCGTGCCCCAGGCATAACTCTGAAATGTATCATTTCCTTGAGTAATATAATATCCAAAGTTTTCACTCTCTTCAATAGCACCTTCTCTCATCAAATCAATTTCTCTAAGCCTAGTGTACTAATTCGCAGCCTGAAACCCTAAAAATAAACTTGCACGGGGGCTAAAAGGAGTGGGAGTACTCTAATGTCCTTGAATTCTCCATGAATAAAGTAAAATAGCAATTAACAAAAACCTTGGAAAACAAAGAATGTATGTCATGGTCCCTTAATTACGAAAATAACTAACTGTAAAAGGATATATAACTTCCAAGCTAATAGAGGGAAAAAAATAGACTATCAACCCCCAACCCCCGGAGACAAAAGGGAGGAAGAAAAACACTAAAAGGAGATTTTTGTGTGTGTTTGAAAAAAGGGGTAAATAGAAAGCACTGGCGTGCTGTGGACATACGGATAGAAGTGAGGTATGTGGCTAGAAGCAGACGCAAAAGAATTCATACCGCATTATTCCAATTACCCCAAATTCAAAGGCAGTCAAACAACTATCGTGCTTAGGGATGCACACTTAGCTGGCAAAATGATAAAGAAAAGCAAGGAAAAGATCATCATAGACGTTAGCAAGTGGTTTCCGGAGAAAGAATGTAATGACTTGAAAGGACACGAGAGGAGGTTGTGAGAGGCTAGGGGCGCTCTGTTTCTTGGCTTACCTGCTGATTACCTGATGGGCTTTTGTTTCTGCTGATTCATTTTCGCACTATGCTTTACTTCTCCACCTCCAAATATGTATATATAGACATAGAAAGGTTGAGGCCTGAGATGTTCTATAATCATCAGGAATAGATGGTTAAATTAAGTAAGGTGCAGAACAACAGAAATAATGTGCCTTGATTTATATTTGAAAATTTGAAACACTTCGATTATGGTCCTGGTGAAGAATATTGAATATACCGTGGGTCCAGGAGAAGAATGAAGCAATCCGTCTTAGAAAAAACACCGCCACATTGCTCCTTAGAAATGAGGCTGGTGAGACTTTATCTCACGTACTTGAGACAGATTGTCAGGAAGCACTAGCCCTTGGAGAGGTATCACATGCATGGAAGAGTAAAAGGTCAGTGAAAATGGAAACCCCCCCATAAGACGGATTGACACAGTGGCTGCAACAATGGGCTTAAACATAAGAACAATTGTGCGGACGGCACAGGGCCGGGCGCTGTTTCATTCCATGTGACACAGGCTTGCTATGAGTTGCAAGCACCTAACCAGAGCACGGGCGACATAAATCTAGGCTGTCAGACCGCCTTTAGAAGTACTGGGAACCTGACATGTGGTCGTGAGATGGGGGGCGGGGGGGACTAATTTTCATCTATATGCTTTTACTGTTAAAATAACTCTTTGAATTATACTACTTAATAAGAAAAAGAGCTTTCTCCAGCCTATAAATCAACTAGAAAATCAAAGTAGTGTTACCATTTGATGGAATTGCTGTTTCCAATAAATAACTACATCTTGAAACCTTAATTTTAAATCGGCATAAATAGCCAAGAGCTGTAAATCATCACTTAATTTGTTCAAACGATGGATCAAATGTTTATAATCAAGAAGAACAGAAGAGTGGCTCTTATTTTTAAAAGATACCCATCAATTGATTATCTTTCCATTTCCCTCATACAAATGGAGTGGAGATAGGTGTAGATAATTTATTTTCATTTCAGTTTGTTTCTAGAAGGTTGGCACAAGGTTTCCTGCCTGCAGTGCAATGGAGTGCTACTAAAAATAGGAAGCAAACTTCTAGTAAACCAAATGACTGAATTTAAGAACCTGCTGTAAATCATAAAACATACTTCAGGCTTTTAGTCATATGAATAAACAGTGGCTGGCATTGGAATTCAATAATCATGAAACTCTGGTCAGAGCAATTAGAATTTAATGCAGCAGGTATTTCAGGAATTTATCAATAAATAGAAAGATAATAGACGTTATTGGAAAGACGTGAGAAGATGAACATAGTCAGAATTTCCAGGGTTAAGACAACAATTTGAACTTATGCTTTTGTTTTTATGTTTAAAGACAAAGATACATAGCAAAATGAAACATGTATATCAGGACAAACCATTGCAATCTCCACAGGGTTTAAATTAAACGATGCTTTTGTTTTGTTTTGCTTTTTCAGAAATAGATCACCAGGGCTTTCTTCCCAATCTACCTTAGTCTGGAAGCTTCAATAAAATATGCCAGGGTGTCACATGACAGGTAAGAATTCTACCATTTTTATCAGCCTCTAACTAGTACTGGAAAAGTATGAGCCAAATAACTTATACAAAAGAATGTTCAAAAGGTTGTAAGAACTACTTTTTGCAAGGGAGCAACCAGTGATCTAAAATCGATGGTGAGGCAGGGGTAAGATGCTTGGTGGGACTTGATCAAGTGCAGTGTAGCCAAGAGGAATTAATGAAAGCCAAATGAAGGTAAAACATGATAATGGGACAAGAGAAAAGTAAAAGGAAATATAGGAAAGAACTAGGAGGCAAAGAGCACTTATAGAGGTCTAAATACAGGCATGCACATATGTAAATATATATTTTTATAACCATAGGGAAATAGATCTATGTACATATATTTATATGTTAAGTATTAAGGTAGCAGACGGATATTGGGCCTCTATTCAAGTCCTCTCTCAATGCAAGAACACTTTGTTCTAATAACCTGGCACTCCATGATGCTCACCTCCCCGACAGGATCACTAAAGATAAAAAGGGTGCATAAGCAAATGTGGTGAAGAAAGCTAATGGTGCCTGGCTATCAAAAGGTATAGTGTCTGGGGTCTTAAAGGCTTGAAGATAAGCAGCCATCTAGCTGAGAAGCAACAAAGCCCACATGGAAGAAGCATACCAGCCTGTGTGATCATGAGGTGTCAATGGGATCAGGTATCAGGCATCAAAGACCCAGAACAAAAAATCATACTGATGTGAATGAGGGGGAGGACAGAGTGGTACCCCAAAGCCCATCTGTAGACAATTGGACATCCCCTTACAGAAGGGTCACAAGGAAGAGACAAGCCAGTCGGGGTGCAATACAGCACCGACAAAATAAACAACTTTCCTCAATTTCTTTAATGTCCCTGGCCCCCTCCCCCCAATATCATGACCCCAATTCTGCCTTACAAATCCAGAGCATGAGAGTAGTGATATCAGGAGGGTTGGGGGAAGGTGGGGGGAGAAAAGGGGAACCAAACCCAGTGATTGACATTAACACCCCCCCCCAGGGGAATGAACAATATAAAAGTGGGTGAAGGGAGGCAGCAGACAATATAAGAAATGAAAATAATACTACTTTATGATTTATCAAAGGTTCATGAGGGAGGGATGGGAAAAATGAGAAGCTGATGCCAAGGGCTCAAGTAGAAAGAAAATATTTTGAAAATGATGGCAACATATGTCCAAGCATGCTTGACACAATGGATGGATGGCGATAAGAGCTGTAAGAGCCCCCAAATAAGATGAGGGATGGGGGAGAGGGAGGGAGAAGGGAAAATGAGGAGCCGATGCCAGGGGCTTAGGTGGAGAGCAAATGTTTTGAGAGTGATGAGGGCAACAAATGTACAAATGCGCTCGACACAATGGATGGATGTGTATGGATTGTGATAAGAGCTGTATGAGCCCCTAATAAAATGATTTTTTTAAAAAAAGGAAGTACTTTTTGGAAATGGTGGTGAAAAGAGAGCAAAGAAAGCCTATGGGAAAGCTATTTGTTGTGGTCATCCAGGTAGATGGAGGGACACAAACCCCCCAACCCCGCCACCCCTCCCCCGCAACCACTCCCCCCACCCCCGCCACCATCCAAGTTTCCAGACCGGTGACACACGCTGCGTAAGGAGGATTCTCACTTCTGGTCAAAGACCAGGCGTTTTCAATCCTAACCATCAAAACCAAACCCAACCCATTGCCACCCTTTCGATTCAGACTCATAGCGAGTCTACACAGGGGTTCCGCGGCTGTACATCTTTTGAGAACCAATTGCTTCATCTCTCTCCCTCAGAGGGGCTGGTGGGTAGTGCTCAGCCCAACACCTAGCCCAAAGCACCACCAGGGCGCCTTTCCCAGCAGGCCGAAGGGGAACGCTGTTCTCCCCATGCAGACGTGGTACATGGCAGCTTCTGCAGGGGGTCAGTTAAGGACTTAGGAACCCTGTACCATCAGCGGTCAAGGGATGTTTCACACACTGTAGTCCTACATTCCTAGCCCAGATGCCTCCTTTCCGAGGCATCTTTTTCCAGGATTTTGACAGACGTCACTTCTGGTGCCTCTCCTGCAGCCTCGTTATTAGCGGGAATGTGGAGAAGGCACTTGATGACACTTTTCTTCATTCTGACATAGTACTCGGAACTTTTCCGGTCCTAGTTTTCCCTCTCGCTCCACAACCAGTCTCTGGGCCTATAAAACGAGTTAGTCATCCATGAGCCGGTACCTCTTCTCTGATGCACCTCTCCTTCATCCACAACCACTCTCTGGGAAATCTGGAGAGGCAGAGGTCCAAGTGTCTATTTGCCCAGGCTTAACTTCTTATACTATTTCATAGGCACTGACCTATTTATGTGCTAGGTCTCCAGTTCAAAACTACCAGTGGCACCATAGGAGAAAGCCAAGGTGGTTTGTGCCTGTGAAGATGAACCATCTCAGGAACTCAGTATAAGGTCTCTGTGCATTGGAATTGACTTCATGGCAATAGTTTTAGTGTGCAACTTAGTAAAGATTAAAGATCTGGCTATTATTCTCATTTCGGTTGGTTGCCTTAATTGGCTACTCAGAAACCTAACAGCTCAGCTGACTGCCTTGGCACACGTAATGAAATACAGGGGGAAAAGCATTACTTTTGTGTCGAGCAGGGCAGCACCCAGCTTATATAGAATTGAGTGTTGAAGAAGAGTGAGACTATGCAGGCTTGTATTTTATTGTGCGTGGGGTGTGGGATTGGGGAAGACTTCACACACAGAATAGTTTGAACTTTCCCCATTACCAAGGGAAGGAGACTACTGTTTTTCTTGTCCGCTTACTTAGAAGTAGTACAAGGTGGAGAAGAAGGGGACAGTGGCATAAGAAAGCTGTCCCCAATAAATTATCCCAAACTGGAGACTCTATTACATTATTTAATAAGTTAGATGTCCTCCCCCCCGCCCCGACAAACCACACACATTTCTTCGCTCCACTTTACTAAGCAACTGCACCTCCCTCCCCACTTTGGAAGAAAGCTGGAGACTTGTTCTCCAGAGAGACTAACAAGGGTCTCTGAATTGATGATCCAAACATAGATTAGAGTTAGGGTATGGATTAAGTGATCCAATTCATATGTAATTCTGAATACAGAGAACTATTCTATCCTCAGTCTAGATCTACTAACAATGAAGTTAATTGAGAACCAAGGCACCCAGACCTAACCCTTAGAGCTAGTTGCTGATGTGCTTTACAGTTCTCCTACACTTAATATTAATCAGACATTCGGGGTTGAACAGATACCCAAAGAAAGCTATCATAGAAGACAGAAATGAAGGCAAAAGCAGACATTGACATTCATATACCACCTTAAATGGAGGGGGCATCTTTGAGAATATGAATATTTCAAGGATGAAATCAACAAAACCAAGTGAAATCAAACTCTATCCAAAGAGTTAAAATGTTACACCCATAAAAAAATCCTATAAAAATTATAAGAGAACAGAAAAAGATCTTGCCATTGAAATTATCAGAATATCAGAAATTAACTAAGAAAGCTTAGCTTGGGTGGAGAGAAAATGTTTTGAGAATGATGAGGGCAATGAATGTACAAATGTGCTGTACACAATTGATGTGTGTATGTATTGTGATAGGAGTTGTATGAACCCCTAATAAAACATTTTTTTAAAAAAAGAAAGCTTAGATAATAAAGTAGAGGAAGTTTCCTGGGAAGTAGAGCAAAAATACAAAGAGCGGGGTGATTAAAGGCTGAGGAACAAGTCCAGAAAATCTAACAAAGGAGAGAAAATAATCACAGCAAAAAACAAACAAATGGATTTGAGATTTTTTCCCAAACCAGAGGAAGTGAATTGGTACCCTAGCAAAGTTCTGACTCTTGGCAATCATGTGTGCCAGAAAACTGTTTCCCATGGGATTTTCAGGAGGCAAATTTTTGGACAAAGGTGGTCAGTTCTTAAAATTTCAGAACATAAGAAAAAAAGGAGATTCCCTCAATTCCAGAAAGGAAAAGAGAGTAGAAAAGAAAATTAATTATAATAGCTTCAGGTTTTTGAGCAGTGTCACTGTAAGCCAGAAGGAAATAGAGTACCCTGTATACTTGAGTATAAGCTGAGTTTTTCAGCACTTTTTGTTTTTTACATGATTATGAGCCTTTATTAGGGAAGCTTACAATAAGTCAAGATCAGAACACATCAAGGAAATCGTACTTGGTCCACAGTAGCACCTCTTCTCACACATGCCAACAGCCATGTCCCTCCTATCTTCAGCCTCTCAGACATGCATTCTTTTAGTACATGCTTTGTTCCATGGAGTGAGAAGCTCACCACTCCTCTTTTGGTCTGGGCATAGGGCCTCTGCTCTGTCTCACAGTCACAACTGCTCCTATGAGTGGTTTTCTTTTCTTTTTAAACCATTTTATTGGGGGCTCGTACAGCTCTTATCACAATCCACCCATCCATCCATTGTGTCAAGCACTTTTGTACATTTGTTGCCATGATCATTCTCAAAACATTTGCTTTCCATTTGAGCCCCTGGCTTCAGCTCCTCATTTTCCCCCCTTCCTCAGACTCCCTCCTCCCTCATGAACCCTTGATCATTTATAAATTATTATGATTTTGTCCTATCTTACACTGTCTGATGTCTCCCTTCACCCGCTTTTCTGTTGTCCATCCCCTAGGGAGGAGATTATATGTAGATCCTTGGAATCGGTTCCCCCTTTCTAGCCAAACTTCCCTCCACCTTCCCAGTTCAGCACATTTTTAATGCAACTTTTGTGGTAAAATTAGGTGCCTCGGCAGATATTTGGGTCAGTTTATGCTTGAGTGTCTCTGGTAATATACAGAATTCTAAAGTAAAATCATTTCTAACCCAAACCTTGATGGAAAAGAATAACATTTTTAGATACACTTTTTGACCTTGTGTACCTTCCCTTTCTCAAGAAGTCTTAGTGCTGCTCTTAGTTAGGCTGCTTCCCTCAAGGTCAGCAGTTACAAGTCACTCGCTGCTTCCTGGGAGAAAGAAGAGGTCATTAGCTTGGCGTCAGAATCCACTTGCACTGGGTTTGGTTTTGATTTTCCCTTTCTCAAGAAAATGGAGTGCCAAAAGTGCTCCATCAAAATGAAAGCAAAAACCCTCAACTATGAATGCTAGGAATGCAAAATGATACAACCGAAACAGAAGACTGTGAGGGTCCCTAAAAACCACGAAACGTAGGCCCTGGCTCAGCAATCCCAAACCCAGGTACATGCAAAAAGAATGGAACGCGGCAATGGAAACGGCAACTCCCACACCCATGCTCCTTGCAGCAAAGGAACTGAATGGTAGAAGCAACCCAATGTCCATCAATAGATGAACAAACGTTTATATGTGCATCCAAGGAGAAATATAAACGTATTGTATATGCATCCAACAAATAAAATATTGCTACTAGGATTCCATTTCTTATTGATTCCAAACAAAATGTGTTTAAACTTGTTTTTATCTGTAGTGCATAGCTGAAGACTAGTTCTCCCAGTAATGCATTTGTTATGTTGTTTAGGTGTCTACAAAAAGGCGGGGGGGAAGGTCCAATAAAACAGTTACTATTTAGAGAGGTCAGTTAAGACGGTTGTGCTGACTAATTTAGGGGACTCCAAAGACATAATCTTGATAGAGCTTTTAGAAGGACGCAGGATAAAGGGACTTACTAAAAAGAAGTTTTAAGAAAATTGAAAACTACACGTATAAATAAAAGGCAAGGAAAATTGCATCAAGAAATTTTGTTTTCCATCATGACAACATGCGTACTTGTGTGTGTGTGTGTGTGTGTGTGTGTGTGTGTGTGTGCGCGCGCAGCAAGAGCTACCCAAAGTTTCATTGGGAAACTTTACATTATCCAACCTGAAGTTTTGATCTTATCCCTCAGAGTTTTTACTCCTGAAAAATCAAGAATTCTGAAAAGGAACATGATTTGTATCATTAAAGGATATCAGAACAGATGGCATAAACCAAAGATTTCAGAATTCTTTAGGGAAGGTGAGAGAGCAATGCTGTCTTCAGAAGTGGATAGACCTCCTTGGAGGATGTGTCAAGAAACAATTCTGCCACCTTTGATATTTTTCTTAAATTAAGATTTCCATGATTTTGTAACAATATTTTTTGTTTTCCTCATAATTCATCCCACTCAAGGAGTTATCTTTTATGGAGACCGAGAGCTGAGGCAAGTCCTAGTGAGCTCAGAAGTAAGGCACTCCGAGGAGTCGCGCCACTCCCACAGGTGTATGTTTAGTACTTGGTCTAGCCTTTAGCTTTTTCTCATTCATAGACCGTGGTTCGGCTCAGCTATCGTAAGACTCACTCACATCCTCACACACGGAACACCTCAGAAGGTCTCAATGTAAACTCCCAGGAGGCAGAAGTATGATCTAGAGACGGAGTTCCGCTTCTCCTGGGAGACGGTATCTGTCTCTGGTGATCATGCATTCTTTAGCTGGCTTTGTATTTACCACTCACTGTTTGTAAATCTAAAGAGCATGGAGAAGTATTTGTACATATAAAAAAATACTATAAAGAACACCTGGGGAATGATTAACTTCTAATTCTAGACAAGAAAGCTGCGAACTGAAGGGAGGGCAAGATATGCAGAGGGGTGTTGAGATGGCACAGACCCAGCGGGATTCAAAATTCTATTCCATAACCTGGGTGGAGGTTTCAGGGTACCTTAGTGTTCTTTGAAGTCTATTCATTTATACCTTTTATAGAATGTTATGAGTTGAATTGTATCCTATCAAAAATATATGATAAAATCTTGTTCCTGTTTAGAGATATCTTTTGTTATGTTGATGAACCTACTCCCTAATAAGGTGGGCTCTAAAATTAACCATTTCTGAGTTGTAAAATGAGCTAAATAGACATAAAGACACATGTGGTAGTTACATAATCTGGTGTCAATTTGAGGATTAAGAGTGGAGTCTAGCCTGTCAATCATTGGATGGGCAGTGAGGGCTCTGTGTGGGTCTGGCTTCCTGAGGATTCTGGGAACTCCTGTATTTCCTCCCTTGGAGAAGAGAGACACTCTGTCTCTCGACTCACTCCCTGAGAGACACTCTGCTGACAAGACACATGCACTATGCTGATAGACCCCGTGCAGTGGGAACTGGAGAAACCACGTGGAGACCCCTGTCAGTACTGAGATGCTTACAATGCCACTGGATCCACAAGACTTCCCACCCACTGGCCTGTGATCTTCCTGCATTCAGTGTCATTGCATGTGTTTCGTGAGTCTGAAGAGGAATTTAGAGATTGGTATTGGACATATGGGCTAATATCAGACTTATGGACTTGATCTGGACTGGGTTGGGATGCTTTCTTAATGTATAATTACTCTTTATATAAAGCTCATTCTTATATACATATGAGTGTGTCTATGGATTTGTTTCTCTAGTCTACCCAGACTCACACAACACACAAGGGAGTAAGCCAGATATCAAGGAATGCCAATGACAGAAAGCATCACCAAAAATGAGGCAGGGGGTGGGTGTCCATAGAAGGAATCAGTACAGTCTAGGCCCTGGCTTGGACTTTTAGACTATAGGAATGTATAACAATAAATTTATGTTCTTTAAAGCCTCCTACTGGTGATATTTGTATTTTAATAGCACTAGCAAACTAAGATACATAATTTCACATACAGAAAAACAAATATAAGGGTTTTAATCTTTGTTATATATACTGCCCAAATCTGTACGCTCCTTGGTATGCTTGTATTTTGAGTGCCTTTCCACCTGGAGCCCCGGTGGCATAATGATTATGTGATAGGCTGCTCACTACAAGGTCAGCAGTTCAAAACCATCACACTGTCCCATGGGAGAAAAATGGTGCTTTCTATTCCTGTAAGGAGTAACAGTCTTGGAAATGCACAGGGATAGAGCTGCTTTATGTGATGGGGGTGCTAGGAGTTGGCATTGGCTGGATGGCCCTGAGTTTGGCGTGGTTTTCCACATGGAGGGTTCATCTTACAGCATGATAGTGGGCAATCTTTTATTGTTTTACGTAGGGGTTTCATTGGTCAGGTTTGTCTTTCCAGACTGTCATAGTTTAGGAGCTCCTTGAAACCTGTCCACCATGCATGACTCTGCTAGCATGAGACATTCTGGATGCATAGCTTTCGGCTTCAGGCAACCACATCAACCCCCACAGAACAACAGGGAGTTGTGACAGATGGGTGGTGGAGAAATAAGCCTACTCACATAGTAACAGTGGGAGGGCAGATCGAAACAAAATTCCTGGAGGACTTTTTGGCAGGGAATATTGAAAAACCTTAAAGTCAGGTGTACTTTTTGACCCAATAATTCTACGTCTGAGAAAATATTCATTGCAAAGTTGGACAATGTACAAGCATATGGAAAGAATTAGAATATGAAACCACCCAACCATAAGGAATTATTTAAAATAAGTGGGATGCCCGTGCAATTGGCCTTTATGCAGTCATTAGCGATGATGCTGTTTACTGACATGGGAAAAGTTCACATTACATGGTAATTTACTTCAAAATACTTAAGCTTAGACCATGGGCTGTACCTGTATAGGAGGGTAAGTAAAAATATGGCTATAAGATCACAAAAACGTTTATTCAACAAAAATATTAAAACATAAAGCTTTTGTTTCTCCACACACCCTCCACCTGGAACTGTCTGCGTGTGAAGGACATGTTTCTATCTTGCTGACTCTTCCTCCACAAAGTATTGTGCTCTTTGATGTCTGCCCTGTGAAAGGTCAGTTGGGGCATCCTTAAGAAACTCAAATCCTGTTTCTTTCCAATGTTCTTTGGGAACAACAACAACAACAAATTGAATTAGAAAGATCAGGCTGTAAGGGGAATGGAGTAAGGTTTTCCAGCATAGTTCTTACAGGACGGACCTGCTTACCCTCTACCAATGAGCAGGTACCTTGACATGATGGGGGGAAATTCACTGGTATAATGTTCCTGGCCTTTTTATCATGAGTACAATTTCTGCCTTGAATTGACCTGACCCAGAAGACCACTGTTTTATTGGGCCTTGAAATATGTTCACAATATTTTTTTCCCATTGGTGAAATATAGAGGCACATCTGCTCTTGATTGAACTAGGGTATTAAAGAACTCTTTATTCATAAGAGTAACAGGCACTAGAATGTTTTTAGTCCTTGTCTCTAGCAAACTTGTCATACAAAGAAAGAAGCGGACTACCTAAAAGACAAGAACTCTGGGACTTCATTGACCTCACATGAACAGGCTTTATGATGCTTTACGGTTCTTTAATAAAGGTGTGCGTGCATGTTATTCTAGGCCCTTCTGAGAAACAGGTAACAAAAGGACATATTACAACAGATTTATTAGCAGAAACGCCATAAATAAGAAGTGGAGATTGGAGGCAGGGAGAATCTTCAGACTATGATGAAGACTTGACACTTGTGAAGGAGACAGGGAAAGGAGGATTTGGCAGGAAGGGTCTTGGATTACAATGAGATCCCCAAGGTGTTTCATCCACATCAATTGGGAATACTTCAACCAAAGCTACCCACCTAAGGAATCATGAATCTTGCTGGAAAGTACCTGCATTCATCCCCCTAGAAAAGCTCATTTATAGGGTGGGAGCATCCTTGAGAAACATAGCCTAAGTGTAAATGAAGTGGTAGAGCCACCTGACCACAGCTGGAGCTCTGATAACTTTTGTGGCTACTATAGCATGAGTAACAAAATTCAGGTTCAGTTTTAATTACCTAAAGGAACGTGAACAATCTCCCCTGTAATCCAGTCACTGTAGACAACAGATAACTAGGCACAATAGTCAAATTAGCTTTAATCTATGCCCAATAATATAGGTAAATGTGTGTATGGATTTTAATATAAATAGAATAATCCCATTCTTTTTGATAAATCGAATACATTATATACCAAAACCCATTGTGATCCTCCATTCTGACTCAGATTGCATCTACAGGACAGAGTAGAACTGTTGCATTCTCTTTCCGAGACTATAGATCAGTATAGAAGCAGATAGCCTCCGAGATCTCCCACTAAGTTGCTGATGGGTTTGAACCACCTTGCAATTAGCAGCCCAATGTTTAATATATCACGAAACCAGGGGCCCTAATAGAAGGGCAATTCAAAAGGGTTGTGGGGAAAACATAGAATTAAAAGATAATGAAATTTTCCCACAAACTAAAAAAAAATCTTCATACATTATATATTGTTCTTGTGAGGTGCCATCAAGTAGATTCTGACCCAGAGCCACCCTATGCCCAACAGAACAAAACACTGCCCATCCTCACAAACACCAGCTTCACAAGTGTTCCTGTGCTTGAGCACATTGTTGAAGCGCCTGGGTCGATACATCTCATTGAGGACCTTCCTCATTTTTGCTGTTCCTCCACTTTACCAAGCATGGTGTCCATCTCCAGGGACTGACCTCTCCTGAAAACATGTCCAAAGTATGTAACACATAGTCACGCCATCCTTGCCTCTAAGGAGAACTGTGGCCATACTTCTTCCAAGACAGATTTGTTGGATCTTTTGGCGTCTAGGTGAGTTAGTCTGGGTAGACTAGAGAAACAAATGCATGGACACACATGTGTATAAGAAAGAGATTTATATACAAGAGCAATTGAATATGGAGAAAACATCCCAGCCCAGTGGAGATCAAGTCCATAAGTCTGATATTAGCCCATATGTCTGATATCAATCTAAAAGGCCTCTTCAGACTCATGAAATACATGAAATAACGCTGTATGCAGGAAGATCA
This sequence comes from Echinops telfairi, assembly GCF_000313985.2. Lineage (NCBI taxonomy): Eukaryota > Metazoa > Chordata > Mammalia > Afrosoricida > Tenrecidae > Echinops > Echinops telfairi. The sequence goes on along the minus strand of NW_022103902.1, from coordinate 8,827,103 downwards.
CAGGCCAGTGGGTGCAAAATCAGTGGTGGTAGAAGCATCTCCACGCTGGGAGGGGTCTCCATGTGGCTTCTCCAGTTCCCAAGGCTGCCTCAGGGTAGGTCCATGTGGCTTCTCCTCAGGGATGTCTTGCAGGAAGTGAGCAGAGAGAGAGAGAATCTATCCTGCCTTCAAGGAGAAAATCCAGGAATGCCCAGAATTCTCAGGAGAAGGCCATGCTCACACAGAGGCCTCATTGGCTATGATCCGATTGACAGACTAGACTCCACCTTTCACTCTTAATCTTATCAAGTCCCAAATTGACACCAGATTAGGTAACTACCACACTATGGTACTTTCAATATACTTCACCAGCATCACAATTCAAATGCATCAATTCTTCTTCAGTGTTCCTTATTCAACATCCAACTGTCACATGCATATGAAGCAATTGAAAACACCATGGCTTGAGTTAGGCGCACTTAGTCCTCAAAGTAGCCTC
>NW_022103902.1:8793883-8826019 GCF_000313985.2 Echinops telfairi | reverse complement strand
TCCAAGCAATCCTACAGGGCAGAGTAGAATTGCTCCATAATATTTCTGAGATCATGAATCATTATAGAAACTGTCAGTCTTATTCATTTTTCACTTGTGGTATAAAAGCACTGACTTTATAGTTGTCAGCTGCACACTTAATGCACTGCATCACCAGCCCTCCTTTCATACAATACAGCGTGGGCTTTAAATAATATTTTATTAGCTAGCAGTTGGATTACATTTAAGGACTTTGTTTCTTTCCTACGAGGTTCTCGGGTTATAAATAAATCACCTCTCGAACTATCTTATCAAGACATGGTTTTAGGGCACTCTGAATAGGCATAGGGTGTGGGGGCAGAGTGAAAGAGAAGGAGCTTTGTGCCCAGATAAGATAAGGAAACACCAGGAGATGAAGTAGGAAATGAGAACCAAGGTTGACAATGACCAAGATGAGCCATTGAGAAAGGACTGCAATCTTGGGGTGCGCACTAAATTCCTAGCTGACTGGGGTGATAGTATAAGCTGACGGGGAGTAGATTGTAGAAGACAGAATCACCAGAACTGACAACTTACTCAAAATGCACACAGACCCAAGTAAATATGTGAGCAGAAAACATCTGATAGCAGGAAAATACATTAATATTTCTACCTGGTAAGTGTACAGACGATCTCTTTTCTTATCTGTATTTTCTACTTTTTCTACAATGAACATGAATTGGTATAAAATAAAGAAAAATATGCTGATGGAAGGAAAAAGAAATAATTTGGGTAATTGTTTATTGCCAGGTATTAGACTGAACATTAACTAAGCAACCAAGTCATCGTTTTCAGGATAATCTCCAACATAATTGGTCATTATACAAGAACCCCAAAGAATAGGTCAATTTGCTCTGAAAGTCATGGATGCATTTTGCAGCTAATTCATCCCAGTGGGCACGCTTAGGAGACCATGTTAGTCAACCTTAGTATTTTCTATGGCCCTTTATAATGGGATGCTATAACCTATCTGAAAAGCTGTTGACCGAAACCATGTCTACTTCTCTTGATAATAGGTCTTAGGATAAATATATTTGCTAGCTAGCGGAACTGGTAAAGCACCTAGCTCCATCTTTAATCGGCAGCATCACTCTCTACTTCTCCTAACGGGTATTATAGAACAGTTCGACCTATTGTCCTGGTTGGATGTAAATAGTTAATGTGTTCAGCTGCCACCCTCAAAATTGAAGGTCCAAGTCCAACCAGAGGCTCCTCACACGAAAGACCTGAAAATGTATTTTGAGAAATCAGCCACAGAAGCACACTAGAGCACAGTCCCCCTCTGATACACCAGAGTTGCCACAAATTACATTTGACTAAAAGGCAACTTTTTTTTCTATCATTTTTTTTAAAAATCCTGGATGACAGAATGTCACAGAGATTTTGACTGCATGCCATATACCCACCCTTCGGGGTTTGTTAAGTTCTATGCACAACTAGAAGACATTTGCTACCCTCAGCTCAGCTACATCTTATTTTTCATATATAGATATTGGGTTTGTTAAGTTCTATGCACAACTAGAAGACATTTGCTACCCTCAGCTCAGCTACATCTTATTTTTCTAATATATATATATTCCCCCCACAACGCTTCCCTTCTTCTAGGCAGACCCTGCCCTGTACCATTGAGGAACCAGGACTGTGTTTTGACCAGGATTTTGAACCAATTCATTCTGCTTAAACCTTTTGCTCAGAGTTTGCATTCCCATCCCATATACATGAATCAGAGCCTAGAGTTTAAAAAGATCCCAGTCTATAGTTTTAAAAGATCCCCAGTCTTATAAGTTCCCAGCTTTGTACCTCTAAATAAGAATCACCTGGGTGTCTCTTAAACTGTAGATTATGATTTAATATATCTGAGATGGAAATACACATTGTCTAGGATAGAACAGAACTTCCTTCGTGGGCTTCCGAAACCTTAGCTCTTTATGGGGGTAGAATGTCTGATCTCTCCTCGGCGGAGCAGCTGGTGGGTTTGACGGCTGATCTTTCAGTTAGCAGCCCAACACATAATCCATTATGCCACCCAGGCTCCTACTCAGCTCTCAAAACAACAACAAAAGTCAAACTCACTGTCTTGAGTCGACCCTGGCTCATAGGGACCCTATAGGACAGAGCAGAACTGTCTCTGTGGGTTTCTGAGCTACACACATGTTTTATGGGAATACAAAGCTTCATCTTTCACCCATAAAGATGAGTAGGTAGTGCTATGGAACTGCTGAGAAGCCTACATTGTGTCACCTGGGCTCCACTCAAGTCTAGGACGAGGGACTTGGGACAAGATTCAGAGTCAGTGACGTTTAAGCAAGTTGAGTGTGTCAGTCTGGGTTGACTAGAAAAACAAATCAAAAGACACTCATATGTGTGTAAGACAGAGTTTTATATCCAAGAGTAATTGTATATTAAGAAAACATCTTGGCCCAATCCAGATCAAGTCCATAAATTCAATATTAGTCCATAAATCCTCTATTAGCCCATATGTCTGATACTCGTCCATAACTTCTTCTACAGACTCATGCAGCATATGCAATGATGCAAAAAGTGGGAAGATCACAGGCCAGTGGGTGGAAAGTCTTGTGGAAGCATCTCAGCGCCAGCGAGGCTCTCCATGTGGCTCCTCCAGCTCCAGGGCTCTGGCTGCCATCAGCGTGGCTCCTTGTGGCTTGTCATAAGGAATGTGTAGCAGAGAGTGTGGCCTTCCTCCGAGGAGAAAAAGAGGAAGTTCCCAGAATCCTTCTGGTTGATGTTACCTTGTGACCTGATTGACAAGTTAGATTCGACCCTACGTTCTGTTTATCAACTTGACATGAAGTGATGTAACTACCACATTGATGAATTGTTAGGGTTCCAATAAGTGATACAAAAGAAAAGTATCCATGGTCATATTTCAGTAGGCTTAATATGGAATGCTAGCTTCCTGTGGTGGTTAACTATTGTCAAGGTGGCCCTTAACTCACGGTGACCCGAGAGCATGATGTGACCAAATCTTGCCTTGTCAGTGGCAGGTTTTCAGAAGCAGACCACTCGGCCTTCTTCGGAATCTGCCTTAGCCTGGAAGCTGCACCGAAACCTGTTCGGCATGATAGCAACTCACCAGCTTCCCCTGCTCGTGGGAACGTATCCTGCATCTCCCACATAACAGGTGAGCATGCAACCAATGCCTCTCAGAAGCAATCACACCCACCTAGTTTTGTCTGAAGCGTGTGACACAGTATCTGACGACACACTACAGACTCAAATATGTTGAAGGGATTCATCCAGTGTTCCTTGTATAATGTTCTCTAGGAGAGATATGAGTTTTAAATCAGGAAAACCTGTTCTCATCTTTTGAATATTAAAGATTATATCATTTTTCCCCCTGCTTGCTCCATTTCCAGGAATCTTAGAGACAGGTTTATATTCCATCGCAGTAACTATGTTGACTAGTCTGGCTGGTATATTTACTGTGTTTGTCTTTCATCTTTTCTATTATTATTATTTCACCATTTTTTATAAGCTGTGCTAAGCGGTTTCAAATTCCTTTTCTGAAAGATGCTGGGTGTATATAAATAAATAAAAGCCTTGGAATGCAATAGCTTACCTGTTCCTGAAATAAAATGCTGACATTTCAAATGTTCCTTATTTAAAGGTTAGGTGATTAAATACATTCCTCTTCTTCTCCCTCAGATTACCCAAATAAACATCAGCCACACCCGACCACACAAATAGTTGAGGGTTTTCAATGTAGGTGGTTTTAAGGGATAGGCAGGTATTTGAAAACCAAAAGAAAAGGAAGTGCAAGGGACCGCATTCCAGTTTGAAAAAACAAACAGCCAAACTTAAGAAAACGACCTTAAATACTTCTATTTATGCTTATCACATGCCATTTTAAAATATCAAGCAAAGCCAGCTGTCAGCTGATTGTAGAGAAACAAGATTCTTTTCTCCCATGGAAAAAAGGTATCTAGGTCTTCTCTTAGCATTCAAAATGGATCAGACTTGCTTTATATATTTTGTTTGGTAAATAGTACTTAAAAGGGGGCTAAATAGCAATTAAGCTTCAAATTGTGCATTATTTCCTAATAAGTGGGCCATAACAAAATATACATATGCAAGTAATCCCTAATTGGATTCACTACCCACATAAAGACTAGATTGCTATGAGTCTGAGCCAACTAGACAATAGGCTTATGTTGATGCCAAACAGACAGCACCTACCATCAACCACAACAGAGGACTAGGTCACCTAGCTGTATCTGGAATCGTTTTCTCTCAAAGGGTTTCAATGGTTTCCAGGAAAGAAAAACCCTCCCGTAAGGTAAATTATTATATTTTATTTCATAGCCCAGAGTAGAATAATCACAGTAGACTGTGGCTGGAGAAGTAGCCAGTCCCATCTTACGACATAACAGATAAGTAAGCCTTTCACCTCTGGCTGGAGTTTGCTTCCGTCCACACAATAGCTGAGTAAAGACCAGCTGTTGTGTTGAATGACGCAGTAAAGACCAAAGGCTTCCCTGAGCACCTGCTTCTTCTATGGGGAGACTGGCTAAGTAGGAGAATCAGCTGAGGCAGATCAAGAAGGGTCTCATAGCTCTAAGTAATCATGCTGACATGGGTCCTGGGTACAACAGATTCGTAACTCCCTGGCCCACTCCTCCCACCCCCATCCTGTGCAATAGGGCCTATCTTGTCTCTCCCATCTTAGAAGGTCCTGAAATTGTCAGCGTTTTTGTCCGCAAGCTCCGACCACACGCAATCTGTCTGAGAGCACTCTTACAAAAGACCTGGGACTAAATTTTGAGGCCAAGGTTTTTTTGAGGACAGGGAAGGAAGAGAAGACAGCCCAAGCACACCGTGGATGAACCATCTTTAATTTATGTAATTTCCCAGGGTGGGAGCCCAGGAAGAAAGACTGAATATGAATACAGGAGCACCTGGTCAACCCATCAGGAACAATAAGGGCATTTGTTCTTCTGAAGAGCTGAAAGCAGGTTTTGGCATGGAGCCTGGCATCTTGCTTGGTAGGCACAGCAACCTTTATACTCAGATAAGCAAGGTGAAAACCCCCGAATCCGCGGGGCTGTTTCTTTGTACAGTGGGGACACTGAGCCTTGTCAAGGCCAAGGGGGCAGTAGGCACGTCAGCACAAGGCAGGCTGAGGCAGGAGCACTGGATCCTGGAATCAGGCCAGACTTTACTAGCTATATGACTCTGATAAAAGGAGGATCTTTAAGCTGACTCCTCCCCTGCAAAATGGGGAGGTGGGGGTGGGGGAGAATACAAATGTCTCTTTAATCTTCTCAGCAACCTAAAGACATCTCATGCCTGCATTGCTGCAGGTACTCAAATATAGGCAGACTTCAAAACGTTTGTGGGAATTTTTATTATCTTTTCAGTCCATTTTTGCATAAACTTTTTAATATTTTCTTTAAATCATTTTATTGGGGGCTCGTACAACTCTTGTCACAATCCATGCATACATCCATTGTGTCAAGCACATGTGTACATTTGTTGCCCTCATCATTCTCAAAACATTTGCTTTCTATTTGAGCCCTTGGTATCAGCTCCTCCTTTTCCCCTCCCTCCCTGTTACCCCCTCCCTCATGAACCCTTGATAATTTATAAATTATTATTAGTTTGTCATATTTTGATTATATTTTCATTGGGATATATTTCACATGTCATGCAATTCAACCATTCAAGTATATTAAGATTTCTGCCATCATCATCACAATCAGTTTCAGAACATTTGCTTTGTGTAGTCATGGTTATTAGCTCCCCATTTCCTTTCCTCCCTTTCCCCGCCCCTCCCCACTCCCCACCATACCCTTAGGTGATTATCAACCCAGGTACTGTCTATATAGACCTATCTATCTGTGCCAGTCTGGGTACGTTAGAGAAACAAATCCACAGCAACTCATGCTTAAGAGAGAGTTTTAGATAAAGGTTAAGTGCACATCAAGAAAACATCCCAACCCAGTGCTGCCCAAACCCACAAATCCACATTAACCCATATGTCCAACACCAATCCACAAAGTCCTCCTCCATCTCACAAAACACACGCAGTGATGCCGACTGCAGGAGGAAAGCCGAGTCAGTGAACGTGTAAGCATCTCAGCTCTGGCAGGGGTCTCCATATAGCTGCTCCAGCACCCAGGGCTGTATCGGGGTAGGTCCGTGTGGCTTCTCCTCAGGGATGTCTTGCAGGAAGTGAGCCTTGCCAGCTGGAGCAGGGAACTGGCTAAGGCAGCAAGAGATCCGAGAACTAGAAAGGCGAGGGTCACCAAGCCATTAATCTCTCCGCCCTTCAATTAACCCCATATGTGTTTATTGGCCAGGTTGGCACAATAAACTAACACCTATCCTGGGTTGAAAATCATATGTAATCCAAACAGGAAGCAAACAAACAAAGATGCAGCAAAAATCACTGGAAACATAGAAAACATAGAAAAACCTCACTCCAAAAGAAAGCATAAGATATTAAAAACTGAAACAACTTTAAAATGGGTCAAAAGGGAGATCAAATTATAAAGTTCTACATTTTAACCTAAGCTTAGCTGCCCAAAGCAACTTTACAATCCTCTGATAGTAAGGTAAACATATTGAATACACTTTTTGAAAACCCTGATATTTGTTCACATTCTACCAGCCCCTTTGACCTTCTTCTATTGTCTGTTTAAGTGCTCTGCAGAGAGGGGGAAGTTGCAGAAGAGGGAGAGAAAGTAGGAGTCAAGATCAATTCCTCCCTTTCCCTGGTTGACCTCCCACAATCCCACCAACATTCTTGTCCTGTGTCAAAGCCCTCAGCTTCAGTTTTCACACTCGTAAACTGGAACTGAATTGCCCCAGGTCAGAGATTACTTTCTGTGTAGAAAGAGCTAGATTTGACATCAGAGAAGTCAATTCCTACACATAGTAGCTTGTATCAAATGTCTGTTGGCCGCAACTTCAATCCACTTAATCCACCTCTTACACCAGCCATGCTGCGTCAACTTGCTCTGTGAAGCCTTTCACAAACTTCCTGTAAACGCCACATGCAGGGCCTTGACTTGCGACCATACCACCGAGCCACAGGAATTCTGCACACATGAATACTTCTCAAATGCACAGGGCGATTGGAAGGCATGTTTAAGTGCTCCCACCCTTTCTTCCTCTGGTTGAAGTGTTCAGAAATACATTTCCTAATGATCTTCATTTGGTCCTATAGAATCTGACCTAATCCATAATGCATCTGTGTGTTGATGTCCTTTGACTTACTCCTGGTTGTGTTCCCTGTGAGCTGCAGTCCTGCTCTCTACTCCCAGACCTGCTCCTACAAGTCTGGTCATGGCCTGGCTTTCCCTGAAGGCAGAGCCCGACTCAGGCATCCTTCTACCCTTTACCTTTAGATCATCTATGTTAGCCCAGGTTGATAAAGAATCAAATCCAGTAACATTCGTATATGTATGAGAGAGATTTATATCAAGAAGCTTTATATTCGAGGAAAACATCCCAGGCCCATTCAGCTCAAGTCCCTAAGTCCAGTACTAGTCCCTAAGTCTCTCTTTATACTCGCCTAGGAACATGCAAGGATGCAGAATGCAGGAAGATCGCAGGCCAGTGAGTGCAAAGTCATATGCATCTAATGCTGGTGGCTCCAGCAGGTCTGAGTGTCTCACCTGCAGAAAGGTGAAGGCAGAGAGAGAGAGCAGGAGATTCCCTGGACCCTCCTTATGAGAAGGTCATGCCCACAAGGAGGCACCATCCGGCTGTGACCTGATTGACAGGCTAGACTCTATGTCATCACTTTTATATATCTTCAAGTTGACATGAAATGATGTAACTACCACATCATCCTTAACCCCTGTTGATCTACCTACCCTTCCTGGTCTGTATTCTTCCTGGTTTACTTGAAAACTTCTTCCTTTCTGTTATAAAATTAATGAGGATATTCTGGAAGTTCTGGATAGCCCATCGTTGAAGGTAGTAAGCAAATTCAGTATCAGTGCTTCCCTTTGTCAGCACTCCAGTGGAACCATTTTTTCCAGAAGCAGACTTGTGCGACAGGTTTTTATCACCCGGAGCCTACATGACGCAGAGGTATCATGCATAGGTCAACTAATAAAGAGTAACATTGTGCTAAAAACCTATCAATCGGCACTGAAGAAATGAAGGGTTTTTTTATTATTAAAAAGGAGAATTTCTGTATCATAGTGAAAGCTTATGCGAGCAGGAACTCAATAAGATTACCTTACTTTTTTGAGTCCTGAAAATTCCCCTTGTTTGAAATGGTTCGATTCTACAACTTTTCTATCATGCTCTTTGGGTGGAAAATATTTGAGCTTCCCTTCTCTGGCAGATTTAGGTCTTATATAATCATAGGTTTAATTTATTTTATTTTACTTATAATTAAACAAACAAAAAATTGGCATGTGTTTGGGGTCCCTAATACCATCCTCAATTTCAATGACCTTCCCCAAATCAGAAAACCTCTTATACTCATGGTTATAGCTCATTATAGAAAAAGGATTCAGCTTTAAATCAGCCAAAGTAAAAAATACGTAGGGCAGAGTTGAAGAGAGACCAGGATTAGCTCTATTTGTCCTTGCCTGAGGAGGGTTTGTGAACCGGCATAATTCTTCTCCTAGCAACAATGTGAGGTATAGACAAACACAGAAGCTCTCGCATAATTTGATATTCAGGGTTTTTATTGTGGGTCTGACCTTAGTTATTCCATTTCCGGCCTCTTGAGAAGTCAGGATCATACTGTGTGGTCCAAAGATCCTTGATAGAGTTGATTATAAACTATCTGGTATGAGCCAATGTCCCAGGCAAAGAAACACTCTATCAAGAAGAATATCCCAAAGGTTTCGAGATTAATATTGGGAGCTTGCCAAGGATCAAACTTCCCTCTAGGCTAGAATGTGTAGGGCTGGGACAACAAACTGCACGTATAAAGGGATTCCAAAATTTTATGGAAAAACTCCATTATCTTTAATTCCATTTTCCCACAAATTTGGAAGCGTCCTTAGATACATTAAAAATAGAATGATCAGTTAGATTTTATAATTGCAGTCTTAGACCAGATTGTATATATAATCATACTTGAATATTGTATTCTTGAGAGCTCTTGGGCTTTCAGACTCAACTGATCAAAGCACACTGTCACAGTTTTGCCATGCAGTCTAACCTCTCAAATCTGTCTTCATTTTGGTGAAACCACTGTTGTTCAGCCTAGGTACTAAACTTTTTGAGTCTTCCGAAAACAATGTGTTTTGGGAGGCTGTTTGACTTTTGCTTCTTTCATTCTCACTACCACAATCCTACCTATTAGAAACTGTAATTAATGTTCTGTTTATAGCCATTCTATTTTGTTAGTCTTAAGAATAGCAGTATAATAAATTAACAGAGAATATTAATATGTTGTTGTTAGGTGCCATCCAAGCAGAGACCTCTGCACAACAGGACAAAACACTGCCCAGACCTGCTGCATCCTCACAATTGTTGAACCCATGGTTGCAACCACTGTGTCAGTCCATTCCACTGAGGTCTTCCTCTTCCTCACTGCCTCTCTACCAAGCACGCTGTCCTTTTCCAGGGGCCGATTTCTCCTGACAACATGTTCAAAGTAGGTAAGGTGAAGTCTCCCTATCATGGCCTCTACGGGGCACTCTGTTCATACTTCTTCCAACACAGAGCAGTTTGCCCCTTTAGCAGTCCGTGGTACTTTCAGTGTTCTCTTCCAGCACCACAGTTCAAATACATCAATTCTTCTTTAGTCTTCCGCATTCAGTGTCCATCTTTCACATGTGTATGAGGTATATGAGGTAATCATGGCTTGGGTCAGGCTTAGCCTACAAAGTCTGCTTTTCAACACTCTGAAGATCTTCTGCAGCAGATTTACCTAATGCAATGTGCCATTTGATCTCTTGACTGCTGCTTCCATGATCATTGACTGTGCATCCAAGCAAGATGAAATCCTTGACAACATCAATCTTTTCTCCACTTATCATGATGTTTCCTATTGGTCTAGTTGTGAGGATTTGTGGGGGAGGGGGTATGTACTAAGTTGTAACCCATACTGAAGACTGCAATCTTTGATCTTCATCAACAAGTACTTCAAGCCCTCCTCAGTTTCAGCAAGCAAAGTTATGCCAATTGCTTATTGCAGGTTATTCACAAACCATTCTCAAATCCTGATACCACATCCCTCTTCACATAGTCCAGCTTCTCTGATTATGTGCTCCTGTAAATATATAATGCTAGCTAGGTTCTCGCTAGTCTTTCTGCAAAGTGTGCGTGTGCTAGTCTGGGTTCTTCTAGAGAAGCAAAACCAGTCATGCTTATGTGCGTATAAACGTACATATATTTATACATATATATAATAGAGTGGCTCCTATACTTTGTAGAAATGTGCCAGTTCAGTCCAGTTCCAAATTCATAGGTTCGCAGTTAGGTTGGTGGCTTCTCCTGACTTGCATAGCTTCAGGGGCTGAAGTAAGTACATGATCGGTGGGGACACCACACACTGGTGATTGCAGAGGCAGATGAATCCAAGGTCAGGTGACTGCAGAGGCAGATAAGTCCAAGGTCATTAGTCCAGGCTTTTGAATGGAGAGGCAAATGAACACCAGGCCAACAAGCCAGGAGACAGGCTGATGATGGCTCTTAAGGGCAGCATGCTGTATAGCAGGCCATTGGCTCCCATCCAAAGAACCAAAGGTCAATGAGCCAGATGCAGTGTGCAGACTGAGTAAAATGTAAGAAAACTTTACCGTGGCATCCACTTAGATAGGAAGTAGGCCATGCATCTGAAGTAATTCCCTTTCAATTGCAGGAGGGTTGTGTTCTGAGTAAGAGGTTGCACTCCGCCTTCGTCTTCATATAACAGATTGGGTGCTCATAGCAGATCCCATCACGGAGTTGATTATATTTTATTAATCACATCACAGGGGAGTATTAGGCCTCTACTACCAAACCTACTGAGAATCCCAGCTCAACCAAGTTGACACAAAACCTAACAATCATACACTCTCTTAGGTCAGATTCCCAAAGAGCTGTATGTGGGGATTTGTATTTGGTTTATTTACTGAGAGCATGCTCTCAAGAGAAAGCTGTCCAACAATGAGGAGCAAGAAACAATAGGCAACAGCTCATGTTGTCCATTGGCATAACTACTAGCCTACAGGGTTCAATTGAGAAACGGGAACAACCATACATCTTTAACAGAACCAATTGTTCCTGGAAAACTGGCCAACTCTTCCCCTAGGACAGGTGAGAATAAAAAGTAGAAAATGAGGGAATCCAGCAATGAGCAGTAAGTAATTGGAAGCTGCTGTAACTCCTAAGGCTGGAGGGACAGGTGGAGGAGGGTGCGGATGTAATGATATGTCTCCTTGAAGTGGCCTATGCTAGCGCACCTCAAGAAGGAAGAGTATGGGGGAAAATTAACTGTTTTCTCTCATCTTCTCCAGTTTGTTTGCCTGTGCCTCTCGGTCAACCTGTAGAGAAGTCAGAGAGCAAAAGGGCCTTGGGTCTAGAACTTCTTGTGATGCGCAGCAGAAAGACAAGAACTGAATGTGAGAAAGAGCCCAAAGCCAGGTAGGGACAGTTGATACGTCCACTTTTGCTCATGCCAGCATTCCTTCATATAATCACCAAAATAATTCGGTTATATGCATTTTTGCAGTTAATACATGGCATACACTAGTTTGGAGACATCAAGATCTCTTTAGAATAAAATCCAAATAATAAAGTTTATGCTAGATCCCCGTTAGTGCAGGTCATACTCTTAAATGGGTACCTGTCTTGGTTTCCTAGCACAGTCCCAGGTAGCATAGTGTGGGAACTACCAACCTCAACAACGGCCCTCCTGAGCTCTGTTACAACCCTAGATTAGATTAAAGTAGAGAGTTAAGAGAGCATTGAGCAAGAACAAAAAACACTTTCTAAAATCGATGGTGGTGATGAGTGTACAACTCTTTTGAATATGCTTGAACTATTGAATTGTATGGTTTGTAAATTATATGCCAATAGAACTGTGTTACAAAGTATACAGATCTGGATAGAGCACGTGTTAAGAAACGCTATCTTCACATTTTGGTATTTTTGTTTAAAAGAAGGTTTCTATGATTTTGTCGCAATATTTTTTTACTTACTCTTTTATCTTATTGATACGCTGACCCTTTTATCATTATAAAATGACCTTCTTTAACGGGGTAACAGTTGTTGAGAAACTTCATTTCTATTTCATCTGGTGTTACCTGCTGCTATTAAAATGTCAGAAATAGTTCATGGAGGAAAAAGGAAAGAAAAAAGTGGAGAATCTGGAAGTTGACATCAAAATTTAAATTCTATTCTATTTGTAATTTTGACACACACAGACTTGACAGCACCCTTCCTTTGTTTGACTTTTTATTTTCTCCTTGATTTTAGATGAATAATTCTGCCCTCCTGGAGCTTCACCTGGCGGTTTTAAAATGTTAGCCCTCACGTTAAATGTTTTGCCATGCATGAAATAACACAATTAAGCATTTAACCATAGGTCCACATTTAGTTGGCACATGTACATGTGTCTTTAATTATTATTTGTCGATTTGTGTCAGTACTGGGATCTACTCAAGAGACAGTATAACAGTGGCTGCCCCAAGGGGTTTCCCAAAGTGATTGCAGGCTTATTGGAAAACACAGAAATACAAGCCTCCTAGGTGCTGTGTTATGAACGGAATGATTTTACAAAGCATATATACTACATACAGACCCACACATCCATTTCCATTTAGTAAAGTGAGAAAATTAACAATAGATTGCTGTAATTATTCCGGTCTGTATTAAATCGTTTAAAACAATCTCAACAGTTTATAAAGCGATAACCCTTTACTAAGTTGTGTATGTTCTGTTAAGTAGTAAAAGCCTATGTAATAAGAAAAAGACAGTATTTGGGTGTCAGGAGGCTCAATTAACACACCGTTACATAATTTTATTTGCTCCTGCTCCAAAAGCGAGGACTGCATATTGCTATATTTAGCAATGAGAGAGGGGGAGAAAACATGGTTCTGCCCTCCAGGAATTTGGTACTTGAACAAATAACTTGTTGTTGGCTATCATGGAACTGGTGCTGATTCTTGGTGATGCTGTGCACATCAATAAAAGCCTGCTCCGTCATGCACCACACTCACAATCACGGTGGAGCTTGGGTTCACTGTCGCAGCCACTGTGTCAACAAATCTGCATAATCATCTTCCTCATTTTTCACTGACTCCCTACTTTGCAAGGGTAGCGGGCTTCTCTGGGAACTGGTCTCTCCTGGTGACATGTTCAAAGTTTGTGAGAGGATATCTTTATAAGCTCCCTTCTAAGGGACAGGCTGCCTATACTTCAAAAGCACACACTCATTCTTTGACAGTTCACAGACTCAATATTCTAGCCTACCTCATAATTCAAATGCACCAGCTCTTCTTTGATCTTCCATATTCATTGTTCAGTTTTTGAATGCATGGGAGGTGGCTGAAAATAGTCCTCAAAGTGGTAGCTTTGCTTTTTAATCTTTAAGGAGATCTTTCACAACAGATATGCCCATGCAATGTATCGTTTGCTTTTAAATTTATGATTGTGAATTTTATCATGAAGATTTTCCCAGCAGAGCACATTCCATAATTCGTACACATTCTGCTTTATATCATTCATCAAATCCCCTCAGTGCTACACCACCCATCCCACCTCTTCGTCTCCTAACCCTTCTGAATTTGGTCCTTGGACAAATACTGTCCCTTGATCTAAAATTGTTAATTATCCTATGGTGTGCGTGACTCATCAGTGTTATTGTTCTCCTTAAAGATATGTTTATTGTGTGGATGAAAATTGAATCGCTCCGATGAGTCTGGAGCTCTGGTGACGTAGTGGTTGCCCAATGTGTTACCACTACACCGCCACGGGTAGTGGTTTGAAACCACCAGGCCACTCCATGGGAGAAAGACAGGGTTTTCTACTCCCGTAAAGGGTTACAGTCTTGGAAACTCACAAGTTCTACACTGTCTAATGGGGTTGCAATGGGTCAGCATCAACTTGATGGCAGTGAGTTTGGTTTTGGCTTGGCAGTAAGTTCAAGTCCAGACTTGAAGGGTTACAAAAGGCCATAGTCTCAGTTCCCACTCATCTCTCTCTAACCAAGAAGTCTAATCTCTTTCATTATTTTGAGTTTTGTCCCACAATTTTCTCCTACTCTAGTCGGGATTTTCTGATGTGATTGTTTTCATAGAAGTTGGTAGTGGTAACAGGCAACATCTAGTTCTCTCGGTCTCAGGGTCTTGGAGACTGATATTCAGGTAATATCCATGATATTCATGGAGACTGATATTCATTTGATTTCCTTGACTGCTGCTTCCAGGGGTATTAATGGTGGATCCAAGTGAACTGTAATCCTTAACAACTTCGATCTTTTCTTCGTTTCTCATGAGGCTCCTCATTGGTCTGGTTGCCTGTGTTGAGATGTGATCCATGCTGACGGCTATATTCTTTGCTATTTATCAGGAAGTGCTTCAAGTTCTTTCAGCAAGCAAGATTGTGACAATCTGCTTATCACAGATTGTTACTGAATCTTCCTCCAATGCTGATGCCCTATTCTTCTTTATAGACTCCAGCTTGTCCGGTTATGACCTCTGCATACAGACTGAATAAATATGGAGAAAAGATACAATCCTGATACACACTTTTGCTGATTTTAAAATGTACCCCATCCTTTTGTTCCATTTGAATGGCTGCCTCTTGGTTGCACGAGCTCAATCAAGTGTTCTGGAATTCCCATTCCTCACAATGCTATCAATAATTTTTTATGATTGACATATTGAATGCCTTTACATCGTCAATAGAACACAGGTAAACATATTTCTGATATCTCATTCCCAAGCTCCCTGCTAATGTGTTGCTGCAACTATATTTTATTTATTTTCAGCACAATTTAGTTGCATGTGACATTAATGATATTGCTTGAAATTTTCTACATTCAACAGGGTCATCTTCCTATGGAGTAACCATATGCGTGGATCGCTTCCAGTTGGTTGGCCAGTTGGCTGTCTTCTGCATTTCTTGGCAGAGGCTAGTGAGAACTGCTGGCATTGCATTACGTGCTGAAACATCTCAGTTGGCATTCAGTCAATGCCCAAAGTCTTGATTTGCACCAGTGCCTTTAGTGCAGCTTAGCCTTCTTCCTGAAATATTATCGGTTCTAATGATGCTATTTTCTGAAACGGTTGAACAATGGCCAGTTGCTTTTGATACCGTGATGCTGCGCACTCCTCCCATCTATGAGTCGGACATGACTTGATGGCAGTGAGTTGGTTTTTTAAATGTTGTTTAATATTTGCCCACAGACTCCTTTAATATTACAACTTAAAGTTTGAATTGCTTCCTCATAACTTTCAGCATGAGAAACATGGAGCGTGTGCCTCCCTTTGGCTTTCTGACTCCAGGTATGTGCACAGTTTATTATAAAATTTCACTGGTTTTCTTGAGCAACCTTTGAAGTCTTATGTTTGGTTCTTTATTGCAGCATTCCTTCCACTCCCTTAGCTCCTCTGTTACATGACATCCATTTTGCTCTTTTCATTCTTTCCTGTACTTTAATTCCGCTTTTCCCACAACTTTTTTGAAGTCCCCTTGTACAATGTTATTGGCAGCATCCTACAAAACATTTGGTTTAGTCATTAGTGTTCAATGAGTCAAATTAATTCTTTAAATAGGATAGACTCAAGGTGAGCTATAGTAAAGGTAACACTTTGGCTTTAGTTTTCTTTAGCTTCATCTTGAGTTTGGGTATAAACAATTGATAGCTTCTTCCACAGTTGGCCTCTGGCCCTGTTCTGATGATAATATTGATGATTTAATGATGAAGAGGCATGATCTCTTTCATAGATGTAATTGATTTGACTCCTTTGTACTATGGTGCTTCTAAAATCCCATTGCAAATGTAATAAAAATATAATGAAACTTTTCCATGAACTTTTTGAAGCCCCCTCATATTTCTAGAGGTCACACAATGAATTACATTGGGTAAATCTGCTGCACAAAACCTCTTTACAGTGTTGAAAAACAAGGATCCTCCCTTGAGAATTGAAGTGTGTGCCTGCCCCAAGTCATGTATTTTCAATTCCCTCAAACGCATGTGAAATGTAGCTATCGATTAATGAAGACTGAAGAAGAATCAATGCATTTGAATTATGATGCCGGCCAAGAATCTTGGAAAGTAGCATGGACTGCAACTAGGACAAAGAAATCTGTCTGCTCCACAGAGACAAGAATGTCAAGTCATCATCTCAAGCAGTTCGTACACACTCTCAGAAGAGACTAGTTCCTGGAGAAGGGCATCAGGTTTGGTAAAGTAGTGGGGCCGTGAGAAGAGGAAGACAGGCAGGAAGGACACAATGGCTGCCTTGATGGGCTCCCCATAAGAACAACTGAGGATGCAAAAGACCAGTTGGGCTTTCCCTCTGTCGTCCATAGGGTTGCCATCAGTGGGAACCTACATGACAGCACTTGAGAACAACTTATGTCTTCTGGCAAGGCTTATGTGTATACTTGTCATTTATGTGGTTGAAAATATATTTGCACTGTGTAAGTCTCTGGTCTTGCGAAATTTTATCATACTATTTGATAAGTTGCTTTTTTTTTTCTCACCAAACCATATATTCCAGTTAATAATCCTTACTCATTGCTTCCACCTTTCATAGAGCAGTCAGCAATAATGATCGCTGCCTCTAGATGGCCCCTTTGATGAATTTCCGACTGCAGAGGTTGATAGAAATCTTCAATTTCTTCAGCTTTGGCTTTGGTGCCTCCATTTGCATAATCATCATATAAGCTCATTTTCCTTGTGGGTGTATTGATAACCCCCCATTACTGACAGCATTGTCTGCTGGGGTGGATCTTGGAAAAACAGTTTTTGAAGAGTGATGAATACAACACCATTTCTTTTCAGTTGTCTTTCCCAGTAGAGAAGACCACATGTTTGCCAGATGAAAGATGGCCAATACCACTCCATTTCAGATCTCTCAGGCCTACAGCAAAGATGACACGTGGAGGACTAAGGTGTGTCTGACCCAAGCTCTGATATTTATGATCACCTTGTAGGTATGTGAAAGCTGGACCCTGAATAAAGAAGACAACTGGGGAATTGATGCATTTGAATTAAAGTGCTGGTGAAGAGTATTGAACATGCCATGGGTGGCCAGAAGAACAAACAAATCTCTATCATCGGAGAAGTCCTGTCAGAATGTTCTTTAGAAGCTAGTCTAGTGAGACTTTGTCCATGGACTTTGGGCGTGCTGTCAGGAGAGGAGAATGACTGGCAAAGGGCATCATGATTGCGAACGCAGAGGACCAGGGGAAAGCTGGAGATCTTCAATGAAAGGCCCAAGCATACCAGTTGTGCAGGCTGCGTACGACCCGGCCCTACTTCAGTCAGTCAGTCATCACGCGCTGCGGGGGGGTGGAGCCAACCTGATGGCAGCCAACAGCAACAGCCTCGAGGATCTTGATCTTTAGGTGTTTCATTTCATTTTCAATAACTTTCATTCAGACTTTGTCCATTCCACTTTCCCATTTTTAACGGATGTTTGAAGCACTTTCATCTCATTTTGAGTCTCACCATATCAACAAATGAAGGTTCTGAAAGCTTTATTCCATCCACGCCATTCCAGACGAATCTACTTTGGGGGTATTTTGAGGGCCTTAAAACCTGAGGGACTCGCCTTCTGATGTGACATCAGACCCTGTTCCTATACATCAGGCTTTCATGGCCAAATCCTTCAGAAGTCCTTCTTTCTAAACGTAGTCTGGAAACTCCACTGAAACCTGTCTATCCTGGGTGACCCTGTTGGGATTGGAAATGCCATCGGCATAGCTTCCATCACCACAGGAACACACAAGCCACCCCAGTAACTACAAATGGACAGGCAAGTGGTAGGAGACAAGCGGCATAGGCTCCAATATTTATAATAAATATGGCAAAGTACTCATATCTCTCCCAAATTTTAAATGGGCTCTCAAGCTTTCAAATCAGTTTCGAAATGCTCCAGAGGGCATCTAGTTCTATACCCACTGAGATGAGAAATCAAACCAATAAGCATAACAAACAAGCAAAGTCATTCTTGTTTCCAATATAGACACAGGATGCAGATCATTTTCCGCGATCAACAACGTTGAGAATCAGAATTCAGACCATCATACTTTAAAAGTTCTCTTGGTAATTCAACTGAATTACTTTCACTTGCCAAGAATTTTCTAAACCAATTAAATAATTAAGCCAGCTGATTTTTTCCAGCAAGTTAGAGGGAAACAATATGCCTTTAAGTGCAACAGAACATGATTGGTGAAAATAACACAAGTGTATTAACGGACACTTTTGATGACTTTTGCATACTTCAGGCATTTTTTCCCTATGAAGGCAATTTGTAAAATGAATAGCTGCCTTTTATCTAAGTCTTGCTTTTCTTGTGAATACGTTTTAAAACCAGGATGAAATAGTATCTTGTAATCTTGCTTAGACTTTCTATTCATAGAAACTTATTTTATCTAGTCTAGCTAAGTACGAGTGACATGGAAATACAAGCATGGCTAGTGACGGGGGGAGGAGAACATTCTAATAAAAAGGGTGTTGTGATTAGGGGCTACCAATGTGTTTCTGACTCACTGTGACCTTTGTATAACAGCTGTACCATCTTCCCAATTGGTCTTATGTTTGAGCCCATTGTTGCAGCCACTGGGCCAATCCAGCTTATGCAATGTCTTCCTCTTTTTTACTACACACACACACACACACACACACACACACACACACCTTTACCAAACATGTCCTTCTCCAGGTACTAGTCTCTCCTGACAATTCCAGGGGCGAAGTCCCACCATCCTTGCCTCTAAGGAACATACTTCTCCCAAGACAGACTTGTTTGTTCTTTTGATAGTCCATGGTCCTTTTCAATACTCTTTGCCAGCACCATAATTTAAAAGCATCGATTCTCCCTCAGACTTCCTTACTCAATGCCCAACTTTCACATGCATATGAGCTGATTGACGATTCCACGGGTTGGGTCCGGTGCATCTTAGTCCTCAAAGTAGCATCCTTGTTTTTCAGCACTTTAATGAGGTCGTGTACAATGAATGGATTTACCCAAAACAATGAATAAAAAGGGTGAGTAGGGGCTGTGTAAAAAACACAAATAAAAACCACACAAGAATTAACCTCAAAAAGCCCCAATGACTAAATAGTAGGTAATCTATAATCTAAGTCATTGTATAAGGTTAATATTACCTTGATAACAAATTGAGAAGAAGACGACAATATATAGACAAAAAATAGTCTAGCTGTGAGGGCGGCTTTAAAACGCTTATGGACAATTCCATTATCTTATAGTCTCATTTTTTTCATGTACTTTTTGAAGCCTCCTGGTCGATACAAAAACCTAGATAAAGTCTTGGTAAACCAAATTTAGCAATGCTTAAACTGATGATGTATCATGACTATTCTAATTGCACCTATCTAAGCCAGACACCACAATGGGTGTCAGTTGTTAATTAGGGGGGATTTATGTGCAGGATCAAGAGGAGAGAACAGAAACAAGGTGGGAAACATTTCATAGTCAGGTGAGAAGGGAAAGGCCAAAGAGAAGAGAATGCAGTTCCAAGACCCTCGAACTATGACGCAATTCTAAGAACGTTTTGGCAAAGCCACCCGGCAATCCTTGATACAAAGCTGCCTAAATTCTTCACCCAAAGGAGTCCTTCAGGAAAGGCAATGCTCTGGTGTTGCCACTGTCCTCAAGCATTGACAGAGGGCAGCCCCGGGTAAGTGTGCATTGGTATAGGATCATGATCGTCAATCAACTGGGTTCCTCACAGCAGGAAGTCTGAGCACTACATCTCTGTGGCTGCCATAGTGACAAAGTTCAGATCCCCAAGGAGCTAAGGTTTATTATTAGAAAGATCTATAAATATAATTCACCATTTGTATTGGATCCAAATTATAAGTGCCTCTTCAGATTTCCTTGGTTCAAATCCCTCCCAAGTCCTACGGTCACTGGCCAGTCCTGATTATCTATGCTCTCAAACTACCAGACCCTCGCTTTGGGGCCATCACTGCATAGCTGAGCCAACCATCCACACACACAGGGCTGAATCCTCTTGCTACTTCGGAGTTTGAATGAAAAACCGTCTTTCAGGGCATGGGCCTGGCATCCAGGCTTTCAGCATTTTACTTTCTCTGGGGTAAACTTTAAGGTATGGAAAATAATGGATCTAAGCAGATAAATCCTCTCTATTTTCTCCTTCCTCTGAGCTGCTTCAGGACACAGTGCTCTATACACAGCCTATTCAGAAAGTCTCTGATACTGAGTAGATATAATCACTTAGAGAATGAGTGACATATTTTGGTTACTCATGAAACAATAGCCAAGTCCTTAGAATGTTTCCTGGTTTTTCTTGTTTCACTCCCTCTTGCCTTCTCTCTAAGTTTGCACCTTACAAATAAAGCATTGGCATTTTAATAATTGCCTTGGGCCCCGTTTTCTAGAGAACACAATTTAAAACAGCACTTAAACAGTTTAAACATGAAAAGCTGATGATCCCAAAGGATGAATAAAAATGATACTATATAAAACAAGCTTAACCCTATTAAATACGTTTTTAAGGACTCTGCTACAGGATCTATCTGAAAGCTACACAACAAATACGCTCTTAAATGAGGAAACATTAGATACATTCCCTTTAAAATCAGGTATTAAGCAAGGATGCAAAATCAGGCAGGACAGGCATAGGATACATGACAGAATATTTGAAGTAGGTGAGAATGGTTTCTTAGTGTGATTATTTACAAAGCTGTGAGCAAGGGTAAAGGAAATAAATGATAAAGGATTCCCAGACTAGCAACAAGAAGGCTCATATTTACCACCCCTGAGCGGAAGGCGAAAGTTATGACAACCCGGAGAGACGCTTCTCATAAAAAGATATAGCCAGCCCTTTGTGACCCAGTACCGTTGTGCATGTGATTGAGAAAGTCTCGAAATTTCTACCTAACATACCGATGGTGGGTTGAATAGTGTCACCCCAGAGCCCCCAAATGTGATTTTATTAGGAATAGGGTGTCTGCAGATATCATTTCATTAAGGATGGGCATGAGATTATACTAGATTAGGCTGGGTTTCAATTCAATGAGGGGGTCCTTATGAGAGACTGAAATGGGCATATAGATGTGTCATGTGAAGATAGAGGCAGACATTAGAATGATGCCACCACAAGTCAAGTGACACCAGGAGCCACCAGGAGCTGGAAGGGATTCTCCCCTGGAGTCCTTAAAGGGAGCGTGGCTCTGCTGACACCGGATCACAAGTTTCTAGCCTCAAAAACCACGAGAAGCGAGTTTCTGTTGTAAAGCACCAGATTAGTGTTTATTTGTTAATGTAATTAACAAACAGTGCTGCTGCTGCTGGCTTGCTAAGAGAGACCCCAATAGCAATACCTGTACTATAAAGAGGCAAATCAGAAAACGGAGAATTCAAACTGAAATCTTATTTTCAGGTCTTGAAATGTAATGGATTTTGCCCTGCTCGATTTGACACATGCTTGGAACTGACTGGTGACCCTATTCCTTCAAATCTCTCATTGTGGGACTATCTACTTATATCTGTCCTACCGTTGTAGTTTGGAAGCAGATGACTTGATTTCTAGTTTTGCAAGGCCACATATGAGGGCAAGTCTGCCACAAGACCCACTGTATCCAATGTTTCACACATTCCTAAAGCAGGCATTTAGACTTGGAACTTGAGGATATTTAGCTGAGATTTTGGATTTAAACTTAATGTTGACATGGATTAAAGCTCTTAGGGATATACAGTTGGGGTAAAGATATTTTACACAGGAGATGGATTTGAAGTGAACAACGAAGTGCCTTAAAATAAGCACACAATGGAATGAGGGTAGGGGAACAGAGGGGGTAGGGAAGAGAAGTGAGAGTTGATAGCAATGATGTCTGTATTACCCCACTTGAGGGGGATGAAAAACTGAATTGTAGGTGAACAGATCCACCTACAATTAGTGTAAAGTATGACAAAAATATATATTTATATAAATAATAATAGGTACATATAATAATAAGTGGTCCAGTGGGGTAGGGTGGGAGAGGGAGTAGATAAAAGGAGCTGATATTAATGAGCTCAAGAAGAAAGAAAATGTGTTGTAACTGATGGTGGCAGCAATTGTACAATTATGCTTGATCTAATTGAATTATAGATTGTTGTAATATCAGTAAGAGCACCCAATAAAATGATAAAGATAAATAATAAATCTACCCAAATCAATTTGTTATCCCCACAAAAAAAGAATATTCAGGACCAAGACACACCCTATTTAAGCTTTTGGGCAACAAATAAAAGTGGAGGAAAAGAAGAAATTTTAATTCTGTTGACTAAGCAACCAACCAACCCAGAAGAGGAGCAGAACAGGTAAGAGAATGAAGGCTCTCACAATTCTTCACAGAAGACAAGAGATTGTGCTGATTCCAGGATTTTTAACTTCTTGATAGTCTGGAAAAGTCAGTCTAGAACAAGAAAAGGAGCAACAGAAGGGACTATTTTTATTAAGTGCCCTCCGAGAATTTGTTTTCTTCTCTTGCTTCCCATATCCTCTCCCCTGAACGTCCCAATCCTGTAGCACAACCTCTCCTGTGAGTTTAGGGACAAACGTAGGACCAAGCACTCAAGCCTCATCTATTTCTGATCTAGGAAAGTTTTTCTGGTGGGAAAATCTAAGAAACTGGTTGCAAAATTGATTGTGGGAAGAGAAAAATCAACCTGAAAAAAATTCAGAAAAACATGTTACCTATTTTGCATAGAATTGAATTCCTTGGTATTGTCAGAAGCAAGATATGTTTACTTGTAACCTGCACACATATGTAATGCATAGAGCATATGTACAATTAGCAGATAAGAAAATTTGGAAAGTAGATATTAAATGGCAATAAAGTAACATCTGGCTCAATATACCATTAGTAAACAAAGAGGAAAGTAGTGGAACTCTGGGTAGTAACATATTTATACATTTTCAGTTCGGATACTTTTTCAAACGTATTATCTTGTGACTAATGTACTCTCCTTACCCAGTGAACAGACAACTAAAGGATTTGCCTCTCTCTTCCACCCCCATGTATATGCCATGAAGTGAAAGGTGAGATGGTAAAAGCATCCCATTAAAATGTATTTCGCAACTAGAAAAATCAGATCTATAGAACTGGTAAATACATATTCTTATATACATTGGGTAGTGAATACAAAAATCAACATTACAATCAAATCTTTGATCATTATGAACCTTATTTCCTACACCTATAAGTCATATCAAAATGAGAATACCAATGCAACTCCACAGCTCAGTCATGCGAATTCAATTAGGTTTACCTTTATAGTGTACAAGCAAGAACTCGGCCAATTGAGTTCACAGGAGGTACTCAGCAAATGAAGGTAAATGAGATTTAACCCACTCAGAAACACAAGTGGAATCATGGCACAAAGTCTAAGGATAGGATAATGATTATACGAAAAAATAATAGATTTCAAGAAGAGAGAGAGGCAAAATGACGTTAGGACTCCTTGAGTTGAAGAAGACAGAAGCAAGACCTTTATAAGTTCGAAAGCTGACAAGAATTTCTCAAAGAGGAATGAAAGCTACTGTGAGCCACCTCAAACATTCCAAACGACAGTGAACAATCCACAATGAATTACCATGAGAAAATAATATGGAGATTCAAGAGACAAGGATTTAGGAGTCTCTGGATGTTGCAAATAGTTAAGCTCTCAACTACTAGCCAAACCCATCCAGTGGCACCTCAGAAGACAGGCCTATCCATGTGTTTCCAAAAGGTCAAAGGTTATGAAGCACAGGTCCGATCTGCACACTCGGGGTTGCCATGAGTCAGAATCAACATGATGGTCACCAATAATGAGAGACAAGGAGACCTCAAAGACTGGAAGCCATTATGTTGGGAAAACACCAATTCTAGTTAAAGAGAGCTAATCTCGCTAATTCAGATTTCAAGAATTATTGTTTACTGAATGGAAAAACTAAGAACCGTCTTCGTTAAAAAACAAAGCAAAACAAAAAAAACTCACTGCCATGGAATCAATGACCCTCTAGAACAGGGTCCGTGAGTTTCTGAGACTGCACACTCTTCACGGGAGAAAGCGCCATCTTTCTGGTCATTTCCAACTGCTGGCCTTGATGGTTAGCAGCCCCACACATAACCACTACTCCACCAGGGCTCTGTATGGAAAAGGAATCCCCAATAGTCAAGGAATCCCAAGTAATGGACGAAACCATAGCAGGCCTTATACTCTATGATATCAAAACATGCTGTGTATCCAGTGCAGTTAAAAACAGCCCAGTATGGTTCACCTCTAGACATATTGGCCAATGGAGTAAAATTTAGGACTCAAATTAAATCCAACCAACTAGGGGAAACTGAATTTCCACAAGGGGTCAAAATCTACTGAAAAAAAATAAGTAAATGAAGTCGTCTCTTTAGGAAGGATCTTAATAAAATAGGATATTTACTTGTAGAACCATGAAACAAGGACTTTACCTCACACCAAACACAAAAATCAACTCAAAATGGGTCAATGCAGAACAAAAGCAAATTCATAAACATCACCATATTCACTAGACCACCTGAGATTAGTGTGTACAGAGGTTAGAGAAGTCGCTGAGACTATCACCCTGAAATACTCTTTAAATCTTGAATTTTAAAAAGCTCTTGAGATCAGCGGAGAAGTAGATTGGCACACAAAATATATTGCCCACTAACCTCACGCTCTACTGAAAAATTTTTTTTCTGTCCGTCCAAAATGTCAATACTCAATCCAGAGCAAAATGAGACGATAAGGACAAACCACTTGTTAGGTGGCTTCCAGACATCCTCATTATAGGGACTCTATATCCAATAGAACAAACAAAGTGCTGCCCCGTCCGACATCGTTGGTTCTTGCTCATATGCTCCCTCTTGGATGGTTATGTACCAACCCATTATTTTTGATATCATGATTCTGTGTATTCCTTCCATTCTCTTTTGGTGCATCTCGAGTCATCCAATATTGTGTCCATAGAATCCTTCAACACTACCATTTAAGGCCTGAATGTGCTCTTTGGTTCTTTCCGTTTGAAGTAAGCTGAGTATGCTTCTCCCTTTCGGCTTTCTAGCCAAAGGTCTTTGCACACTGCTTTGCTTTATCTTCTGGAGTGGCGTATTGAAAATATCTGTTCAGCTCTTTTACATCACTCTTTCTTCCACTTGCATTAGCTACTGTACACTCAAGAGCCAGTTTCAGTGTCTTTTCTGACCTCCACTTTGACCTTCTCTTTTTGTCTTGTCTTTTGTGTATGATGGCCTTGATATCACAATTCATCTTTGGTCTCTGTTCATTAGGATTCGGTGCATCAAATATGTTCTTGAGATAGTCTCTAAATTCAGGTAGCATATACAAGTTCAAGGTTATATTGTAACTCTCATGTGCTTGGTTTAATTTTCTTCAGCTTCCACCTGAAGTGGCATATGAACAATCAATGGTCTATTCCAAAAGGGACCTTTGACCTTGTTTTGCTTTTGAATCCTCTCTGATACCAAAGCATGCCATTTAGCCACTACAATAAAAACGGCCTGGTATTGGTTCAACCCTATGTCGTCATCATCTCCTCTCACAATGCAGTGAACTTGACTCAGGTTTCCCATCTGGTGAGGTGCAAGGGTACAGTTGCCATTTATGATATTGAAAAAGATATTTGCAATGAAAAAGTTTTTAGTCTTGCAAACATGTATCATGTAATCCCCACCTTCATTTCTATCATCAAGGCCATATTTCCCAAATATTGAAACTCCCTCTTTGTTTTCAACTTTAGCATGCTAATTGCTAGTAATTCATGTTTAGTCAGTTTCGTGTTGCATTAAATTGCATGTTTAATCAATTTCAGACTGAAGAAGTTGGTAGAATTCTTTATTTCTTCATCATTAGTTTCAGTGGTTGGTGTATAAACTTGAATAATAGATGTATTAACTGGTCTTCCTGGTATCTTATCACAGACAACATTGTAATCCAAGATAGATTTTTAATTTAATTTAATTTTTTGGACAATGAATGCGATGCTGTCCCTCTCAAGCTTGTCTTCCTAGGCACAGTAAACCATCTGTTTGTCTGATTTAAAGTCACCAACACCAGTCCATTTTAGCTCCTAAGGCCTAGGATATCTTTATGCATTCTATTATATTCTTAATGCCTCCTGATGTTCCTAGATTCCTACTTTGTACACACCATGTCCCAATTATCAAAGGATGTTCACCACCATGTCTCTTCATTTGGAGATGTGCCTATCAGCAAATCAAGGTCCTGAAATCTGTACTCCATCCACACCATCAAGGCTGACTCCATTGGACTCTTTCTCAGTTGTATTTTGAGCCCGCTGGTGACATGGTGGTTTACATGTTCCATTGCTAATGCAAGGAGTTTGAAACTCCTCCTTGTGTGAGGGAGGAAGATGAGGCTTTCTACTCCTGTAAGGAGTTGCAGTCTCAGAAACCCACAAGGGCAGTTCTACCCTGCCCTGTAGGGTCGCTATGGGTTGGAATTGACTTGACGGTAGTGAGTTTCCAATCTGGTGGGCATACCTTTCCGCATTATACCTGAAAATGCTCTGCTGCTATTCAAAAGGATTTTAGTGTCTAATCCCTCAGAAATGGAGAGCCTATTCCTTCTACATAGACTGAAAGTTCCATTTAAGCCTGTTCAACATGGGTGACACTGCTAGGTATTTGAAATACCAGGGACATAGCTTCCGGCATCACAGCAACATGCATGCCACCAATGCAGAACAAACTGATCATAAAGTGTTGGGCTGCTGAGAAAACGGTATGGTTGTAGCAAGCACACACCTTTGTCAGTGTAACAGAGAGGCTAAAGAGCAACAGAGGCTGTAGAATGGCCACTGCTGTGGGTGCTTGAGTTGACCACTGACACTCAGTTAGCCTCAAAATTGCACAAAAGAACACTACCGAAAGAGCTACAAGGAGAAAGAGATGGGCAACACTTTTGGTGGTGACCCTGATGACACTCTAAAGAGTCACTTCCACAAATGACACCCACTGGCATCAAGTCTATTCCGACTCATGGTTAGCGCATGGAAAGAACAGAACTCGGTTTCTGAGACTACACCTATGAGAGGAGAGCGCCTCATCTGTCTCCCTCACCAACAACTGGGTTTGCAAAAATATAAGCGGAAGGGGAATTAGCTCAGGGAGAGCAAGTGGCTTGCTAGAATTAGGAGCATGAGGAGAGAAGGCAACCTGCCAATCCCCTGGTCATTGACCCTGTTATTGGCTTCCCCTCTATAAACTTGGGCCCTAGCCAAGCCTTCCCCTTGCTCAGCAATGAGGGCAGCAAAAGTGAGCCAGGGGCTAGGAGAGTGCACAATGGGAAGAGCCTGCTGGATGGGCAAGATCCACAAGTGGGACATGTGGGGCACAAGGAAGTCACCTGACTGAATCGGCGTCCCTCCTTAGCCTGCTTTATCCTCTCCTCTGCCCACGTCTCTCCTCATTTGCAGAGCAGAACCGGGTTGCTCTTGAGACCAAAGACAGTCAAAAGAGCTTAAATCCTGCCATGATGGGCCCAGACAATGAATTCTTTAGTGCAGAAATGAAAGCCAGGGTCTGAGGCTCCTCACTCCAGCAGTGGTGATTACAGAATTTACAGTTCAAAGTGACCAAGCTAAGCTAGACTTTCGACTTACAGAGCTTGCGTGAAGGGGTGTGAGATGTGGGGGGAGAGAGAGAAGACCTGGAGACTTCAGGTGGACTGTCTGAAAACCTCCAGAGAGGAACCGGAAGGTTCAGAGCTTCCCAAGAACAGTGAAAGAAATAATAAACTGTGCAATAAAAAGGACCAACTGCTCCAATACTGCCCTCTGGGCCCTATACCGCCATTTCTACAAGAGGAAGTGGCCCTTGTCTAGACCCCTCCAATCCCTAGGCCTAGAGATGGAGCCAAAGGCACCCAAAATTCAAAGCTCTGCAAGGGAGCAGCAACCCCCATGTAGATGTAACAATACATTGGTCAAGGACTAAAATGCAGCAGACTAGCTGCATTCAAAAGACAATGTGCACGCTTATCTTTGGAAACTTTGCACAGTTCCAAACCCGCTCTCACCCTGGACAATTGACATTCTAAGGGTTGACTTTCCATGTGAAAATTCCAACTTCAGGTAAAAGTGGTGAAGAGTCTTGAACATAATGGCCCTATTAGAAACCCGAAGCTTCTACCTGGACACATACCGTGCTCTGTTAGATCTGGCTAATATGTTCTTTAGCATGCTTCTAGCCTCACCTGCGCGTGACAACTTTAATTTCACAGGGGAGGGGCAGCAGTAGATAACAACTCGTCCTGAGTCAGGGATATGTTTGCGCAGTCATGCCATTTGCCATGGTATCATTTGAAGGGACCAGACTATCTTCTTTCTATGACTAAATGGGGGATAACAGGAGGAAGCTGGCAAACAGATTGATAATAAGTTTGCATAAGAAGGGAAAGGAGAATAGTGTTTATGGTCGAAAGTGGAATGTCTGGTTGTACAGGATGTGAGTGTGGGGAGTAAGTTGTAAAAGGCTGCAGAGGAAGTGGACTTTATTTGCCTTGGTTTATACTGCCTGAGATGAATTAGATGGAAAAGAAACACTAGAATACTTTGATTTACTCCTAAGAATGAAAAGTTTAACACGAGTGTATCATTCACTGCAAAACGTGACATGGGTGATTTATTTTTTACTAAAATAGCAGCAAGATCACAGTCTTTCAAAGGCCCTGGGAGAGGCAGCCCAAGAAGAGCAGTTTCCCCTGGTGGGATTATCTTTGGATTGTTTTTGTCCCTTCCCTTGGCTCTGCAGAAGTGGCAGGACAAATGGAACTCTGACAACAGGCCCATGAAAGCGTGAACCCCTGCCCACCCCCACCAGGAGAAAGGTAATCTCAGAACCAGCTAACCCGGGCATTCTGGCAGCTCAAGGCAGGCCATGTGTTGTCATCGGGACTGAAGGTTAACCCTATATACCTGACAACTGCCCGACCATCGCTGATGTGTTCGGCCACATGGTGAAACACATGGGGGCCGTGGACACATCTGCAGACAGATCTGCTGTGTCCGCTTGGTTTTCCTTCTTTCCTTCTACAAGGCAAGTTCATGACCTGATACTCACTGTGAGAATGGAAATCTATTCTACAATAGCTTCTTCTCCTATGCAGGAGTGTGCCTAAATCGCACTGATTAGATTTCATCAGAATGAGGCACATCTGATACGCGCCTGACCCAAGCCATGGTCTTCTCCATTGCTTCATCTGCATGTGAAAGTGGGACATTGAACAGGGGAGACCAAAGAAGAGTGGATGCATTTGGATTGTGGTGTGGGGGAGGAATTGCAACTACCATGGACTGCTAGAAGGACAAACTGACCTGTGTTGGAAGAAGGAAGGCCAGAGTGCTCCTTAGAGGCCAGCAAGGCAAGGCTTTGTCTTACATAGGTTGGACATATTGCCAGGGGAGTCTCGTCCCTGGAGAAGGACATCATGGTTGGTAGAGTGGAGGGGCCATGACGGAGGGGAAGGCCCTTGTGTGGTGGACGGACATGGTGGCTACATCAGTGGGTTCAGGCACAGGAACAATTGTGCGGATGGCACAGGCCCGTGCAGCATTTCATTCTTCTGTGCTATGGGTGGGGTAAGGAAAAGTAGATCCCGACGAAGGGGAACAGCGGACTCGATGGCACCTAATAGCAGCAGCAATTCATACTGATCACTTATGTGACTCTTTTCAAATCCCCTGGGCTTCCAGCAGCCAAGACGGTGGCATCTGCACATTGCACATTGCTGCTGAGACGTCCTCTACTCCTGATGCCTCTAGCCTGGTTCTGTCTCACGAGATGCATACGATTGTTGATTATTGTGAGTTGCCAAATGATGGTTCAAGTAACTCGCCTGCATTAAGACCATTCAGTATGTGTTCTCTTACATATAGTAGAAGCAGGGAAGCTCCCCACACCTCTTTCTTACTCCTTAGCCTCTACCACCTCCATTTGGAATTGCAGATCGGTTGAGTCGAGGCCAGCATTGAAACACCTGATCCACCGAACAAATGGGCTCCAGTTGATGTCAGCTAGACGGCCCTTTATGAAAGCTGAGGTCGTTTTTGTTTTAACGAGCTACCCAATCTTTAACCCAAAGAGAGAAGACTCGTTGCATTTTCATAATCAGCATTCCAACAAGGCACAACATGCTTGTGACTTACAGCCAATTGTGGGGGAAAATATCCATTCCTTACTACAGGAGAAGTGCCTATTCTGAAACTGAAAATGGATCCTGACCAAGGCTACCAATGACTTTGCAAGCTCCTGAAAACTGTTCACACTGACTATGGAGCCACTAATACCAGGTCAATGGAGGAAGAGCCAGGGAAGTACTGAGTGGAACGGGTGTTCATTTTGGTGAATCTTGAGGCAAACCGCAGGAAACTATTCCTGTGTCCAACAGAAAAGAATTACGAATTCTTAGATCTATTAAAAGAGTTCTAATTTTCTGAAGGGAGATAGCAGAAGCCATTCCTCTTTCCCCTTCTGTTATAGTATCACAAGCCCTAGTCAAAGTCATGTGATGGAGCCTCTACTCTGCATTTTAAATAACAATATCCATATGCCTTGTCCCATGGGCACAAATTTGACCAATTCTTTTCATCTGTGCCTTCATATTTTCCCACCAGGCCCCAACTCTTGTCAAATATGCAATATTTCATAGACTCTATACACACCATCAGGAGCCCTAGTGGCCCAGTGGCCTTGAACTGCTAACCATGAAGTTCACAGTTTGAACCTACCAGTTGCTTCTCAGGAGAAAGGAGAGGCTGTCTGTTCCATTAATGACTTAGAGGCTCTGAAGCCCAAATGGGCACTTATACTTTGTCCTATAAGGTCACGCCATACACATCCTCCACCGATTCTGATTTTCAAGTGAACTAGGCTACAGATATATGTTTCTGATAGCTGTCTTACAAAATTGTCAGAAGCTAGATACAAATAAGTTGAAGCAACAACTAGTCTTGGATCTTAAAAATATTGCCTACTCAATTTGAGAAGAAAGATGGTGGTTGAGGTATTTTACTACAATGAATAACCAAAGGATAAAACAATAAAAGGGAGAAAATAATATTATAAACAGGCCGAATTCAAAATATGATTATATATACATATATATCACAGATTCTTCTATTTATAAAGAACTGTGAAAGAATCAGGGATATTTTCCCCTCAGAAATCCTACTCTCCTCTGTAGTTAGTAGGGCTAATGGAGTATAAACTATAGTAGAGGGTAAAAGATAGAAAAAAACCCCACCTCAATTAGAACATCTATAGATAGAAGCCTTAAGAAAATGAGGAGGTAAGAGAGCCTGCTCTATGGAGATATATCTTTGAAAAGATGTTGAAAACCTGCATAATTAGATGTGAGCTATAATAGTATCCCTTTAACTCCCTATTTGATACCCATTTAAAATGAGAAAATGGAGATTTGGAGAATAAGTAAATTACTTAAAAATCACAAAGAGAGGTAAACCGTGCACTTACATCCCATTCCAAAGAGGATGACCTGCTTTTCCATGCCGAGAGCATTCCCAAGACTGAGGAGCCAATCAGCTTTGGGCATGTTCAGATGTGACCATTTCCACCACACAACAAAATTGCAACATAATCTCTGAATATGCTTACCTTTTTATTAAACACTCAAACCCAGAACCACAAAATAAATAAATAGAGCCAACAATAAAATCTTATGTAGCACTCTTGCTTATACTGTCTATATAAATGGCTTAAATAATAAGAAAACTTTCTTGCACCAACACTCATAAGAAACTCTCTATGGTTTACTCTATAATTCGTAGAACACACTCAATAATTTGCTAAATATTATTTTATCCTTACAACTCAATAAAATAGTACTTGGTCCACCTTATAGATGAGAAGACCATAGCAAGCAGAAAGTCCTAACAATAAAGCACCTGTTAGTGTCATTGCACATGTCATTTCACTCACTACTATAG
>NW_022103902.1:8790571-8792450 GCF_000313985.2 Echinops telfairi | reverse complement strand
CTATGCTTATTCCACATTGCCTCCTCTACCTGGGATGTTCTTTACACCAACATCCATCTTTCAAAGCTGCATATATGCTCAAACTTCCACCCAACTTTGTGAGATCCTCTCCCCTAAACTACTCTCCTTCCAGTCCCATAGCAATATCATGGCTTCTATTGGGGTACTTACTATGGTCACCCTCCTATACATTTCTCAATTTAACTCTTGAATACCATATCGTTTTTCTGTATATAAACATTTACATATACAAACACATGCAGGTCACCTCAAAGAGAGTCCCAGCAATCTGCTTCCTAGAACCTGATGTAATCACTTCCCTTGAATGTGAACTGGATATAGTGATTCATTTTGAATGAATAGAATACAACAGAAGAGATATCACGTCACTTCTGGCATTAGATTACAAAAAGCATGACCTCTAGGTAGGACAGTCATCGACTCTCAAGTATATACCACTATTTATTATGAATGGTCTAGAGGACATGGCTACAAACAACAAAAGCTTCTGCTTTACAAGAGCCTGAACTCAATTTGGATCTTTGTTTGCTAGCGTAGAAAACCAATGTTCAAACTACCTCACAAAGGTCATATTGTCACCAGTCTTTAATTTAATTACAATATACTGCCGCCACTTGAGAAAGTATTCCTGTTATTAAGGAAGAAATATTATGGACAGATAAACAATTGCATCCAAACTCCTTGTGTCAAGCATTCCCAAGGAATAACTTACAATTTTGTGGTGAAAGACCGTGAAACGAATAATGATACAATAGATGGGGTCTCTCAAATTCAGTACAAGTCAGAGATTCGCAGACAGTTCCCTAAAAAAAAGAAAAAAGACAAGGGTAAAAAAAAAATCTAAAGAAAACTTTGTGACTTCATTTCTCTAAACTCAGAGTTTAAAAAAACTTACCAAAGTTAACTATTATCAAGGATGAATTTAAAATTAGTATTGGCATAGGCTACCATTAAAATATTAGCAAAGACAAACTCCAGTTCAAGTTAAGACTAATGAGGAGAGTTAAGAATTAGAGAGGACTGTGTGAGCCATATTTGAATCTTGTACTGAAGGAAGGACTCAACTGCTTAGGACATGACTGACCATGAAAAGATGCTTGAAATCTCATTTTTTTTTGGATCTTCTATGTCTAGAAAGAAATGGCTTGTTCAGCTAAAAGTGATAGACTTGAAAATAGCCAAGGGTGAACCAAAGCCCTAAGTAGTGTGAAGAACTTTATAAATGCAATGACCCAAGACATAGAAAGAACTGATTTTGCAATCGCAATTAAGGAATGCTGATCAAATCCTTTCCATGGTTATCTTAAAGCAAAACTCATTGATAATAACAAATTTGGTTGCTAATTTTCTTAAGAGACACAAATATTTCTGGCAGAGTGGGTCATGTAGCAGGTGGCCTGATGGCCCAGCAGTTGCTCGGGAGAACGATGAGGCTTTCTTTTTCTATGAAGTAGTCTTAGGAAAGCACCTGGGCAGTTCTACCCTGTCTTGCAAGGTTGACAGGACTTAGCTTTAACTCAAGGGTAGTGAGTTTTGGTTTTGGTTTTAGTCACGGAGGGGGTTGATACCCAGTCACGTTACTGCTATGTAACGGTAACCTTTGTATATAATCAGTAGGTGGGATGGATAGGCTCCTCTTTGATCATGGAAGTTTTGTAAATGAGACTTTTCTAGAACTCCCTTGGATTAGAAACTTTTAACTAAAAAGAAAGCTCGATTCTTCAGCACTATAAACCAATTTGTGTATAGCCTTTTTAAAAATAGCTTTGGCATGAGTGAAGTTTTGTACTCCTTTGTGGCTGTATCTCCATTTCTTGGATTCGT
The DNA here is from genome assembly GCF_000313985.2 of Echinops telfairi. Lineage (NCBI taxonomy): Eukaryota > Metazoa > Chordata > Mammalia > Afrosoricida > Tenrecidae > Echinops > Echinops telfairi. The sequence continues at coordinate 8,790,605 of NW_022103902.1, read as the reverse complement.
GTATACTGAAATATAATTCAGAGACATTGTTCCC
>NW_022103902.1:8784008-8786256 GCF_000313985.2 Echinops telfairi | reverse complement strand
TTTTAAATGAAACAGCTTTGCTAAATGTTTCAGTTTGTTGCCTGTATTACTTAGATGCATTGCTTGTGGGTATTTTTGCAATGATATCCAAAGTTATGATAAAGACTGCTTATATGATTATAAGAAACTTATCCTTGAATACTTTTGCTTTTTAATAGAACAGAGATTTTTTCCAAAGGATAAAAAAAATTCTCTTTAGATATGAGAAGACAAGATGAAAGACTTTAACGACTATATATTAGAGAAGTCTGTTTAAGGATGTTTAATATTCTCCCGGTCAGTCGCACCTGGGAGAAGTCTGAGAAGAATTTGGCATTCACCTGAGTAGGCAGTTGGATCTTCCCAGGACTTAACATAAATCAAAACCTAACTGGGCGCTTTGGCAATCATTTAGCTACTGCTAGATAACCTCTGGGGGTGGCGGAGGGAGGAGGGATATTCATTCCCACTAAGGTGGAGAAAGACTTGCCAATGTGGAAACGGAAGTCAGTTAAACAGGGTGTTTTAAAAACTCCTTTGAAGGGTGGAGGTTGGATGACATAAAACAGCATGATCTGGATGCCCCCCGTTAAACTCTAATAGGTTTCAAATAAAAATATGCCTAATGTAGTCTCCAAAATTGTACTCAAACGTTAAATTGAACCCTGGAAATTGAATGTTCAACTAGGTACTCATTTTGTAAAAGACAGTGGAATTTTTCATGAGGAGAAAATAGACCCCTCCTTATTGGTGAAAAGATAGGAGACGCAGTTCTGTCTCAGACATCAGTGATATTAAACTGACCATCCTATGATAGAAATCTTGATAAATATTTAATGATTTTGTATAATTGATAGGACATTCTAGTGATTACAATTAAGGCAGATAGAAGATGGGGACAATAAAATATGAAGGGTTAGTTTTAGATGAAAAATTTCTATAATATTTCTAATCTGGATTACTTTAAACCTAATTCTCAGAAATGGCATGTGTAGATGAACCTAGAGAAATATTTTATCTGAACAGAGAGCAAGAAAGAAAAGTAGTAAAGTAATGAACAGATATTTTCATATCACCTATTGGTATCATAATAGCTCGACTGTTGAGGATTAATAGCATGAGCTATAAATAGCTGGAAAGGAATATAATTGTACATCATTCCTTACCAGCCATTATTATCCTTGTCTTGTATCTGCCTTAACTGTAATCACTTGAATATCTTCAAGTATACAAACTCTTTGCTGAGGTATCTATCCTAGAGAGAAATAATAGATCCTATACTTCCTTGTCTGTTACTTTGTCTTACTATTGCTGTGATACTGGACACTATGCCACCAATATTTCCAACACCAACAGAGCCACCCAACATGGACAGGTTTCAGCAGAGTTTCCAGACTAAGACAGACTGGGCATACGATTTGGTCATCTACTTCTTAAAATACTGACCTGTGGACCCTTTGGAGCATTGGTATTGCCCTGAAAGATGAAGCTCTCCAGTTGAGTTGGAACTGACAACCAGCTAGGAGTCCCACACTTAACCTCCTGTGCCACTAGGGCTGATTTACTTGGAGTGTCCGATAGCCCGAGGAGAAGCAGTTCTGCTTCGGAGATTTGTCTGGGAATGCCTTTAATCCAAATTGGAGCATGAGTAGTACCCTAACCACGGTGGTTGGGAGGCCCCCAAACCAATCTGGTAAACTTTCCTAGTCTGCAGTAGTGTTGTTATCTCAATCATGGTATCTTTCTCACTTCTGTAGACCGTCAATGGCAGCGATGAATTCATCTGCCACCAATCATGGTTCAGTGACGATATCCTGTGTTTCCCATGTTCTATATAATTAACCACCTGGCTATAAAACATCGGGCATCACTATGACCTCACACTGACAGTCACCCATATCTGGATAGTTGGTCTAATAAAGGGGTTTCTAAAAAACGTATTTGAATTTGTGGTCTCTCCCCCTAGAACACAAGTTAAACTCTGATTCGTAGCAACCTGTGCATGAGGGAGGACATGCTGCTCGGTGCTAGCCCCGTGGTTAAAGATCAGATCGTTGTGATAGATAGGCTTTGTATTGGCTGACTTTCAGATGTTCTTCCCAGTCTGTTCCAATTGGAAGCTCTATTAATCTGTTCAGCATCCTAGCCACAAGCAAGCCTTCGCCAGGCTTCCCAGTGCTGCTCATGAGGAACATTGGCTAAGAATTGCACCTGGTTCTCAGTCACAGGTCAGAATGCTACCATTGAACTGCAAGTGTCCCCAAAAACC
>NW_022103902.1:8782480-8783594 GCF_000313985.2 Echinops telfairi | reverse complement strand
TCACAAGGGCTCCTTCAGCTTTGAACTAAATTGAGGGATTTTGAACACGATGAAAGGTTTGTATATGTTATAAACATGGTATTTTCTTGAGCAAAGAAAAACAAACAAACACTACACCCACACACACAAAGCAGGGTTAAAGAAAACAGAATCGCAGCATTTTTAGGCTAAGGATCTTTTTTTTTTTACAGCCCCACTTAGTGGAACGGACTTGGATTGTACTTTGTCTAGGAGAACTCAGATAAGAGCTCTAGAAACTGTATGACTAAGACCAATTTGACCTGATTGAGTTCCAGGAAGAACTTATTTTCCTGAATAAGCATGTTGGCCTTCTGAGGCCTTAACATAAATCAGAAAATAACTGGGCTTTTAGAGTCCCCACAATGATGCAATGCTGAGTAGCCTATTCCGCACTGTGGCAGAGAAGACCGGGCCCAGGCGGTTTATAGAAGCAGACTGCCACATCTTTCTCCTGCAAAGAGACAAGTGGGTTTGAACCATAGAACTTTCAGTTGGTAGTCAGTTATTTAGCCACTGTGCCATCAGGACTGTCTTAGAAGGTAGTGGGGGGATATACATTTCCACACCGAGGGGAAACTTCTGTGTGCTATGGAATCTGAAGTCAGCTACACAGATTAATTGAAAGTCTCAAATATAGGCAGAGTACTACTTCTAGATGGTCTCTGGGAATTTAGTTTATCTAAAAGCTTCAAGAAGGAAGGAAGGAATAGATAATAGAGATAGATAGATAGATAGATAGATAGATAGATAGATAGATAGATAGATAGATAGATAGATAGATAGATAGATAGATAGATGTGGTGATAGATAGATAGATAGATAGATAGATAGATAGATAGATAGATAGATAGATAGATAGATAGATAGATAGATAGATGTGGTGGGAGGTCAGATGCTTAGAGACATCCTCCCTGAAGGCAGTCAGTTGCCAGACAAGTAGGCTGCTCCATGTTGTTAAGGACAATGGGCTACTTCTCCCTAAAGGCTTTCCACCATTAGCTTGGCTCCTCTAGGTGGGGTTTACTTACACCCTACCAATAATGGTTTCTATGGAGATCCAGAGAACAGGTCAAACCAGCTCAGTGACATCCAA
>NW_022103902.1:8763900-8781371 GCF_000313985.2 Echinops telfairi | reverse complement strand
TGATTTAAATTAGCCATCACAATGTTTGCCAAACAGAAAAATAAAGTGTCAAGTAAAACAAAGTACATTTGTATTCATTTCTTTCCAGTTAGAAGTTCTATGTAAATAGCTTAGAAAAATATACTTACCTTAACTAGAAATCCATGTTATCTAATCCAAGGCTTAGTACTCCATATTCAAGTATGAAATGAAAGGCTGAGAAATGCTTCCCAAGGAGTGAAGTTTAAGACATGTTTGATGATTAACCAAAGATTATCAACATCACCAAGGACTCTGTTTCACGCCCAAAGGTAAAGAGTTCAGTAATCAGGTGGCCAACTTACAGCTCATGTAAGGAAAAGTGAATGTAAGTTTATGGTGTAGTACACTTTGGTTTCTACAGTAGCTATGCCAGTCTTTTACCAGCATAATTAATACGACTTGCCTGGGTTGGGTCAGCTAAGCAAACCTGCCTTGTTCCCTGCGGAGTGGTCAAGAAAAATGAGCAGGTAGTGGGTGCTGACAGTTGCATGCAAAAGAGCCATAACCTTACACAAAGGCCTCGCCCATCAACACCTGCAATTCACTTTGTCATTCTGGTTGTTAGAGAACACAAACTTACATAAACTAGAGAAGCTTCAAAGAAAAGCCTTCTCTTGAAAGACTTCCAAACTTTGCAGGGAGAACTAAACCATGTCTTTCCCTGATGTTATCAAAAGACATTGCACATGCACACACACACACAAACACACACAAAATATGCTTCACTCCTCTCTAGATGCCTAATAAAAATTCCTAAGTATTGTGTCTACCAAGTAGTACATAGTATCACCAGGTGATCAATATTTGCTTGTTAAAAGTTACAAAGTGGATAAAATCATTCTTCATGGGGACCATAAACAAGACCCCTGGGTTCGTCGAGGGAACTAGGGAAACAAATCCACAGAAACTCATATGTATAAAAGAGTTTTATATAAAGGGTAAGTGTACATTAAAAAGCATCCCAACCCAGTGCTGTCCAAGCCCATAAGTCCAACATTAGTCCATATGTCCGACACCCATCTTCAAAGTCCTCCTCAATCTCACAAAACACACGCAATGATGCCAACTGCAGGAGGAAAGACGAATCAGTGAACATGTAAGCATCTCAGCACTGGCAGGGGTCTCCACATGGCTGCTCCAGCACCCAGGGCTGCATTGGGGTAGGTCCATGTGGCTTCTCCTCAGGGATGTCTTGCAGGAAGTGAGTCTTGCCAGCTGAAGCAGGGAACTGGCTAAGCAGCTGCACCCTGATCCGACCATCAGAAAGCAAGAGACCTGAGAACTAGAAAGGTGAGGCTCACTGAGCCATTTATCCCTCTGCCCTTCAATTAACCCCACGTGTGTTTATCAGCCAGATTGGCACAAGAAACCTTACCTACCTCAACCTCTATGCTTAAATCAAAGGTTATATCTGGCCTCTGCACAGGTATAAGTTCCTTGATGATACGGCCTCTGTACCCATATCTACTTAATCTTCTCAAGATACTTAAGAGGAAAAGAGAAGATGCGTTTGGGGGCACTCCTAACTAGTTTTCAGCACCAGCATAACTAATACAGCTGCCTGGGGAGGGACAGCTCTCTGCCAGCATCTTTTTCTCCATCTTTTGGCCTTTCTCTTTCTTGCCCTTCTTCTAATACCTCTCTATACCTAAGGTTCTACCTGCAGCATGCCTTCTGTACAGAGTTGTCCATGCCAACTTTCATCATGATTCAATCATATCCATTATAAAACTAAATCAAACTGGGGCTTCCTTAAAGGCTACCGGCGATCCCAGCCATCACCTCTGAATCTCTGGCGTCCCGTAGTTTCCCTGTACACCACAGCCACTCTAATGTTAGTTTAAGGAATAACTTACCTTCCCGAAGTGTACACCTGGAGAGTTGTAGGTTCTTTCCTTTGGTCTTTAACTATATTTGTTACTACGTCTCCTGGCTAGGGCAACCTAAACAGAAGTCGGGGGAGTCATTTGGACCCTATATTAAGGAAGTCCATGTGACTACTGCATGTAGAGTCTCAGTTGTTATTCTTTGGGACTTGTTACCACTTCAAATACCAAGTTGGCGCTTCCTCTGCAAAGTTCCCCCATTGTGCCTTCAAGTTCCTGGGAGGAGAAGCAGTGTGTGGAATATTGTTAGCCTTAATTATTTTATCTGTCCTGCACATGCACCTCATAAGGCTGAGAGGAGAATTTAAAGTAACGTTGGCATTTAACATCTATTAAATTTGCAAAAGTTCCAAAGAAATAAAAGTATAACGGTCATGTAACTTAAGGATGGGAGTGTGCTACAGACTGAATCCTTGGAGACCAAATAGAACTGAAATTAATAATCCAACCGGAGTCTTTTGAAAGTCAAAACTCTGCAGAAGAAAGTGAATTTGAACTTTAAAGCTGAAGAATGGGTAGATCTGACTCAAATATAGAACAGTGGATTTGATTTCATAGCGTTGTATCAGCATTTTCTTCTACAAAGAAACGCTCTCTTAATATACCTGCAAGTAGACGATTTGATCTGGTTAACTCACTTTTGTTTTCCAAGATGTTCAATGTGATGCTTGTTGTCATTCTGCTTGTGTCCTTTCTGTTTCATTGCTCTTTTGTCCACAGACTTTCAGACTCTTTCTGTGACCTCCTCGGGCTTCTCTTCTTTCCCTGTATTTCAGGCTCTTTCAGGTCCAGAGCAGTCGCAGTTACTTTCGGTTTTGTAGTGAGTTATTTATATGACTCTAATGTATTTTTAATACAGTCTTTAAAAATCACTCCAGAAAAACAGACAACTAAGGCGGGTTCCCCTTGCCTCATTTGTGTCTCCAGATAAGGTGACCATATTCCATTTCGTCAAGAGCACACCTAAATGAAGAGAAATCTATAAGTTAATTCTATAGATGACTTTAGAGACTTGAAATAGCTAACTTTGCCCAGTGGCTTTTCTAGAGTCATTCTGTAAAGCTTCCATACAGTCCCTGGTTGACGTGTTTTCATTTTGTGCTTCCTTAAGGAAAACTCAAGTTTTCATTTTTATGGCTTATCTGATATATAAATGTTAATGACATTGTAAATAGTCTCATTGAATGGGGAAAACAGAATGCTATCTTTTAAAAGCATGATCTATAATAGTAATAATGTTGATACTTACCAGTTGTGGTTATATGTAGAGATATGTGTTGATATGAGGACTTGCCTTTCAATTATTTTATAAAACTGGACATGGACATCTACATTTGTTTGCTGCTGGTACAAAAAGGAAATTGAGAAATGTAAATGAAGCCTCCTGTATGAATGTATTCTATTGTGATCAACATGTTCAAAAAATTGCTGAATATAAACATATTCTTTATTAGAAAAGAACAAATAAAGATATGAATATAGGCCATAAGGAGCAGACTACCTGATAAGTTGGCCACACTGCTTCTGATTTAACAGCCAACATGGATAATTTTATAATATTTGACAGATATCAGAATTTAAGTGGCTTGAATGTGAAGATTATTATAATTGCTTTTCACCAAAGATTGAGAAGCAATGTGTTCACTTATAAAAGAGGAAACTAAGAGCCAGCTTTTGGATCTTAGAGATTTAGAATGGCTGGATTAACACTGTGGAAAAACTGATTGAATTTATTCCACGACTTCCAAAAGAACACATGTACAGTCTATATAGGTTGGTCAAGGAATCCACTTTCTCTCAGAGCATAAAATTGAGATGCTTATAAAAATTATATCAGTTGCTAATTATTCACTTGATTAATTAGCCATATGATTAACAACTTGATAAAATTATTAAGAGGATTTAATTTGTAGCTTGCTGGAGCATAAAAAAATGAGAACTTGTCCTTTCAGCTGGAAAGTAAGAGTGAAATGAATGCTGGTTCCATGAGTATTTTTAATTTCTCAGGGAAGAAAAATGTGTATATTTGATTTTTTAAAATATTTCCTATGAAGCTCTGCAATTTATTGTTTGGTCCAAAATTGAAACATAATTTTTTTAATTAAGCACATCCCGTTACTTCATAGTTCACTAAAACATTATTCTCACAAGTGCATTATCACAGCCTTCTATATTCTCTAATATTAATGATCAAAATGATTTGTATTGATTTATCTAAGGATCCCTAGTGGTATATTAGGTTACACATTGGTTTGCTATCCACAACGTAGGTAGTTTGAATGTTCTACCTGCTCCACATGAGAAATGTTTTGAGAATGATGATGGCAACATATATACAAATGTGCTTTACACAATTAATGGGTGGTTGGATTGTGGTAAGAAGCGTAAGAGCCCCCAATAAAATGACTTTTAAAAAATTATATATTTTAACTTTTTTAGTTAAGAGAGAGCTAAAGTGTGATTTGAAGGACATTGACATTGTATTAGGTATTATAAATAATGCCTTGGTTTTCTACGCCTGTGAAGAGTTATAGTCTCAGAAACCCACAGGGCCAGTTCTACCTTGTCAGCTTTGGTTCAATGGCAATGCGTGAGAGATGTTTATTTCGAGTATGTGGGAGAGTGTAGGTAAGATATATGAAAATACTATTCCATCTATTCCTCTGTGTCAAACTTTTTTATTGTGAGTTGGGTGAGGATTTACAGAGCAGATCAGTTTTCCATACAATTCATACATATTTTGTTTCATCTGCTTGATTGCCACCCCCATGAGGAAATATCACGTATCCCACTTGGTCATTGTGCCTCCTGTTTTAATTCCTCTTCTTTCCTAACTCTCCTAAAATTTTTCCTCGAGTAAATGCAGCCCTTTTGATCTCAAATAGCTGACTATTTTAAGGTATGTGTAACTCCTTAATGTTATTGATCCTCTTATAGACTTGACTACTATTGACTAAAAATTTAACCGTGGAGGTGAGTTCATTACCTAACTAAAGGGTGATTGAGTGCCATAGATTTGGGGGTTCCACAGATCTCTATACACCAAGCAAGCTTGATCTACTTTGTGATTTTGAGTTTTGAGCTATATGGGGCTCAAGATCAAGTCTCAGGGGCTACCTAGGTCAATTGGTATAACATAATCCACAAAGGAAACGTTTACACATCTTGCTTTGCTATTTACACATCTTTAAGTTCTTAAAGCAATATAAGCGGTCGTCTAAAGTGCAACTTTTGGTCTCTCCCTGTGCGAAGGACAGAGAGTGACTCATGGAAACAAGCTCCCCAGTGGATGAATGGACTACTGCTTCATTTATATAAGGGACGTGAGCATCTGCAGAATTGGTATCTCGAGCGCCCCACAACCAATCCCCCACAATTACCAAGGGATTACTGTAATTTAATCAGTTTACTTTAAATCCTATATGTAGAATGTGCAATCAACATTATCAGTGTATATTCAGACAGGAACAAGGCATTTGTGCGCTAAACAATAGCAATTCACGAAGAACAGTAGGCATTATTTAAGACAAAGTTAGGTGGTCATCTATGTAAGATACCGATGGCCAATGAGATTTGATATGACCAGGAGTAAGTAGAAAAATAGCTCTCTCGTGGTAAGGATATGGCATCAACTAGGAGCAGACAGGATGGACTTTTATTGGAAATGCATTATGAAGTCTTCACTCTGTTAGAAAATTATATACTAGCTCTGGAAACAGGGCAATTATGTGAAATGTTAATGAATACTTTCAGATAAAAGAAATGTCAAAATAGCAAAGTGGGATTGGATTTTATGAGGAGGTTAATTTCTAGAGTCAGCATATAAAGCAAAATACTCACAAAGTCAAAATTACCTCCGAAAATGCCTTACCACATCAGAAACAGACAGAAGCATCCCAAGTTCAACCGAAACTGTTTACTTATTTTTTTGTTTTGTTTATTTGTTTTAGCATGGGGCATGTTACTATTTCGTCAGCTCAGAGTACTACTGGGCTGGTACCAAAAAAGATTTATTTGAAGACATTATGCTCCTAATCTCCTATGTTACTATGAATTGATTGAACTTAAACATATGTGTAGCTTCAATTGCACTTAAGATCATTGAGGTCTTTTCCCTTATATATGAAAATAACCATATTTAAGGTGACTGCTAAATTCTGAGTTTGAGAGAGAATTATTACTTCTATGGGAAAGGAAGCAGGACAAAGGAAGCAGCACACACACACACACACACACACACACACACACACACACACATTGGAAAGTCTCATGGCAAAATCCTACATCGGCGTATATACTACAACAATTTTAGGTCAGACTTCAACACCAGTCACCTAGGTATGAGTGTAGAGGTTAGGTGTTCCGACACTCCATCAGAATTGAATTGAAACAGGACTGAGTCAAAAGTTTAGGTCAGTTTTGAGCATAAATTTTAACAATGGAAAGACCTGCATTTCTGCTTGAAACTCTCCTTAATAATTTTTTTTTACATAATGAGATTTACATACATTTTAAAGAAATAATACAAAGAGGTTTCTGTTATTTCTAGCCACACTTACCTTCCTCCTAACCTCTGGCCACCACTCATCTGTTCTCCATTGCTATAATTTTGTCATTTGAAGAATATTATACAAATGAAATCATACACAACCTAACCTTCTGGGATAGACATTTCTCACTTAGCACAATTCATCAAGGGTGTTGCATGTGTCAACAGTTTGTCTCTTTATATTGTGTCACATTATTCCGTGGTTTGAAAGCGTCACCAATTATTTAATTAACCATCAATCCACTGAAGAATTCAGGATTGTTCCCAGTTTTAGCTATTATTAAAAAAAAAAGCTGCCATGAAAATTCTTGTACAGGTTCTTCCATGAACATTAATTTTTATTTCTCTGGTATAAATGTCTGGGAGAGAATTGTTGGGACATTTAAGTGTTTAAGACATCGCCAAACAGTTTTCAAGAGAGGCTATACCATTTTACCTTCTCATCAACAATGTAAGATTGATTTAGTAGTTTCACATCCTCAAAAGTATCTGGTGTTGACACTGTTTTTTATTTTATCTATTCTTATATGAGTCTGGTGATATCTCACTGTGGTTTTAATATACATTTCCCTAATGCCTAGTGATGTTAAACATATTTTCACGTGATTATTTACTAGCTGTATAATTTCCTGTATAAAATGTCTGTTTGTGATTTTACCCACATTCCAATCTTCTGCTTTCCCACTCTTTGAGTTTTGAAAGTACTGGATATATTCTAGATAAAAAATCTTTTGTCAGATATGTGGTTTGCAAACATTTTTCCTAGTCCCTTGCTTGTCTTTCATTATAAGAGCGGATCATTTTGCAGGGCAAAGGTTTTTAATTTATAATATTTTTAGATCTTTATTTTTGTGCTTTATTTGGGTTGTTTTTTGTTTGTTTTGTTTTGTTCCCTCACTGTTGCTTTGTTACCAGGTGAGACTGAGAGTCGGGCTCCTTTAATGGTTTCTATTGCTATTGGGTGGAGAGAAGAAGGTCTCATTATCGTGTGGAGGGGAGAGAGCTCAGTTCCCTCTTCAGACTTCTTTCACATACTCTCAACAGAGGGATGACACTTCCCGATAATTTCCTTCCAAAAGGTCACACGCATAAAAACCTTTTGGCGCATGGCTCTACTCTGACACACACAGGTTGCCGTGAATCACAGCGGACTGGGCGTCAGCTAGTATAACAACAAAAAGCACAATCACCTGTCTCTAAGTTATTAAATAGTGAAAAACTAATGACATCCAGGATGGGTAAATCAATAGAGGCAAAAACTGGATTAATGGTTCTTTGGGAGTAGAACAGGGAAGGTTGAGGGAAAGTGGGGAGCTAATTATGATGAGTATAAGATTGAAGAAAATGTTCTCAAACTGATTGTGGTGCTGATTGATGTGACTGAACTATTGAATTCTATGATATATGAATTATATGCCAATACAACCATTTGGAAAAAATAAAATAATACAAAGTTTTAGAGTTTATAAGATCCACAATTATAACTGTGAGGTTAATAGGTTCCGCTTTTGATTCTAGTAAGTTAAAATAACCTGAAAATTAAAAACTCTCCCATAGCTTTGGAGAAACTACAGGTATGGTGATTTGATAGCCACTAAGTTGTCTTTAAAATGTTTAGTTCTCCTGTAAGTGGAAAAAGATATGCTCATGGGTAGGAAGACATGACATTGTGAATTTTGGCTCTAGGGAGAATAGTTATTTGCATGGTTTCAGGGACCCTGAGCCAGAGAATTTAATGTGAAGTTGTCAGGCTTTCAGGCTACAGTGAGAAAATAAAGGTCAATCCATTCTGAGGAACTGAATAGCAACCTACAGATAAGCTTCGAAGAAAATTAAGCATCTCCATAAAACTCATTGCCATTGAATCAATTCCACTCTTAAGTGGCCCAGCGTAGCACCGTCACCTTGTCCTATAAGCGTTCCCAGGATGGAATCATAGCAGGAGCAGATAGCTGGATAGTTTCTCTCACAGAGTAGCTGGTGGGTTAAGACCTAACTTTAAGTTAATAGCTGAGAACTTAGACACTGTGACACCAGAACTCTTTAGCTTCTTCATACATGTTCCAAATTAAAAATCACAAACTAGTAATGAAAACAATCGTGACTGACAACCAAAAGAAAGAGACCCACAGAGATTTTAAATATTAGAATAAAAAGCAAATATGTTTAAAGAAAGGAACTGCTTTTAAATTAGCTATGGATAAGAGATTATAAATAATAAGAACTGAGAGATTAAATGCAATAAAATTGAATACATGGAAATAAAAATGATTATATGTAACAAGTAAAATCCAGAGTATAAATTTAGAAGCTGATAATTTCGTTTTGCTGTAAAATAGAGGACAAAGTTGAATAATTTTTCTAAAACTTGCCCCAGGAGGTTTGATATATGAATACAAAAGAGAAAGTGTGAGACATGGCAGCAGAATGAAAAATCTAGCATACATCTCACTGGGGTTCCAGAAGTATATAAAGATAGTGATGATGATAATAAAAAATCCATACTCCAAACACCAAAATTCAATGTAATCAAAGCAAAAATAAAACTCCACAGGGACACATAATTAATGTTCTAGGAAGAGTGATTATAAAATAGGCAGATAGAAATGAAAGATAATCTATAGTATAATGGCTATTGGAATGATAACTTTCAGTTCATAAGAGAATCATGGAAGACCGAAGACAGTGAAAATATATCTCTAAAGTCAGGAGAACAAAGTAACTTGGCATTCTGTATCTAGAGATATTCTTGAGGAAAAGGGCATAATTTCACTGCTGTTGTTTTCACATACAAAAAATAAACAAACAAACTTCAAAGTAAATTCTAAGGAATATTCTTCAAACAGAAGAGAAATGAAGCCAGATGAAGAATCCAAGATGAAAGAATCAATCCTCTAGCCCATACCTAATTTAGCAGCGTGAAAGTACCACAGCACATTGCTCAGATCTCTCTTCAAGGGAGACCTTGGACTGGAAGCGCAGTCTCCTGGAAGCCCTAGCTGCGGCACCCTCACAATCTCTCTCTGGGTTGAGCCAAGGTCATCCCTCCTCAGGGAGCACCAAGCCATTGACTTGGAGCTACAATCTGGTTATTTTCTACCGATTGAAAGACTTCAATAATAAGCGGTCTTGTCTGCTAACTTCTCTAGTCGACTGACTGAGTCTCAAAGGTGTAGCACAACAGGAGGTTCTTCAACCCCATTCCTTCGCTTCCTTCTTTCAAACGTGTCAGACCTGCTTCACAATCTCAAGGCTTTCTCTACCTATTCTCATTCACTTTCCTCTTTAAAGCTCCCCAACCAAGCTCTTGCACTTTGTTTATTAAAAGATCATTTTAAAAAAATAAAAGATCATTTTATTGGGGGCTCTTACAACTCTTATAACAATCTTTATATCAATTGTATCAGGCATATTTGTACATATGTGGCCATCATTATTTTCTAGATGTTTACTTTCTATTGAGCCCTTGGTATCATCTCCTCTTCCCCCCCTTACCCTCATTACCCCTTGATAGATTATAAATTATTATTATTTTCACATCTCACACCGACCGCTCTCTCCCTTCCCCATGATTTCTGTTGTTCTTCCCCCTGGAGAAGGGGTGGGGGGGTCACGTGTCTATCATTTCTCCCTTCCTCCCCTCCTCTCCCCCACTCCCCCTACCCTTCTAGTATCACTATTCCCATTCCTGTTTCTGGCTTACGTGGATCATGAGCTCTTGTGTCTTATCTGTACATGTGCACATGCTCCAGTCTAGTCCGAGTGAGAAGCAGCACTGGGGTCATGATAGTGGGGGGTGAGGAAGCCACAAGGAACCAGAGGAATATTGCGTGTTTCATCGGTGCTTGATTGTGCCCTGGTTGACTCATCCTTCCTGATCTCTGTCTTGGTGACTACTTCTGGAAGATCAAAACTAACACAATTGGAAACTAGAGCGGTCCAAGAAAGCAATAAAATGGGATTTGGAGATGGGTCATTACTGCACAGTTGGAAAGGAGGATCCTAGCCTGAATGGGTCTCCTTGGAATAAAAGGGAGTCCCCATTGCTACCAAGTTCACTGGTTAAAACAAGAAACCATTCTGACGGAGGAATAACCCTTTGCCATTGTAATGATGGATGTATTTGAAAGATAAGGAGACAATATGGACAAAGAAGGCAGAATTGGCTGTGACTAGTAAGTTGCATTGTAGAACCACAGAGAAAAAAATGCAAAGTGGTGGACAGCTAGAGAGAGTTCCTGAATGGTGCAAATAGAGAAGCACTTGGGTAATAACCAGATGTATTAAGGTTTGGGTGCATCTAGTGATACCTCCAGAGCCCTAGTGATGTAGTGGTTAGGGGTTGGTCTGTTAGCCACAAGGTCAGTAGTCTGAAACCACCAGCCACTCTGTGGAAGCAAGATGAGGCTTTCTACTCACATAGAGAGTTACAGATTTGGGTAGGTCTACTCTGTTCTCTAGGGTGGCCATGAGTCAGAGTCTACTTGATGGCAGTGAGAGAAAGAAGGACATCAAAACATAAAAAGACCTGGGATCTATTTCTGGAAAATCCACTATGAAGCGCAGTTTATTCTGAGACATCCAGGGTGATCATGAGTTGGAATGTGCTTGAGGACAACTGGTTTGGATAGTAAAAAACTTGAAAACGACATGTGAAAATCAGAGCGCTGGCAGTCACCCTGAAAAACTCACCCCACACCTGATAGTTAAGATGGGCAAATGTCAAAGACTGTTGAAAGCTCAGTCGAGACATGGTCTGCTCTGTGAGGGACCAGGTTTAGTTAGGGGAACGCTCACAGGAGGATCTCTGGGTATCTCTGAAGAATGGACATTTCTGAATTAGAGAGTAGAGAGGGAAGTGTATCTTTCTGTTAAGCATGAATGTTTATTTCATGGGGGGACACTTCAGACACCTTGTCCTCACAAGCCATCAAGTGGAAATGATACCACTTTGTTTTCTGGTGACATCCACTTGTATCATACCATTGATGGTGTTGAAAATAAAGACGTTACAAATTAATGTCTTGCAAAATTCTACCGTCCAATCCCCACAGTCGTTTTCTATCACCAAGGCCATATTTTCCAACTGCTGATACTTCATTATTCCCAAATTTTGCATTCCAATGCCCAGTAATTATCAATGCATCTGGATTGCGTGTTTGATCAATTTCAGATTGCTGAAGTTGATAAAAAGTCTCCAACAGTCTCCTCTTTGACATGAGTGGTTAATCTCTATATTTGAGTAATAGTCACATGAACTGGTCTTTCTTGTGTGAGCTTAGATATTATTCTATCACCGACAGCATTAAACTTTGGGATAGTCTTTGAAATGTTCTTTTGAATGATAAATGTATGCCATTCCTCTTCAATTTGTCATTCCTGGCACAGTAGGTAGACGGCATGATTATCCCATACAAAATGCGCAAGAAAAGTCCATTTCAGCTCACTAATACCTAGGTTATCCATCTGTATGTGTTCCATCTCATTTTTGACAACTTCCAATTTTCTTAGATTCACACTTTGTATATTCCACTTTTGAATTATTAATGGGTGTTTGCAACTGCTTTTTTCTCATGTTGAGTCTTGCTACATCAGTTTCAGGGTAGGGATTACAAATCCCTCTGTTAGGGATTATAAATTTGAAAGAGAGTTTTTTATTCCTTTGGAAAGTGCTATGGAGTCATTTTCATGTCTGATAAATTTTGATCATGCCTCTGCTAATTGTTTTCAGAATTGGTCCCTAAGGAGCAGCATTAGTATAGTCTGGGAACTTGCTAGAAATACAAATGCTCAGAAGGAGGTAGAACCAGAACGAACTGGCTTGACGCTCGGTCTAGGTTGTCATCCCATTCTAAAATCTCATTCTTTTGCTCTAGAGTAGAATCCGTTTTAAGGTCTGGAGCTTATTGACTACAGAACCAACTGGGTCCCCAGAAAGGATTTTGTAAGAACATGACAACTATTTTCTAGACTGATTCTCAATAAAATATATTGCCATTTCCTTGGATGTGAGAGAAAGGACTTTCGCACATAACCTCTTAGTTCACACTGACACCCATGGACCAGAAGAGTTTTCAAGGCACCCTTGATAGCATGGACTATGCAGAGACCAAGGAATAGATGGGTGCCACTGACTTACATTGTATTTAGTTGGTCTCCAAAACTACTGTCATCATTTCTCTAGAGTCCTCACGTATATCATTAGCTGTAACGTATATGGAGGGAGTTGGGGCAATTCCCACGCTGGGTTCTTGTACTACCAGTAAGCACAATTACATGGAGATGGCCCAAAGAGAGCCTCTGGAATATTACTCCCACCGTAGCTAAGAGCAGGCACTTTCTTACTGCCCCATAGTGGTGTTTTATGTTTTTCACACATGATGGAGCTCAGCACAGATCAATAAGCTTGCGATCACCCTGTTTATGAGGCACACTGTCCCTGTGTAGGATTGTTAAATTTGAAAAGAGGATTTGGTTTTGTAGGAAGGTGCTGGTGGCTTGGGAGAAAGATATATGCCAGCCATATTTAGAAGCAACATCTTTGATAGGGTGAAAAAAAGGTGAAATTGTACGTTTGTTGTTCTTGTTCTTGTCAGGAACCATTAAGTCAGTTCTGTCCCATAGCAGCCCTATGCACAATTGAACCAAACACTACCTGGTCCCGCATCATCTTTACATTTGTTCTTACGCCTAAGACCACTGCTGCAGCCATGGTGTCACTACATTCCATTAAGGACCTTCCTCTTTTAAACAGCCCCTCCACTTTACCCAAAATGATGTGCTTCTTCAGGGAAGAATCTCTCCTGACAATATGTTCAAAGTATGTAAGATTAGGTTCTTGCCTTCTTACCTCTAGGGAGCACTCTGGCTCTACTTCGTCCATGACAGATCCGTTCGTCCTTTTTGCAGGCCACAGTACTTTTGACATTATCCAGCACTACAATTCAAATGCATAGATTCTTCTAAGGTCTTCCTTATACAATGTCCAACTTTCACAAGCATGATTCACTAGAGAATACCATGACTTGGGTCAGATGCACCTTAGTTCTCAAAAAAATATCCTTGCTTTTCAATACTCTAAAGAAGTAGCTCTCAACGTTCTTAATGCTGCAAACTTTAATTCAGTTCCTCATGTTGTGGTGACCCCCCAACCATAAAATTATTTTAGTTGCTACTTCATAACTGTATTTTGCTACTGTTATGAATTGGGTGATGCCTGTGAAAGGGTCGTTTGCCCCCCACAGGTTGAGAACTTCTGCTCTAAAGAACTCTTGTGCAGCAGATTTACCAAATGCAATAGGTTTTTTCATCTCTTGACTGCTGCTTGCATGAGCATTGATTGCGGTTACAAAGAAGGTAAATCCTTGACAGCTTCAACCTTTGTTCCATTTATCAAGATGTCACCTACCAGTCCAATTGTAAGGATTTGGGTCTTCTTTACATTGAGTTGCACTGCATGCAGAAGGCTGTAAGCCTTGAGCTTTGTCAGCAAATGTTTCAATTCCTCCTCACTTTCAGCAAGCAAGGTTGTGTCATCTGCATATCACAGTTTGTTAATAAGCCTTCCTGCAATCCTGATACCACATTCTTCTTCATATAAGCCAGCTTCTCTAGGGATTTGCCACCACACAGATTGAACAAGTATGGTAGAGAACACAAGCCTGACATATACCTTTCCTGATTTTAGATCATGACGTATCCCCCTTTCTATTTCCACATCTGTCTCTTGATCCATGTTTAAGTTCCTCATGAAAATAATGAAGTGTTCTAGAATTCCGATTCTTCTCAAGGTTATCCAGTTTATTATGGTCCACACGGTGGAATGCCTTTGCATGCTCAATAAAACATAAGTGAGGTAGTTAGGTTCTTGTGCCAACCTGGCTGATAAACACATGTGGGGTTAATTGAAGGGTGGAGGGATAAATGGCTCGGTGAGCATCACCTTTCTAGTTCTCAGGTCTCTTGCTTTGTGATGGTCGGACCAGGGTGCAGCTGCCTTAGCCAGTTCCCTACTTCAACTGGCAAGGCTCACTTCCTGCAAGACATCCCTGAGGAGAAACCACATGGACCTACCCTGATGCAGCCCTGGTGCTGGAGCAGCTGTATGGAGACCCCTGCCAGCGCTGAGATGCTTACACATTCACTGACTCAGCTTTCCTCCTGCAGTGGGCATCATTGCATGTGTTTTGTGAGATGGAGGAGGACTTTGTGGATTGGTGTTGGATATGTGGGTTAATGGGTTAATGTTGGATTTGTGGTCTTGGGCAGCACTGTGTTGGGATGTTTTCTTGATGCGCACTTAACCTTTACATAAAACTCTCTCTTATATGAGTTTCTGTGGATTTGTTTCTCTAAAGTACCCAGACTCACACAACAAATAAACATCTTTCTGGTATTCTCTGCTTTAAGCTAGGATCCATCTGACATCAGCAATGATATCCCTTGTTCCACGTCCTCTTCTGAATCCATCCTGAACTTCTGGCAGCTCCCTGTCAATGTACTGCTGTGAGTGTTGTTATTAATGATATTATGCTATAGTTTGAACATTCTATTGAGTCACTTTTATTTGCAATGAGCATGAATATGGATCTCTTTGAATCACTTGGCCAAATAACTGTCTGCCAGATTTCCTAGCAGAGACAACTGACTGCTTCTGGGGTTTCATCATCTTGTTGAAACATTTTCATCAGTATTCCATCAATTTCTGGAGCCTTGTTTTCGGTTAATCCATTCATTATAGTTTGAACTTCTTCCTTCAGCACTATTGGTTCTTGCTCTGATGCTACTTCCTGAAATGATGGACTATTGACTCATTCTTTTAGATACGGTGATTCTCTGTATTCTTTCAATCTTCTCTTGATGTTTCCTGCAGCATTCAATATTTTGCCCATTGAATCTTGCAAAATTATAATTTGAGGCTTGAATATTTTCTTGAGTTCTTTCAGTTTCAGATATGCTGAGTGTGTTCTTCCCTTTGGGTTTTCTACTTCTAGGTCTTTGCGTATTTCTTTATAATATTTGACTTTGTCTTCTCAAGCTGCCCCTTGAAATTTTCTTTTCTGCTCTTTAACTTTATCCTTTCTTCTATTTGCTTTAGCTACTCTATGATGAATAGCAAATTAAAATTTTCTTCTGGCATCCACTTTGAGCTTCTCTTTCTTTGTGTCTTTTAAATAACTTTATGCTTTCTTCATGAACGATGATCTCGATGTCTTCCCACAGTTCATCAGGTCATTAGTGTTCAATGCATCGACCTGTTCTTGAGATGTTCTTGAAATTCAGATGGGATAGACTCAAGGTTGTGTTTTGGCTCCCATGGACTTTGGCTATTGTTTTCATTGTCTTCAGCTTTATCTTGAACTCACATATGCGCGGTTGATGATCTGTTCCACAGACAGTCCCTGGAGTCTGGTTGTAGCTGCTACTATTGAGCATCTCCATTGGGTCTTCCACAGGCATAGTCAATCTGATTTCTGTGTATTCCTTCTTGGGAAGTCCATGCATATAGTGATCCCTTGTGTCTTTGAAAAAAAGTTATTTGCTAGGAAACAATCATTGGTTTTACCAAATTCTATCATGCATTCTTCAGCTGCATTTCTGTCACCAAGGCCATTGTAAGTTTAGAAAGATTTTAGAAAGTGTTAATTTAGAAAGACTGATAAATAAGCACAATACGCCTTGTGTATTCGATAATCCCCTCTACCAGCTAATATCGTGAATCAGAAACAATATCACATTCCAGAAGAGAATGGCAGAGGCTATTTTTGTATGCCTCTTAGGGGATTCCTGCTCATGACAACCCCATGTGATAGAAAGGAAATTCCCAAGAGGGTTCCCTTTGTATTGTCTGTAAGGAAGCAGATCCCCAGGTCTGTTTCTTAGAGAGCTCTTGGGTGGATTCCAATCACCAGCCTTACATGATCAGTTGAGCTCTTAATCACTGTGCCGCCAAAATCCCTTTAGCAGAGACAAGTACCATCGTCAAAGATAAAAAGGTACAAGGCTGATTCTCCTTCTCATTTCTTCATTTAACTTGCCACTGTGATCCTGGAGAAATTGAATCATTCTGGAGAATGGCTGCCAACTACTGAAGGCTTTACCAATTAGTAGCCTCTGTCACAACCACTGGGCTAGATGTGGGACCATTGTTAGAACAGATTAACAAGGCCTTCAGTATATGACATGCAACCATTGATTTAGCAAATGCTTTCTCGTCTATTCCAATAAGAAATGAGAATCAGAAACCTTTGCATGGAACAGACAAAATTCATTTACAGTTTTGCCTTAGGAATATATTAATGCTCCTTCTCTCTGTGACCGTCCAAAATGATCTGGACACTTAGCCAATACTCCTCATACCAACTGCAGCCACAAGACCCAGTGAAGTGACAGAGCTATAGTTATATCCATTAATCTCTCACTTCTAAGCTCTCAACCCCTACCCTCTGTAAGAGACCCACAGGAACCCTAGGAAGGTTGTTTTCTGGAGGGGTATAGAGATATGGGTTTATATAGTGTAAGTGACTATAGCAACAATGTAAGTGCTCCGTACAACTCTCCCTTAAAGAAAAAGCCTTCCAGACAGGGTGGAATCAGCTGATAACTTTCAACTGCTGTCCACTCTGGATGTGGCACAGCCAAGCACACAATACCTCCAGGCAGCTTCTACCCAGTAAGTGAGCACCACTCTAGTACGAGGCCCTGGCATTTGTCCAAATAAGGAGGTGCTAAATGGGTCATGTTTGTCCTATAGTTATCTAAGTTATGCGTTGGGATGGTAACTATAAGGTCTACAGTTAGAAACTATCAGCCTGTCTGCAGGAGAAAGACAGGACTTTCTATTCCTGTAAAGAGCTAAAGTCTTCTCCAGGTGTTTGGAGCTGAAATCTAGAGCAATTCATACAAACATTCATTGGTAACTAGTGGACTCGCTTGCTTTACTTTTCTCCATAAAAACTGTGTAAATTATATGTAATCAAATATATCATCCATTCAATTGCCCTGGAATAAATTTC
>NW_022103902.1:8761034-8763110 GCF_000313985.2 Echinops telfairi | reverse complement strand
GCACTGACACATGTTTAGTTTAAACATTTTATTATGAATTGGGTAAATATTTATAGAGCAGATCATCAATTTTACATTCAGCAATTCATACACATTTTTGCTTCATCTCATGCACTATCATTCCCTCAAGGTATCATCACTTACCTCGCTTTCTCCAGGGTTTCCTGTTTGCATTCCCCCTCCTTTGCTAACCCTTCTGAACTTTGTCCTTAGGTAAATGCTTCCCTTTTGATCTCAAATGATTGATTATTCTAAGATGTACATACTGCACTAGGTATTGTTATCATCATAGACCTGTCTATTGTTGTGCTTAAATTTAAATAATAAGAGGAGTTCAATTCTAGATCTGAAGAGTGATTAAGAGTCATAGTCTTAGGGTTTGACCAGTTTCTATCTGATGAGGAAGTCTGATCTCTTTTATCGTTTTTAGTTTGATCCACGTTTTTCTCCCACTCTTATCAGCACCATCTGATGTGAGCCCTGTTGGTAGCTGGTAATGGGAGCGAGCATTATTTAGTTTATCTGGCGTCGGGATCATGAAGAGTGATGTTCTCATGATTCATTCTTCCAATGGACTAGTTTTCTCCATGTGGCTTCAATTCTTGTCAATCCTCTTTGCTCCAGGTAGGGAGAGACAATTACATCTTAGGTGGCTATTCATAAGCATGTAACTCACACATTTTTTGAAGTAGTTCATAGTCTTGAAATACTATAGAAACAAAGATCTTCCACCCATGAAAGGTGCTCTCATTGAGATAGAGGCCTTTAGTAAAAAAGATACCAGTAGCAGTTCAACAAGCTACACAGGCTGCTTTAACCAAGATTCTTAGACAAAGATCCTTTATATTGCAGAAAGGAAAATCCATGGAAAATATCAGCAAGTCTATAATAGAACCATAATAGTAGATACTCAATTCTGAAAATAAGTAATGAGATGAACTAGGTTTTAAAATTCCAGACAATAAGGTTTGTTAAAGACAGAAAAGGCCTAGTGACACCAGACAGTTTCGGAAAGACACTGCTATGATCCTTGATGCTCCAACACATCGCAGCTGTAGTGAATTGGCTTTGATACTAAATGCTAATGGGGACATACTCAGTTCATGCCACATCAGTAACTAACATAATTCTGGAAAAACTGTAAAGGTGAGGCAGACTGAAATTGTGAGCAAGGTGATTGATTACTGTCAAAATCAAAGTGCATTTATAAAATTCCTCTAGGTAAATATATGGTAATAATATGGCTATTTTCTGGGGGGAATTGAAGCCCTATCATTCACGTGTTGAAAAAAACATAATAAGAGAGAGAGAGAGACTTTACAACGTTTTATATCAACCTAGACTATTCGACCTTATCTACCCTATCCAGTGATAGGACAAGACCTTTGACTGTGCAATTATTTATTAATTATGTAATTCTTTGTCCTTTATTCAGAAATTTCACTGTCCTTATTAATCCCAAATCCTCTAGAAAAGTGAAACTATTCTTAACAGAAGTGGAAAGTTACAACTATTGCAGACCTTTAAATGACATTTTCCAGAGAGCCTGACCTACGTAAGTCAAATGCTAACTCAAGATCTCTGGGGAAAGCAGACAACTGCAGAAGTAGCTACTGCTTCCCCAAACCATCTGAACAGATATTGATAATCATTCACTATAACACTGTCTGCTCCATAATTCAATACACTACTTTTGATAACATTCTCTTCGTCATTGGGTTAAGGATTTACACTTTGGACATACTGATAGTAATGTGCTTATGTCCAAGCTTAACTCACTCAAATTCAATCCCAGCTGTCAAGTCAATTCCTACTCAGAGAAACCAAATAGGTCAGGGTACTACTGCCCCCTGGGAGTTCCTGAGACTGATTCTTTACAGGAATTGACAGCCTTGTCTTTCTCCCTGGTAACTTGGGACTGTGGTCTTGTGGTGAGCAGCTCAACGCATAACCTACTAACTAGGGACTGCTATTGTCCCACTCTCTCAAGTTACTGTTAGTATATTTAATTTTTAATGTTATATTACATTAACATTACCAATAATTATACTTATGCAGACAATAAATAAATGAGGA
>NW_022103902.1:8758317-8760638 GCF_000313985.2 Echinops telfairi | reverse complement strand
CCCTCCCCAAGTCCAGCAGGATGGCTTCGATGACCCCATCCTGCGCCCAAGATAGGAGACCCATAGCAAGCAATAATTTCCCCCAGGATGCTGTCTAACAGTGTTCATAATCCCAGGGTCACAGAGAGCCTCCGAGGACTAGCCACAAAACCTCACACCGGAGTTCCCCTCTCTGCTATCCACCTGTGCCTACAGTCTAGGGCTTTGCAACAACCTCCCCAGCCAGGAACAGAGTGACTACATCAGCCATCCCTTTTCTGCCTTGCCTCAGCTCCATGCCTGCCAGCATGGGTAGCTATAGATAATTAGAAAATGATTTGCAGCAATTTAAGAGCTGCTGAAATATTTACCTGTTATAGAATCCAGTTCCCCAGAGCACAACGGGCAGTGCTGTGCAGGATAGAGCCAGGAGTGACACAGAAGTGCAGCTGGAGGCAAATTCAGATCCAGTAAGCTCCAAACCACTCAGCTAATCTGGACCCCCTTCTATGGGGGACAGCATGGCTCAGGGCACCCCAAAAGCCTATCATAAAAAGGAATCTATATATATATGCCAGTGGCATATCTACAGGTGCCTGCCTCAGCCCAGATGCCAAGCCACTACCACCACCACCACCCCTCCACTGCCAGCCACTGAGTCCGGGCAGCACCCTGCCTACATAACAGACCAGCCCACCACAATAGTATGCCACAGGTAGTCCTCAAAAACACTCTTACCAGTCACACGGAGAAAAAGCTCAGGGAACCTTGGTCTCCCAGACACATGGTACCCCATTCTTCCCAAATGGCATGCAAACAGCAATATAACTCAACACCCTCAACAGGAAAACAAGAAAAACAATACACAACAGTGGAGGAAGTCATAAACCTAACGGTGCTCATGGAAGAATCAAACGTTGATCTGTCACAAAAAGAAATATTCAGAAGGCTGCTTGGAGTAGTACAGGATATAAGGGAAGCAACGCAGAATAAGGACGCAATTATAGAGGAGATGAAGCCCATGATAGAGGGGGTGAAGTCCACGCACAAAAGGGAAATACAAGAACTACTGGATAAGGTAATAGAAGCAAAACACAAGATCACAGACCTCACTAACAGACTAGAAGGGGCAGAGAATTGTACCAGAGATCTCTTCAACAAACAGGAAAGACAATCAAACAAGATTTATCAAGGGCTCATGAGGGAGGGGGGAGCAGGGAGGGAGGGGAAAAATGAGGACCTGATGCTAGGGGCTTAAGTGGAGAGGAAATGTTTTGGGAATGATGAGGGCAATGAATGTACAAATGCGCTTTACACAATTGATGTATGTATGGATTGTGATAGGAGTTGTATGAGCCCCTAATAAAATGATTAAAAAAATTTTTTTTCCTAAAGCTAATAATTAAAAAAAAAAGAAGATGGAAAAAAATATACAGTCTCTGTACCCAAATGAAGTAGTCAACATTCCATCATTTCTGGGGAGGACATGGTGGCTCATAGACATGCTAGCACGGCCAATATTTGTCAAATCAAGAGAAAGCACGCACTAGAGTGACTGCTGGCCAGCTCACTGACAGGAATATTGATGTGCTTGTGCCAAAGGAAATGGTAAGGGCAGCCATAGGAGTATATTGAGACCACTTCTAAGCAACTGCTACAGCAAGTCGATGTCCTAGACGCCATTGGTACAATCCCAAGAAGACATTATGGAGAAAAGCCAATGTATGCTCTCTCGTCTCTCGTATGCCTCTCCTTTTCCCTCACTCTCCCCCCATTTACTGGTTATAAGAAAACTGAGTTTTTGATATCTGAAGGCAGCTTCTAAGCCCAAACTATTAAAATTTAAATCCAGGCCTGGGAGCTGGGACCCTCTGTAGGTTTATTCACTCATGTGGTGTGGGATGTTGTGAAGATGGTTGCTGTCAGGTGCCATCGATTTTGTTGTGACTCCTAGTGACCCATCTACAAGAGAAGGAAACACTGCCAGTCCTGTCTGTACCATCCTCACAACGGTTTCTTACGTCTGAGCCCTGTGTTGCAGCCTCGGTGGCAATCCATCTTGTCTAGGGCCTTCCTCTTTGTGGCTGCCCCTCTACTTTACTAATCACGATGTTCTTCTCCAGGGACTGATCTCCCCTGATAACACGTCAAAAGTACATGAGACTAAGTGTCTCCATCCTTGCGTCTAAGAAGCATTCTGATATACTTCTCCCAAGACAGATTTGTTTATTCTTTTGGCCGTCCACAGTACTTTCAATAGTCTGCACTAACGCCACAATTCAAATGTATCCGGTTTTCTTCAGTTTTCCTTATTCAGTGTCTAATTTGTACATGCATATGAG
>NW_022103902.1:8755515-8757931 GCF_000313985.2 Echinops telfairi | reverse complement strand
GATTTGGCAAAGAAGTTCCAAAGCCACCTAGCCTAATGGGGACGGGGCGACGACCTCTACTTCTAGATGAGAGAAGTGCAAGCTAATTTTGTGCCAAACCTCACAACTAGTCAACAGGCTACTGGAAGGAAAGATGTGGAAATTCTGCAGCTTCATTCGTTGCTTTCTAGCTCAGCTGCCATTGCCTCTTGGATTTATACTCACCATAGCACTCTTCCACTTGAATTGGAATTGCCCATTTACTTCTGTTTCAATCTTTCTTGTTTCCCCAGCACCTGGCACACAGGTGCCTAATAGGCATTCAATGAACAGTTCTTCCCTAAAACCTACTTTGGGAGCAAAACCAAGTGTGCAATGTAGGGCAGTGAAATTACAAGTTCACATGATTTAAACTGTACCGTGGGTTGAGTTTACTTAGATCCCTTATCTGAATAAATCCCAGGTTGATGGAAACCAGGAATTATCCAAATGAGAAACTGTAGAGAGCTATTTCAGGAATCTTCTTTTTTTCTGAGGATGTTGATAAAACAGCTCAACTACACTCAAATATATAATTTCAAAGTCATAAAACTAACTTGTGTTCTGGAGTGGCTTTTATGAACTGAGAACTAGGGAAGTAAGCTCTTATGCAAAGGCAATTAAATGACCTTAAAAGGTAATGAATCCACTAAGAATGCCCTTAAGAAGTCATTAAAGTGCAATGGGCATACCTCTATAACAGCACTCTGTAATAAGAGAATGGGGGTGGGGGGTGGGGAGGACATATTCAGAACAATTCCTTCCATTTTCCTGACTCTCATTACCCTTAAAACATTTTTGTTTTATCAAAAAGCATATAAAGTTAAATCATAAGTTGATTGAAGTATTTAATTGCTGTCTGCATAATAGTTAAAATATAAAGTAACAGAAGAACTGAGAAGGAAATGAATGAGACTTAACCAAAATACGTCTTTTGGTTTGCGTGTCAAATTACCCTGGAGTTTGTTTAATCTCCATGTGACTTATACATGAAGAGCTAGCTAATTTGTGATATTGTTGGGAGAATTCAGAGGTATCAGAGGGAAGGCAGTTTTTCCAAACTGAAATGAGTTTGGAAGATAAGAAAATCCACCCATTAAAATAAATTGGCTCAGGGACTAGCTAAGACTCAGTACAAAGCTATCTGTCATGAATGTAAACCTTGTTGGAAACTTAGATTTGACCTATCAGTGACTATAAGATTCTCACGTTAATTTTGTGCAGCAATAGATATCATTTATTTGTCATTTTTATTTTCCCAATATAATCTTTATAGTTCAGTCACTTAATTCACCAAAAATTGTTTGAAAGGAACAAAATAAAAGATCTATTGATATAAATAAACAAATAACAGTTTTTCTACCAACTCATACTTTTTATTGTTGATTTGGTAAAGCAATAGATTTACCTTGAATTGTGTAGAATCTAATTATCGGACTTGGACCTATCTTTCTTGAAGACTGTTGGGATTATACCTTTATCTTTCGTGTATCCTCCTTGTTTCTGTAGTCAGACTTGAAAGATAGGGCAAAGTGAACTGCTTTCTCTGTAGCCTCCCTGCTTGCTTCTGGCAGGCCTGATTAAAGAGAGAAATATATAAGTAGAGATAGGAAATAGCTCTCTAACTAGGTTTAAAAGTCCATTGTACTGGAAGCTTACAATAACTGTGGAAAAAATACAATGAATTCAGAAAGCTCTGGTTAACTAGTTCTAAAAGTTAGAGCGAGGGAGAGGAGGACATAAGGAAGTTATAACTGAGCTGGTCATTGGTCTGCTAACTGCAAGGTGAGTGGTGTGAACTCAGCAGCCACTCAATAGAACGACGTGGCAATCTGCTTCAGTGAACATCGTTGTTGGGTACCAGCAAGTCAGTTCTGACCTATAGGGCTCCTAGGCACGCCAGAGTGGAGCCTGGCCCGGTCCTAAACCACCCTCACAATTGCTGCAAACACAGTGTCAGTCCATCTCCTTAAGGGCCTTCCTCTTTGTCACTGCCCCTTTCCTACTGGGACAGTTCTGTTTTATCCAATAAGGTCACTAATAGTCAAAATTGACTCAAAGCTTTGGGTTTGGTTTTGCTTTGGAGTTATACTTTGCTCCATCCATCCTGGGCTTCACCTTCATGCCAACCCTTTCCTGTTAAAATTTGTTTTTATTTATACAATAACAAAATAACCAATTCTGCTGTCTTTCATTTGATGATTTTATTGTTACAATCATATTCTGTAAGCAGTTGTGCCTGTTCTAATTGTTTTTATTGCTTAATTTCTGTCTTTACGCTTCAATTTCTTCCTTTTAAAACTATATTTTAACAAGCCTAGGTTAGACTTCAGGGTGCAATCCTTTGTTCCCTGAAACTATAATTTGAGTTGTTGAATTCATCTGTTTCCCTTTCCTC
>NW_022103902.1:8752560-8753467 GCF_000313985.2 Echinops telfairi | reverse complement strand
TTGCTTCTGAGGTTGATGGCTGCTTGATTACCTTCAAGCCTTTAAGACCCCAGACGCTATATCTTTTGATAGCCGGGCACCATTGCTGATGTTTCTTATGTTCAGTCATCACACATCTGTCATTGGAGGCTTGTGTGTTGCTGTGATGCTTACCATGCTAACTTTTCCAAACCAGTTTTGCAAAAACAAACACATCAAAAGATATATCAACGTTTCCTTGATTAGGAAATAAACTACTACTAGAGTATGTGAAAAAAAATTCTGGACAACTAAATCTAGTCCTTAGAAACAATTGGGCTTTAAATATATATCTGTAGGTCAATTATAAAGAAATTGTCAATATGACTTATATAGCTGCTCCTTGTGATTCTCCATGCTAGACTCTATAGTACAGAGAGTTATTTTTGCATTTTGACACTTAATTTTTCTGGGCTAAGAAGTAGTAACAATCACACCCACTTTGGGAATAGTTAAACTCTTTTAATTATAGCTCTTGCACAGCAATTCTGGTAAAGGGCCTCTTATTATTTTGAGACCTCCTAGTCCATATTCCTTTGTTCTTCACATATCTCCTTGAGGTTTTACTGATTGTTTTTCCCATCTGCCTTTTCACTCCACAGGCAAGAATGCGTGTGAGCAGAGTGGTACAGAGATTATGTAAGGCTGGTATATGACATGATCGAGGATAGGCCAAGACAGGCACAACCCAAACATTGGAGTATGACTACCAAGAGAGTATCCACAGGGACTTTGCTGTTCTTATTTTCTCAGTCCCTACTTAGATTGCTCAAATGCATCCCTTTAGCAATCCCTTTGCAATTCTTTTATAGTCCACTTGGCCATATTGTGGTGACAAGTTGGTGCCTACTCAATGCAACTCTGTATGCAGAGCAGAACTGTTTTAAGT
>NW_022103902.1:8749923-8751395 GCF_000313985.2 Echinops telfairi | reverse complement strand
ATTCTTCAAGCCAACTCAGACTGTCAAGGGACTGCCAAATCTCCAAGAAATTGGTTTATCTTAGTAGCCCTGCCATTCTGAGTCACTGGCTGGCAGCAGCTTCTTGTAGGCATGGGCTCAGTACAAAGGCAGTGTAGGATGTCACAGTGCAGCACTTGCAGACTGATTAATTACATTTCCTGTAGTTGGTTGTCTGCAATACATCATGGTCTCAACAAAAGCTAATCATAAAAACTCAGCCCACCCTATGACCCTATTGATTAAACTTACCAAAGCTAAACTCACTGCCATTGATTCAATTCGGACTCGTAGCCACTCTATAGGCAGTGTAGAACTGCCCTTGAGACCTTCTGAGACGATACATGTTTACAGTAGCCAAAAGCCCCATTTTTTGTCCCATGGAATGGCTGGTGGGTTTGAACTGCTAACCTGGTAGTTACAGTCCAACTCATAATCCACTGTGCTACGTGGGTTTTTAGACCAAACTATAAAGAATCTAGACAAATACTTTTCACCTCTAACATCTATCTCACAAATCATATCCCAATGTCCATTCTTTTATGTTCTTTAGGAAAGTTAGGAGCTAACTCCACTGCAGGTGCACAATCAAATACCCCTGGAGAATCATAAACAGTCCAACATTGCTTAAGCTTGTTACGTGGCTGAGATGGTCCCAATGGCCTTAGGAGGACCAGGATCCAAGTTTAAAGAGCCCAGAATCCAGAGAAGAGTCAGTATTTTCTAAAACCCAAGTACAGAGTTAATTATCCTAATTTGGTGTTAATTGTCATCAAGTCAATTCTAACTTTGGTTACAAAAATGTGCTGTTACTCCTACTCTAAAAAGACCATACAATGGACTATTTTAAGAAATGAGTAAGCCCATCCACGTGCAGACATGGATTTTTGGCAAAAAGCTGGAATACATTAAATGACATCAAGAGCTGTGTCCCAAAGGCTTCTTCAGCAAGTGGTGCTGGCAGACCTGGATTTCCATTTTCACAAGAATGAAACAGGGCCTGTCTCATGTCACATAGAAAACAAACTCAAGCTAGATCTCGGAGCTAAACGTAAAACTTAGAAGTGTAAAGAGCATCAATGAGAACTAGGGATAAACATAGGGGGCTTAATACATTGGTAAGTACCCTCCCTCCCCCCAAAACCAAACAAACAAAACAGAATTGCGTTTGGTAGAGGGGATTCATCTTAGTATTTTTCCTGCTAGGCGAACATTGAGCAACTCACTCCGAGTTAGTGTACCTAGTGGTGCCACATGGGAAGGGTCTTTCTGGTCACAGTGAATTTTTTCATAAATGCAGTTTCACTTGAAATTCCTTTTTGGTGATGGTGGATTTAAGAGAACTGCATGCAGCTGTGATTTTGTTTCCTCATTGGGGAAAATGCTGCAGAAACTGTTGTGATGTTGAACACAGCTTACAAGGTCAGCGCTATGAGAAAAACACAAGTACCAAT
>NW_022103902.1:8745313-8746757 GCF_000313985.2 Echinops telfairi | reverse complement strand
TCTGGGAAGAACTTTATAGCCATGAGCCAAAGTGTCTAAGGAAGTAAGTCACAACGATCCCTTCAGCCTACTTTAGAGAGCACGTGGCCTTTATTTTAGCTTAACTGTAGATCGATTTAGCTCACTCATGATATTAATTCAGGCACAAAATATAAAGTTTGCAAGAGCACACAGTCCAGCCTGGTTGGGAAAATAATCCACAACAACTTGATCTAACCATAATATTTGTCTGTCAGCTGGTCATACTGTGGTTGGGTGCATCTTGCTGTGAGGCTGGACGCTGGACCACAGGTAGTTCAAATACCAGCAGTCACCCAAAGTGAACAGGGTTTAATAGAGCTTCCAGATTAAGAACAGGCTACGAAGAAAGCAAAGGCTGTCCGCATCAGAGGCATTGGCCCTAGAACATCCTATGGATAGCATCGAAACATGACCAGTCACTGAAAACCTAACGAACAGAAGCAGAGCACTGTCAGAGACCAGGCCACAAGATAGCCCTTCCGGTTGGAAGGCCCTCCAAATACAACCGAGGAAGAGCTTCCTTCTCAAAGTAGAGCCGACCATAGGACGTTGCTGGAGCAAAATGGGCAGAAAGGAAGCCTTTGAGACCTTCATTTGCTGATGGGGCTTGACTCAAAATGAGAACAAACAGCTGCAAAGCATTACTTAGTCACTGGAACTTGGGATGTACAAAGTATGAATCTAGGGAAATTGGATGTTGTTGAAAATGAAATGGAATGCATCAATATGGACATTCTATGCATTAGTGAGCTGAAATGGACTGATATTGGCCACGTTAATCAAAAAATCATATAGTTCACTATGCTGGGAATGACACATTTTGAATCAGAAAATCATATCTGTTATTATGCTGGAATGGCACAATCAAAAGGAATGGCTTTGCATTCATCTCCAAAAAGAAAATTTCAAGATCTGTCTTGAAGTACAATGCTCTCTGTGATAGGATTTTATCTATCAATATTCAAGGAAAACCAATCGATACAACTATTATTATTCAAATGTATTCACCAACCACTAAAGCTAGGAATGAAAAAATTGAACAGCTCTATCAACGCCTTCAGTCAAAAACTGATCAAATGTGCAATCAAGATTCATTGATAATTTTTGGTGATTGGAGTGCAAAAGTTGGAAACAAAGATCAAGGAACAGTAGTTAGAAAATATGCCTTGTGATAAAAATGAAGCTGGATATCACATTAACAGAATTTTGTAAGACCAATGACTTATTCGTATCTAATACCTCTTATCAACAATAAAAAGGGCAACTATACTTGTGGATTTCTGCAGATGGAATATGCAGCAGTCAAATTGACTATATCTGTGGGAGGAGATTATGGAAAAGCTCAGTATCAGCAGCTAAAACCAGGTCAGAGGCCAACAGTCAAACAGACCATCAACTGCTCATATGTAAGTTAAGGATAAAA
>NW_022103902.1:8742466-8744388 GCF_000313985.2 Echinops telfairi | reverse complement strand
CGCTAAAAGACATGCAACTTCTGCAGGAAGCCCAAGCAGTTTTGGTAAAATTCATTAAAAATTCATAATTTGGGGAAGGGGCAGATGAAGGTAGAAGATAGGGAGCTATTATCACCTGGAGAGCCTTCATCTGCTATTGACTACCCTTCCAACAAACCAAATTCACTGCTATCGATTCACTGCTGACTCATAGGAACCTTATAGGATAGGTAGAACTTCCCCTGTGGGTTTCAGACACTCTAACTCTTTACTGGCATAGAAAGCCTCGTCTTTCTCTACAGAGCATCTGGTAATTTCAAATTGCTGACCTTGTGGATGGGAGCTCAATGCTTAACTACTACACCATCAGGGATCCTGGACCAACCTTAGATGGAAGAAAGAGTGGCAGGTCAAAAGGAGAGCATTAGCAGAGACAGGTTGCTTTTTCCCAGAAACTGTGTTGAGAGCACTGGGTTCATAAAGGATAGAAATCTGGAGGCAAAATAGTAAAATTCTCTCTTCCCCCACATGATAGAAAGGGTTGTATATCCCCCGTCAGACGCCTAGTCAGCAGAACTTTATCCCATCCAAATGCCTGAAAGTAATTTCCTTAAATTGGGGAAGAAAGTTCTCAAACTAGATATAGCGCACCCAACAGAACTGGGTGTACCTGGAATGCAGCTGTTTCAAGCTCCAGGGCATGAGATCAAGAAAGCACAAAGTACAAAATGGAAATGGCCCTGCAATAGTGTCAACTACTCTGCAGTAAAGGCTGTCTACTCGTAGCTTTACCTGCCTCAGCACCCTTGTAAGGCTGTGAAAGAATGACATGGGATGTTCGAAGAGAAAGAGTCAAACACAGTGAGCATAAATCAACAAGTGTTCCTACAAAATCATAGACACCTTTATTAAAAGAATAGATCAAAATGGGAAGCCATGGTTCTTCAGCAAGTCCTCCACCTAGGTCTACACGCTTTTGAAGGCAATGTTCCCACCTCTCTTACCTTTCCCTAAAAAACTCTGCCCTCTTGATTTCCACCACATCCAATGGCAGTCTTGATGTTTTCCAGTGACTCAAATGATGTTCCTTTTAAATGATCTTAGAGTTTGGAGAACCACAAAAGAAGGCTGCAGGAACAAGATTAGGCTTATAGAGTGGTTGTGGTTGTTGTTATGTGCCATTGAGTCTGTTCCCATCCATAGCGACCCTATGCACAACAGAATCAAACACTGCACTTTCCTGCACCGCCCTCACAAGTATGTCTCTGCCTGAGCCCGCGGTTGCAGCTACTGGGTCCATACATCCCTCTTTTTCACTTCCCCTCTACTTTCCCAAACATGATGTCCTTCTTTAGGGACTAGTTTCTCCTGACAACATGTCCAAAGTCTGTAAGAGGAAGTCTCGCTATCCTTGCCTCTAGGGAGCACTCTGGCCTTACTTCTTCTAAGATAGGTCATGTGGTCCTTTTAGCAGCCCAAATCTTTCAGTATTCTTCTGCAGCGTCGCCAATCAAATCCATTGTAACCCAGATTCTCTGATGATTTCCTCACCATACAGATTAAACAAGTGTGATGCAAACCTCCCGCTCTTCTTTCCTGATTATAAACTATGCAGTATTCCCTTATTCTGTTTGATCCACATGAGCACAATGAAGTATTTGAGAATTTCCATTCTTCTCATGGTTATCATAGTTGACTATGGTCCACACAGTTGAACGCCTTGGCATAGTCAATGAAGCACAAGTAAACATCTTTCTGGTATTCTCTGCTTTGAGCCAAGATTCATCTGACATCCGCAGTGATATCCGTTGTTCCACATCCTCTTCTGAATACAGCATTGATTCCATGGATCGAGAGGAGATAGGGATAGGTAAAATTCCTAATGAAATTGGCATAGGACAGCCCTTGCTACCCTAGAAGAATGAACGGGTACATTGTTGTAA
>NW_022103902.1:8738267-8739741 GCF_000313985.2 Echinops telfairi | reverse complement strand
TCCAAAAGAGCAGCACCTGGGATCTTAGAAGCTTGTCTTAAAACCAGCAGCCATCTAAGTGAGGTTCAGTCTACACAGAAGAAGCAAACCAGCCTGCTGCCCGAGCCAGAGATTGTAAATAATGTATTCAAAACCAGAGGGGGAGGGGTTGCATTAGAACCTAAAATTTTGATGACCAAATTAGCAGAAGGCTATAGATGACAGTGAAACCCCAAAACCCATTTTCAGTGTCCCCATGCGGATTAAGCCTCTGGTGATGTGAATAGCGTTGCTGTCAGACAAAGTACATTGTA
Source organism: Echinops telfairi (assembly GCF_000313985.2). NCBI lineage: Eukaryota > Metazoa > Chordata > Mammalia > Afrosoricida > Tenrecidae > Echinops > Echinops telfairi. The sequence goes on along the minus strand of NW_022103902.1, from coordinate 8,739,448 downwards.
AAGTAGATTATTACAGGTGTAGTTAAGTTAAAATTTAACACCTTGTCATTTGATCTCCCTTTTGGCCCATTTTAAATTTGCTCCAGTTTTTAATATTTTCTGCTTTTTTAATTGAGATTTTTCTGTTTTATTTTGTCATTATTGTTCGATTTTTTTGTTGTTGTTCTGGTTTGGTATGGTTTTCTGAATATGAAATCCAGGATAGGTAAATCTATAGAGACAGTAACTAGTTCAATAATTTCCTAGGGGCATGGCAGGAAGGTTGTGGGGAAATGGGTAGCTAACAACAATGAATACAAGAAAGAAGGAAATGTTCTAAAATTGATTGTGGTGATTTTAATAAGATTGTGATATTGAACTGTGTAATATGTGAATTATGGGTCAATAATAACTTTTTAAAATTATCATGAATTTAAAGCTACATGACCATGATAGTTATAAATATTTGCCCCCAACAATCAGGAAAGAAAAACTGGAAAGTGATTATTTTGCATATGCAAATGAAAAATGAGTGACTCGTTTCTAGCAAAGATTAGATGATAAAAAAATAAATGGGAAAGGAACTGGGAGAATTTAAAACTTTTAGGAAGGAAAGTTATCTCAGAATATAAAATTGAAACATATGCAGTGTTTTTTGTCTCTCTTTCCAGAAGTTTTTCATGCACATCCAAGCACATATAGATTTTTTTCACGTTATGTTTCAGCATTTTGCTTTTTCTAGCACATTCAACTTAAAGTTTTTTGCCGACTTTTCTCATGTTTTAATTCCTCAATTATAATTCAGTAGTTTGGATGAACCAGAAATGATTTCCTAATTTCCTTTTCATGGAAATTCATTCTCTTTGCCCGTTTCTTCAAGAACACAGCAATGAGTCCCATGTTTTATGGTTTTCCTGTATGTGTTTGAGTTTTGTAAACCGAATTCTTAAAATGAAATTGCTGAACTAATATACGTGTGTATTTCTGATTCTGACATATGGTAATTAATCTCCAGAGGTGCAAATATATGCTACTAACAGCGGTTTAATAGAGTGTATTAATACATCTTTGGTCTCTATCATGAAATTTAGAGATGGTATCTTAATTTGCACCTCTGTAATGACTGAAGTCTTACATCTTTTCCATATTTATAACCTATTTTTTTGTGTGTAAATAGCCTAGTTATATCTGATGCTCTTTGG
>NW_022103902.1:8736211-8737000 GCF_000313985.2 Echinops telfairi | reverse complement strand
GACAGTTCTACCTGCCCTAGAGGGTCGCTTTGAGTTAGCATCAACTCATGGCAATGAGTTTTTTTGTTTTGTTTTGGTATATCAACTTTATTCCCACTGCAATTTTGGTTTTCTTATAATACTTAGAAAGGTCTTCCCCAGCAAACTTAAAGAGCTTACATTATTACAGTCCTGCACAAGATTATTTTTTGACCATTTATTCAATTCCGCTGTTCCACTTCTATCCAGTCCCAATCTTCCTTAGTTTAATATTTTCGCTTTTTTAAAGTTTTATTGGTGTACACTTGCACTTTTTCGTTAGGTTGTACCATAAAGAGTTGAGCAATCATCTCTACTGTTCCAGAATATTTTCTTCCTTCCTGGACCCACTGCTGCCAGCTCACCATTTCTCTCCACACCCCCACCCCACTCCCACAACCATTAATCCAGTTCCTCTGTCTCTAGATCGACCTATCCTGGATTTCAAATGCTGGAAAACACACAATAAAATAAGCAAAAACATAGCAAAATGAGCCAGAGAAAAACCCCCAATCATAAAGAAGGCAGGAAATACCAAAACCAGAACATATTTCAAGTGGGACAAAAGGAAGACTCAATGACAAGGGGTTGGGTTTTACCTCCACTGGTCCTGCAACAGTCCATTTCCGGTTGCACTCAGCATGCTAGCAAGGATTTTTATGTCGCTGGTCCATGGCCACAGGAGTCACCGAGGCTCTAGCCATATGTATTTGCCCTTCAACTAAATTAAACATGAAAAAATTGTAAAATGGGTCAAAGGGGAAATCAAAT
>NW_022103902.1:8729736-8734706 GCF_000313985.2 Echinops telfairi | reverse complement strand
TTACCGATCTGAAACCATGCAGCTGAACCCCAGCTGCTTCTTAGATTCCACGTGAGCACAATTCAATATTCTGGTATTGTCATTCTTCACAGTATTATCCATCATGTGTATTATTGTCCACATAGACTAATGCCTTGGCATAGTCAGTAGCAGACAAATATCTTTCTGGTATTCTCTGCTTACTACCTAGATCAATGTGACATCAGCAATGATCTCTCTCTTTCCAAGTCCTCTTCTGAATCTAGCTTGAATTTCCTGTAATTCCTTGTCTTTCTATTGCTGCAAACATTTTGAATCATGTTAATGTCATGTAAGATAGAAGTCATCAAAAAAGGGTAAGCTCCTTCCTTGACACATGGCTACAGGGACTGCAACAAGGGGCTCAAAGATACCTGCGATAGTGAGGGTAGCACTGAGCCTAACCTCATTAGCTTCTGTGATACAAAGAGTCACGCTGAGGCAGAATTTATAATAATGTGGCTGTATGATTTTCCCAGGTAATATTGGTATTGCTGGTCTGGAGATAACACGTTGAGAAACACTGGCCTAAGTCCAACCTGAAAATGATTTCCCTGCTTTCCTAGACTTTCATAAAGCTAGGGTAGGTTCTGTGGTTTAAGTATCTCTCTGCTTGGGTTAAGACATATTCTGAAAGTTTTCTGGAAAACAAAAGGAGAGATGTCATGGCTGTGTTTCTGTTCCCCTCGAGGCAGAAATGTGACCCGAGGAGATAAGGCACTACCTTAGAAAGATAAGACTTCCCGGAGGAAGGAAAGGCCTGGGATTCACAGTCCACTGCCCGGCTATCACAAAGCACGAACTCACCTCCCTCCAACCTTTCCTGTCCTGGGTGTGCGCAACTACTTCCAAGTACAATTTGGGTTATTTTTTAGTGTGTGCTATAGAATAGGCAAGGAGGGAGGATATGGTTCTAGCTAAAGGAGGCTTGAATGCATACTTAACAGTTGACAGAAAAAGGAGGTCCTTGAGCTTGGACTTGTGGTAAAGGATGGATGTACTGCCACAGGACGCTGGATGAGCATCTGCGACCATTGTTTAAAAATTTTGCAGAGAGATTTACAAACAAAAAAAAAGTGAAGTTTATGTGTCTGGGTATCTTACTTATATAACCCTCAGGCCGTGTACCTGATTATAAATTCTAATTTTGCATTTCTTTCTATTGCAAAGCTCTCCTCCCCAGTTGTATAATCTTTGGGTCCCTGCAAAGCCCGGCTTGGTCCCAAGTGGCTTGTATAAAAGCTGAGACACTTGGATCTAATCCTGAATGAGGGAACCACGTAAAGATGTTGAATAGGAGGAGAGTGACATGTCCATATTTCCATTTCAGAAAGATTGCTTGGAGAACAATGTGGACAAGAGTTTAAAAAGAGGACTGGATCTGCAGGGAAAGCTATGTGGAAGTCATCATTGTATTTCAGACAAGAAAGAAAGGCCTCTCGCTTTTACTTTTATAAAAAGACTTGGCGTGTCCTTTGAAAGAGCAAGATCCACTGGGGCATTTTTAATTTTACTTATAAAAGCATTTCCTCCCTGCCATTTCAGAAGTACGATTCTTTCTTCAAAAAGCCTGTGTGATTCAAATCTTTTGCAGTGTAGGGGCCTATTCTTACTTAGTATAGAAGACTATAGAAAGTAAAATATGAAATTCCTATATACCACAAAGCTAACTTTAGTAGCATAAAGAAAATATCAAATATTTCTGTTTCAAAATTGACTCTCAGTTTAAAAATAGAGAAGAGAGTTCCTCCGTGCCTTTTTTTAACCCATTAAAAGACTCACAGTATTAAAAAAAAAAACAAAAAAAACACAGTATTTGCTGTAGCCCTGGATGGCAACCTGCATACTATGGAGGTTATCTTAAGAGTGCATTTTTAATCATTAACAAACACATTTAGTTTATCTTAAAAAAATGCATGATTATCAAGAGAAATGAAAGAATTGAAGAAGGATGCTGTTCTACCAGAAAGCATACTTTATTTTAAAAACGTGAAAGCAAAAATTGCACAAATGAGAACAGGAAGAAAGATCCACATAAGTCTATTAGACGTTGAAAACCTTCAAATGGATCAAGTACAGAAAGATTAAATATTTCAGGACAACAGGAAAAGAATGAATCGGTATCAAAATAAACAAATGAAAAACTGAAATCATTAGCCAAAATCAAGGCTCCAGGAAAGGATGGAATACCAGTTATTATGTTTCAATAAGTTGATGAAGCCCTGGAAGCACTCACTTGTCTATGCCAGAAATTTGGAAGACAGCCATTTGACCAACTGATTGAAAAAATATCCATATTTATACCCATTCCAAAGAAAGGCAGCCCAACAGAATTCTCAAGTTACAGAACAATGTCATTGACATCACATGCAAGTAAAATTTTTCTAAAGATCATCCAGCAATGCAGTAGATTGAAAGGGAGGTGCCAGAGGTGCGGGCCCGATTCAGAAGAGGTATAAACACAGGTATGCACTTATGTAAATATATTATTAATTCATAAAAATAGGGGTCTTGGCATAGGTACTTTTATTTATATGGCAATACATTGAGAAAGTGGATGGATTTGGGGCCTCTGCTCAAGTGCTCACTCAACTGAAGAACACGTTGTTCTAACAACCTGGCATTCTGTGATGCTCAGCCTCCCAGCACGATTGCAGAAGACAAAATGGGTGCACAAGCAAATGTGTGAAGAAAGCTGATCGTGCCCAGCTATCAAAAGTTATAGTGTCTGGGGTCTTAAAAGCTTGAAGCTAAACAAGTGGCAATCTAGTAGAGAAGCAACAAGCCCACATGAAAGAAGCACACTTGCCTTTGTGACCAGGAGGTGTCTGCGGGCTGGGTAACAGGCATTAGATGACCCATAACAAACAAACTACTATATTGTTGAGAACAAGGGGGGTTAGACAAGAGACCCAAAGCCCATCTGTAGTCAATAGGACATCACATCACAGAGGGATGAGTCAACCAGGGCGCGGTAAAGCACTGATGAAACAAATACTCCTCTGGTTCTTTTAGGCTTCCTCAACCCCCAGTATCATGACCCCAGTACTGCCTTTCATTGTGGGTTAGATCAGAGCATGTGCATAAGGTACAGATAAGAGATAACAGCTCAAGGCACACTTAATCCAGGAACAGGAATGGGAATAGCAATACCAGAAGGGTAGGAGGAAGGTGGGGAGAGGAGGGGTAGGAAGGGGGAATCAATTGCAATGATGGGCACAACCACATACACCCCTTCTAGGGGGACAAACGACAGAAACCATGGGAGAAGGGAGACAGTGGTCAGTGTAAGATATGAAAATAATAATAATTTATAATTTATCAAGGAATCACAAGGGTGGGGGGAGGGGAGGGGGAAAAGAGTTGTTGATACCAAGGGCTCGATAGAAAGTAAATGTCTAGAAAAGAATGATGGCAACGTATGTACAGATATGCTTGATACACTTGATGTATGGATTGCTATAAGAGTTGTAAGAGCCCTCAATAAAATGATCTTTTTTGGGACCAGGTAAGAGGCATCAGAAGACCCATAACAAACCAATAAAAACCACGTATTGTTGAGAAAGAGGGAGATCAGAGCAGAGACCCAAAGACCATCTGTAGACAATGGGACATCCCCTCACAGAGGGGTCACAGGGAAGGGATGAGTCAATCAGGGTACAGTAAAGTGCTGATGAAACACACAATACTCCTCTGGTTCCTTGAGGGTTCCTCACCCCCACTCCCCCCACTATCATGACCGTAGTCCTGCCTTTCACTGCGGGCTAGACAGAGCATGTGCACAGGTACATATAAGACAGAAGAGCTCACAACACATAGAATCCAGGTCAGATAAACCCCTCAGGAACAGAAATGGCAGTAGTGACACCAGGAGGAGAGGGGGAAGGTGGGAAAAGGAGCAGGGAAGAAAACTTGGGAGAAGAGAGACAGCATTCAGTGTAAGATATAGAATTAATAATAATTTATAATTTATCAAGGGGCCATGAGGGTGGAAGGGTAGGAGGGAGGGTAAAAAGAGAAGCTGATATCAAGGGGTCAAATAGAATGTAAATGTTTATAAAATAATGATGGTAACATATATAAAAATATGTATATACAACTGATGTATGGATTGTTATGAGAGCTGTCAGAGCCTCAAATAAAATGATCTTTAAAAAAAAAGAAAAACGAGGACATGGAACAAGGGATATCATTGCGGATGTCAGATGAATCTTGTCTGAAAGCAGAGAATACCAGAAATTTGTTTGCTTGTTTTTCATTGACTTTGAAAAGACATTTGACTGTGTCCATAACAAACTATGGACAGCCTTGAGAAGAATGGGAATTCCAGGATACTTCTGTGTGCTCATGTAGAGCTTGTACATGGATCAATAGGTAGTCATTTGAACAGAACAAGGGAAAACCACATGGTTTCGAATCAGGCAGTGTGTGCCAGGATTGTATTCACTCTGTATGATGAGCAAATCATCAAAGAAGGTAGATTATATGAAGAAGAATGTGTCATCAGGATTGGAGGAGGACTTATTAACATTTGATATGTAGATGGCACAACTTTGCTTGCTGAAAGTTGCTGATGAAGGTCAAGGATTGCACCTTCAGCACGGATTACAACTCAATGTAAGGAAGACCAAAATCCTCACAATTGGACCAGTGGGAAGTAGCATTATGATAAATGGAGAAAAGGTTGACGATGCCAAGGATTTCTTCGTACTTGGATCATGTGGAAGCAGCAGTCAGAAGATCAAAAGATGAGTTGCATTAGGTAAGTCCGCTGTACAAGACCTCTTTAGAGTATTGAAAAGGAAGGATGTTACTTTGACGATTAAGGTGCACCCACCCCGTCATGCTATATTCAATTGCTTCATATGCATGTGAAAGCTGAATGTTGAATAAGGAAGACTAAGGAAGAATCCATGCATGTAAATAGTGATGCTGGAGAACAATATTGAAAA
>NW_022103902.1:8723287-8728756 GCF_000313985.2 Echinops telfairi | reverse complement strand
TCTTAGTCCATATATAATCTGTAGAGTCTTCCTCAAAACGTAACTGAAAACAATGTGGGGGGAAATCCATAATTTTCCCTTGCACACTAGGGAGAAAGAAGAATTGTCTTGTGTAGAACTTATGAGTCTGAAGTGTACAGCCACATTTTTTTCGTGTATACTACACAGGTTGATCAAGCAAAAATCCTTTTGAAAATACCAAGCTATTAGGAAGTCATAAAGACTTAGGGTTATTTTGGGGTGAATTCCAAAGGAAGAAATGCTTCCACCTGATGACCCAACATGGGTTCAATTCAACTGGAAGCTAAGAAGGACTCTTGGCCACTTTGGGCTCCTCACGGACGAACTCTGCATCAACAGGGAAAGCACGGAGCTACTCTACTGAGTAGTGTCACTGATACTGATTACGAAAGGAAAATCAGATTGGTGGATGTTAACGAGAATTTCTGTGTAACAAGAGATACCTCTGGGCCCCTCTCACTGTGATTCAAGCCAATGGAAAACTACAGCAACCCAATTCTGACACAACTGCTAATGACCCAGGCACTCCAGGAATGAAGGCTTGGTCAGCAAACAAAGAACCAGCATGAGGTGCCTGCTGGACATAAATGGAATACAGATGAGCTGTAGAAGAAGATGGCTCTAAAGGCCACTTTTAACCATATGACCAGTTGCAAAAGTGAGGATTTGTTCCTTGTTTGGGTATATGTGTATGGGTATGGTGTGATTAGGTTCCAACAAATTGATTCTTATTCTTAATGATCCTATGTACAGCAGAACAAAACACTGCCCAGACCTGTGCCGTTATCACAATCACTGCTGTGCTTGAGCCTATTGTTGTAGGCTCTGTGTCAGTCTCTCTTGTCAAAGGCCTTGCGCTTTTTCACTGACCTGCTTTGATAAGCATGATATCCTTCTCCACGGACTGGTGTATGTGCATGTGTATACAAACATCCACACACATGCACATATACCTGGATATATACACATGTATGTATATGTGTGTGTATAGATAAAGAAGTAGATAGATGATAGATAGATAGATAGATAGATAGATAGATAGATAGATAGAACGAACAAAACTTCTAGCTGCTTGTCTTACAACTGATCACCCTGAGAAATGGTACCATTTTGGAAACTCAGTGTTGGTCTCTGTTGGCAGTTTGGGCACTCAGCAGTGGCTGTAGTCAAATTGGTATTGGTGAGTAGAAGTCTGTGTTACTCAGCTCATGTATAACCTCCATCCTGGACAGCATGTCTACTTTGTTCATGTGTCTATTGGACAATGACAGGAAAGTCTATGGAAAGAAACTGGCTTTGGTATCCACAGAAAGTGCCATCCTATCCACTTGATTTTTAAAAAAATCCTCTTCTACTGAGGTCAACCTATGATGACTGTGTTAGACAGGGTTCTCTAGAGAGATAAAATCAAATTCCTGATAATATAATATATTTATTTATAAAGATAATTAGATATATAATGAGAAATGAACTGTTAAATCATATACAGATAAATATACAATACAAGAAATAAACAGTTAAATTAGAAAGCACTATAAATGGCTTAGTGCAACTCACGTCCGTGAGAGACAGTTGAGAAACTAGCAGTCCTTCAAGTCTCTGTCTGATGCCAGATCTTCCTCTATTTGTAGAGAGAGCTAGGCTATGTCAGCACAGCAGCCAATCACAAGGCAGGTCACCAACCGCCAGTCCCCAGCTCCAGAGAAGTCTTAAAGGGACCTCAACTTACAGCAACACAGTCCACAGGCTAGTCGTCCCACAGGCAGTGTAGCCTTTAAATTGAAGCACAGAACAAGCAAGGCAGCCGCACACTGGTCCGATGATCACAGAGCGAGAGACAAGAAAGGCAAGGCTCACCAAGCCATCCATCTCTCCGCCCCTCAGTCAATCCCACCTGCGTTTATCAGCCAGGCTGGCACAATAAACTATCTCAATGACCATTCACATGAGACACAAATACCTTCCATTATTTGGCACATTCAGAATGGTCTGTCCACATGCTTCTTCCCCATACCTCCTTGTCATCAATTTTCCAATCCTATTCCTTCCAAATTTCTTGCTCTGCAACCAAACCACTGGTCACAGCCTATGGATTGATATAGAATCTACCCATGTCTCCTTCCAAGCAGAGTGAACGACCAGAAGCATTACTCATACCTGTGTACACTGCAAGGACTTTACTTAGCCATTATCCTTCAAGGAGATCCCCCAAATAGGCTACAGTGCTGCTGTTGCCTACTTTTGAGTGGTGCATGCATATCTTGGCCTGTGCACACATGCGTGTGCATGCACACACACATATGCATGCCAAATATCTTTCCTTTCATCTCTCCTTTATAACAAACTGTACTATGTAAATATAGCTAGTGTGGTTTGGGTTCTATACAGAGCCCTGAATTTAATTATTCCCCTCAAAATATATGTCAATATGGTTATGCTATGATTCTCAATAGTTTGACAGTTGTGTAATGGTGTAATATGCCAGTTAAGTAATTTATCCTCTATGATGTGGTCAGATACAATAAAACAATTAGTTTTAAAAGGATTAAGGGTGGGATGAAATACGCTTCATCTTGTAACAGTTCTGATCTGCTGTACAGGAAATCGCCCTAGGGTGTCACCTGCAACATCTTTTATCACTTGTAAGATATCCCTCATAAAATAAATCAAGTAGAGAGAGCAGAAGCTACTGCCTCAAAGAAAGAAGAGCTGGGGAAGAGCTTCTCTTTGGGACCCAGGTTTCTGCACAGCAACCTCCTAGATCCCGGGAAGATTGATGCCAAGATACAGAGATCTTCACGGAATATTGGGCCTATAGATGCTGAAAGGAAGAAAGCACCTTAGTCCTAAACTGTGAGCCGGCCCAAAGAGAAGGACTTCCCTTAGAGCTGTGCCAGGAACTTGGACTTGAAGCCTCCTAAACTGTGAGAGAATACATGGCTGTTTATTGTCAGTATCTACCTGTGGTACTGCTAGAGTGGCACTAGGTAAGACACATATTAATTACCCCATGTTAAATCTGAGCATGATGCTGTAATTGTCTTTATTTTGGAGACTGGTCTAATAAGATGGGTACAGGTGCCAAATTGACAATGGTGGCCTGGGATGGTTAATGTTATGAAAACTCAGCCAAGTCATGATTCTCGGTAGTTTGGCAGCTACGTAATCATCCTCCTTTTTGTGATTTGATGTAAGGAGCCAATTAGTTAAAATGGAAGTTTCCTTGGCATATGGCCTGCACCTGATGGATATGGATGTTGTGGCACAGCTCTCCCGATCTTGCACCTGACTCGTTATCACCTGAACTCCATTCCTTGGCATGTGAGCCTGAAGCCTGACCTGAAGATTTGAGGAGTTACCAGCTCTCATGACCCTACGTGCCAGCAGCCTTCCACCTGACCTGCTATCTTTAAGTGTGTCAGCCTCTACAACCACATGAACCAGGAAAAGCTTCAACCTAACATCTGACAGAAGGAATTGGGACTGTCTAGCTCCTACGATAGTGTGATCCATTCCCTTGAAGAGAGGAGGGGGAATACACACATGCGCACACACATACACGTATACATATGTACATATGTATATGCAAAATCAGTGGAATATATATACATATATATATTTCACTGGTTTTGCTCTTCTTCTAGACACCCAGTCTAGGACAAGCACAGAGACCAGGCCCATGAATCTTTGTGTCACTATGCCAAAGCCATGGCTAACACTAAATATCTAATCAAATAGTGGTGAAAAATTAAATTTATAAACAAATCTTAGAAAACATTTTATGCTGCTGTCAAAAACAAAATGCTGAACCTAGATCTCTTTAGTTTGGCCTTCAGAGTCACACCTTCAGGGAAAAGATTTTAATTAAAAAATTTTTAAAAGTTTCTCAATATCAAACTTTCTCTACTGTGCAGAGCAAAATGGACTGAGATAGTTAGGGTTTATTGTGCCAACCTGGCCGATAAACACATGTGGGATTAATTGAAGGGAGGTGAGATAAATAGCTCAGTGTGCATAACCTTTCTGGTTCCCGGGTCTCTCCCTCTCTGACAGTTGGACCAGGGATGCAGCTGCCTTAGCCAGTTCCCTGCTTCAGCTGGCAAGACTCACTTCCTGGGAGACATCCCTGAGGAGAAGCCACATGGACCTACCCTGATGCAGCCCTGGGTGCTGGAGCAGCCGTGTGGAGACCCCTGCCAGTGCTGAGATGCTTATACATTCACTGACTCAGCTTTCTGCCTCCAGTCGGCGTCACTGCGCATGTTTCGTGAGATTGAGGACGACTTTGTAGATCGGTGTAGGACATATGGGCTAATGTTGGACTTACGGGCTTAGACAGCACTGGGTTGGGGTGTTTTTTTAATGTACACTTACACTTTATATATATATGAGTTTCTGTGGATTTGTTTCTCTAGTCTACCCAGACTAACACATGGACTATTGAGTCCAGTCATCAGTAAGTTGTCTAGGTGTAGAGTAAAAAATGTAACTGCACTTAAGAACTAAAAATAAAATAAGGCATTTAGATTTGATATTTTATTGCCATATAATGGTTTGGGCAACAGGTTTCCAAACCTCAAGACAAGGTGCCAATAGCCGTTTGTTAAATAGGCTTTCAAGAAGTCTGAAATGCGTAAACGTATCATGAAGTTGTGGTAATTGCACAGGCGGACGCATTTAGCAGAGTTTGATTCTATTAACTCTTGGGATTCCCATTAAAAGAGCTTTCTCCTATGGCATTTATTGTTAACTGTAACCTCAGTCTTTAATCTAACTTTTCCTTGGCGGGGGAAAAAAACGTCACCCGAGACTGTACAATAGATTGAATCTTCTTAATCTAGCCCTTGAAGAATAAACCTATTACTCTTTGACCTTCAAAAATTCTGGCAAATCAGCTCAGTCTTTCTTGTTAGTACCCAGTGTGTATCAAATCAAAGTGCTACCAACATATTTGATGGAATAGAACTCTTATCAGAAACCTGGGCTGAATGTTTCAATATTTGCAGAGAGTTACTTATCTGCTATGTTTCCCAACAGACAGTTTATGGAATAGCAAACTTTAGTGCTTTATACTTTAAGTAATCTTACTTTTTAAAAAAAATCTAAATTGAAGCTCATCTTCACTGTATCAGCATGCATTCCATATAAAATGCTGCATTTTTATGTCAACAATTATAATAAAATCTGCTGTGCCTGCCCAGATTTCTTTTGACCAGGCCGACATTTCCATCCCCCGGTTACTATGAGTAATGACTGTTCACTGTTCACAGAAAACTGCCCTTGGCGAATAGATATCACCCCATTGAGAGATGTTGGGGGCAGTTAACAGCCAGTAATCAAGTAAAAAGGTCCAATTCTCTTGCCCCCCAAAGGGGCACATTTTAGGGCACCATTTATACTCCAGAATGCATCTCATGGTGCCAGCCACTAAACTCTGTAGAGTTTGAT
>NW_022103902.1:8715423-8723138 GCF_000313985.2 Echinops telfairi | reverse complement strand
TTGAGAAGCAAAGTTAGCTGAATAGTTAACTATAATCTGAGTATGGTTAGAAGGCTGTTAATAGAAGGTAAGAACTGAAAGAAAAAAAAAGTCTCATTGCCATCACTTCAATTCTGACCCATAGCAACCCTATCAGGCAGCGTAGAATGTCACCAACCCCATGGTTTGTATAAATAGTGTCCGGTCACTTAAGAGTTAAATCGATACAAATCAACAATTTATGTATTGTGGCTCATAGCTGATCTAGACTCATATAAGTTTCTTTTCTCAACAGTGTTTTAAATTCTATACCTTTGGCTAAATTAATGGAACTAGCAATGCGTAGTGGTTACACATTGGGCTACTAACCAAAAGGTCTGCTTTTTAAACCATCAGCCTGTTCTGAGAGGGAAGGAAGAGGCTTTCTACTCCTGTTAAGATCTGCAATCTTGGAAACCCACAGGGGAGTTCCAGCCTGTGTTATAGCATCGCTATGAGTCAACCTTGACTCAGTGGCAGCGGAAGTGATGCCTCTAAAGTGAACCAGAGACGTGATATCTTTTGATAGTCGGACACCATCAGTTCTCTTCACCACATTTGCTTATGCACCCATTTTGCCTTCATGTCAGGAAGGTGAGCATCATAGAATTCTGGGTTATTAGAACAAAGGGTCCTTGCATTGAGGGAGTACTTGAGTAGAGGCCCAATGTCCATATGCTATATTAATACTTATTATATAAATATATGTACATAGATCTATTTCCCTATCATTATATATAAATATGTTTACATATGTACATGCCCCGTATTTAGAACTCTATAAATGTCCTTTGCCTGCTAGTTCTTTCCTCTATTTCTTTTTACTTTCCTCTGGTCCCACTATCATGGTGCCTGGCTATCTAAAGATATAGCATCTGGGGTCTTAAAGGCTTGAGAAGTAACAAAGTCCAACTGGATGAAACACACCAGCCTGTGATCATGAGATTTTGATGGGATCAGGTATGAGGCACCCAAGATGCAGAACAAAAAATCATATCAAGGTGAATGAGGGGCAGTATGAAGTGGAGACACAAAGCCCATCTGTAGACAATTGTACATCTGTGATAGGTAGGTTTTTAAAAATCATTTTATTGGGGGCTTATACAACTCTTATCACAATCCATACACACATCCATTGTATGTCAAGCACATTTGTACTTTTGTTGCCCTCATCATTCTCAAAACATTTGCTTTCTACTTAAGCCCTTGGTATAAGCTCCTCATTTTCCCCTCCCTCCCCACTCCCCTTCCCTCATAAACCATTGAAAATTTATAAATTATTATTATTTTGTCATATCTTACTTTTATTATGCCAACCTGGCCGATAGGAACATGTGGGATTAATAAGGTTGCAGTTTGATTGGAGGGCAAAGAGATAAATGGCTCAACAATCCATACCTCTCTCTTTCTTGCTCTCTGGTGATTGGACCAGCATGGGGCTGCTACTTCTCTGCCTCAACTTGTGAGCTACACTACCTGTGGGACTGTCAACCTGTGGATCCTGTCGCTAGAACTTGAGGTTCCTTCAAGACCTGCTTTGCCATGCTGCTGGTGTGTACATTGCATGAGCTTGGTGCTGTTGGATCCTGTCATCTTGCTGACTGTTGGTGAACCACGCTGCTCTTTTCTGCCTGTGGCCAGACTGCCTGCAGTGCCGTATGGAAGACTCAGCTGTCTGCTTCCTTGACCTTGGACCCAGTGACCCTCGTGAGTTGAAGGACTTCCAGTATACTATCTGTTCCATGGAAGTGAGTTGAACTGAGCCCTCTGTACTGTTGTGTGGACTAATGAGCTGTTATATTCCTTCATGCTGTATCTATATCTATATCTATCTATATCTATATTATCATAAGTATCCTGGTTTTGTTTCTCTAGAGAACCCTATCTAACACAACATCCCCTTGCAAAAGTGTCACAAGGAGGAGACAAGCTAGTCGGGGTGTAGTATAGCACTGATGAAACTTACAAGTTTCCTCTAGTTCTTTAATGCTTCATTCCCCCACTATCATGACCCCGATTCTACCTTACAAATCTGACTAGACCAGACCATGTACACTGGTACAGATAAGAGCTGGAAACACAGGGATCCAGAACAGATAAAACCCTCAGGACCAATAATGAGAGTAGTGATACTAGGAGGGTAAGGGAAAGGTGGTGTTGGGGGGGTGGGTGGGGGGAGAAAGCAGGAACTAATCACAATGATCTGCATATAAGCCCCTCCCAGGGGGACAGACAACAGAAAAGTGGGTGAAGGGAGACATCAGTCAGTGTAAGACATGAAAAAATAATAATAATTTATAAATTATCAAAGGAAGGAGGGGTGGGGAGGAGAGGGAGGGAAAAAATGAGGAGCTGATGCCAAAGGCTCAAGTAGGAAGAAAATGTTTTGAAAATGATGATGGCAACATATGTACAAATGTGTGTGATACAGTGGATGAATTTTGATAAGAGCTTACGAGCTCACAATAAAATGATTAAAAATAATTATAATAAAATAAAACCAGAAAAAAAGTGAAACAGAGACATATATAAACCATGCATATAAAAATGGATTTGGGACTTGCACTTAATTCTAGCCCTAATCTAAGAGCAAATCGTTTTATGACATGACTCTGATTGATGCTCACCTTCATGAAGATGGATGCTATATAGCAAAGTGTGATGAAGAAATAAGATGGTACCTGGCTCTTAGAAAGAACATCATTTGGGGTCTTAAAGGCTTATCTTCAAACCAGCAACAATCTAAGTGGAGCCCCAAGTAAGTCCATGTGGAAGAAGCACACCAGTCTGTGTGATCCAAGGATTGTAAATAATGTAATCCAAATCTAAAGGAGGAAATGGTATCAGAGCTTAAATGGTGAGCACCTGTTTTGCAGAAGACTATGGACAACAGTGGATGCCCAAAGTCCATTTGCCAAGTCCGCACATAGATTAAACCTTCAGTGAATCCCTTCTGTGACCTCAGTTGAGGGACGTGAATAACATTGCTGTTAAACAAGAAAGCATTGTAAAATCAACCATGGCAGACATAATTAGGTTAAAAGGTAGTATCCTGTCATTTGATGTCTCCTTTGACCCATTTTAAAGTTGTTTCAAAAGTTTAAAAAAGAAGGGAAAATACACACGAAGTAAGCCTCTAGTGAATCCCCTCTGACCATGGACCAGGGATATAAGTAGCCTTCCTATCATGCAGATGCGTGGGAAAGTGGGTTGTTGATGATGGACGTAGGTTAAAATACAGCACCTTATCATTTGATCTCCCTATGATCCATTTTAATTTGTTCTAGTTTTAATTTTTTTCTGATTTCTTTTTATTGAGGTTTTTATCTGTTTTACGTTGTTATTTTTCTTTTTGTTTTGTTTTATTTTCCTTTATAATATGTTGCTGAATATGAAATCCAGGTTGGGTAAATCTATAGAGACAGTAACTGGATTAATGGTTCCTTGGGGGTAGGGAAGGAGAGATGGGGGGAAATGGGGAGCTAATGACAACGAGCACAAGAATGAAGAAAATGTTCTAAAGCTGCCTGTGGTGATGGTTGTACAACTCTACTTGATGCGATTCAAATCTTGAAATGTATGATATGTTTATTATATATCAATAAAACTGTCCAAAATGCTTTGGAGCATTGTAATTGGTACATGTAGCATTATTTTATAAAGTCAACAACCATAATCTGTAAGGAGCAATTCTCTCCCTTATATACCAAGGTGCTTCAAAAAGTTCATTAAAAAATACATTTAAAAAGTTCATTAAAAATTATATTATCTTTTCATTCCTTTTCCAGGAACTTTTTGAAGCAACTTCACACCTTCCGTGTTTCCTAATAAAATAGATGTCATCTATGAACAGAGAATATGTGTATAAATTCAATATAAGAAACCCAACACCTACCATTTTCAGCAAAGTTCATGTTATCAACTCAAGTATCCTGGGCAAGGGTTAGGATACAAAGACAGAATCTAGGTGAAAGTGAATGAAGAAGAATTTACTTTGGTTGATTGATCTGGAAACACACCAGGGTTAGAGTGACCAAGGCAAGCCCACCAACAGAGGGATTTGCAGCTCCCTATGGGTGGGTCTAAGCAGGTTGGGTGTGGTCTCAGCCTCGCTCCTCTTTTAATTTTAAAATTGTATTGCGCTATAATGAACATACCATACAATTTAATGGTTCAATGACAGCATGAAGGGCTGTGCCATCATCACACCAATCAACTTTGGAACCTTTCCTTCTGTCTTGTTCCCATTGCTGTTGTAGCACACGGGCTTGTGTGCTTCTTCCCTGTGGACTCAGTTGGCTCCTCGCTTAGATGGCTGCTTCTTTTGAGACAAGCCTTCAAGGCCCTAGATGCTGGTCTTAAGTTGGATCCTAGCTTATTTATTTCAAGAACTCTTTCCCTTTTCTAGATTAAATCCATTTATCAAATTTATTAAATTTTATGTATTATTTTTTCTAAGCTACCAATAAGCATTTCACGTTTATTTTTTTATTCTATATGTAATTGGTGTCATGGAACTCAGAGATGTAATTGGTTCCATATAGGTATTCTACATCGACAATAGCATTTATTGAATAGCTATCCTTCTCCACTAATTGGCAAAACAGTGTCTTATACAAACAGTATCCAAATTATGAACACCTAAATTCCATACAACCAGCACTTAAAAGTCAAATCTCATAAAGACTACTATATTAAAAATTCAAAGTTCACACAACAGTTTGTAATAACAAATGTCACTCCTTGGTAACACGCATCAAAGCATTATTATTATGTATCATTATTTTGAACATGTTTGAGTGTATCTGAAAGTGTTTCTTTAATATTTTTTATGCATAGAAACTACACTATACACTAAGATAGACATTTGACTGATATTAGATATGAACCACACCTAATTATCTCAACTTTTTTCATATATACTCAACTGAAAGAGAGACTTAAGTACTGAACTCTTTAGTACCTGGGGGACTACCTGGTCTAAGCAAGCAAGCAAGGTTGTGTCATCTGCATACTGCATGTCGTTACTAAGCCTTCCTCCAATCCTGATGTAGCAGTCTTCTTCACAGAATCCAGCTTCACTAAGAATTTGCTCAGCATATAAACTGAACAAGTGTAGTGAGAGGATACAACCCTGACACACACCTTTCCTGATTTTAAACCACGCAGTATTTCCTTTTCTGTTTGCACAATTGTCTCCTGACCCATGTACAGGATCTAAATGAGCACAGAGAAGTGTTCTGGAATTCTCATTCTTCTCAAAGTTATCCACAGTATATTTATGTCCACACAGTTGAATGCCTTGGCATAGTCAATGAAACACAAGTAAACATATTTCCGGTATTCTCTGCTTTGAGCCAAGATCTATCAGACATCAACAATGATATCGCTTATTCCTTGTCCTCTTCTGAATCTGGCCTGAACTTCTGGAAGTTCCCTGTTATTGACACAACCTTGCTTGCTTGCTGAAAGTGAGGAGGAATTGATGTACTTGCTGATGAAGATCCAGGATTGCAGTCTTAAGTATGGGTTACAACTCAATGTAAAGAAGACCAGAATCCTCACAACTGGATAGGGGCCTTCCCTGATTCTAATAGAGAAGAATCTTCCCTTGGACTAGTTCTTTGCATTCTGACTTGAGCCTCCTGAACTGAGAGAGGAATATTCTGTTTCTTACAGACACTCACTTGTGATATTTCTGTTATAGTGCTCTAGGTAATTGAGGCAGCATCTAATGCTTCACATATATATGATTTCCCCTCTAGATTTTAAGAATAGATTTCTCATTACATTAAAGGAGTATTATTCTATTAGTGGCCTTCTACTAATAGAACAATGGTTTGTTTTTAAACTAATGAATGAGTGTCCCATTTTATTGTACAAAGAAGCTTTGGTCTATTAGCCTGCCTATTCTTTTCAGAGGACTTGTTTATATAGGAGAGTAAGCTAAAAGCATTGCTACAAAGAAAGCTTCTTAAAAGTCTCGCTTTAAAGAAATCTTCATTAAAAAAGAATATACCAAAATATACATTCTATTGCTTATTCACATATCTCCCGTCTAAGTCTATATGTACACTTCTGAAAGTGATGTTTCTATCTCTCTAGTCTTCCCAGAAACATTCTGTATTCTTTAATTCACACCACATCAAAACAGCAGTTTTGGCATTTTCTAGGGACTCAAACAGTGCTCTTTGTAAATGTTCTTTTAGTTTGGGGACTAAGACATCTAAAAGGGTAAGACCAGGGCAATAGGATAGATGTGGTAAGGTTTCTCAACAAAATTCTCCTCGAACCGCCCAGGCTCTCCTTGAAGAAGCAGGTGCCTTGTCATGATAGAAAACAATTCTTCAGGACAACTTCCTGCCTTTTTTCTCACCAAAGCGGTTTTTCATTTTTCTTTAAACCTTTTTATAATAAAGGAGTGCTGGTGATGTAGTGGTTATACATTGAGCTGTGATCTGCAAGGTCAGCAGTTCGAAACCTCCAGCATCTCCGTGGGAGAAAGACTGGGCTTTCTACTCCCATAACCGTTGCATTCTCAGAAGCCCACAGGGTGTCTCACTATGAGTCAGCTTTGACTCTATGACAGCAGGTTGGGCTTATTTTGTTGTTGTTGTTGTTGTTGTTGTTGTTGTTCTTTTTTAATAAGTCCCCATAATTGACCTGCATCCTTGGAGAAAAATCTAAGGTTACCGCTTTGGGAATCCAAAGATCATTTATCATAACTTTCTGAGCTGACCTCTCCCCTGAGTTTAATTGACCCACCAGAACCCCATAGAAGCCATTGTTTTGGTTGGCCCTCGCTCTCTTGGTCGTATTTGTAAATTGATTCTCAGTTTTGATTCATGCTATAAGGTCATCTTCATTAGCTTTGATCTTGCTTAAGAGACTAGGGAAAAAGAATTGTTTGCACTAGTTGATCTTCCAGTAATGCCCTTGGCACCCTTTGAGGTGACAGCCTGCAGAGGCCAAGTTGATCCTTGAAAGTGAAACATGTGGAACAACAGAGGTCCCAGCGTTTGCATTCTTTCACAGGCTTTGCTGTCTTAGCTCAGCTGTGCGGTCTTCCTGGCCTTCCTTAAAGCATCTAAAAACTGTGGTTTTATGTAAGGCACCATTGCTGTGAAATTGTTGGAAAGCTACATCAATTTGTGGAAGCGTGGTTTTTGTTAAACATCTGATATTATCCCCAGGCTCAAGATAATTTTTCTCTGACGGCACAAAGAGTATCTTTTCTTTTCTTTTTCTTTTTTAAAGGCACCACCCACAGAAGACAAAGACAAGTGTGTCCACAGAGAACTGTTGGCAGTCATCCCCGGATTGCAGAGACATGTTTAAACACGTTTTATTTGGGTTAAACCCGCACCTGCATGAACTGGACCTCAGCAGCCACACTTTTAGACTTCCCTTCACACCTTGAGATGCAGCCGCTTGAAAACTCTCCCCCATCTCTGAACCTGTTTCCTTTTTGTCGTCTGTCTTGCTGAGCACCTTTCTGAGAAACCGGGTGAGCTTAGAGGCATCCTTATTGTGGTGCTCTTCAGCCTGTTTTCAATCAGGAGCTACTCCGTTTTCACTCATTCACAGAAAGACCGGGAGGCTGCAAAATGGTGATTTCCCAAATCGTTTGTAAGCTACGTAATCCAAGTCAGAAGCTCAGCTATTAATTGTGGTGAACACAGTAGGGCCAGGAATCG
>NW_022103902.1:8697076-8715128 GCF_000313985.2 Echinops telfairi | reverse complement strand
CCCCAGGGAGGAGGTCACACACAGTTCCATGTAATTGGTTCCCTCTTTCCTACCCATTCTCCCTTTACCCTCCCTGTTTTGCCACTCACACCACTGGTCCTAGAATCGATCCCTCTGAAGACTCTTGAACATTCTCTCTTAAGGCAGCATGAACAGTTCAACATTCTGTTTTCCTTGAGTCCTAACTTTTCTTTTTTGCCAATAAATGAGCTACTCCTGAAGGAAAAAACAAACAAACAAACCAAAACTAACCCAGATGTATCCCAAAGTTTCCAAGTGGCTGAGACAGGATTTGAGTGTGCATTCTCTCATGCACATGAAGAAAACTACTACTGCGCATAACCAAAGAATCAGCAAAAATTATTCCTGGGCCTTAGAAAATAAAATGACATTTCAAAGTTATTTCCCATCTTTCTGCTGTGGGGAAAACACGGTGTTGAAAAGTTGGCTAAACTTTCTTTGTGCATTGGTTACTGGAGACATTTTGTATTTTAGAGCAATTGTTTCTTCTCTTTTTAGGCAGAAGAAAAGAGAAGAATAATTCTTCATATAGTTTTCAAACCAGGCTGAGTCAATTATACCAGGGAAAGAAACAGCTAGGTTCTACGATCCTTCATCGAACTCCCCCAGGTAAAAGGCCTCTGTCATTTTTGGAACCTATTTACATCAGCCAAAGAGCAATGCTTGGCTCTTTCACACTGCATGCTATTTAACGTCCTGTATTTTTCAGAACATCTTTGTAAGCAGCATGTCCTATGTACCTATCCATCTTTCTGGGTGAAGCCAATTTAGCCATTGGCTTCTGACAACTTTTCCAGTCATTTTAAAGGTCAGAAACTGCTGTTCATTAATCAGGTACACCAAAGCATGTCTCTTAGCTTTTATTGATTTTTTTTCCTCCTAAAAAAATCTATACGTCTATTTTGTACCCCGAAAGTTCTACACACCTTTCAAACAGGTGGTAGTGGGATGTGTGGGGAGAATCACTACTTTTATAACGCTAAGAAAGGAAAAGACCAATTTGTCAGTGATATAGAGTCATACTCTATTATTCCCACTTTATTTTTATTTTTTAAACCCTGGTTAATGACTCATACCATGGAAATGGTGTTCTTTTTAAAAAGTGTTTCTCAGTTGGCCTTCCCTTTAGGGCTACTTTCTACATACATCAGGTTTTTTTATTATTGTTGTTTTGGTTTTGCATTTTCTCTTTGGTAAATAGAAAAAGGTATTTGCCTTTCTGGAATCTCACTTTCACACTCTTCAGTATTCAATTAGTCAGCTTGCAGACTGATAATTGAAATCAGTGCTCCTCTGCCCATTTTTCTAACAAAATCAAACATATTACATATATATATATAAATAAAATCAGAGTAGTTCTCAATACTGAGCGCCTTCAGTCTTCCTTTAAATTTTTTAACTGTTAACAGCAAGCCTTGACCACCCATCCTTCTGAAAGCGCAGCAGAAACTCGGACGGCCCCGCCTCCGCCTTTAAGCCACAGCGGGAAGGGGCGGGTCCTCACGCGGCTGAGAGCGCCACGCCTCCGCGAGGGTGGGGGCGCTGATTCCGAGCGACGTTCTCCCCAGTGTTAGTCGGAGGGGCGGGGTCTGCCGTGACGTAGTCGGGAGGCCCGCCCTGATTGGCGGGCAGTCCCAGGAAGAAGGTGGAGACTAGTTTCCCTGGTGACGGGTTGCCAGGCGGTCGCCTGGTAACGGGTCGCGGCGGTCGGGGCTGCGGTAGCGCGGGCGGTGGAGGCCCGAGAGGTTTGTGGGCGGAATCTCCGCCCGGGTCTTTCAGTGTGGTGAGCCATGGCCGCGGCCGCTGCCGTGGTCACGCCGTCGGGGCTGGAGGACGGCGCGTCTCGGTCGCGCGGCGAAGGGGCCGGAGAGGCGGTGGTGGAGCGCGGGCCTGGCGCGGCCTACCACATGTTCGTGGTGATGGAGGACCTGGTGGAGAAGCTGAAGCTGCTCCGCTACGAGGAGGAACTCCTCCGGAAGAGCAACCTGAAGCCCCCGTCCAGGTGGGTCTCCTGGTCCGCGAGCGCCCGGCTGCCGGCCGAGCCCCGGGAGATGCCTCCCGAAGGCGGGCTCACCAGCCTTCTCTTCCGCCCCCCGCAAAGCTGGCGGTGCAGGGTTCCGACTTGGTGTTTCTGTAAACACGTTTTGGGACAGCTGGGGAGACTGGATGGCAGCCTCCCATTTGTTCACACGCACGCACACACACCCCTCCACGAAGCACAAAACTGTGTGTTGTAATTGTTAAAGTGCATAAAAAATATCCATGGTGCAAAACAGAAAAAAAGTGCAAGCAAACGTGTGGGAAAATTCTACAATCTCATCCGCAGAGTCCGGCGCTGCTGTCAAGTAGATCTGTTTCTCATTTTTCGTTTTTTTTGGGGGGGAAACCTGACCCTATAACCACCGCCCCACCCGCTGAGCACTTTGTGTGCTGTTGGTAAACTTGTTTTGTGTGCTGTTAGTAAACAACTTGTTGACCTTTTGCCGCCGGGGCTCTGCTTTTGTATTGACGCTCCTCACAGAAACAGCATGTTTTGAGAATGATGAGGGCAACAAATGTACAGATGTGCTTGACCCAATGGATAGAATGTATGGATTGTGATAAGAGTTGTATAAGCCCCCAATAAAATGATTTTTTTTAAAAAAGGAAAAGAAAAGGGCAAATGAAATGGCAGCTAGTGGAATTGCCCCCTTATCATAGAATCTAAAGTTCAACCCTTACTTTTGGTGGGAAAACGCTCATCAGATCCTGAAGGCAGTACCATTCGTGGCTGAGGGTGCTGGAGCACTCTGTCCTTCCATCCCTGTAGCTTGGCTGTGTACTCGGATAGCCGAGTAATAAGTGCATTTCGCAGCTTTGCCTTCTCTTTACTATGCCTGTTTGTTTATTTTGTTGTGTGAGAGGGAGTGTGTAAGATTACAAATCTTCACTGCTTTCTCTTGATGTCTGTAACTCAGCTCAGATAACTTCCCTTGACAATTTTGATTCATGCGACCATTTTCTTGATTTTACTTTCTTCCAATAATTCTATGCTATGTAGACTTTATGTAGACTGTCCATATTGCTATGTCATTTCGTAATGGCAGAAAAGTGAGAGGGACGAGAAGTAACCTTGCTTGATCTGTGATACAAGTTGTAGGATTGGGAGTTATTACATTAAAGCAATTGATCAGGTTAGCATAGGGGAGCCCTGGTAGCTAGTGGTTGGTGGCAATTGGGTCAGCAGTTTAAAATAGCCAGCATCTCTGCGCAGGAGACAAATGGGGCTTTCTATTGGAGTAAACAGTTACAGCCTCAGATATTCATGGGGCAGTTCTAACCTGTCCTGTGAATTGGCATCTACTCAATAGCAGTAAATTTGGTTGTTTTTTTATACATGTAGCTTACATTTTCTGTTCATCAAAATGCATTACTTTTTTTCCCTTCCAAACATATGTTTGAAATGAAAGGAAAATGGCCTCTAAGTTCGATTGATAGCACTATGTACTGTTTCCTTAGAGGGTCAGCAGGGTACTTAGAATTATAAATCTGAGTGGAGACGCACTAACTAGGTCGGTGGTCCCACTAGTGTCACCTGGGAGCTTATTAGAAATACGTTTTCTCTCTTAGAAATCGTGAGGGTGGTAGCTAGCAGCCAATGCTGAAACAAGCCTGCCAAGGCTTTTTTGGGTGTACACCACCGTTTGAGAACCACTGACTTAGGTCTATCAGTATCAATTCTACCCAGGAACAGTTACTAACCTATATGGAAGAAGTGAGTTTTTGGTGGGTGGGCACTTTGAAAGGGTTGTAAACACATACCTGCCAGGACTTCTTACCCCTCCTACCCGCCTTTTGTTCCTTCTCAAGTTTATGTTATTGCCCAGAGTATTTATACTTACACTGTAGAGAAAGAAGTTTGGGAAACATGAAGAAATAGGCCCCTGCTTATGAAAAAGGTTGTTAATACCAATACTATACACAAATAGTATTAGCTACAAATAAACAGCAAGTTAAGATTTTTGTTCAAACTGACTGCAGTATTGTTGTCAGTATGTTTTACTCCTAATATACCCACTGCCATCTAGTCAATCTCCACTCATAAGGACCTAATCGAACAGAGTAGCACTTCCCTGTAAGGTTTCCAACACTGTAATCTCTAAGGAAGTGAGTGAACTGCCACACCTTTCTCAGAGTGAATGAGCTTAAACCTTAGGCCTTTCTGTTAGCAACTGAGTACGTTAACCACTAGAGCTCCTTACTCCTCAATTGTTTAGGTACAAATCATACTGATCTTCATAGGATTGTTTTCATTAGGTAGGAGATTTAGTAAATTTCAACCAATATTTGTTAGAATGGGGATGTGCTTTCTACTCCTCTCTATACCACTAGAATCATGTAAGGGACTTGTTAAATGTTTTTATTTGATGCATTTGTAAGGGAAGAGGCAATATTTGGAGGGGCATCGGTATTCTGGTTATTCAAATATGCAGCCAGCTTGAGCAGTTTGAGAACAACTGATTAACATAGCCAATAGGTACATAAAGTATATTAAGATAGCAGTCATTGCAAAAAGGCATAATCAATAATCTATGGTCTGTTTCAACCCAGATTCTCTGAATTCCAAGTTCTCACTTTTAAGAAGCACTCTTTTTAGTTATTCTTGATATGTTAATCATTTGGGCAAAGTTTCACCTGCTGTGTTTTCTAACATGCATTACATCATTTGTGTATAAGGACTCTGAATTAATATTTTGTGTACAGCAGTGATTGCCCTAAACCTGTTTGTTAGAAGCTTAATGGACTGCTGTAGATTAATGGACAGTACACAGGGTTAAAAAATCAGTGTCTTTTGGTTTGAAAGCCACTAAAGAGAAAAGGCCACTGGCAATTTGAACTGATCAACTTTAGTAACTAGGAACTAATTTCATATCATTCTGATTTGTTTTGAAGCAGACACTACTTTGCACTGCCTACCAACTCTGGGGAACAGTTCTACATGTTTTGCACTCTTGCTGCGTGGTTGATTAACAGAGCAGGACGACCCTTTGAGCAGCCTCAAGAATATGATGATCCGAATGCAACCATATCTAACATATTATCCGAGCTTCGATCATTGGTAAGTGTAAACAACTCTCTTTCTGAAGGTTCCCAAGTTATGAATTATAACACTGATAACTCAATATGTAAATGCTAGCTTTTAGATAAATCCTCTATGAGCATATGTAATTCTATCTGAATTTATTTTGAGCTAAAACCTCAGCAAGGCTGCTTCAGTGTA
Source organism: Echinops telfairi (assembly GCF_000313985.2). Classification (NCBI taxonomy): domain Eukaryota; kingdom Metazoa; phylum Chordata; class Mammalia; order Afrosoricida; family Tenrecidae; genus Echinops; species Echinops telfairi. Next base: position 8,709,847 of record NW_022103902.1, on the reverse strand, counting down.
CATTCTTTATAGCTCAAAGTAAGCTTTATTTTTCTTAATCTTGACATATTGTAGAGGTAAATTTATGAGTGCTTAGTTCCCCTTAAAAAATGATAAACCAGGAAACTGAAACACTTCATATTTTGAGAGAGAACTTTGATTTAGTAGAGCAGTGTAACACTTTGTTCATTTTGACTCTTCCTGGGCACAGGCAGTGAGACATGTTTACCACACTTGTTAATCATGTTTGCAAATGCGCCTCTCTCCTTCGTATGGCTGTCCTTGATGCGAAGCTGATAATATTACTGATTATCATCCTGAGAGGATCAATGATTTGTTCTCTTGTCACAGAGCTATTGCCTTTGATACTTTTGACACCAAAATGCCTGAATTTTTTGATATTTTTTATGTGCCAGTAGATTAAAAATAAGAGTGAGAGAGAGAACTTTGTCTCAATTACACTGTCAGTTATAATTGTTTTAGTTCACACTTGGAAATTGCAGAAATGATCGATCGCTTTATAAGTTTTTGATTAAAATATTTTCGCATTTGGAGTACAAATAACAAGTTATACTCTGTTTATCTGTTGTATTTCAGGGAAGAACTGCAGATTTTCCCCCTTCAAAATTAAAGTCCGGTTATGGAGAACATGTATGCTATGTTCTTGACTGTTTAGCTGAAGAAGCATTGAAATATATTGGTTTCACCTGGAAAAGGTAAAATTCACCTGACCTAATATTAGTAACTGTGTGTGGATAGCAGTTGCTTCTAAGGGTGAGAGGTTCCTAATATTGATAAAAATTTATTTCCTCTTCATTGTTATAAACTGAAAATGCTACAGTAATTAAGAAAAACCAGTCTAGACATTGCGTGATTAAATATGTATATAATTATTAACTGTAGTATTATCAGTTTAAGACAAAATATTAAAATCTCTGTGTAAACACAAGCATAGCCAGCACCTGGGAAACCTGAGAGCTGTAGATTTAAGGAAAAATGGAAGTTTAAGTGGCATTGTGTCTTTTGCTTCTAATGATTTGTGGTTACAAATCATACTGGAGGAAGTCATGTACCACTGTCAGTGACCTGGTTCATTGCTTTTTGCTGACTTGTCAGCCCTTTGTTTATATTTCTGTTATCACATGGCATTTATATGAAAATCATTTATTTATAGGCTGGACGTTTTTGTTAGCAATTGTGAAATCTTCATGTGTACTCTCTGACAGCATGGTGTTTGCGTTGTCGTATATGCTCACTTAGTGTTTATCATATGAATATGGAAATGAAACATTCAAAATTATCTTCATTTTATAAGTTAAGATGAGAAAATATGTGAATGTGGCATTTTGAAGACTGGAATTATTGATTGGTTAGAGGATACAAAGGCACTCTCCAGGTAAAATGTGAGAAAACAGTGATTTTTTTTAAAATTAGAACTAAAAAGTTGTGCATATTGTTCCTTGCTAATTTTATAATATTCTATTACATTCTCTCAGATGAATAATGCTTGCCCTTTTTTAATGCCCACTACTCCAGTTGACTCTGACTCATAGCAACTCAATGGGACAACGTTTCTGATGCTCTCAGTCTTCACAGAAGCAGACACCCTCGCCCTCGTCTTTCTCCCATGCATTACCTGGTGGCTCTGGAACAACTATATTTTAATGAGCAGCCCAATACTTAACCTATTATTTCATCAGGTCTTTTAATAAGAACATTGAAAAACTCCTCCGCCCGTAGTTTTCATTAAGTTAAACCAAATAAAATTACTTTTATCCAGGTTTTTGTGACCTGAAAAAATATTTTTATATGCTCCAAAATAAACATTATCATTTAAAACAATTTAAAGAATGACTGCTATTATTCATAAAGTTTACAGGGGCTGATCCCTGAGAGGCAGGCAGACTCTTCCTTCTTCCTAAGAAGACTAAAATGTGCTTGACCCAAGCCTTGGTATTTTCATTTGCTTCATATGCATGGGAAAGTTGGACAATATACATAGGAGATCACTGAAGAATTGATTATTTGAATTATGGTGATAATTAAAATAACAATTGAGTATTTGAATGATGGTAAAGAATATTAAAAGTACTATGGACTGCCAGAAGAACAAACGGATCTGTGTCAGAAGGAGTACATCCAGAATGCTCAGTGGAAGCAAGAATGACAAGATTCCATCTCACATGTTACCAGGATAGAGCAGTCCCTGGGAAAGGACATCACGCTTGGGAGAATGGAGAGTCAGGGTAGAAGAAGATGACTTTGAATGCGGCGGATGGACACACTGGCTGCAACAATGAGTTCCCACATGACAACAGTTGTGAGACTAGTACAGGGCTAGGTAATCTTTCATCCTGGTTACACAGAGACACTATGAGTCGGAACCAACTGGATGGTACTTAACAGCAGGAGCGAAGAATGACCATGTGATCCAAAGCAGTTCTTTATGGGATTTCCAAAAAGATGTGTTGCTCCGTTTGACATTTTTATTTTATTACTGAGCCTGAAGAAGAATTAATACATTGTAATTATGGTGTTGGTGAATAATACTAAAAATACCATGGGCTGGCAGAGGAACAAACAAATTTGTCTTTGAAGCAGTACAGCTAGAATACTACTTGCAAGTGAAGACGACCAGACTTCATCTCTCATACTTTGGACATGCTATCAAGAGAGACCAGTCCCTCGTGGAAAACATCCTGCTTCATAAAGTGAAGGTTTAGTGAGAAAAAAAGGAAGACCCTTGATGAAACGGGTTGACGTAGTGGCTGCAACAATGGGATCAAGCATAACAACAATTGTGAGGAGAACATAGGACCAGGCAGTGGTTCTGTTACGCAGGATGCTACGAGTCAGAACCAACTTAATGGCACCTGACAACAACAAACATAGTTCAATATATTTTAAGCTCATCAGAAGCTATTATGTCAGCCCCTATTGAATTTTACAAATTCTTGTTTCCAGGCACATCACATCTGCTGGCTAATATATAGGAACTTGGAAAACTTGTGAAGGCAGGATGGTATAATTCTTGCTTTCCATGTGAGGGACAAAGGTTCACCATCCACAGCACTGGAAGCTTCCATGTTGTTACAGTGCTGTAAAGGTGTCACTGAAGAGTCCACTCTAAAACATACTAGGAAAAAAGGTGTGATGATCTTTTTCCAATCATCAGCCAATGAAACGCCTGGGTATCACGACCGCCTGTCTGTTCCCAATCATGAGGATGGCATAATACGAAGCAGCAAGCCTTCGTAAGTTGGGGTGTTCTCAGTGATAGTAACCACAACTAGAATACATAGGGAAGAAAAAGAGGAAAAAATATGGAGAAATAAACATTAGTGACTACCATATATACTCGTGTATAAGCCGAGCTTTTTCAGCACGTTTTTTTTATACTCAAAAAGCCCCCCAGTTTTTTGTGGTAAAATTAGGTGCCTTAGCTTATGCTCAAGTATATACAGTATATTGGCAATTGTAAATGATGTTATGTATTTATGGATGATTATGTATCTATCTAAATATACTTACATGAATCCTACGAGAACATTGTCCTCGAGTTGTTCTCATCTAATGCTAATTAGTGCCAAGTTAGGAAACATTCTAGTCTTAGATTAATTTATTCAAAATGCTTGGCTTTTTAAATAATAAATATTGATTATGCCTTTTGTTAACCTTTCTGTGTTTCTGATTTTTAAGAAAAGATATCAGAAATAATCCCAAATACATTTGGGTGTTTTTTTTAAAATCTCAATGGAACGTGATGGATTGTTCTGTATTTAGTGTTGAGACCTCTATCATTTAGGTCCACGCAAGAAAATTTGCCATGTTTGTGTAGTAAGAAATGTTCCTAATTTGAGTAGCCATTTATTACTCATTAAGTAGTAAACTAGAAAAATGCTTTTCACACAAGTTAGGCAAAACATTACTATCCCTAACATACAAAGTCAAAGGGTAAATTCATAAATGAGTATTTCATTGAAAAAAGAAACACAAATAACTAAATTAAAACATGAAAAGATGTTCAGCTACTCTCATATAAAAGAAACACAGGAATGAGATTTTTTTTTTCACTTGGATAATTGATAAAGAGTAATGTGTGTACTCCATATTGGTGAAAGGATGGAAAAGGTGTGATTACTATTCTACATTGTTGTCAGGAATATAAGCTAGGGCAATTAACAAAGCAATAATGTATACAGTTATTGACCCAGCCATTCTACCTTCAGGAGTTTATTCTAAATTATTTCCTAAAGGTCCATATACAAGGATGATTTTTGCAACATTGTCTAACAACAGCAACAATGAAAAGAACCTAAATTACTGGCTACCAGTTAAGTGAATATGTCGCTGCTATTGGTGGTTGCTATCGAGTTACGAATGACTCTTATCCACCCCATGTGTGCAGAGTAGAACTGCCTCGTGGAGTTTTCAAGGTTTGGGCCTTTCAGAAGCATATGGTCAGGCCTGTCTTTCGAGGTACCTCTTGGTAGTGAAACTTAACCATTTGCACCACTCAGGGCTTGGTACTATTATTGAATGGAATGAGGTGGCAGAAGCTTTTAAATAATGGGAAATATATTTAGATACTGAAATATAATGTATTGGTAAGGAAGCGAATATGTTAGATGACAGTGTTCATGGTCTGATCTCATTTGTATACCTTTGTTTTTAAAATCCAGTGATGAACGCTTTTGTTTGTTCATGTAGAAGTTTCAGGAAGAATGCATGAAACATTTCACAGTGGTTATGATAGGGGAGGCAAAAAGGAGGGGGACAAAATCTAGTGGAGAATATTGATATTCAAATTACACTCTTGTACCTTCTAAGATTTTTTAAAACTCATTTCTTACTAAGCCTTATCATTTTAGGCCAACATATCCTGTAGAAGAATTAGAAGAGGAAAGTGTTCAGGAAGATGATGCGGAATTAACATTAAATAAAGTGGATGAAGAATCAGTGGTATGTGTCCTGCTGATCTGCTATGGGGTTCCTGCCCCTTTTCTGAGTTCTTCTATTGTTAAGAGCATATTCTCTTTCGTTATTTCTAGAGTAAGGAAGACTTCAAATAAAATTTTAGGTCTTTTAGATCTTTGGTTCGGTTAATTCTAATGATTCAGGTCTGAATTTTAGCGGAGGTTTTAAACTATAGAGAGGAAGTCTATAGTACTAGCTGTATGAGTAAATATTTTATTAACAACCAGTCATCATCTTAAATAAGCCATGACTAATAAGGCATTTACAAGAGAACAATAGAATTTAGGATGAATTCATTCCACCTCATAGGAATACCACTATGTTCAATTCTCAGAAACTCTTGTACTTCTCAAACTAAGATAAGTCCCTCTCTGAAAGAATAAAAAACTGCTTTTAAGTAACCAGCAATAGGTAAATTATTTGGCAGCCTCTGGCCCTTTTTCCATGTTTTAACATTGTGTGCATGGTGTGAAGCTAAGGGAGAAGGTCTCTATAATTGATTAGACTAAGTAGTAGAAACAAAAGGATTTTTTCTCAAGAAAATTCTTCTCAAAACTAGAGCTAGATTAAACCTGGTGTTTTAGTTTGCCTCTGGAAGTATAAATGTGATCTGAAATGGAAGTATAGGAAAAAATAACTTTAGCATAGTCAGTTTACTGTAATAAGCCAATTTATGTTTTCAGATTGTTTGGAAATCAGTAGATAATAAAGAACTCTTTATTTCAATTTGAAGTAAGTTATTAAACTACCACGTTTTCCAAAGATGTTAAGTACTGTATTACTTTAATAGCAAGTACTAAAAATAACCTTTAAAAGATAGTTGTAAGTGAGGTGGGTGGGCGTGGGGGAGAGGGGAGTTTATAGCATTGCTGATTGTATAGCCCAACCCAATTGTATTGACCAACAGAACTGTATGAGAAAGGAAGGGATATATTGGAATGAATTAGATATGTCAATTAAAATGTAATTTGGGGGAAAAATAGTTGTGATTAAATAGACTATCTCCGGTGAGTAGAATAGTATGTAGCCATAAAAAGTTGTTTACAAAGAAATATTTGTGACAGAGAGATGATGTTTATATTATACTTTAGGCATATATTTTGCTCTGTGCTATAAAATTGACTCCAAAAAGAATTTTTAAGTTTTATACTATCTTGTATTCAATTATACAAAATATACAAAAGAGGAAAATATCAATATGTTAAACATTAGTTATATATGAGTAGAAAGATTTTAGAATTTTTTTCACTGCATCTATTGCATTTTCAAATCTTGCCTCATATTTAGGTGCCCTGGTGGTATATTCGTTCTACTTTGGGCTGAGATCCACAAGGCCAGCAGTTCGAAACCACCAGCTGCTCCTCTGAACAAGACGGGGCGTTCTAATTCCATAAAAAGTCACAGTCTTAGACACTCCCCTGGGCAATTCTCCCCTGTTGTCTGGGGTCGCTGTGAGCTGGCAGTGACTGGATAGCAGCGACGTTGGTGTGGTTCTAACCAGTATCTTAATAAAGCATCCACTCAACAACTCACTAAAGAGAAGACCATGGTTAGCTCAAATGCCATCTATTTGAAGAGTCGAGATAAAAGTGTGTTTATCCATTCTGCGTGTACTTGTTGAGTACCTGTGTGGCTGGTGATAGCATGTGGCAAAGCTCCGTGACTAGAATGAGCTCAGCATGGTCAAGGAACTGAGAGCAGACCACTGTGGCCAGAGCTACTGAGGGAGGGGAGGGTGCTTCAAATTAGCTGTGAAAATGGTCTAGGTTCAGAACATTTTTTATAATAGAGCAGATTTTTCCATTTAAGTTCAGAAGTGTTTTTGGCTCCACACGTGCGCCTCCTTGTTCACCTCTTTTTATTTTACTATAATATATGCATCCCAATATCTTTACAATTAACATTTCTCTACAGATCACTGTTCTTAGTGCTTAGCAATTTGCTTTAGAGACAGACCTGATTATTGCTAGTCAGAAAAAATATTGCACAAAGACCTGCTAGTCATAAAGAAAACAGGGCAGAAACTATGTCTAGTTTTGCTCACTTGTATCTTTAGCTTATTGTGCAGAGCCTGGCACATAGAAGAGGTTCATTAAATATTTGATCATTAAATTTGTCTGTCAGTACCTTGTGTAACTTTTGGTAATTATAGCTAACATTTTCCTGGAAACATTTTAAAGATTGAAGTAGCCTTTTTAGATATGTCAGTTTATATTGAATAGCAACCTCATAACTAATTTCTTCACAGCCGTGAGATACAGACCAACTGTTTCAAAGGCCAAACTGACTGCCTTCCAGGGAGGGACTGGTGGCCCAGTTATTAAGAGTTTGGTGCTAAGTGAGAGGTTGGCAGTCCAAATCCACTCACCTGTTGCGGAGGAGAAAGACCTGACAATATGCTCCCATAAACAATAAAGCCTAGGGAATCCTATGGGGCCCCCCCCTACTCTGTCACAGATATAGACAGAGCTGACAGTCAACTCAACAGCACTTAGCAATAATCGCATCTCACAGATGCTTGAGTTTGATAATGGTCATCAGAACCCTGTGGCCCACGGTCCCTATATTTGTTTAAAAGGACGGTTCAGGTGCATTCCACGTGTCAGTCCTGGTCCTCAGACACACGGGGCTAGAGAGGGGCACCCTTGGAGAGGCAATCCCCTCTTAAACGTACACTAAATATACTCTGAGCCATATCTATGATCAAGAAGGAAAATCTGAGCTCCCTTGTGTTTTTGTTTTCCTTTTTAAAAGATTCCTAAACTTCAGACCTCTGCTCATGCTCTCCCTCAAGGCAAGAGCACTTTGTTCTAACAGCCTGGCATTCTGTGATGCTCACCCTCCCAGCACAGTCACTGAAGACAAAGCGGGTGCATAAGCAAATGTGGTGAAAAAAGCTGATGGTGCCCAAAGATATAGCGTCTGGGGTCTTAAAGGCTTGAAGGTAAACAAGTGGCCAACTAGCAGAGAAGCAGCAAGCCCACATGGAAGAAGCACACCAGCCTGTGCCATCATGAGGTGTCACTGGGACCGGGTACCAGGCATCAGAAGACCCCGAACAAACAAAGAAAAGCATATTGTTGAGAATGAGGGGAGTCAGAGCAGAGACCCAAAGCCCATCGTAGACATTGGGACATCCCCTCACAGAGGGGTCACAAGGAAGGGATGAGTCAATCAGGGTACAGTAAAGCGCTGATGAAACACACAATACTCCTCTAGTTTTCTCACCCCCCACTATCGACCCTAATACTGACTTTCACTGCAGGCATGTGCACAGGTACAGATAAGACTGAGAGCTCATGACCCATGGAATCCAGCAACAGGAATGGGAGTAGTGATCCCAGGAGGGCAGGGGGAAGGTGGGGAGAGGAGAGGAGGCAGGAGGAACCTATCGCGATGATCAGCATATAACCACACACACCTCCTTCAGGTGGACAAACAACAGAAACCGAGTGTGAAGGGAGACTGCGGTCAGTTTAAGATATGAAAATAATTATAATTTATAATTTATCAAAGGGCCATGAGGGTAGGGGGAGAGGGGGGAAGAAGAGCTGACACCAAGGGCTAAATACAAAATAAATATCTAGAAAATAATGATGGCAACATATGTACAGATATGCTTGATAAAATTGATGTATGAATTGTTACACAAGCTGTAAGACCCACCAATAAAATGTTTTTTTTAAAAAAAGATTCCTAAGGAGTAATACTGCTTTTTCCCAAAGGATACAGGACTGCTTTAGGGGCTTATGATGAAGCAGTTTTAAGAAAACAAAGTCACATTGCTGAGGAAAAGGACAGGAAAGTTGGGGAGAGGAATTTTATTTTCCATTAGGACAATATCTGCTCATTCTTCAAGTGTGCTAGAGTGGCGTGACTAGAGAAACAAATCCACTGACATTCATATATGTTTAAGAAAGGGCTTTATATCAAGAATAATTACATATCAAGAAAATATCCTAGCCCAGTCCATCTCAGGCTTTAAGCCTGATGCTAGTCCGTAGGTCCCTCTTCAGACCCAAACGCAGTCACAGGCAATGATGCAGAATGCAGGATGGTCGTTGGAAAGCATGGTAAGGCTACCGCAGCCCTCAGGGTGGTCAACAAGCAGGAAGGTGCAGGCAGAGAGAGAGAGAGAGAGAGAGAGGCTTTCAGAGAGCTTTATATCTCAGTTGCACCGCCAAGTGAGGTTATCAGGCCATGACATGATTGACAGGCTAAATTCCACCCCTACAATTTTATATCTCTTCCAGTTGACATGAAATTATATAACTACCACATCAAGGAAACCTTATTCCATTCACCCTACGATTTGTGTCGCTTTAGGTGGCCAAACTGCTGTTTTGACATAGTGTGAAATAAGGAGTGCAGAGTTACCGAGGGGTGGATTAGAGAGAGAATATGTTGAGAAACAAAAGCATCATTTATCGATACTTTTTACTTAATAAAGGTTTCTGTGATTTTTAGCAATACTATTTGACTACCCTCGTATAAAAAATAAGATGTCAAAAATATCTATGAGATGGGTCTCTGAAAAGGGTGAGACTATTCTTTAATTCTTTCCACTATCTGTCTCAGAGATGCCAATGATAGCTGTTTCCTGTTCCTCTTTCTAAGTTGATCCCTAGTTCTGCCTCAGAGCTCTATTCTTGCTCCATCACCACCCCTATCCAATGATTGCAAAAGCAAGTTCTTAATAAATGGCACCATCCAGACTTCAAAAGATATATCACCTAATACTAAACCACATTATATTATGTAAGCTTTCACTTGGTTTTTACTTATTTTTAAAAATAGTTTTATCGAGGGTTAATTAACATCATACAATTCAGAGGTTCAGTCATATTAAGGTTTGTGCATTCATCACCACCTCTGGAACGCTTTCTTTCCTCCTTGTGCCCATTGCTGTTTAGTTTCCATCCCTCCCTCCCCTTCCGTGTCTCAGGTAATTATTATTAATCCTGTTACCGTCTTTGTAGATCTACCCATCCTGGCTTCCCTATTCATAAAAACATATAAAACATAGGAAACAAGCAACAGCATTCAGCAACCATGACCAAATAAGCTGAGGGAAACCTCAATTGCAAAGAAAGCAGAAAATATTTTTAAAAACAGAATAAGTTCAAAATGGGTCAAAAGGGAGAGCTAATGATAAAGTGTTACATTCCAGCCTAATTCCAGCTGCTCAAACCCACTCACAATACTCTGATATTAAGTCTTAGAATGTGGTCAGTGGGTATCAATCAGAGACTCAATCCACGTGGGGACACTGCAAATGGATTATGGGTTTCCACAATCATAGGTCACATTCCACATACTGGCTGTTTAGGATTTATGCTCTGGTACCATTCCTTCCTCTGGATTTAGATTTTATTCTTTACAATCTTTGGATTACACAGGCTGGTGTTCTTCCATATGGACATCACTGGCATTTAACTTAAATAGCTGCTCGTTTATGAGACAAGACTTTAAGCCCCTTTTTTCGAAAAGCTGGATATCAACTGTTTTCTTCACATTTTGTACAAAAAAAACTCAACTACCATTGAGTCCATGTGGACTCATAGCAACCAACCGTGTAGGATAGAGTAGAATTGCCTCTGTGAGTTTTGGAGCCTGTATCTGTTTATGGGAGTAGAAAGCCCGTCTTTCTCTCGAGAAGTGGCTGGTGGTTGAACTGTGGATCTTGGGATTAGCAGTCCAATGTAACCACTATGCGATTAGGCCTTCTTTGATATTGTGCCCAAATATTCAGTGATGATCTCATGAGGGCAAATGCCAAGCAATATAAGAACTTACTGTTCTTATATTAGTGCTACAATCATATAGGAACTCAAAAATCCATTCATATGTCTATGGTTATGAATTTCCCTGGTTCGCTTTAGACATGATTATCATTTCATTAGAGTAAATCATAAATTATCTACAGGGAGCATAAAGTAATTCTACTGATAGTATTATTTTAGTCAATAGCATAGAAGTTAAAACACTGTTGAGAAAGGGAACTTGTACATGTATAGGACATTCTTTTAGACTACCATACATGAATAGTTTTACTTATATACCTTCGAAATTTAGGTGACTGGACACTAGTTACACAAACCACGAGAATTGGTGCTACGGCATTACTTTTAGTGACACACTCATTTATTGAAGCAGAGCTATTGCTAGTCGGTTAACACATGTCTCAAAACAGCAGAAAGTGTGAAAATAGCAAGTGTATGTTGGTGCCTTGGAATAGTGATCATCTGTTGCTTCAGCTGGGGCATTGCAGTTTTAAGTTCAAGGAAATATTTCAGTTCCTTATATCTGCTACAAGTGAGTTTAAGGTAAAGTCCAACTGAGTTAGTGGGGTTTCCAATTCTTTGTGGTCTTCTGGTATGATCTCTGAAGGGTGTATCACTAGGCTTTTAAATGCTTTTTAGTGCATTAGTCTTTATATCAAGCTATATATATATATATATATGATATGTGAAAACAGAACATACTTTTTATGCTGTAAATTTTTTTATAATTGTTAACTTTACTAATTGACAAATTCTTCTATTTAAGGAGGAGGAGACAGACAATGAAGAAAACTTCATTGATCTCAATGTTCTAAAGGCCCAGACCTATCATTCGGTAAGTGGTATTCAGTACGCATAGGGCCAAGCCGTCAGTATACCTGCTCTGCTAGAGATCAAAGTGAGTCGAGACTCTTATTGGCTATTGTTTTTATGTCATTTGAAAAGTTGCTGAGAAAAATGTTTTCCTGTGTATAAAATATTAAAATTATAGCAAATATAAATCTCCATAAGAATAAATTGGGCAGCTTCCTAGTCATCTAACATAGATATACTTGTGAAAACTGAAACTAATTTATTTGCCTGGTGGCATTTTTCATTAGATGAAAGACATATATTATCCTACTTCAAGTTAGTTTCTGTTACCTAGGCAAATATTAAAATATTTGCTTATCAGAAATATTTAAATCATTTGTACTTCTTTAAAATAAAATAAATTATCTTAAGATGAGTACATGAATAAGTAGTCAGGCTTTTGCTCTGTTTTAATTATGAAACAAAGCAGTCTCTAAAGGAGTACATACTCAATGAGTTACTTTAAAAGTGTTGTTGTTGTTAAGATCTGTCAGGTCAGTGCCTAATTATAGAGAGCCTATATAGCAAATCAAAACACTACCTTGTCCTAAATCATCTTTGTTACAGCCACCGGGTTCTACATCTTATGGAAGGTTTTCCCTTTTTTCACTCACCTTTTACTTTACCAGCCTGATGTCTTTTGTCAGGAATTGGTGTCTTCTAACGTGTCCAAAGTACCTGGGATGAAGTTTTCACTTTAAGGAGCATTCTAGCTGTACGTCTTCCAAGACAGATATGTTCTTTCTGCTGGCATCTACGATATACTCAATAGTTTTTGCCAACACCAAACTTCAGAAACATCAACTTTCCTTCTGCCTTCCTTATTGATTTCCTAGCTTCCACATGCATATTAGGCCGTTATAAATAATGTGGTTTGGGTTAGGCACACCTTATTTCTCAAACTACCATCTTCACCTTTTAACACTTTAAAGAAGTCTTTTGCAGAATATCTGTCCAATGTAATATGTTGTTTCATTTCTTGACTGCTTGTGTGGGCATTGATTGTGGATCCAAGTAAAATTAAAGTCTTTACTTAGTGCATGAAGACAGGAGGAGGCCATTAAAAGGGCAAGAAAGAGACAAAAAACAACCACAAAATAGATGGTAGAAAAGACTGAACTTCTTTTGGGACATACAGTAGTAACTAATTCAAATGGAAGAAATGATGAAGTACAAAAGA
>NW_022103902.1:8694197-8694983 GCF_000313985.2 Echinops telfairi | reverse complement strand
TGCTAGTGGATTCAAACTATTGACCTTGTGGTTCGCAGTTCAGTATGCAACCACTACACCACCAGGATTCCACGTAGCATAGCGTCATATTTAATCACTGCCATTGAGTCAATGATGATTAATAGCTACCCCCTGTGGTTTTCTGAGACTATAATTGTTTACAGGAGTAGAAAGCCCAGTCTTTCTCCCATAGTAGAGCATAGAAGGTACTAAATAAATTTCATATGTAAATGAATATATTTTTGATGAATAAATGGAAACATATTAGAATAATAATCTAATATTTTAAATGAAACAAAAACATATGGACTTCAATTCTAGGCAGTTCCTTACATTTACAGATTTACTTTGTAGTATTCAGAGTGAGATGTAGTCAATAATATGGCCTTGTTGCCATAATTCCTATGTAATGTTCTCTAATTCTGGACTCTGTACCAGTGGATAGAATCCCATTTTGGAGAATTTCTGTGCTATACTATTGGTTATTATTCAAACCAAAACCAAACTTCTGGCCATTGAATTAATTCTGACTCACAGTGACCCTCGAGGAGAGAGTAAAACTGCCCCCGCTGTTTCCAAGACTGGAATTCTTTGCGGAAATAGAAAGCTCATCTTTCAACTTTAGAAAGGCTGGTGGCTTTGAACTGCTGACCTTGTGGGTCACAGCCTAGTGTGTAAACACTGCACCACCAAGGCTCCTTTACTGAACAGGATTAAGATAGGATTAAGTCCTGACGTTATTAGAAGGTATAGGGATAGTGGTTACTTATTTGGCTGCTACCTGCA
>NW_022103902.1:8691471-8693255 GCF_000313985.2 Echinops telfairi | reverse complement strand
TTTTTTCACTAGTAGTTTTTATGTCAGCTTTATAGCTATAAAAATGGAAATTATAATCGTGGCACGGTTTAATCTTTTAGAGCTGATAAATCTCAGGATTTGCATTTGAACTCAGTTCTCCAAATTCATGTATATTCCTCTCTCATAGCAAGAGGTGATCAAGGTAGATAGAGCTCGGTTTACCTCGAGCAAGTGCAGTTACTTTGAGCTAGTGCTGGTGTTGATGTGATCCAGGTGCTGAAGGAGATGAGCCTAATGTATAACAAAAGAAAAGTTTAGAGATGCAGAAACAGTTACTCGGTAAATGAAAATGACATTGGTGTTATTTTTTTCTTCTGCTGGTGGTTTAAATAGAGGTGTGAAGGTCACCTGGGATTCTCTATGGAAAAACTAATCTCTCAGTATTTGGAAGGAGCAACCCCACTTTAATTTGCCTCTACCATTACTGTCTAAATTTCTGTTCTCCTCATTTCAATTTGTCACTTCCTTCAAGCTATATGAAAAAGAGTTTTTCCTGATTGTGCCCTCATAAGTCATTAGATCCTTCAGACAGAGATTCTATAACATATACTCATTAGAGCTAAGACTACATTAGGGTGCATTTTACATTAAGAAGAGGAAGAAGCCTGTATACCAGGTGGTTGTAGATGGTCAACTATCAAGTACTAATGAGGCAGAAAACACTTTCATATTTTAAAAAACCTGGCAAGTTTATGATATTGCCCACTAAAGCCATCTGCCTTAGACAGCTGTGTATGACTACAGCTTCTGACGGTTCACGCTGCTCTTTCCCCAAGACAGAATTGTTCTCTGGGTTAGTAACATAGATTTAAGATTTTATGTTTCATGCAGCAGGTGGACTCACAATGCAGAAGAAAGATTATTTTGGGAAGCCTTAAATGTGATGAATTCTCCACTAGAACAAGAGTGATGCATACTATCTAGGAAATAGATGTAGCAAATGTGACTGTGAAGGTACAAGGCCAGAAATATACGGATGCCAGCAATCTCTCCCTACCTGTGGACTGGGAAAAGTAGATGCCAATACAGTCATCCACTATCCCCCCGCCCAGCTTCATTTGTTTCCGTCAGAGCCCCCAACATTGTGTTGTATCATATTCATGTCTGACTTGATTATTGGCTGTCCTTGACCACTAGAATGCCACGTCCTCTTGAGCAGAAATTTTGTTCACTCTTCTTTCACTCATGCCTGCAATGTAGAATATGCCTAGTAATATAGGATGAATGAAGGCTATTTTGTATATACATTTTTATAGGCAGATATATTTTAATCTTCATAAAGAAATGAACTTATCAACTGTAATTGTTTCATCTTTCTCATGCTGACTAGGCTAATGCAGGGAGAAGTCGACTCACACTCCTTCCTTTCATTAAAGTGTATTAATTGTTATTAAAGCCTGGTAAACATGCTCTTTGGCAACATGAGAATTCAAGAAGGAAAATATTTGCATGCATTCTTCTGGCATTTATGGTGAGGGCAAGAAAGCACATGAAAAAGACATGTCATAGACTTGTGTTCTCTGGAAGAGGACACTTCGAATTTGGGGTGCAAAATATTTATTTGAAACAAACATTAAAAGAAAAAAGGAAATAAACATCCGTGACTTGAAGTGGGAAGAAAGCATGCTTAGGCAGAGAGTGACTTTGATGCAAGACTGGATGAAAGCTTGTCTACCTGGTGCTGTGCCCAGAACAAGTATGGTCCTCTGGGCTCAGTCTCTGGATGCAGGCAGCCCTGGGCAGGGCATGCCTGCAGGGCAAGG
>NW_022103902.1:8669361-8690669 GCF_000313985.2 Echinops telfairi | reverse complement strand
TGCTAGTCATTTCCAGTCCCAAGTTCTATGTGGTGGGGAAACTGCCTGCATGCTCGTGGTAGCTATGCTGTGGTCTGGTCTCCATTGTGAAACTCACCAGAATATCAGCAACTGTTCTGGCAGCGTAACGCAGATGTGTCACCCTCCTCCCCACTGAAAGAAAGATGGAGGGAGCTGTGTGCTCTCTGAATTCTATTTTTAAATGCCCATCACTTCATTTCAAAACATTTTTTCAAACATGCCACAGATACTATTCTTTCTTGAGATGCTAAATCTGAGGTTTTAGAAACCAAATCCTGAGTTATGCAGCATGAAGCCAAGTATCTCAAAAGGTTTAAGTACAATGGGTTTTTAATTACTTAGCAAAAAGACAATCATTGTACCAAGAACGAGAGATTTTTTTTTTTAGTTTAAAAAGCAAAAGCTCTAGGAAGTTAAAATATGAGCTTAGAATGGAAATGTCATTTCAGTTTTAGTTTAGAGTTTCATCGAAGCAAATCAGCAGTGTTTATGATTGAAGAGGGAAAGGAGATGTGTCTGTTTTGGTTAACATCTTAAATACTATAAATTTTAAATTCTGTGTATGGTTGATACTTTCATTCTGGGCAAAATTAATTACTGAAAAAAAATACTTGTCAATATAGCATAGCTTGCCTCAGGAGTCACTATTCATTCTTAAAGCAAATGTTTTTCCTACATTCCTAAAACATTTGAATGTGAAGCTTCCTAACTAAGTCTATGGTTGGTATTCAGTCACAGGAGATATGATGGAAACACCACATGCGTGAGTGTGATGGGACACATTATGATTGGGAAATGGTTTTCCTCTCCTGGTAGTGACCGGCACCATCCCAGTCAGTGTGGCCTCTGGAGGCGAATGGGAATTGTGGGCTAGAGAAAACACCTGCTCTCCTTCCTCAGCGGAGGCTCACAGGGCAGTTCTTACGAGCTGTAAAAGCCGACGTTGGTTTGACTATATTTTTCAGTTTACGTAACTTTTGAGGCCACACTTGGAATACGAGAGATCCTTATTTCCATCTCTCTGCCCCATTTTAGGCTTAGCAGGAAGTAAGGCGAGAGGAGCTGATACCAAGGGCTCAAGTGGAAAGCAAATGTTTTGAGAATGATGAGGGAAACAAACGTACAAAAGTGCTTGACACAATCGATGGCTGTAGGGATGGTGATACGAGCCCCCGATAAAATGATTAACAATTTCTTTTCAATTGTGTATTAGCAATAAAAAAAGTAAGACAAAAAGACTTTTCAAGAAGAAAGGTCCCTTCCAGCTCTGAGGCCTGCCTTCAAGGCAGATGCGAGGCAGAAAGCACAGCCTTAGATGAAACCCTGACTACTTCACTAGTCACAGGACCATGGAAAGTTAGTTAACCCCTCTGTGACTGCTTTCTTCTAGTATATGTCAGGGTGTGGTTGCTAAAGCACATGTACAAAATGTAGACAAAACGAAGTCTCCACAGGTTGCTTGAGATCAGGGAACCTAACTTGTGGCCAGCAGCTCTCATGGTGTTGACATAGACTACATGTTTGGTACGATTCTTTGTATTGTTTTCACACTTTCTTTCTTTTTTTTTTCTTTAGCCCCTCCTGCTCCCTCTCACCTTCCCTCTCTCCCCTCCCTGCTCTCTCCTTGCCCTCCTGCTCCCCACCTATTTTCACATTTTGTAGAGACTAGACTTAGTTACTCTCATTCTTATGTGGCTTCAGGGAATAGAAAAGGTGCCCATATAAGTAATGCTATAGATTGCCAGGAATGTTTTTGAATAACAAGTTTACAGGGAATGCAAATGAGCGAGAAACTTGCACTTTCATGTCAATTACCACTCCCGGGGAGGCCATGGCTTTATTTTCATACTGCCACAGAGATGGTTCTGGAAGGCCCACTAGGCTAAGCTGCCACAGGATAAAGTTTCCCTTACAAATATGACTAAGGGAATTCAGGTGGATGTCAATATAGCAATCTGTTCTGATATCATTTGATAGCGGTTTTGGTCTTTAACTAGGTACATTAATTTCCTGGATCAATACCAATATAAAAGCTTTCTTATTAACTCAATTTACTAATAGAGGATCCAGAAGATACACATTTCTCATTTTTCTATAAGCTTACATTCCTACAGAACACAACAAACCGAAAAACGCCAGCCCCATCTCGACACCTCTTCTCCCAGCCCCTTCCTTCCTCAACCTGGCAGTTTTAATGCTTTGTATATTTAACTTTCAGAAGTCTGGGAGTCACCTTTGACTAATGGTTCTCTTTTATCCAGAATATCTGGTCACTAACTTGTGGCTACTCCCTTAGAAATACCTCTTGAATGCACCCCTTCCTGTGCCCTTCACGACGAGGTTCTCTTTGTCTCCTGTCTGGACTGGGTTACAAGAATGTTCTAAATGGTCTTTGGTCCTCATCCTTTAGCCTTACCTCCACCTTTCCCCCCAAACATTTTTTGCCTAAGTCCTCTAACTCAAGCCAGGTCATTCTGAGTTCAAAACATCTCATGGCTTTTCACTATCTAGTGGTCCATTTACACAGATTATACAACAATGAAATTCCGGTCTGTGTTCTAGGGCCCTTAGCATTTTGACATCTGTCTGCTCAGTCCGACTTACTTTCTTCTACAGTTGCTTTATTCCAGCTAACCCAGAAGAAAGGTTTGCAAATGCATTGCGAGCACATCTGATCCTATCTCTTCCTTTCTCCTCTCGTATCTCTTCCTAAAATGCCCTTTCACCACCTGGTTTGCGAATGTTCAGATGACATTCTGTGTCCTCAAATAGACTTTGCCTTAGTCACTTCAGCCAATTTCATCCTATAACCCCATCAAGAAATACATCTTCATAAGTTCTGACTTGAGAGTGTTTGTCATTTTATTTAGTGGTACCGGGCTAGGATGGTGCCTGGCGCGGAACGGACACTAAGTGGGCATCTGTGGGACAAATAAATGGTATTGTCATACTTTGCTTGCTACTTCTCTTTGATTCCCCTCTTGATTAGATTACAAATTTTACATTCAGGTCTTTCATAATGTATCCAACTCTCTTCTCCTCAGTAATCACCTTTCTAAACCTTTAATCCATTTTCCTAGTGTCATCTCCATAAATGATGTATTTTGGCTTAGACTGTTTTTCTCATGAGAAATGCTGGCTGTCTTTCTTTTCTGCTTGTTTACATATCATACATCGATGTAAGGTCAAATTTACATCTTTCTGTCTCCACTAAAACACCATTGTGTCTCATTCAAATTTCTAAAGCATTTACTATGGGTACCAGCTAGTTTTCTGAAGGTAATCAAACATATATTATCTTATTGTTGAAACCAAACTATTATTTCATGAAAGATATTTTGATTAAAAAAAAGTAGAAATTTCTACAAGGAAGTACAAAAGTCCCCCAAATATCCACACCCAGATGTAAATATTATAAATCTTTAGTCAAATGCCTTTGCACAGTCAAAAAACCATATGTAAACATATTTCTGGTATTCTCTGCTTTAAGCCAATATCTATCTGACATCAGCAACAATATCCCTTATTCCACATCCTCTTCTGAATCCCGCCTGAACTCCTGGAAGTTCCCTGTCAAAGTACTGCTCAATCATTGTTGAATGATCTTAAGCAAAATTTTACTCATGTGCGATATCAATGATATCGTTCTATAGTTTGAGCATTCTGTTGGGTCACCTTTCTTTGGAATGGGCACAAAAACACAGATCTCGTACAGTCAGTTGGCCAGATAACTGCCTTCCAAATTTTCAGGCACAGATGAGTGTTTCCAGTGCTGCTTTAGCTTGCTGAAACATTTCAGGGGCATTCTGCCAATTCCTAGAGCCTTGTTTCCAGTGGATGCATTCAGTGCAGTGTGAACTTTTCCCATCAGTACCACTGGTTCTTACCCATAGGCTTCCTCTTGAAATGGTGGAATGCCGACTAGTTTTTTTTGGTACACAGTGACCCTGTGTATTCTTTCCATTTCCCCCTCTATTGTACATAGGGACACTGTGGGTCGGAGCTGCCTGGATCATACCTAACAACAACAACCCTTTTGTTAAATATTATACTAACATTTGGGGACACTGAATGAAGGATTTATAGGAATTTGTATGTTTGCGATGTTTTGTCAACCTGATATTACAGGTTTGTCAACCTGATATTACAATAAATTGTAATATCGATACAGAAATAGATTAGTACATAGGTTACAGTATATAAACTCTCCAAATATATGGTAATATTAACATATGAAGCAAAGCAAACTGAACAACCAGTCGCATGCCAATGGGCTCCCAGGTTGTCCATTTGGAGAAAAGGCTGGATTCCTCCTTTATACCTGAAAGTTCACATGGAGGTAATACACATATTTTTTTCTTAGTCTTTGTTTTGTCTATAAATTTCTGGGAGCAGATAACCTCATCTTTCTCCTGAGGAGCAGCAGGTGGATTTGAACTGCTGGCCTTTTGGTTAGCAGACCAGCTCTTAACTTGTTCATGCCACCAGGGCTCAGTGTAAATTACTGTAATCAAAGTAATGGTAAAGATGAGCATTTGCTATATTAAGCAATAATGCTGAATGCTTAGTTCTCTTTCAAAAATAATTTTTGATCTCTTTGGAGAAATAAATTGATTTTGTGCAAGTTTGGGGATTTTTTTTACTTAAAAATATGAGTATAATATATTCAAATCTTGAGTTCCCACAAAAACTCAGGATAAGATTTGGTTTGATTAAACTTGAAATTAAACTTAAAAACTTTATGAACCACATATATTTAAAGACAGAGTACTGCCTATCTACTACTTTTGATAGATTATAACCAGACTTACGTTCAATCATTCATAATAAATCAAAAGCTCTTTTTTCCATGGTATTACACATTTTTTTCCAGAGGGATATACTGTTAATTCCTTTAAAACCTAATTTCGAAAGAAAACAGTGAATCAAATTCATGACTTATGTTTATTTAATCATAAAGAAGGATCAATATGAAGGCTGATGGAACTTGAAAGACCTAATCTTTGTGCTTTTAATATGATACGCTTAAAAACATTGTATTTCAAAAAGGTATTCATCTTGGTGAAATAACTTGTATTTTTCCTTGTATGAAGTTTTTCATTGATTGATAAGAAAAAAGAGGAGGACTAGATGTCCCTTGGAGAAACCTTGTTTAACTCATAGTGATACCTTGTGTATTATATTTAATACTTCTCTTTTTACCAACCTGCCCTATCTTGAGCAAAGCATCAAATGAAGAAGAATGCAAAATAAGGCCCTTGTGCAACTGAAAGAGAGGTATCATTTCTGCCTGTTGAAATGTCTATGAGGTGTCCTAGCCCACTCTCCTCCCAAGCTGTCACTTTTCTGTCTAAATTCTAATAAGCTTGGATAGCAATATGGTGCTCACAGCAGCCTAGGAGTGGTAGGGGTAGCTACAAGCAGTCAAATGAACACACAGAAGTTGACCCTGGCATTGACCCTGGAATGAGGCTATACAGACATTTTAAAAGCAGACATTAGAATGAAAAAACAACACAACTCTCTGGTATCATTTAAGGAGCTCTGGTGACATAGTGGTTCCCTTGTTGGGCTCCTAACCACAGGATGAGCAGTTCAAAGCCAATGTCTTCTTGGGAGGAAGATAAAGCTTTCTACTCCTGTAACATGTTACCATTTTGGAACCCCACAGAGCTCTCTTCCCTCCTCTTCAGGGTTGCTATGAGTCAGAATAGACTGCATGGCAGTTGGTGTGGTCTTTGGTATCATTTAACGTTGGGTCAGTCTTATCTTGCTTTCTTAGCCCTTAGGGAATCATTGTATTACAGAATAGTAAAAAGCGGTATTAGAAATCATGGCTTATAGATATCATGAAAAAATGTAGTTAATAAATGTTGGTGTCAAGTATTATCCACACCAGCAGTCTCATTCCCATGAGGTAGGGATTTTAATGTTGTTATTGAAGGCCCAAACATCTGCACTGATTCATGTTTCATCACTTGTGCAGTTTTGCAATTTTCTGCCCTTCCTTTCCTTTCCCCTTCTTACTTTGAAGTCTAGATGAGGTTCCCCGGGCCAAGTTCCCAGATAAATTTGTGATTTATTTTCTCCTTCTAATTTGGGGTTCTCCACTCATAAGAAATTGTCTTCTCGTGTTTTCCTGCGCCTTGAGCCGTGTAGTCATACATATTCCCTTTACTCAACAAAGTCTTACTCAAGCAGCAGTCAGGGGAAGAATTCAAATCAAGCATACTACATGGCCCCTTTTCTACTTTTCTCCCCTTCTTTCATTCCCAATGGGTAAGGTTCTTAGCTGTGCCAGTTGTTCAGCCTGACTTGAAACCCTGGGATTTGGAAGATCCGACAGTACTAGACTTATACCGCTTTGAACATAGCAGAGCTGGAATTAGTTCCAGGGTAACTCTTTCTGTTATCAGAAGTCATGATCAACATTCCTCCATCTGGTAACTTATTTAATTTCTGTTCTTGCATGGAGTTGTTCAGTAATCTATATATAGGATGTATTAGGAATAGTATTACCTCAAAGAGTTTGGTTCCCCTCGCCTATAAAAAAAATGGGGGGGTGCTATTACAGATGTAACTATTCACAATTCAATTAGATCAATTGCTGCTGCCATCAGTTTCAAAGCATTTTCTTTCTCCATGAACTCCTTGATATCAACTCCCCCTTATCCCCTCTGTCCCCCACGCTACCCCCAAGGAACCCTTGTTTTTATGTTACTGAGTTACTGAGATGAACTGCAGATAACCATGATGGTGGGGCAGGATGAAAGAAAAAGAGGAAGGAAGAAGAAAGTAAAAATTATAGAGATAGGTTTATTTGACCATGTAAATATATATTTATATGTAAATACAACAAGGAATCAGATGGACTTTGGGCCTCTGCTCAAATCTTATCTCAGTACAAGAATGGTTTGTTCTAATAATTTGGCACTGTGATACTCACCTTTCAACACTGTCGCTGAAGACAAAATGGGTACATAAACAAGTATGATGATGAAACCAGATGGTGCCCGGCTATTAAAAGATAAAGTGTCTGGGGACTCAAAGGCTTGAAGTTAAATAAGCAGCCATCTAGCAGGGAACCAACAAAGTCCTCCTCCTTTTTTTTTTTTTTTTTTTGACAGCTGAACAGATTTATTAAGAAGTTTTTTATCCCTTCACGACCAGTGGTGAGAGTGGCAATGCCTGGAGGTTGGAGGGAAGGTGGGGTAGAAAGGGGGAACCGATTACAGGATCTACATATAACCTCCTCTGCAGACAACAGAAAAGTGGGTGAAGGGAGATGTCGGACAGTGTAAGATATTACAAAATAATAAAAATTTATAAATTATCAAGGGTTCATGAGAAAGGAGGAAGCAGGGAGAGAGGGGGAAAATGAGCTGATACCAAGGGCTGAAGCAGAAAGCAGATAATTTGAGAATGATGCAGGCAACAAATGTACAGATGTGCTTGACATACAATGGATCGATGTATGGATTGTGATAAAAGTAGTAAGCACCCCCCCAAAAAAATTATTTATTAATTAAAAAGAAAAAAATTTTTTAGTCTTTCAAATTATCCTGTGTGTGTCAAAAACGTTCAACAGCCCCATCTGATGTCAGGTTTTTTTTTTCTTTCTTAATCATTTTATTGGTGGCTCATACAACTCTTATCACAATCTACACATCCATCCATTTTATCAAGCACATTTGTACATTTGTTGCCATCATCATTTTCAAAACATTTTCTTTCTATTTGAGCCCTTGGTATCAGCTCATTTTTCCCCTCCCTCCCTCATGAACCTTTGATAATGTATAAATTATTATTTTTTCATGTCTTACACTAACCGATGTCTCCCTTCACCTACTTTTCTGCTGTCAGCCCCCCTGGGAGGGTGTTAAATGTCGATCATTGTGATCGGTTTCCCTTTTCTCCCCACACCTTCTCCTTGCCCTCCTGGTATCACAACTCTCATTATTGGTCCTGAGGGGGTTATCTGTCCTGGATTCCCTGTGTTTCAAGCCCTTATCTGTACATGTTCTGGTCTAGCTGGATTTGTAAGTAGAATTGGGGTCATGCTAGTGGGAGAAGGAAGCATTAAAGAACTAGAGGAAAGTTGTATATTTCATCGGTGATATCCTGCACCCAAACTGACTCATCTCTTCCTTGTGACCCTTCTGTAAAGGGATGGCCAGTTGTCTACAGATGGGCGTTGGGCCTCCACTCTGCACTCCCCCTCATTTACATTGATAAGGTTTTTTTGTTCTGGGTCTTTGATGCCTGATACCTGAACCCATCGACACCTTGTGTTCACACAGGCTGGTGTGCTTCTTCCATGTGGATTTTGTTGCTTCTCAGCTACCCTGGCCACATGTTTATCTTCGAGCCTTTAAGACCCCACACACTATATCTTTTGATAGCCGGGCACCATCAGCTTTCTTCACATTTGCTTATATACCCATTTTGTCTTCAGCGATTGTGTTGGTTGGCCCCCTCCCTTTTTTGATGAATAACAATTCATGAAAAACTTGACCAATGCTCACATCTTATATTTTGTCACCAAATAACAGGTTTTTTAAATGTTAATATTCGTTTGTTAATAAGTTTGTCTCCCTCCATTGGTATCTGGTTCATCACTTCCCCTGCTAAGTAGTCAGGGCCTACCTGGGTTCTCCAGAGCTAACAAATGGTGACATTTTGCTGGTGTTACCAAGTTTCATAATCACACGTAACTCAGTGTGACCAGAACAGCTTTGCAGCACTGCACAGACCACCCAACACTTCAGAGGCTGTGGAGGGATTTATCTACATTCACATGATCTACTTTGCTGAAATGCTCAGTCTTCTCTTCATAACCCTGAAAGCATAAAATAAGCAATATTCCATAATATATACAAAGTATTTACCCATCACATAGTGTTATCTAGGAAGCGTGGAGGTAACTTAAAGGAACAGAATTCTGAGCAGGCAATTAACACTGCATATTTGATTTTCTCACTGACCTTGATGTTGTGCTCCACTATTAGAGCCCCAGGTTACTTACTGCACAGGATGACGTGGACAGTTCTCTTCAGTTCTTTCTCTGTCGGTCTATGGATCACTTGTCATCGCATCCTTTTCTGCTTGTACCTAGGGCCATTACTTAACTCAATTACTACACTCACACCTGTAGTAATAGACTATACACTTTTTTCCAAGCAGGAGTTATTTTATCTTTTTGTGCCCAGCACAGTGCCTGAATTTTTACTCTACAAGTTATAGGAACTTAACAAATGGTTTATTGGTTAAATTAATTAATTGTTAATGAAACTTTCGATAGCCTGTGCCTTATTGAGCTTCCAATTATTTCTATAGCAGCAGTAGCTGGAAAATGCAATTTCCCAAGAGCTATGTTTTATCTCAGCTAATGTTGTTTTAGAGAGGGGCTTTGTCATGATGATATAAAATTTTGATTAAATGGAAACAGCAGTTTATTTCTCTTGTACTAATAGCTCCCTGTAAAATAGCATTTGTTAAATGGATAAACAATTGTAGGGAAAGGTTTTCTCCAAGTGCTAGAGCCAAAGCCAAAGGATAGCGTTTAAAGTGATTTATACGTCATATGTTGAACTTGCTCAGCTAATGTTTCCAGATATTAGGCATTGGGAGATTTGGAGTGAGGAACAAGATTATGAAATTTATGTGCCAATGGACTAAGGTAATGCTGTTCTATGATGCACAATCTCTTTTCACACACCCCTGCCCCCAAGTATATTACCAATGGCCAATGAGCAAATGCAAGATTTGAGCAGATACATTAAATTACATTGGTAGTCAGAAGAACCAGATAATAAACTGTTAAGGGTAAAGACAACCCACTTATGGACCCAAAGTAAAACAAATAGTAAATTACATACTGGGATTTTCTAATGACGTGTTTATTCTTCATTTAACCTTCTAACACTTAGATCAAGCTCTGGTTGAAATAGGGCCATTGCCAATCCATTTGCCTTTGTGAAAATTATGAACGTGTCCTGTTTCTTGAGTGAAAATTCTAAGTGAATGTATTCACAATTTAAACATTGCTGCATTCAGGTCTCAAAAAAAAAAAAAAGAAGTGGGAATGTACATGGGTACCCCTGTGGCCTTGTTTGACGGTTCTGAACTTTTTAGAAGGCTTCTGGTTTGACACATATGGTTTGCCTTCATCGGTTGAATGAAAAGTTTTCAGTTCAAACCCACCAGCAACTTCACGAAAGAAAGTCCAGGGAGAAGTCAACTAATAAAATCTCATGGAGCTTTTTTCTACTCGGTTCTACATAGGGTGACAATGAGTTGGAATTAACTCTATAGCAAAAGGCTTGCCCATGGCTTTTTAAAGAAGGGAAAGAAGAGGTTGAAATGAGAGGATAAATTTGGGGAAAACTGACTCTTTAATTTAATCAGTAGCATCCAGCTTTAATTCACCCCAACAGTGGCTCTACAAATTAAGCACATCTTTTAATCAGTGCATCTACATTTAGTCAAGACTCCTAGAAAACTGCTGCTGAGAGGATGTGCCTCCTTGGCTCAACCTGGCTGCCAGATACGAGTTTATACCTGGAACCAGGAATCCTGTGTTGACCTGCATACACACTCTCCAAATGTTAGGAATCACACACTTATGAGAGAGAATGTTCCCATAGCTACCACACCTGGTCTCAGAATGTTACAAGTCTGCTTTGTGCATGCTGCTCCCTCCACGCCAACCTCCAGCTGTGTGCTACCTGGACTCAATGTATATACAAAGTATACAGTATCCCACTGATCACGTTAAACAGTGCAATGTGTTTACATTTAAATGAACACTTGAATGTTGAGCTTTTGTCATCTAGTTTCCACATTTTACTTTCCTTAAAATTTCCTTAAAAAATGAGTGCCTGTACTTCTTTATACTTCTGGTTTTCTAAATGGAATCTTACTGAACATGTCAAGCCACATATTATAAAAGGCAAAAGCATGCATTTAGTTATTAACCATCCAGTAGTGAGGGTAGAAATATACTGCCTCCTGAACTTCTGAACAAAAAGCAGAAGATACACCTTTTAAGACTCTCAGTCTATTCAGAACTTTCTGAGCTGAAAGGTTGGAGAGGCTTTCGATTGTAAGCAGTGCCACGTTTCAGTCAGGGGTGAGCTATAATCTCCTAACGAGCCTATGTTCCAACCTCAATTTAAACCTCCCTCAATTTCAGATTAATCTCTTACTGGTGTTGGATTGGATCAGAATGAGCCTTTCATTTAAGAAGTAAGTTTTAGTGACAGAAATTTACACTGAAGATGTGATTCACCATGAGGTTGTGTACATTGTCTTTTATTTTTAAATTTTGTATTATATAAAATGTCAAACACCCACAAAATGAGGGAGAATAAGGTAATAATAAACCCTTATACAACATTATCTGACTTGACCAGTTATGACCATTATATCATTTTTCTTTCTCATAATATTTTACATTAAATCCCAAATGCCATGCTAATTAACTAATACATTTAAAATATTATTCTATAACCATACTATCATACTTACAAAGTTAATAACAACTAATAATTCTTTATTATCATCTTATACTCTTCCATATTCAAATTTTCCTGTCTCAAAGCATCTATTTGTTCAAATTAGAATCCATATGTGAAAGGGGCTTCAAATGTTCATGAAAAAATTGAAGTAAATATATTGGAATCTTTTTTGAGATCTTGAACTTTTGAAGTACCCTTGGTCCATACACTAAAATTGGTTCTTTATTTTCCCTCAGTCTCTTTTTTTCTATAGCAATAAATGTAAAGTTTAATGGAAAAATTGCTACCAACATTTTAGGCAAAACAAAAAATCCTGCTGTCGAGCCAATTCTTACTCATGGCTACCCTATAGGGTACAGGTCTGTGCCCGGTGGGTTTCCAAGTCTGTAACTGCGGGAGTAGAAAGCCTCCTCCTTCTCCCTACGACTGACTGTTGATTTTTGCACTCATGGGTTGAAACCCAGTACAGAAATCTTCCTTCCATCCTATTTGAGTTCCAGTAGAGCTATATTAAATCACTTTTCAAAGATGTGTTATAGTGTGACACAAAGAAAATACCACGTTAATTATTCATACAAAATTTTAAAAGAAGGAATCCTTTGCTTCTTAGATTTTATCATTTTTCTTTCTCAGATTCTGGGTTTGCATTTCAGCATAGTAAATTCAAACTAGCACAGTGTATTCTTAGTAAACATGTCTGAGTGTCTGATCTCCTCTGTGGTGACCAATTCACATAGCCAAGTGATTTGCTTACTTTGTATTTCCATTGAGTTCATTCTAATACCTCACAATGAAAAGAGTTGAATCATTTGTTTGTAATTTTTGAAAAAATTTATTTTGCTATTCTTCTGTGTTGGAGCATTCTTTTCTTTCAACATGAGTGTGGTAGTGGTGATGGTAGGTGTCATCGTGTTGATCACAACTCATAGCAAACCTATATACAGCAGGACAAAACACCGCCCAGTCCTGTGCCATCCTCACAATTGTTCCTGTGTTTGGGCCCACTATTGCAAGCACAATATCAATCCACCTCATGGAGGGACTTCCTCTTTTTCACTGCCCCACTACTTTACCAAACAAGATGTCCTCCAGGGACTGGTCTCTGCTGACAATATGACAGTATTTATGTAAGACAAAGTCTTACCATCTTTGCCTCTAAGGAGCACGGCGGCTATACTTCTCCCTATACAGATCGGTTTGTCCTTTTAGCAGTCCATGGAATTTTCAGTATTCTTTGCCAGCATCATAATTCAAATGCATAGATTCTTCTTTGTCTTCCTTATACAATATCCATCTTTCACATACATGCAAGGCAATTGAAAAGACCATAGCTTGGGTCAGGCGCACTTGAGTCTACAAAGTAGCATCCTTGCGTTTTGACATTTTAAAGGGGTCTTGTGTACCGGATTTACTCAGAGCAGTGCATCCTGTGATCTCTTACCTTCTGTTTCCATGAGCATTGAGTGTGGATCCAACTAAGAAAATCCTTAACAACTTCAGCCTTGTCTCCATTTATCATGATATTGCCTGTTGGTCCAGTTGTGAGGATTTGGGTTTTCTTATAATCTATACTGAAGGCTGAAATTCTTGATCTTCATCAGCAAGGGTTTCAAGACCTCCTCACTTTCAGCAAGCAAGCTTGTGTATCATCTGTATTATCTATCACAAGGTGTTAATAAGCCTTCTCCCGATCTGATGCTTCTTCATATAATCAACGTTGATAGGAGGACAGAAAAGAGTTTGCACTGCCACTGTAACTTTAACACTACCAAGCTTGATTTAAACTGTTCAGTGCTGCTAAAATACTTCCTTTTTTTAACCATTTCTTTTTATAAATCCTCAATCTTGTGATATCTTTCCTTTCTTAGGATATGAGCGAGTCTGCCAAACAAGAAGATATTTTGGAATCCACAACAGATGCTGCAGAATGGAGTCTAGAAGTGGAACGTGTACTACCACAACTGAAAGTCACGATCAGGACTGACAATAAGGTATAAATGAGACTTTATGTTTTTGGAGAATATTTTATAAGACAATTTTAGGTAAGGAGTAGACTTGATTGCATGATCTACGTAGGGCCGTGGGATTTAGTGTCCAGCATTTTGTTTTAATAAGATTTAACAAACTGTTGCCAAATGAATCCAAAAGCAAGGAGCAGATCTTTAAAAAAGTGATTTAGGATATATCATGTTTTCTTGAAATTAAGGGATGAGAACAGAAATATATCTCCTTGGAAATCATATTTTTGTTGAGGTGACGATTGAATGACGTTGGAGTTCTGTAATTGATACCAACTGATCCAGGTTAAAGGATGGCTTGAATTCTTCTGGATGGCAAAACAAAAGATACCTGGGAATTGCTATAGAAAATCTGATTGAAACTGTGTTTGAAAGTAACATAAGAATATAACAGCAGAATCTGATGTAACAAAATTAAGTGATTAAAGCAGATGAACTCAGTCATGTTTCTGCTTGCGTTTTGTGTACACTTTCTAAAAAATGCCTTCGGGAAAGCTAAGAAGTGACTGGACAATATTTTTCTCATGAATGTTCTAATAACCCCCACACGAGGTACTAAAAAGGTATCTAGGTAAAAAACTAAAGAATTCCTTTCACTGTCACCATTGGATGCTGGGGATAAGTTCCAAAATTGTGGAACAAGGCTGTAGGGAAGCTTTTCCTCTGGAAGGCCAGGTTAGTCTTGTGTCAACCCCCGACAAGATGACCTTTTTCAGAGTACCTGAGAAGTGAATTCTTTCTTGGAAAGTCTGCATTTTGACTTCGATTACCATATTCTAGAGAAAGTAAAAAGTATTCTAGATGGCTAGGGCAGTTCCACACTATACCCAGGATGCAAGAATCTTACTTGTCTCTGAGCAGTGGTGAAACAAACTTTATTCAAAGTAAGTGGACCAGCCCTGCAGCATCTACTGCTCAATGGCCCTGGCTGACATCTCTGTTTTCATATCTTTTACGTAAAAGATACGCGATGGCTTCAAAAAGTCTCTGGAAAAACCCCAGTATATTTTATTTCCTTTTTTCCACCTTTTTTTTAAATTTTGAGTTTTTATTTTATTTTTTAATTCCATTTTCTTTTTTATCTAAATGTATAATTAAGTGGGAGTTAATATACATACCATATCATTCCATAGTTCAATCATGTCGAGCAGAATTGTACAAGTTCTACCACAATCAGTCTCTAAACCTTCTTTTTCTTCCTGGACTCCTTGACATCATCTCCCTTTTACCACCCCCAAAACCCTTATTCTACTTGCTTTCCCAAACCCTTGCCCCCAAAGCCCTTATTCTACTTGCCCCCCAAAACCCTTATTCTACTAGCTGCCCCTATAAATTCATCAATCCTGGATTTCATATACCAAAACACAGAAAAATGTACAACACAACTTCCCTTACTTTTAAATCCCCCTTTGTATATTACTAATACTTTCTTTTTCACTAAATCTTTTCTGTGAGAAGTCTTAACTTGTGAAACTGCAATTTATTCTTTGGCCTCATCAGAACAGATTCTCTTCATAAAAATTAAAAATCAATATTACTGTGATTCTAGTTAGAATGGCATGTCAAAATAATCATACATATGGGTACTTACAAGCCCCACTTATTCCCATGAGGAAGCAAGTTTCATCTGTTAACTTTCAGTCTAAGTAAACTCTTGAATTCAAGCATCTCATTTAGTCCTAATGGGACCACAGGAGGATTTTTTTTTTTTAAAGCCATCATTGATTTCCACAATACAAAAGTAACCTGATAAAGAAAAACAGAATATAAACTTAACTGCTAACACATGTGGTTTTACAAAATTAAGTGAAGGCCAAATTTGAATACAGACCAATATTACAATAATTGCAATAATTCCAAGGAGAATTAATATCCCCCGGATTTAAGGATTGAACTAGCTGAAAGATGGATGTACACCCTTTATTACCAGTGTTGATTTTATGAGAATTTACTGTACTAAGGACATAATACAATCAAGTTTTAGGCAGCATCTCAAAATGTCATCTTAAGATGCCATTCTTTTTCATTGTATTTTTTGCGATTTTAAAGAATACATGCATATCATGTTAAATTTAGATTTTTAGCAGGTAAGCTGACCTGTAGTCATATTGACTATTGTTTCAGATCTCATCTCTCAATCTTTTGCGTTTGTTTCCAATATTGCAAACAGATCTGAAGTAAAAGTAGTAAATCAAAAATACAATTTTAGAGTCAACTCTTTATTCACCTGATTTACGGATAGTATAATTTTATGTTGGCTAATGAATAGAAATATACACAATGACTCAGAACGAGAATGACCTGATTGTACGTGAGGGTTCTTCTCACGTACATTATTCCAGTCTCTTCCATCAGAAGGAGCTGCCTCCAGCATCCTAGTCGATACCATTCTTCCTCAGCTCCGGACTCATCACCAACGCAAAACCTCTCCTTCGCTCTTGGCTAAAATATCCTCCCATTTCACACAGCCTATGTATATGTAGGAAATT
Source organism: Echinops telfairi (assembly GCF_000313985.2). Lineage (NCBI taxonomy): Eukaryota > Metazoa > Chordata > Mammalia > Afrosoricida > Tenrecidae > Echinops > Echinops telfairi. The sequence goes on along the minus strand of NW_022103902.1, from coordinate 8,674,622 downwards.
TAGAGAGCTTAACGTTGTGCTTGAGGAGGGAAAATTTGTTTTAGGGTCATCATGTTTCCTGGTCACCATTTGATTAATTTTTATGTAGCAGGAGTGTGAGAGATGAGTAAAAAGTATCTCCATTGTTTAAATCCATTATAAATTTCTTCTACTTTGCTTTTGTCGCTGTAAATAAGTCGCGAATTAATTTGGCACTGAATCAAATATTTTTCATAATTTTTGTACATAGTGAATTTCCCCAAAAACGTTTTGACACCGAATTTACAAAAAAGTAAATCTCCCTTTCTTTTATTTTTGCATGCTATAGTATATACTTGAGATCCTATCGGGCTTTGAACTGGTTCCTTGTGGTTCAGTCATGACAAATGAAGTGAACCACAGGACAGATACAAATTTGTAAAATGTAGGAACATGGAATGATAATTAGAACAGGAAAAATTTATACATGAGTTCCCTGATAAAACTTTAGTCTTCATCTTAAAAAACAGGCAGCATGTATATAGCAGCAATCAAATCTCTTGACCAGTAAAATTGGAAACAGCAGTGTCCCACTCCAAGATGAAGGGTGACCATGCTACTTTGAATCCTTGTCACTCCGTAAAGTCCTGACAATACTCTAACCTCCCCCATCGACTCCTTCCGAATCTCTCATACCGGGACTTCCCCCTGAAATTTTTCTTATTCCAGTTACTAGTTTAATTTACCCAAATTTCAAAAATTTGAATCTATCCCAATTTTGCTTTGTTGGCCATAAAATGAAAAGATTCCAGCCAGTCCAAAGCCCTGCATACTGTCACTTCTTTGTTTAGTCACTACAATGTTGCCATCATGTTTTTATTGCGAGGCTAGCTTCTTCCTTCCAAAATGGAAGAACACTATCTTAAATTGAAAAAAAAAATCAAAAAAAAAGTCAAGCCCTAAGTTATTACATGGAAAGGTTGTAATATGGAATAAAATTGCGAATGATGTATGAAGCCTCAAAAGAAGATGGAATAAATACATGGAGTCACTGTACGAAAAAATAAATAGTCGGCATTCTGCCATTTCAAGAGGTAGCATATGAGCAGGAACGAAGGGTACTGAAGGAAGAAGTCTAAGCTGCACTGAAAACACTAGGCAAAAACAAGGCTCCGGGAATTGACAGAATGACAACTGAAACATTTCAACAAGATGATAAAGCACTGGAAGCACACACTTGTCTATGGCAGGAAATTTGGAAAACAACTATTTGGTCAACTGATTGGAAGAGATCCATATTTGTACATACTCTGTTTAGTCATACACAAATACAGAACAAGATCATTGATATCACATGCAAGCAAAATTTTGCTGAATATCATCCAACAACAGTTGCAGTAGTACATTGACAGGGAACTGCCAGAGGTTCAGGCTGGACTCAGAAGAACGATGTGGGACAAGGGGTGTCATTGCTGATTTTAGATGGATCTTGGTTGAAAGTAGAGAATACCAGAACATTGTTTACTTGTATTTTGTTAGCTATGCCAAGGCATTTGACTGTGTGGATTATAGCAAACTATGGATAGCCTTGAGAAGAATGGGATTTCCAAATACTTTATTGTGCCAAAGGAACTTATACATGGACTAAGAGGCAGTTGTGCAAACAGAAAAGGGGGAAACTGTATGGTTTAAAATCAGGAATGGTGTGTGTCAGGGTTGTTTCCTCTCGCATACTTAGTCCGTATGCTGAGAAAGTCATCAGAGAAACTGGGCTGTATGAAGAAGAATGGGGCATCCGGATTGGAGGAAGGTTTAGTAACAACCTGAGATATGCAGATGACCCAACCTTTCTTGCTGAAAGTGAGGAGGACTTTAAGCACTTACCAATGAAGATCAAGAGTTGCAGCCTTGAGTGTGGAATATAACTCAATGTAAAGGAACAAAAAGCCTCACAACTGGACCAATAGGTAGCATCATGATAAATGGAGAAAAGGTTGAAATTGTCAAGGATTTTGTCTTGATTGGATCCACAATCAATAATCATGGAAGCAGCAGTCAAGAGATCAAAGGATGCATTGTATTGAGCAATCTGCTACACAAAACCTCTTTAACGTGCTTAAAAGCAAGGGTATCACTTTGAGGAGTAAGTTGCACCTGGCCCAAGCCATGATGTTTTCCATTTATCTCACATGCATGTGAAAGTTGGACATAAAATAAAGAAGACTGAAGAAAAATGGATGCATTTGAACAATGTTGTCAATGACGAATATTGAAAGTAACATGGGCTTCCAAATGAGCCAACATCTTTCTTGAAAGAAATACAGCCAGAATGCCCCTTAGAGGGCAAGGATGGTGACCTTGTCTTATGTACTTTGGACATGTTATCAAGAGAGACAGACATCATGCTTGGTAACGTTGGGTTGCGGGTTACAGGTCAGGCAGCAAAAGACAGGGAGGCCCATGACCAGTTGGATTGACACAGTGGGAGGAGCCATGAGCTTAAACATAATAATTGTGAAGGAGGTGCAGGCCCGGGTGGTGGTGTCATTCTGTCGGACATAGGGTCACTTTGAGTTGGAACCTACTTGACAGCCGCTCACAGTAACCACAACAGCTTCTTCCTATTGTCTAATACCACTTGCTGTTATGGCTAGTTCTCACAGAATGGAAATTAATTTTACTATTAGCTTAAACAAAATACAATTAAGAAAACAAATCTGTCGCTAAAAATGCAAATGATATGTTCCATGACTAAAAAATAAAATATTTCACTCTATAATGATTCGAATAGACTATGTTAGTATTTTCCTTTTTTAATATTGCTTCTAGAACATACTCCTGGTGATTACTTAAAGGGTAATTTATACTCAGTTACCAATTCGAGTCTGCCCTAATTTATAGCAATGAATCTAAAGACATCATTCTTAGTTCTGTTACGAGTCAATAAATTGCGCCAAATCCTAGATCACTCTCCTCTAGTTATTTACCCCGGTGATAAGCAAGTAGGGTCAGTTGTTTTGCAGGGAGGCCTGAGGACACGGAAACATTGTTTGAGGACACCTAGACATGGTGTCCCCTAACATGGTTTAAGAAGAGCATTGTTGGTGCACTGCAGCTCTGTGTCTTCTACTTGTAGAAATCTTTCTTCCTTATTTTCCTTACCTCTCCCTCGTCTGTCATCCTGGTTTGTTTGTTTTTGTGCTCCCTCCTTGTTAATAGTCCTTAAACGCATTAGTGATGCATCACAAATGTTACATCACCGCTCTAGTGGAATAAAGCGAAATTAAAGTGAGTATCTGTGAATATATGTAGATTAGATTTAAATTTGCAACTATTCAAGAATCATCCCAACTTCTGAGTCTTATTAACTTTTGTTTTAGCTATAAAAATAATACTAAAGCAGGTTTTCCAGAGGAAGGAAGTATGGATTCCGCTATAAATTAGAAGCTAGTGATCGTATATGCAGTCTCATTGTCAGTTCATGATTTATTGAGCTAAGGTTTAAAACATGTAATGTAGCTGCAGTGGCAAAAAGCGAGTCCTGGTGTTGTGGTGGGTTAAGCACCAGGTAGCTATTGGAAAGGTCGACAGTACAACTTCACTAGTCCCTCTTCAGGAGAAAGATGAGGCATCCTGCTCCCATAAAGATTTATAGTCTCCCAAACCCTACATGAGGTTGCTATAGGTTGGAATCAGTTTGAGGGCAGTGGATTTGGGTTGACCAGAGCAAATGGAACCTAACTCATCCCTTTCCCTTTGACCTAAGGAAAACTGTTATATGACCCAGTTGATATAAATCACCTAGAAGAATATTTGGTGCAGACAGTTCTACCCTGTCCTGTAGGGTCCCTCAGAGTTGACAATGAGTGATGATGTTGGAAGCATTGTGAAAATTACTCCGGACCGGAAAGGGTTGTGTTCTCTTGTGCAGAGTCGGCACTGACTTAATGCCGCCCCACAACTAACAACATAATGATGTGGCTCACTAGTGTGTTCTGATAGGCACTTTCAGTCTGCTGCTTATGCTGGTATTTGGGAAGAATTTACAATTTTTTCCAAAGTTCCCATCATTTAAAGGATTATTTATAAACACCAGCCTTTCTAGGTTCTTGAATCAAATTCATAATCGCATGTGTTTATCCTTACATAGAGAGGGAAAAGTCAAGTTAGGACCCAGGTCCCAACAGTTTTTCACTGCCTTCAGCAGAGGCTAAAAAAAAAAAGTATATGTATATTACATAATTATAAGGCCTATAATAATTAAACTTGTCACTTTGGGAAGTCTTCCTAGTTTTGTCTTTAATAAATGTATATATAACTTAATGATGATAACAGTAGTTACCACTTACATTTACTGTTTACTATGAGTCAAATACGGTTGCTAGCCCTTGTATTAACTCATTTAATCCTTCCTACCACCTGAAGGAACACTGGTGACATAGTGGTTACACTTTGGGCTGCAATCCGAAAGGTCACCAGTTTGAAACCACCAGTCGCTCCTTGGGAGCTTTAAAGATAGGGCTTTCAACTCCTGTAAAGGGTTACAGTTTTGAAAACCCACAGGAACAATCCTTTTCTGGTCTACATGGTTACTGTGAGTCAGCATTGATTTGATGGCAGTGAGTTTATTTGTTTTTGGACTACTCGGTAACATGCAGGTTCTATTTTACTACAGATAAGGATACTCAAACACAAAAAAGTAAACTAACTTGCTTCTGCTTAGTAAGTGATAGATAAGAGATTTGAACCTACAGCCCAGACTTTGACTTATGTATCAAAAGACAATATAGACTACTGCTAAAAGCACACATTCTGAACCCAACGGGCTTGAGTACAAATTCAGGTTCTAACATTTATTGTTGGACCCTTTGGACAAGTTATTCAACCAATCTGTGCCCCCGTTTCTTCATTTCTAGAATGGCACTAATTACAGTGCCTCAGAGTTATGAAAAGGATTAATGAATCAATTTATTTAAAGCATTTAGAAGGATGCCAAACTAATCCTCGATAGGGGCCAGCTACTATTTTCCAAACTATTTCTGTGCTTTTATTAAAACAGTTGAGAGTATACCTCTTTTTTTTAAGAATTGTTTTATGAGCATTCCCCATACATCATTAAAAGTTGTAAATCATAACTTTAATGGTTGTCTGCATTGCTTAAAGGTAACCATTCCTAAAGGTTTCCTCCCCGCTCCCACTACCATGACTCGAATTCTATCCTGCAAGACTGGCTAGACCAGAGGAGGTACACTGGTACAGATAGGAACTGAAAATACAGGGAATCCAGGATGGATGAGCCCTAT
>NW_022103902.1:8667094-8668360 GCF_000313985.2 Echinops telfairi | reverse complement strand
TTACCCTTGAAACACCTGCTATAATCAAAAGGAGGTGAATGCTATCAAAATAGACTGCCTACATTAACTAGATGCACATATTTTTTAGAGCATCCTGGAAGCTTAAGCGCCCATCTAGCTCAGAAGCAACAAAGCCCACATGGAAGAAGCACACCAGCCTGTGTGATCACAAGGTGTCGAAGGGATCAAGTATCAGGCATCAAAGAACAAAAAATCAAGTCATTGTGAATAAAGGGAAATGTAGATGGACAACAGAAAAGTGGGCGAACGGAGATGTCGAACAGTGTAAGATATGACAAAATAATAATAATTTATATATTATCAAGGGTTCATGAGGGAGGGGGACCTGGGAGGGAGGGGAGAAATGAGGAACTGATACCAAGGGCTCAAGTAGAAAGCAAATGTTTTGAGAATGATGATGGCAACAAATGTACAGATGTGCTTGACACAATGGATGGATGGATGGATGGATTGTGATAAGAGTCGTACGAGCCCCCAATAACATGGTTTAAAAAAAAAGGATAGAAGTCGAGTTTGAAAGTAAAACATGAAGAGTAGGAAGCAAAAATGAAAGTTGAATGAAAACTGGATTAAAAAATCAATAATCATCCCACATTCCAAGCGTGTACACTCAAGACCTGTTAGCTTGCTCGTTAGCTTTGTTTCAAGCTTGTGTGAGGGGCTCTCTTCCAGGGCAATTTGGAACTACTCCTGAAAGATAGCATTTTCTGGCATGACTGAAATGTTCATTTCCAAAATTGTGTGCGTGTGTGTCCCCTATACCAACTCTATTGCCATAAAGTTAATTCCAATTCTTAACCCTATACAAGGTTTCCAAAACAATAAATCTGTATTAGTACAGATAGATTTATTGTTCTCCTGCAGAGATGCAGGTTTAACTGCTGACCTTAAAATTAGCTGTCTAACTGTTAATGCACAGCCTTATTAAAGAACCTTATATATTCTGTATATGCATATTAATTTTTAAATGAATCATTAGATGATTTCTTGAATAATAATTAAAACAGCTGCTAGAAAATTCTTCAGGCCCTATATTTCTGGGAAAATGAAAAAATGTGGATGCATATGCATACAGATTCTCACTTTCTGTTTCTTGTTAATTTTTAATCTATAAATAAGTACTTAATGCCTTTCCTTGAGAGAATTTCTCTATCTTCTTAAGTTTCTTTTCTATTATTAAAAGCAAGTCTTTATTTGCCTTAATTGATTGCGCCAAAGGAAGTCTTCCTCTGACAATGATCAATC
>NW_022103902.1:8614346-8666090 GCF_000313985.2 Echinops telfairi | reverse complement strand
GTGTTAATACAAATTAGCTTTTCTGACATGCAGTCATGTCTGAAGTATTTAGATATTGATATACTTTGAGACAGAAAGCATTTCTTAATTTTTTTCCTTGGTCTGAAATAGAATAGGACAATTGCATTCATGAGCAAAAGGAGACATTGTATTTTGTGGGCTGGGATATAGAATGGTATTTTATGTTTATATACAGGTCATTGAAATGGGATTCTACCTGTCATTTGAATGATGGAGAGACTGAATTTATACTTCCTGTAGATCTCCTTGTAAATAGATCTTCTGTTGAGATATACTCACATAATTAGAAAAAAATAAGGCACCAATTTTTTTTAAACCAGCTTTTACAATTACCAGTAACAAATGTAAATACAGGTGGCAATAAGTCTCCATGAGGCCCCATGCAGGAGTAATAGCTCCAATTACTGTCACAAATGTTTCTAATTGTATCTATTGCTGCCAGACAATAAATGCTTTTTAATATAGTAAGGCCATAAATGTACATGCTGCTGTTGTTTAAACAAAATACAATTTTCAGCAAATTTACCCTTGAAACACCTGCTATAATCAAAAGGAGGTGAATGCTATCAAAATAGACTGCCTACATTAACTAGATGCACATATTTTTTAGCGCATCCTGGAAGCTTACTCAACTGCCACATTGTCTCAGAGAATGAATGGAAATATTCCCTGATGGGAGTGTAAACCAGATTTTAAATGCACACGTTCTTCAAAAGACTACAAAGCAACACTATTTTTGGTCTTTATAGTTTTAAAGTCTAGTGGTTTTTTTCACTTAAATTTTCTTTTACAAAATCAACTTTTTGTTTCATGTGAGTCATAGACCGATATGAGGGTCAGAGGAAATAATGCTGCGGTTAGACATATACATGTGCATGTAAAAAATGAAAAGTCAAAGAAAATCTCAGCCATCTTTAAACAACCAGAAAATATTTTTACTAGCTTCTGTCACAGTCTTGCTGAACATTCAGGGTGTTTTTGTTTAAAGATAGTTGATGATGCCTTCCCGACTATTTACCCTGTGTGATGAATGTTTCAACTGATACAGGGAAAGGTTCCATTTATCACAAGTTGAAATAGGAGAACAAGTGTTTTCCTTTACAGATTACCGTCAGCTATAGCCAAAGAACATCGTAGTGGTAGCACAAGTTAAGGAAATAGCAGTAAAAGACTTCAGTGTTAGGTAAATATTACCCAAAAAAGTTATCAATGTCCTATTTCAAATACCTCAAATAGATTGTGCTTGAGAACAGTGAATTAATACATATTGATTGTAATTAAAATTCCTGTCTATTAATTTTAATTAAAATTAAAATTCCTGGTCTAAATAGTTCATTACTATGGCACTATAAAGACCGTAGGTGCCACAGACAGAAACTCTGCCCGTTCCTGCCCTGCCCTTATGATTGCTGCAATCTGCAAGTTCATTGTTGCAGCCTCTGTATCAATCCAGATCACTGAGGGTCTTTCTCTGTTTATCCAGTGTGAAACAGAAGCATGATGTCCTTCTCCAGGGACTGGTCCCTCCTGAGCACATGAAATGATGTTTCACAACACTCACTTCTATCTAGATCAGCGGTTCTCGACCTGTGGGTCTCAACCCCTTTGGGGGTCAAATGACCCTTTCACAGGGGCCACCCAATTCATAACAGTAGCAAAATTACAGTTATAAAGTAGCAACAAAAATAATTTTATGATTGGGGGTCACCACAAGAGGAGGAACTGTATTAAAGGGTCACGGCATTCGGAAGGTTGAAAACCACTAATCTACATAGTATTCTGCTTGTACTTCTTCCAAATCAGAGATGTTCCCTCTTTTGGCAGTTCATGGTATATGCAGTGTTTTTGCCAACATGGTAATTGAAATGTGTCAATCATCTTTGATCTTCCTTTTTCATTATTCAGATTCCAATTGCATGAAGTAATTAAAAATATTAGACCTTGGCGAAGCATACTTCAGTTCTCAAAGCAACACCTTTGTTTTGTTTTAATACTTTATTTAGTTTTTATTTTAATATTTTAAAGAGGTTATTATTGCTGATGTCTGATAGCTCTTGGCTAAAAGCAGAGAATACCAAAAAGATGTTTACTTGTGTTTTATTGATAATGCCATGGCATTCCACTGTGTGGATCATAACAAACTATGTATAATTTTGAGAATGGGAATTCCAGAACACTTAATTGTATTCATATAGAACTTGTACGTAAATCGAGTCAATTGTGCGAACAGAACTCGGGGATGCTGCATGGTTTAAAATCAGGAAAGCTGTGTACCAGGGCTGTATCCTTTCACCATAGTTATTCAATCTGTATGCTGAGCAAGTCATCAGAGAAGTTGGATCATATGAACAAAACAGTGACATCAGGATTGGGGGAAGGCTTATTAACAGTCTACAATATGCAGATGACCCAGCCTTGTTTTTGGCCAGTGAGGAAGACTTGAAGCACTTGCTGATGAAGATCAGGGACTGCAGCCTTCAGTATGGATTATAACTCAATGTCAAGAGAATCAAAATCCTCACAACTGGTCCAGTGGCTATCATCAGGATAAATGGAGAAAAAATGAAGTTGCCAAGGATTCTACCCTGCTTGTATCTACAGTAGATCCATGGTCATGGAAGCAGCAGTCAAGAGATCAAAAGATGAGTTGTGCTAGGTAAATCTGCTGCACAGGACCTGTTCAAAGGGTTGCAAAGCAAGGGTGTTACTTTGAGGATTTGGTGAACTTGACTCAAGCCATGGCATTTGCAGTTGCCTCATGCGTGTGAAAGTTGGGCCTTGAATAAAGAAGATCACAAGAAGAAGCAATGCATTTGAATTGTGCTGGAGAAGAATATTGAAAGCACCCTGGATTGCTCAAAAGACAACCTGATCTGTTGTGAAAGAAGTGTGGCCAGAGTGCTCTGTTCCTTAGAGGCAAGGACAATGAACTTCATCTTACATACTTTGGACACGTCAGGAGACACCAGGTCCTCAAGAAGAAAACCACATTTGGTAAAGTAGAGGGGCAGTGACAAAGAGGAAGATCCTCATGGAGGTGGATTGACCCCGTGACTGCAACATACATTCCACAGGAACAATCGTGAGTGGGAAGCAATGCCAGGTAGTGTTTCCTTCTGCTGTGCATAAGGTTGCTGTGGTTCAGGACCAACTGAATGGCACCACACAACAGCAACAACCATATCCCGTGGATATGGAAGCAACAGTCAAGCAATCAAAGAAATACTGCATTGGGAAAGTCTGCTACACTAGACTTTTTTAAGGTCTTTAAGATCTTAAGCAAAGATGTCAGTCTGAGGACTAAGGTGTGCCCCGGGCATTTTCAGTAGTCTCATATGCACGTGAAAGCTGGCCTGTGACTAAAGGAAACCATAACAACATGGATGCATTTGAAGTGTGGTTGGGTGAAGAGTATTTAAAGGACAAGAGACCGAGACTGCCAGAAGAACAAATCTGCCTTGGAGCCAGCATGCCTCTTTGAAGCCAGAATGAGAAGACTTCGTCTCACAGACTTTGGACATAGGAAAGATCAGTCTGTGGGGAAGGAGGGTCTTGTAGAGGGTCAGTGAAAAACTGGAGGAATCTGAAGGATGGATTGATGTAGTGGCTATACCAATGGACTCACACATAACAATAATTATGAGCAGGGTGCAGGGCCAGGCAGTTTTTTTTCGGTAATGTTTAGTGCCACTGTGCACCCTCACAACAGCAACAAGCATCTGTTTGTCCTGATGAGAAGACTGCCTCTTGGTCTGCATGCTGGTTTTCTGCAGGAGCTCCATGAAGCACGACTGAATTCCCATTTGCAATCCTACCCATAATCTTTATGGTCCGCAGTCATTGACCTCTGCATAGTCAGTGAAATACAGTAAACCTGTTTCTTCTATGCTTACCCACAAAGTTCATTTGTCATCAACAGTGATAACACCCATTCCACACCTTGTTCTGAATCTGGCCTGAATTTTTAGAAGTTCCACGTCAATTTACTAGAACTAGTTTTTAATCACTTTCAGTATATATATTGTTACTCATGTAGTATTACTGATATTGTTCAATAATTTCCACATCCTGATGAGTCACTTTTCTTTGAAATGGGCACATATATGGGTCTCTTCTAGTCAGGTGACCAGGTAAAAAAAAAAAAACAAAGCTCACTGCCATTGATTCAATTCCAACTCATGGCAACTCTGTAAGACAGTTGAGATGCCTGAGTGTTTCCAGCACTGTACCTGTTTATATAGAAGTCAAACACCTAATCGTTCTCTCACAGGGGGACTGGTGGATTCAAACTGTGACCTGGCGATCAGTACCAACAGGTAACTCACTATGCTACCAGGGCTCCCAAGTAGCTCTCTCCAAGTATATTGGCATAGATGTATAAACAGTGTTTATTCCAGTGCTGAATCCATTGGTGGAAGCATCTCAGTCATATTCTGTCACGACCTGGAGCTTTCTGTTTTGCAAATGCCTTCAGTGCAGCTTGGACATCTTCTTTCAGTACCATCAGTTCTCGATCATATACTACCCCTTGAAATGGTTGGACATCAACCATTTATTTTTTAATTTTACCAAAGATAATTGGTCAACATTCAACTGTTTCAAAATTTTGAAAGAACCCAGATAGCAGTGTGCTGCTAACCTCAAGTTCATCAGTTCAAACCCACCAGCTGCTCAGGAGAAAAAAGAGGCTGTCTGTTCCCGGAAAGATTTATGGTCTCAGAAACCCTAAGGAACAATTTTACTCTGGTCTATAGGGTCACTATGAGTTAGAATCCACAAGATTGGTAGTGGATTTTGAACTTACACTGATTCTGTGTAATCCTTCTATTTTTATTTTATTTTTTAATGTTTTCTATGCTGGCCAATGCTTTGGCCATAGAATCCTTCACTATTGCATCTCAAGGCTCCCCCCAACCCCCTTCAGTTATTTCAGCTTGAGTAATGCCAGGCAAATTCTCCTTTTTGACTTCCTAACTCTTTACAGTTTGCATTATAATACTTTGTCTTCTTGAGCCACCCTATGAAGTCTTTTGTTCAGTCTTTTTTACTTCATTTGTTTCATTTTAAAATTGTATATACTTGTCATTGAACCACTGTCTCATTACATGAAAATTTGCCTTTATGACTGTGTTAGTCTGGGTAGACTAGAGAAACAAATCCATGGACACACATATGTGTATAAGAAAGATATTTATACACAAGAACAATTGAACATTGAGAAAACATCCCAACCCAGATCAGTCCAAGGTTATAAGCCCAATATTAGTCCCATATGTCCAACAGAAATCTTTAAAGTCCTCTTCAGACTCACAAAACACAAGAAATGACACTGAATATAGAATATCACAGGCCAGTGGGTAGAAAGTCTTTGGTGGTAAAAGTATCTCAGCACTGGCAAGGGTCTCCACGTGGTCATTCCAGTTCCCAGGGCTGCATCAGGGTAGGTCCATGTGGCATCTCCTCAGGGATGCCTTGCAGGAAGTCAGCCTTGTCAGTAGAGAGTCTCCAAGAGAATGAACCAAAAGAGATAGTGTCTCCTGCCTCCAAGAAGGAAGTACCAGATTTCCCAGAATTCTCAGGAGAAGGCCATGCCACACAGAAGTCTCATTGGCTATCTCCAGATTGACAGACTAGACTCTACCCCTACACTCTCACTCCTTAAGTTGACAAATGATTATATATCTACCACAATGACTATAAAGAAAGAATCTACTATCTAACTATTTTGCTCACTAACAAAGTACATCTGACAATTATGAACACTGGTGTCAGACAGAGTGTCAGAATTAAGATTATGTGTCATCTTGACTGGGCCACGATTCTCAGTGGTTTCTTAGTTGTTAGATGGTGTAATTTGGCAGTTATTTAATGATATAGTTATCCTCCATTCTCTGATCATGTGTGTTCATCCTCCATTTTACATAACACTAATTTTCACATAACACTGATATAATAATGACCTCATCTTGGAATTTGACCAGGTCCATAAATGAAGAATAGATGTTAACTAATGTAAAGTATGAATTGAAGCAGAAATTATTTGTTATATGGGCCTCCACTACAAAATAAACTTTTGATTGAGTTTAACTTATTTTTCTAATCAGTTGTGTGGTAGTTACTTAATCTCCTGTCAACCTGAGGGTATTAAGGGTGAAGGGGTGGAGTTTAGTCTGTCAATCAGGTTGCAGCTTGATGACCTCATTTGGTAGCACAGCAAGAAAAAATGGCTGTTGAGAAATTCAGAAAGCTGGAGGAGCCATGTGGCGACCTGTTCCAGCGTTGACATGCTTCCACCGCCACTGGATCCACAAGATTTTATACCCACCAGCCTGTGATCTTCCTGCATTTGGCATCATTGCATATGCTTCTTGAGTTTAAAGAGGAATTTATGGATTTGTATGAGACAGATGAGCTAATATCAGAATTATGGATTTGATCTGGACTGGGCTGGGATGTTTTATTGATGCATAATTACTTCTTGATATAAAGCTCTCTCTTATGAGTGTCAATGAATTTGTTTCTCTAATTAATCCAGCCTAACACAAATCGTATCAGGTTAGTACTCACTGTCATTGTGTTTTATTAAAATTTTTTCCAGCATTTGGACAATTTTTCACATAGGTTTTTATCCCATTATCAATGTTTCCACTTTCTTAATGCTAAAATGACAAATATTTTAACTTTCTTGACTCTTCATATATGCTTGGATACTTATAGTTTTTTTAGAGTACTTAAATATCAATATGAAATTTAAGTCTTTTTTAGTAGATTTGTTAGATTGGGAGGAACTACGGAGGTCAGCTTATCCAACTATCTGCCATGGCTACTCAGTGTTTCTGATTCAGCCTGTGTGCTCCCCAATTCTCTAAGGAATCCAATTCACTATTTTTGCCATTCCATGTCTGTCTCTGCACTTATAACTCCTTTTAATGCCTGAAAACTCTCACTCAGATGATTTGTGGGCCCATATAAAAGGGATGTAAATGGAGTAAACTTGAATATGTTGTCTGAGTCAACATCTGAAAATTCTTAAGTAACAGATGGTCGTCATTAAAGATGATCACTGAGCACACATTATGAATATAATTATTTAACTAACAAGGTATTTTTATTTAGAGATTATGAGTCTCCAGTTCTGTTAAATTACAGGCAGGTGTGAGAAAACCAGTGATTGTTAAGATAGTCTTATTTGTGCTCTGTGCACACTGTCGTAGTTTTCACTATAAGAAGAATGTAAGAACTTTCATGAGAGGACATATAGTTCCAGCAGTCACACTATTCCCCCTCCCCCTGCAACACACACACACACACACACACACACACTTATACTTAGCTCGATAGTCATGCTTATTCTTTGAACACTTGAAAATTGAAAAGCATGCTTTCACGGCACCAAGGTGTAACACAGAGGACTCTTAAGCTGCTAACAGTGGAAGAAAGCACTACATTTTAAAATGTCAGGAAGACTACATTCTAATGGATGGTTTTCTTTTTTAAGAAAATAACTCAAGCTCATGAAAAAGTTGTTTAAGTGAACAGACAACTTCCTTCTGGTTTTGTCTTTCTCGTGTGCACATACACATACAAACATAGGTAGTGAGGAAGCTGAAAATTGTGACTGTAAGAACAAGAAGATGTAACCACAAAACTGTAGTTTTGAAAAGAGACTACAGATACTGTTCTTTTCTTAGGGAAGGGAGTGTTCTTTGTGGGGGAGGGAAATATGCTGTGCATCGTATCTGTGCAGAAAGCGTGATAAATTATAGACCTAGCCCAGGAATATTTTCTACAGTGAACTTAGACATCTGCAGCAGCTTCTATCAAGTCTCTTCCCTGCCTCCTTCGCTTAATCTGATTTTATGTCCTTGTGGGAGTGGGCTTCAAAAACTTGATGGAAAAATTCTATTAGCTCTTAACTCCATGTCTCTAAAATGTTTTGACGTCTCTTTGTATTTGCTAGGGTTTCTGTCATAGACAGTGGTTGCAGCTGTTAAATATATTATGGAAACATAGAATTTCAGATTAGAAGCTTGATCCTCGTCATTTTGAGGCTGTATCTCACATTTGCTGCCGCTGTGGTTACAATTTTTAAAATATGTCTAGTGCTCTCCAGATCCCCATTCAAGTAAGGACTTGCTGCCCAGCCCCAGGGGAGTCTAGAGAGCAGAGAGACTTCAGCAGTCTTCTTTTACAGGCTCTTCCTAAAAGACTAGCCCTAGGTACTGGCTAGCCTAGGTCACGTCCTTCCAAGGGCAGCCCTCATCTGATGAGAGACCATGGGAAGACCCAGCCATGCTGACCTATGCAGTATTCTCTGAGAGGCAACCCGGTCCCTCAAGCGCCCTCTAGATGAGCTGGCTGAAGCTTTGTCAGGCTTGCATCTCTCTCAGTTCAGTATCACCCTCTGCCCAGTCCTGCTTCCCCTTCTTACCTTTCACAAGTGTCAGTCCTCAAACTCCCTCACAATGTGTGCTACTGAAGAACCAATCCACAACATCCCCTGTTAGATATGTGCACCTAATTGGTTAGAAATGCTGTTGTATAGTTTTGATAGTGTGGTAGTTACATGATCTGTTGTAAATTTGGGACTTGAGAGGATTAAGAGTGAAGGGTGCAGTCTAGTCTGTCAATCAGATCATAGCCAATGAGGCCTCTATGTGGGCATGGCCTTCTGAGAATTTTGGGAACTCTGGTATTTTTCCTCCTTGGAGGTGGGAGACACTCTCTCTCAGCTACTCCCTTGGAAATTCACTACTGGCAAGTGTGACTCCCTGTGAGACATCCCTGAGAAGAAGCCACATGGACCCACCCTGATGCAGCCCTGGGTGCTGGAGAAGCCATGCGAAGACCCCTGCCAGTGCTCAGGTGCTTACAACACCACTGAATCCAAAGACTTCCCACCCACAGGTCTGTGGTCTTCCTGCATTTGGCGTCATTGCATGTATTTTGTGAGTCAGAAGAGGACTTTATAGATTGGTACTGGACATATGGGCTAATATCGAACTTACGGAGTTGATCTGGAAAAAGTTGGGATATTTTCTTAATGTACAATTACCCTTTATATAAAATTCTCTTTTATACACATATGAGTCTCCCTGGATTTGTTTCTCTAGTCTACCCAGACTAACACATAGAAATACCTCATTTTGGATCATTACTTCTGCTCCCACATGAGCATCTTAAAGATAGGTTCTGATTTTTAGGTGTGTTTAATATTTATCTGTAGTGTAGAAACCACAGATAAGGATTTATCTAGTATGGTAGGACTTTGCTAATCAGAGTAACCAATTATTCAGCTATGCTACAGTCCAACTATGTGTGTCAGTTACATAATCTGTCAACTTGCGATAAAGTGGAGTCTAGCCTGCCAGTCAGGTCACAGCCAATGAGGCCTCTGTGTGGCATGGCCTTCTCCTGAGGATTCTGGGAACTCCCATCTTCCTCCCTAGAGGCGGGACACTCTCTCTCAGCTAGACTTTCTGCTTCGTCTTCCTGCTGACAAGTCACATGGAGCTATGCTGATTGCACCCAGAGCCCTGAAGCTGGAGGAGCCACATGGAGACCCACGCCAGCACTGAGATGCTTCCACCACCACCAATTCATAAGACTTTCTACCTACTGGCCTGTGATCTTCCTGCATTCGGTGTCATTGCATGGCTGTGTGAGTTTAAAGAGGAATTTATGGACTAGTATCGAAATATAGGATAATACCAGATGAGTTAGTTAGTTTATTGTGCCAACCTGGCCGATAAACATGTGGGGTTAATTGAAGGGTGGAGGGAAAAATGCCTCCATGAGCTTCGCCTTTCTAGTTCTTAGGTCTCTTGCTTTGTGATGGTCGGACCAGGGTACAGCTGCCTTAGCCGGTTCCCTGCTTCAGCTTGCAAGGCTGACTTCCTGCAAGATATCCCCAAGGAGAAGCCACATGGTCCTACCCCGATGCAGCCCTGGGTGCTGGAGCAGCCCTGTGGAGAACCCTGTCAGCGCGGAGATGCTTACACATTCACTGATTCGGTTTCCCTCCTGCAATCGGCATCATTGCATGTGTTTTGTGAGATGGAGGAGGACTTTGTGGATTGGTATTGGGCATATGAGTTAATGGGTAAATGTTGGACTTGTGGGCTTGGGCAGCACTGGGTTGGGATGTTTTCTTGATGTGCACTTAACCTTTGCATAAAACTCTCTTATACATGAGTTGCTGTGGATTTGTTTCTCCAAAGTACCCAGACTAATACACCAGATTTATGGACTTGATCTGGACTGGACTGGGATATTTTCTTACTTGCTCTTTGATAGGAAGTTCTCTCTCAGTCAGCCGAGACTAACATACTGTGATAGTGCCTTGACATTTAGTACTCTCATTATTGCTCTCTCTCAAAACAGTGTATTTGAGATTCATCCATGTTGAGCACAGCAATAGTTTGTTCATTATAATTTCTAAAGCATATTATATTGCATGACTCTACCACAATTGATTTATCCATTCTATGTTGATGCATTAAAATGAGTGAATGTTGACTAGTTGGGTTTTTTTTTAATATAGTGACTGTGTATTCTTTCTATCTTCTTTTGATGCTTCCTATATCTGTCAATATTTTTCCCATAGTAACTTTCAATATTGCAACTCAAGACTTAAAATTTTACTGAGTTCTTTCAGCTTAAGGTATGCTAAGCATGTTCTTCCCTTTGGTTTTCTAACTCTAGGTCTCTGCACGTTTCGTTGTAAGATTTTAATTTTTCACATGTATATACAACTCTTTCTAACAGTTTATTGTAAAAAAGTATCTTTTTACATTTGTACTGGTTTGTCATAATTCAAGAGAGCAAGCTTGTGCAGATCTGTGTCCAAAGTTTATATTTATTACATAGGCCTGTTTGTTATTGTTTAAGCTATTAAATTTGTTTAGATATTATTCTGTTTAATTTCCCTGGTATACAGAAATACAATTCTCTTTTTCTTAATTATTATTTGCTGTAATATCTCACCATCTTGCTAAGTTCACATCTTCTAAGAGTTGGTCTGTAGTTTCCCTTGCTTTTTCTGTATATAGAATTATGCCTTCTATAAATAAAATCAAGCTTATTTCTTTCTTTGCAAGCTTATACTTTTTATTCCTTTATATTGCCTGTGGTACTTGTTAAGAACTCTAGTTTTATATTGAATAAATGTGGTGTTGAGAGAGAAGCTTTTGATATTTTCATTTCAATGTCAAATATAGTGTTAGCTTTATGGATTTCCTAGGAAAGTTCCTTTGATTTCTTCTTTGCGGAGAATTTTATTATGAAAGGATATACTTTTTTCAATGATTGTTTTTTTATTTATTGGATATGGTTAAATTATTGTTTCTTATTAAGTTACATTAAAAAAATCAAAGATATTGATTCATTTTTAATGTTAAACCAACCTTGCCCTTTGAAATAAATGTAACTTAATCATGTATTATCTTTTTTATTGATTGCTTTGTTATCATGTATTATCTTTTTTATTGATTGCTTTGTTTGCTATAATTATATTTTGTGTAGAATTTTTGTATGAATGATTATAAAAGGTTTTAGCATACATTTTTTTAATTTTAGATGCCCCTTCAGGTTTTTGTATAGTACTACTCAGATCTTATAAAACAAGTTGGCAATTGTCTCCTCTTTTTCTGCTCGAGTTTTTTAAACAGTTTTATTAGCGCTTCATCCACATGTCATACAGTTCAGTAATTCAGTCACATTCAATTCTAGGACATACTCTTCTTCCTTGTATTAATTGTAATTATTTTTTTCTAATTGTGGCAAAAGTATAATGCAACTAAACAGTCTCCAATTCTACAACTTCTACATGTATAATCCAGTTCCATTGATTGTACTCTTCGTGTTGTGCAACCACTCTTGCTATCCTTGTCCAAGTTGTTCCACCACCGTTGACATAAACTCAGTGCCCCTGAAGCAACAGCTCTTTCTCCTTCACTCGTATTAACCGTTGGACAAGTCTGGGGTTCTTTGCTTTTAGTAGTTTTATTGATATAATATTCACATATCATGCACTTCGATGGTTAAATCACTTCTTTTTTAAATAGTTGTGTATATATCATCACAATCAGTTCTAGTGCTCCCTCCCCAATCCTGTGTTCATGGTTTACTCCCCAAGTCCCCAAGCCCTTCACCCTTCCCTTCCCCATTCCCTGGGGGGTAAGCCACTGCGTCAGTTATTGTCTCTCTGCATCCACTCCTTCTGTGCTTCGCAAACTGGGAAACCCAACAGAAATAAGAAACAAAAACAAAACACTAAGAAAATAATAATTAATAATAATATACAAAGATAAAATTACAAATTAAGTGAACAAAGAAAAGACCACCAACGATGTTTGAAAGGTCAGAGAGTACATTTCTGTCCTGGAACAGGTAAGAAATACTTCAGCCTACAGTCAATTCAGGTTGGATCAAGAGGGAGGTCAGCTGACCAAGTATCATATTACACCATGGTCCAATCCACCGTGATCAAGTTTATCTCTGATACTAAAGCAGTTCGAGTCCCTTGCCTATGGCTAGAGGGAATCTGACAGTCTTAATCCGACTAGTCTGCAGATGGATTTTGGGCTCCCACTGTCCTCCATAACGTTCTACAAATTGGGCGTCCACAATTTAAGCTCTGATACTTTTCCTTTCATCATCTTTGGTTATTATTATTGTCAACTGTGAATCATACAAGCTGGTATGCTTCTTCTGTGTGGACTTAGTTGACTCTTCACTTAGATGGTTGTTTGTGTGAATATAGAAATCCTTCTTTGTAACTAGTTTATATTTTTTAATATCTGGCTCTTAATGACAGTTTGACATTTTAACCTGTCGGTTTGTCACACTGCAGTGGCTTGCATGTCACTATGATGCTGGAAGCTATGCCAGCAGTAGTTCAGATAGCAGCAGCCTCACCCATTGTGGATAGGTTTCAGCGATCTTCCAAGCTAGGACAGAGGAAGAAGAAGGAAGAGGCTGTCTACATCTGAGAACTAGCCCCTGAAAACCTTATGAATAGCAGTGAGGTATTTTCCATTAGAGTGCTGGGAAATGAGGCTGAACGATGACTGGGGAAGAGATACCTCTTCAAAGTAGAGTCAACCTTAATGACATGGATGGAGCAAAGTTTTCAGAGCCTTCATTTGCTGATGGGACACAATTCAAAAAGAGCAGAAGCAATTGTAAACATCAATTAATAAGTAGAAAGTGGAATGTACAAAGCATATTGGAAATTGTCAAAAATGAAATGGAACAGAAAAATTGATAATCCTAGGTATGACTGAGCTAAAATGGACTATATTGGCCATTTTGAATCAGACAACTATCTGGTTGTCTGTGATGGGAATGACAGATTCAAGAGGAATCATGTCAAATTCATAAAGACCATTTCAAGATCTATCTTGAAGTACAATGCTGTCTATGATAGAATACTATCTGTACACCTGCAATAATTACAACTGTTTTCATGAATTTACCCACCAATCACTAAAGAAATTGAAAAATTGTATCAACTTCTCTAGTCTTAAATTTATCATATAGTTTAGATGAATTGATCATTACTGGGAGTTCTAATGCCTATGTTGGAAACAAATAGGAAAAATCAGTAGTTGAATTAGTTTGCTAGTTGTTAGAAATGAAGCTGAGAATCATGTGGCAGAATTTTGCAAGACCAATGACTTCTTTGTTGCAGATGCCCCTTTTCAGCAACATAAATGGCAAAAATACAGGTAGACCTTGCCAGGTGGAATGCACATGAATCAAATTGACTACAACTGTGGGAAAAGACCATGGAGAAACAATATCATCAGCAACAAAAGTGGGCAGGGACCAACTTTGGGCCAAAAAAAACCCAAACTCACTGCCATCCAGTTGATTTCCAACTCATAGTGACCCCATAGACCAGAGTAGAACTGTCCCTGTGGGTTGTCGAGACTATGCTGATGGGAGTAGAAAGAAGGGTCTCCCCACTGAGTGGATGGTAGCTTTGAACTGCTGATACTGGAGTTAGCAGCCCAACCTGTCACCACTATGCCACAAGTCTGAGTCGAACAGAAGCTGTGAATGTTCCTTTTCAGTTCTTCTACTTGCTCATTCGTTCCATTTGCCTTCATTCCTCTGCATTCAAGAGCAAGTTTCAGAGTCTCTTCTGACATCCACATAGGTTTTTTTTGTCTTTTACTGACTTGCTGCTTTCTTCATGTTCTTAATAACGCATAGTTCATTTGGTCTTTGGTCACTAGTGTTCAGTGCATCACATCTGCCCTTGAGAGGATCGCTAACTTGAGATGGAATATACTCAAGGTCATATTTTGGCTCTTGTAGACAGCTTCTCCAAGAACTTGCTTATGAGAAATTGATAATAGGGTTGGAACAGACTGTGGATGATGGAACAGACTGTCAATAGGTCAAAAACAAGTTCAGGTAGAAGCTGAAGAAAATTGAAACAAGTCCACAGGAGCCAAAATATTATCGTTTTTATACAGAATTAGGCCTGGCTTCTTGGCTCAAAAAGACAAATACTTTTTATGTCAATTTATATATATATATATACAAATATATTCATAAAATACTAAGTGGAAAAAAGCTAAACACAAACTATTTTAAACATATCAGTTACAATCAATCAATAAACAAATAACTAAATGAATAATGTGTGTATGTGTGTGTGGTATATATGTATGTGTGTGTGTGGTGTATATGTATGTGTGTGTGTGGTGTATATGTACAGAGAGAGAACGAGAAATAGACAAAGCTGATGGGAAGAGGGGAAAGTTTAAATATCTGAGCCTAGTGTTTTTTCACGAAATTCTTTTTGGAGCTAGGCAGGATTAATGGTTTTAAAAATAAATAAATAATGATAATACTTGTTAGGTTCATTTTCTTTCATCAGGATGCTTAATTGGGCTTACCCAGCTTTCTGTTTGGAGGCTTAGCCATATGTGGTCCAGTTGCAAAAGCCAGCGAGTTGTTCTTCCTCCCTGCTGCACTGTGAACTGGCTGAGTTGGAGGGCCCGTGCTCCTTTGCCAAATCTGTGCATCATACTCACCACACTTCAGGGGAGGTGAATAGTTCCCTCAACTGTAAACTGAAAACATGGCACTAAATGGTTGTTGAAGGGATGAGTGGATGATCTCTAAGGGCCTTCCCAGCTCTCACAGCCTATGATACATTTTTCTTTTAAGACAAAAGAAAAATAAAATGCATAAGAAAGGAAAGTATTGATCTTTTCTCTGCTTCAGCACCATCATTGATGTCAGGTCGCCACTTACCTCTTTTATTAACACCAAGCTAGCTGCAAAATTCAGTCCTGGCTTGTGAACCCGATGTACGGTGTGGTCCTGGTTATGCTTTGTACCTCTGGGCTTCTATGAGCTTATCTGTGAAATGGTAAGCCTGGGACTAGGTGCTCTCTGAGGTATTTTGAAGCTTTAATATATTATAATTGAATAATTAGTTTGAAGTACCCAATGCTTTTTTTTAAGCTAGCCCGCATTTCAAAATTAAGAAATATCTCTAAAAGAACTAGTCATGAAGTGTTTTCCTCTTCACAAAATAGTTTGTTAAAAACAGGTAGCAAAGTGAAACACCAGTGTGTGCAAGTAGATATGTGTGATAGAAGACATCCTTTACTTCTAGTGATCATCATATTTCTCTCATATAAAAGTTAGCCTAGAGTAATACAAACTGAAATAGTCTCAATATATATTGTAGGAAATGAAAAAGTTGGTGTAGATTTTAAATATGCACACTAATTCAAGCAAGTCTAGTTAGGTTTGACAATATCTCAAAATATCTGAGCCCTAATAATGGATACACACTGCCTTGATTAAGAAAATGTCTCAAAACCCTTACTGAAGAAGAGAGCACCATTTTAATTTCCAAGAAACAAAATAATCTTTAACATATGATATTTAAGCTCAGGGTTGCTTTTGGCAAGCATAATTGTTACTTTTTAAGCAAGTATTTCTTTTCTAGTAATTAGAATTTTTTTAAAATTTTGATGGGTAGTCATAAATATTAACCACCAGCAGTGCAGGAATCATTTATATTCAAATTGTCAGACATCATTCTGTGAACACATAATTTACATTTATTTAGAACTTTTTATCCTAAAGTGCTCTACACATATTTTTTGATAATCTGATTGCGAGCTTTATATGGGAAGCCTTCACCTGAAATAGGGCAGCGACAGACATACTTCAAATAAAGAACTCTAGGAGCAGAGGAAAGAGGGATGTGTACTTTTTAACCTTGTTCCCATGTGCTTGCATCTGTAGGATTGGAGAGTCCACGTTGACCAAATGCACCAGCACAAAAGTGGAATCGAATCTGCTCTAAAGGAAACCAAGGCATGTGATTCGTCATGAAGGGACTCATTGGTGGTGAACCAATTCTGGGAGAAAACAAAAGAGGGGGGGGAAAGACACGCTCCTGGCTTTTTCAGAACTTACTAACTGAATGTACCATATTGCTTTTCATCATCTAACCATTGAACATTTAAACCAACTAGAAAAGCATGACTTGATATAAACAGAAGTATTTCATTAGTATTTGCTTTCTGAATCTCAAGGGATGATAGAGCCAGCCATGCCTGGAGCCCACAGCGTTCCAGGTTTGCTATCCAGTCAGGAGCAGGTACTGTTGGAGGATGCCACAAGGAAGCAAAACTGGAATGAGGGATTGCGGGTCCCAGAGAAGAGTTCTAAATCTAGGCATCGACTTTCATTTGGCATCTTAAAACTGAGCTGTAGAGAAGTTCCGTTATTCCCTGTCTTACTTTGATTGTGATCAATCAGAAAAACCAAATTTTAGAAAGCATTTTACGTGTACATAAGGATAAGTGAATTGACTTAATACTACCAGGTGCTTTTTAATTTTAACATTCTATAGCGTGTGACTGAAGTATTTCTCATTGCAGATATTTTTTGTCATTGAACATTTCAAACTGCCCACATTTTCCATGTGTGATTCATAATTCTTTGAGGGGTAGGGGTAGGATTTAAGCATATTTAGTCAATTTTAAATGTTTTTTGAAAACTTTTTTTGTGAATTCTTTTCTCTACTAAAATGCAATGGAATTTCAGGGATTTTTGGACAAACTCCACAATGAAATCAGTAGAACTCTGGAAAAGATCGGCAGCCGAGAGAAGTATGTCAACAATCAACTTGAGCACCTGGTTCAAGAGTACCGGACAGCTCAAGCCCGGCTGAGTGAGGTAATCTGAGAATGACCCCAGGGAGTTATTCCAACGCATTGCCCAAGTCCCTTATCGACACACCTTTCAAGGTTCTCAGATGGCAACACGCTTCGTGCTGTAGAGTAGTTATGTTATTGATATGATATTGGTATGATAGCAATAGACTACTATCTATACTTACATATATACCCACTCCTCACTAATGAGCATAATTAGGTTACAAAGACCAGATTGTTATGTGCAAAATCAGTTTTATGTGAAAATGGAGGATGACCATGTCAGATTATGGAATGGAGGATGACGGCATCATTATACAACTGCCAAATTACACTATGCAATAACTGCAAAACCACTGAGAATCATGGCGCAGCCCAGTTGACACATAATAGCCTCAGCCATCACAGCCAGGGTAACTGTGGTGGCTGTCCTTAGTGTACATGTTCAGTAGGGCAGATCTGGTTATAGCCATCTTGACATTTATCACTGCCAGATATATGTCATGGCTATGCAAAAATAGCCAATAGTTTGTCTGCCTGTTTTTATTTTTTGTTCAAATGTGAAATGTCAGATCAGATAACGAGATAATCAGGAAGTGAAAAATTATCTCAGAACATATTGTTTAAGCCTATGTTCATTTCATCAAAATCATTATTTCTCAAAGCGGCCAGTCCTGCCCCTGTGGGGCACTGAAATGATCCAAGGGGTGCTGCAAAAGGAGATAGCTATATTTTATCCTAGATTATGGGCAATAGGACAAAACTTTTAACTGCCAGGGGGCTCCTGAGTAATTTTTCTTTCTGAAGAGGGGCAGTAGGCCAAATAAGTTTGAGAACTATGATTTTAATAAATGAAGGCATATATTGCTGATGAACATGTTTTAGAACTGGAACATGGTACCAGGCTACCTGGCTTTGTTTTCACCCCTGCTGGTAAATACACTGTTTGAGGAGGAGGATGAAGTGTGTATAGACATGTGTCAGAGATCTTACCAACCCAAGTCTCACTTAAGAAACAAAGACAAGCTGCATAGAAGGGAAAAGGAAGGTTTACTTTGATCAAGCAAGCAGCAAGCCAGGACTAGAGTCACCAAGACAAGCCACTGAAAAAAAGAGGGATTTGCCCTTTTATCCATGTATACCAGAGGGGCTTATGAATATGTAACAGATTTCTAAAGAATAGTCATGAATATTAATTGGGGTGAGTTGCACTTCTGGGCCAAGAAGTGGCCTGTCCGACTGCTCCCTTCCAAAAGCTGCCCAGGTTGGTCTGGTAATGTCTTTCTGGCAACTTTTTTTTAAATCGTTTTATTAGGGGCTCATAAGATTCTTATCACAATCCATACATACATCAATTGTGTAAAACGCATTTGTACATTCATTGCCCTCATCATTCTCAAAACATTTCCTCTCCACTTAAGCCCCCGGCATTAGGTCCTCATTTTCCCCTCCCTCCCTGCTCCCCCCTCCCTCATGAACCTTTGATAATTTATAAATTATTATTTTGTCATATCTTGCCCTGTCCGACGTCTCCCTTAACCCACTTTTCTGTTGTCCGTCCTCTAGGGAGGAGGTCACATATAGTTCCTTGTAATCGGTTCCCTCTTTCCAACCCACTCTCCCTCTACCCTCCCAGTATCGCCACTCACACCACTGGTCCTGAAGGGATCATCTTCCCTGGATTCCCTGTATTTCCAGTTCATATCTGTACCAGTGTACATCCTCTGGTCTAGCCAGATTTGCAAGGTAGAATTTGTATCATGATAGTAGGGGTGGGGAGGAAGCATTTAGGAACTAGAGGAAAGTTGTATTTTTCATCGTTGCTACATCACATCCTGACTGACTCTCGTCTCCTCCCCAAGACCACTCTGCAAGGGGATCTCCAGTAGCCTTCTAATGGGCTTTGGGTCTCCACTCCACACTCCCCCCATCATTCACTATGGTACTTTTTGTTCCGTGATGAAAACTCTTTTATTCCAGCATCTGCAGTGAGTTGGGACTGTTTTCCCACTACTTGCTTGACATGGTGGATACTCTCCTGAGAGGAAAAGACTCACAAGAAATGGATTCGCAGGAGAGGTTAATTAGATATGAGATAGATCGAGGTTTCAATATTCTGTGGCAATTGCTCTTATACTCTAATGGTGGAACCAATACCCAATTGGGCAAGCTGCAGAATTTGTAGGATTACACAGGATGAAGCAAGTCAGATGGGTAGTCTCAGAGGAAAAAGTTCAGTCTTTGCCATTATGATTTATAACCACATATTAAAAAGTAAAAAAGCAAGACATGTTCAAACAAGTAGTTTCAAATGAAATGAGAAAAAATTAAAATTAAGTCCTTTGAAAGTTTTAGAATTTTAACTTCATTCCCCGCCCCACAAACCACCCCCACACGCACTCACAAATTAAAAAAAATAAAACCACAGAACAAAAAAAATCCACATTTGAAAGCAGTCTTACTTGTCCCAGCAGTAGGGATCCAGAAGCTTTTCTTTGGAATCTAAACCCCCTTTTCTCATGTCATGGCAGGCTGATGATAAAACTATAAACATGAAATAAAGGCATATTCTTTTCTTTCAGCAGACAGGTTAAAAGAAAGGAAAATATGGAAATATATTTGAGATACTTCTATACTTTCAGAAGGTCTCAATTAAAGACCAAGTAAAAGTATTTGATAGACTTTTTCATTATCTTCTGTGTTTCTTTCTTCGTGGATATGTGAATACGAGTATTTACTCTAAAAGTTTTATCAAATTCTCTCACTAAAGATACCAGGAGTCTGCAAACATTAAAAGGAGCCTTGGTGGCGTATTGGGTTCCAGCTGCTGCAAAGGACAACGCTGAGGCTCTCTGCTCTCTTGAAGATGGCAAGCCTTGGAAGCCCAAAGGGGCAGAGCTGCTCCCTACGATAGCATTGCTTTGAACGAATAGGGATCGGCTCGATGGCAATGTGTTTGCTTTGATCAAACATGAATATTAAATAGTTGAATATTAGATTGTTTCCTAAGAATATATTCTTAGTTGATTGCACTCTCATACTGTTGGTTAATCTTTATTAATTGCTGAGACTGGCGGTCTATTTAGAACTGGTTTCCTCTGCATACTGTGCAAATTAGAATGACCAAAAGCCGCCGTCCGAAATGGTGTAGGAGTGGCTATGGACAGTTTTTATACCCAATCAGTATATGAAGTTTAAGGTAGTTCATCATTTTTAGTGCTTCCATTAAGTACATCATGCCTATTAGGGACATAAAATAACTATAGTTAAATGTCATTTTCATAAATATATTCACAAACAAGGAGGGGGTTGTCATAAAAATAATATGTAGAAATTGCAGACACAAAGAGGTCATATGTAAATAATCATCTTCTTCTATGTTTAATTTTTTTTTTAATAAAGTGTTTCTCCCTACAGGCAAAGGAGCGGTACCAGCAGGGAAATGGTGGGGTAACGGAAAGGACCAGGCTCCTGTCTGAGGTATACTCTGTGCGCCCGCGCTCTGCTTCACTCCAGGTCACTTGGGGCTTAGCTTCAGGGCCATCACGTGGTTTAAGACTACTCCAATGGTGGGCTGTTTGTGTCAGCAATTGCTTCCTATAGTTTTAGAACATTTTCTTTAGGAGAAAAATCTTAATTATCTTACCAGTGAATGAATTAATATATACGCTTCTTGTTTCTATAAAATGTTTGACATTGCTGTATTACTTATATTCAATATAAAAACTGTTCACAATATTAATAAATGTTTAGCCTTCCTTAATCTTGATCATTTTGCACAATTATAATTAGTCTATCAAAACATAGCTAAAAAGCCCTGGCTTAGGAGTCTATAACAAATGTCAATGATAGTGTACATGGTATAAAATATATTTTTTATATTTTCTCTTGCTGGCTTTGTGATCCTGAGTTCTGTTTTGTACACAACTTGTGAGTGACTTATAACCCCCTTAAGGCATGGGTTAATCGTTGGTTGGATTGCTCACTGCAGGGCTGGCAGCTCAAACCCACCTGCCACTCCCCGGGGAAAAGGCGAGGCTGCTTGCTTCCCTAAAGACCCTGTAGAGTGTAATGATGAATTGCCATCTCCTGATGCCCGTGAGCTCAGCTTTGAGTGTTCTAGTCACTTCTGGGGTAAATCAAGCTCTCTACCATCAAGTCAGCGCTGACTCCTAGCAAGCCCTGTGGGTTTCCGAGACTGCAGTTGTCTACAGGAGTTAGAACGCCCAGTCTTTCTCCAATGGAGCTACTGTTGGTTTCAAACTGCCAACCATGAAGATCCCAGCCCAACACATAATCACCACACCACTAGAGCACCTCAGAATAATGACACATATTGCATTTATTTTCATGATCTTGCAAAAGAAGAACCGATACATGTGCAAATATTTCTGTTTTTCAGTAACCAGTTGGTGAGGGTACAGGGCAAGCCAATCTGGAACTAGAATCTAAGATTAGTTTGGGCTGCAACCCAATATAATTGTAAAAAATCTTACTGTGTTATATAATTGAACTTACTTCACAGAGATTATAGGAGGAGTAAGTCGTTATTCTAAAACACTACATATATAACATTAGAAATATTTAGAATCTAATCCTGTGCTTCTCCTAGGCAAATAAAGCATTACGTAGCAGTAGAGTGCTCACTTATGTCAGGTAAATTAACGCTTGAAGGGGAGTCCAGGGAATGATTTCATTCTTTTAGAGTAGGTTATTATTCCCATTTGTAAAATTTCAGGTGTCTGAAAAAAATTAATTTGCTTTACTTAGATGAGCATTTTATTCCCAGGGAAGATTTTACTCACCAGTATGATAAAAATAAAGCCTACTAAGTTACGATGATCATGGCTTATCATATCTAAAGTTGCAATTTTTAAAACATAGTAGTTTTCATTCATATTAAATGGTTGCTGGGAATTTTGCTAATAAAAGTGGCTCTAGTAGTGTAGTCTCTATGTAGAATACAGATCAGAAGCAATATAACAGTCCTATGTGCTTCTTACAGTTCACGGTTAGACTATGGCCACATGTTAGCCTTGTGTTTACTAGACGGAGCCCTGGTAGCTCGTGGGTCGTGCATTGGACTGTTAACAGCAGGACAGTGGTTGGTGCTCCGAGGGATGAAGATGAAGCCTCCTACTGCCGTAGAGAGTTAGCGCTCCCAACCTAGACTCGACGGGAACATGGCCATAGGTGTGGGCAAGAGGGAACACTCACACCACATGACACCCAGGAACAGGAGTGGGAACAGAGATACCCACTATCTCTAGGGGGAAGCGGGGGAGAGGTAGAGAGGGAGGGGAGCACTGATCACAATGAATGGCAGATAACCGCACGCACCCAACCAGGAGGAAGAACAACAGAAGCCAGAGGGGAAGTGAGACAGCGGTTGGAGTGAGATTTGAAAATAATTAACAATCGACAATCTATCAGGAGGCCACGAGGGTCGGGTGAAGGGGGAAGGGAGGGGAAAAGAGAGGAGCTGATCCCAAGGGCTCAGTGAAAAGTAATTGTCTAGAAAAAAACAGTGGGATATATGTACGAATATGTTGAATAAAATTGATGTATGGTTTATAACAAGAGTTGTAAGAGCCCCCAATAAAATGATTAAAGAAAAAAAAAAGATTTAGAGCCTAAGAAGCCCGCTCTACAGAGTTGCTCTGAACCAGAATCAACTTCATGGTAATGGGTTTGGGTGTAGGGTTTTCGTGTAGAGGGGAAAGGTGGCATATTCTCTCTTAGTGACGTATTTGAACATGTGTATTTGTATAAATGTATGATGGTAGCCTTTTTAAAGATACTTAGTGAACTCTTAGAAATCCAAAATCTCTTTAGGATACTTAACTCTTTTACTTATTAATGGGCTGGTAGAGCATGAGATCGTTGATGCTATAAGGTCACTGAAACACTGAAGCCCCTCATGCTAAAACAACAACAGTAATCACTTTTTTAAAATCATTTTATTGGGGGCTCGTACAACTCTTATCACAATCCATCCATCCATCCATTGTGTCAAGCACATTTGCACATTTGTTGCCATCGTCATTCTCAAAACATTTGCCTTCTACTTCAGCCCTTGATATATTAGCTCCTCATTCCCTCCTCCCCTCCCGGCACCCCCAACCTCATAAACCCTTGATAATTTATAAATTATCTCCCAGGGAGGAGGTTATATGTAGATCCTTGTAATTGGTTCCCCTTTCTACCCCACCTTCCCTCCATCCCCCCGGTATCACCACTCTCACCACTGATCCTGAAGGGATCATCTGTCCTGGATTCCCTGTGTTTCCAGTTCCTATCTGTACCAGTGTACATCCTCTGGTCTAGCCAGATTTGTAAGGTAGAGTTGCGGGGAGCAGGGGGGAAGCATTTAAGAACTAGAGGAAAGTTGTCTCCTCCCTGCAACCCTTCTGTAAAGGATGTCCAGTTGCCTACAGATGGGCGTTGGGTCTCCACTCTGCATTCCCCCTCATTCGCAATGATATGCTTTTTCGTTCTTGATGCTTGATACCTGATCCTATCTACACCTCGTGATCACACAGGCTAGTGTGCTTCTTCCATGTGGGCTTTGTTGCTTCTGAGCTAGATGGCCGCTTGTTTATCGTCAAGCCTTTAAGACCCCAGACACTATATCTTTTGATAGCCAGTCACCATCAGCTTTCTTCATCACATTTGCTTATGCACACATTTGTCTTCAGTGATCAAATCAGGACGGTGGGCACCCAATGATGTGATTTTTTGTTTTTTGAGTAATCACTTCTATACTGTCTTTTTTCAACATGAGAAAGCTAACAAGGACGTATTTTGGTGAAGTGAAATGTTAGGCACATTCTCAGAAGATAAAAGCTTTGTGTATCTGTATCATGTATCTCACTATTCAAAATATGTAAAGACTATCTCTGATATCCTCACATCCTTTATATGTGTTTAATAACTAATTACTTTTCCCATATATCATTCAAACTCAAGATTCAGTGCTTATGAGATTTTCTTCTATAAAAGGTCACAGAAGAATTAGAAAAGGTAAAACAAGAAATGGAAGAAAAAGGCAGCAGCATGACTGACGGTGGTAAGTACACGCATTTTCAGGAGAAAACGTGAGCAAGAGAAGAGTAACTGTGTACAAAGCCTATCTGATAAAGTGGTATTAATCCAAAGAAGGTGTGTTTTTTCAGATGAGTACATAGTTTAAAAATGATGTCCAAGAATCATGTACTGCTTTCCTTATAAAACAACTAGAAATGAAAGGAACAGTATATTTAAAACTATCATTTAGAACTTTGATTTAAATTTGATTTAGAGCTAGAATGGTAAATATTTAAAGATGTATTTTATTATGCAGCCTAAAAAATTGTGTGTGTGTGTGTGTGTGTGTGTACAATGAGCTTCATTTTTCTATTTTATGCTTCTAAGTGCACTAAGCGTATGCCCAAATGGCACTGAAGCAGTAATGTCATGACCTTTGTTGTTTTTCTTCTTTCCCAGTAGACCTGACTGGGCAGGGGTCAAACAGAGAAGAATTAACAATCCTCCAGTAATCATCCTCCATTGTGAGGCTGGCTACTTTGACATGGCCCAGTAGTAATTGCCTAAGACTGCTCCATGCCCTAGAAAGATTTTTAGATTTCTAATGTTTTATAGTGAGTGATTACTCCAAAGGAGATATATATGGCTTTCTTGACTGCATTTTATTTGAATGAGCCTATTATCTAGATATCAAAGGTAATTCTCCTCTTTTTCCTCCTTGTCCTACAAAAAATAAAGTAGCCATAAGATCATATTGAGGATATCCTTAAACACCCTTTAACAGCCCTTTCCCTGGAAAAAGGCAAGTTTAGCCTGGGGACATCAAATGCTGCATCATTTCCCATCCCCAGAAGCTCAGGTGCTTAAAATGCCACAGCAAAACTGTGTGAATGTCAGCAAGTCGTTGGCTGTGTTTCTAACCCTATTTTTGGCTTAGAACTAAGTGAGGAAAATGTCATACAATTCTGTAATGACTGATACTCCAAGTGAACATTTTTATCACATGCTGTTTTCATTCTGCAGCTCCTTTGGTGAAGATTAAACAGAGCTTAACAAAATTGAAGCAAGAAACCGTTCAGATGGACATTAGAATCGGTGTTGTGGAACATACTTTACTCCAGTCAAAACTAAAGGAGAAGTCCAACATGACTAGGGACATGCATGCCACAGTTATTCCAGAGTCTGCCATCGGCTCTTATTAAAGCACACTGTTTTCCATGCATCTGGTTGGTTTTTTTAAAACTGAATTGTATTGCATATGGTATAGTGTTCAAAACACAATTATATATGTCTTAATGTATGTCAAATAAGTATTTTTATATGTATACACATTTTATAATGGTGATTATGGATGATTTGAACCTTTGAATTGAACACAATATTGAATAAAGTCATGAAAAAAATCTCACTTTCAAAGATGTTTACTAATCATTACATATACTGAAGTTCCCACATTGTTATGACTGACTCATTTTTCTGACTGATCTTTGCACAAGCCAGTGTCTGACCCACAGTGCGGTGTCACAAGTTCTGATCCAAAAGAATTCATGTTACCTTGTCTCGGCTTTATGGCTAACCAAAACAGACATGTTAAGGAATAAAAGAGTACAAAAAAAACCATTATGTCCTTATTTTTTGTTCAAAGTCTTTTATTTTTCATGAGTATTGCATGACGAGTGATTTTGTCAGGTACATAGCTTCTAGAATCTAAGGTCACCTACTTAACAAATAAATATTCCACTACACTAGTTTGTTTAGATAAAGGGGGAAAAAATCAGTGTGTATAAGCAACTCTAGACTCGAGAGTAGCAATCAATACAGTGACACAGCAGTTTATTTAATTTATACTTCCAGAGGAAGAGAGAAGCGAAAGAGGCAATGAGGTAATAAGCAGTTGGACTCCGTCTGAACAGGTCCTCTGCCCTTTTGCTCATGTGGCGAAGCCCAAGAGGCAGGGAAAGCTTTCCCACGGGCGAACGCTGAATCACCAGGAACTTGTTTACATGGCTGTTGTCATGGCCGAGCAAGTTTTGATGCATTTCTCATTGCAGAGAGCTCTTCTGAGTAAACCCTAACTCTCCATAAAATGTACTTTTGCTTAGAAGCAGAGTATAGCCTGTTGTACACAAACAGTAATCTAAGAACTCTAACAATGAAAAATGAGTAGCCTCATTTTGTTTTCTCTCTGAAATAATCCGTTTGCTCAAGTTGGCTTGTTCCCATAGCAGGCTGTACACCTTGAATGTGGAACTAATTATACCTCATTATAATTGTTCATTGCATTCTTCATCTTCCCTAGTAGATTGAGCTCCTTGAGAGTACGGGCAGAATCTGACTCATTTCCATTCTCCTAGCCCTGTGCCGAGCTCATTTTAAATTAATGCGTACCTGGGTAGATGACCGGCATTGTGCAGTCTTAGGGTATCTTCTCAGCCTTGTTCTTTAACCGGGCAAATTACGGACTTCCGGACTGTGCGCTTTGGTACAGTTTCAAGATGGGATTTGAAACTTAAACTTTATCCTCCATTCCATGGTTTGTAGTGAAATTGAAGTCATCAGTATGAAGTCACACTTTTTGTTTGTTTTATACTACTCGTGCATATATGCATATGCTGTGTTTTTGTTAGGTGCTGTCAAGCCATTGCCGACTGGTAACATCCTTGGGAACGACACAACACAACACTGCACCGTCCTCACAATTGTTGCCTTGTCTGATCCATTAGCCTCTGTGCTAATTCATCTCATTGAGGGTCTTCCTCTTTTTCTTTGCCCTTCTACTTTACCAAGCATTAGGGCCTCCCAGGAACAGGTCTCTCCTGATCACATGGCCAAAGTACTTCCAACTTGTCTCAAGCGCTCTTCCAAGGAGCCTTTGGGCTGTCCTTCCAAAACAAAGGTGTGTGTTCGTTCTATTTTCAGTATTCTTAACCAGCACCATAGTTCAAATGCACAGATTCTTCAGCCTTTCTTATTCATTGTCCAACTTTTGTGTGGATCCGAGATAATTGAAAATACCATGGGTTGGGTGGGGCAAACCATAGTCTTCAAAGTGACATCCTTGCTCTTCAGCACTTTAGGAGAATTTGTGCAAAAGATTGACCTATTATAGGATGTCATTTGATTTCCCGATTGCTGCTACCAAGAGCATTGATTATGAACCCAAACAAGATGACATCCTTGATAACTTCAACCTTTTCCACGCTGTTACCTGTTGGTTCAGTTGTAAGGATGTGGGTTTTCTTTATATTGAGTTGTAATCCATACTGAAGGCTGCAATCCTTGATCGTCATTAGCATGTGCTTCAGTTCCTCCTCACTTTCAGGAAGGAAGTTTGTCATCTCCAGATCTCTGTTGTTAATAAGCCTTCAAACCGGATGCTAAGATCTTTCTCATATAGTCTAGCTTCCAAAAGTATTTGCACAACATATAAATTGAATAAGTATGGTAAAAGGATTCAACACACCTTTCTTGATTTTGCACCATGCAGTATTCCAGATACATATATAAGTAGAAATGCAGTGGTGTGTGCAAATGTAAAAAGAATGCACATGCACTCACATATATTTCTGTGTATTTTGAGAGGTCCTGGAAGCAGTAATAGTCCAATAGCAATGATAGAAATTAGCACCCAGATCATAAACTAATAAAAGAAATCAGACTTCCTAGGAAAATAGTGAATTCCCATGCCCTGATAGGAAGAGTGCCAAAAGTACTCAAAATACAGAAATCGATTCAGAGGGCACACTCGGATTGAGGGGAGAGTCCACTGGTCAACCTGGGAGAATCTGAACAAAATATATACATATAATAAAAATCATAACTCATAGAGTAAAATAAACTATGGTCCCATACAGAGATAACTAATATATTAATAAATAAATGGTAGAAGAGAACCTTCTTTCAATCAAGTTAGTAAGTAATGTGAAAAGAATAGATTTAGAAAATCACTATCTGGCTGCCACCGTAGGATAATTGTTTAGAGCATGAAACAATGGATGCTAAAACTACTACGTGAAAGCTGAATAAGAAACAGGATGTACTTTTTAAACTTTTTATTGCGAATGTTTACAGAGCAGATCCGCAGTCGTATATTAAATAATGCATATACTTGTTTGTTTTAACTCCTCCTACTTCCCTGTTTTTCTTATTTCTGTTCCTTCTTCTTTCCTAATTCTCTGAACTTTGGAGGAATAGGATATTTATGATTTCAAAGATTGTAAGATAACTCCACAAAGAACAATTATAACTTTACAGCAGAGATATCTGGTAGTCACCACCTTAACTAAGTGATCAGTTGGCAATCACCATCAATAGAACCAAATGGACATGTCCCCCCTGCTGTAATACACTGAAAAGGACATACAGGTCCACATGTCCTGCTGGAAATGCATAGCCTGAAACTAATCATAAGGATTTGTATTAGTTGCATAATTACATGTCGACTTGAAGTGGAGGGGTGGGGTCTAGTCTGTCAATCAGGTCACAGACAGATGGTGTCTTGTGGGCATGATGTCATCATAAGGAGGGTCCTGGGACCCTTCCCCTCTCTCTGCCTTCACCTTCCTGCCATCGACTCACGTGGAGACCTGTCAGAGCCCTAGAGATGTGTCTACTGCCATTGAATCTACAAGCTTTTGCACCCACCAGCTGGTGATCTTCCTGCATTTTGTATCATTGTTTGTGGTTGTGTGGGTCCAAAGAGGGATTTATGGACTAGTATTGGATGTATAGACTTGATCTAGACTACCATAAACTAAATAAAAGAAATCAGATGTTTTCCTCATCTACAATTCTTGATATAAAGCTCTGAGGTAGTTAGTTTATGGTGCCACCCTGGCCGATAAACACATGTGGGGTTAATTGAAGGGCAGAGGGATAAATGGCTCGGTGATCCTCGCCTTTCTAGTTCCGGGTGTCTTGCTTTCTGATGGTCGGACCAGAGTGAAGCTGCTTTGGCCAGTTCCCTGCTTTAGCTGGTGTTGCTCACTTTCTGCAAGACGTCCCCAAGGAGAAGAAGCCCCATGGACCTGCCCTGATGGAGCCCTGGGTGCTGGAGCAGCCATGTGGAGAACCCTGCCAGTGCTGAGATGCTTACACATTCACTGATTCGGCTTTCTTCCTGCAGTCAGCATCATTGTGTGTGTTTTGTGAGATGGAGGAGGACTTTGTGGATTGGTGTCTGACATATGGGCTAATGTTGAACTTGTGGGCTTGGGCAGCACTGAGTTGGGATGTTTTCTTGATGCACACTTAACCTTTATATAAAACTCTCTCTTATACATGAGTTTCTGTGAATTTGTTTCTCTAAAGTACCCAGACTAATACAAGCTCTTTCTTATACATAGAGGGGTGTCTCTGGATTTGTTTCTCTAGAGGCCTAACCCAGGATTAGACTGGTAGTCATGAAAACAAAATTGAGAAATTATTAAGAGATTAAAGGAAAATAAAGAACATTATAACTAAATAGTGATCCTAGATTGGAAAAATTTTAGACCCTAGATGATGATGATGATGATTATCATTATAAAGGAAATTGTTGAGACACCAAGAAAAATATATGAGAGAGAAATTTCAAGGAAATGGCTCATGCAATTGTGGAGGCTAGCAACCCCCAAATCCCTAGTCAGTTACGCTGTAGGCTACCCCTGACTCATGTGGTTGCTTGGACTGGTGGACCTGAAATTATCAGGTCAGATGGCATGCTAGAATCAGAGGTCAGATAATGATGAGTAGGAAGCAGAAAAGAGAATTTTTCCAAAACATCTATATATATTGGTTGTAGACCACAGGTCCAAGAAAGCTCTCCTTGCACCAGTCCATAAAATAAATAATAATTATTATATAATTCTGAGACTCATTAAAACATACCAGTAACCATCACACTGTATATGCATGTGTATGTGTTTCCATATACAGATTAAGAGAATAATAAAGGAAGAGTGATAGATTGGGAGTATTTAGGAATCTAGGAAAAGAACATATAGAACATTATTGTTCAAATCTATGCACCCTCCATAAAAGCTAATGATGAAGAAATTGAAAATTCTACCCTTACTTCAGTCTGAAATTGATCAAAAATGAAATCAATATACATTGATAGTAATTAGTGATTGAATATAAAAGTTGGAAACACACAGAAAGGAACAGTAGTTGGAAAATATGGACTTGGTGATAGAAATGGAGCCGGAGATCCCTTGTTAGGGTTTTGCAAAAGGTAACAACTTATTCGTAGCAAATACCTTTTTTTTTTTTTTTTTTGTCAACAACACAAAAGGCACATAGACACATGGACTTCTCCAGAGGGAATACACAGAAATCAAATTGACTAAATCAGTGGCTAAAATTAGGCAAGGGACTGACTGTGGAGCAAAGCATCAATTGCTCACATCTAAGTTTGGGATAAAGCTGAATAAAATTAAAACAAGTCCATGATAGCCAAAATATGACCTTGAATCTACTTCACTTGAAGTTTGAGAACATTTCAAGAGCAAATTAGATGCAATGAACACTGACAATAGACCTGCCAAGCTGTTAAAGTATACCAAGAACATCATGCATGAAGAAAACAAAGGGCCATTAAAAAGACTGGAAAGCAAGAAAAGATCAAAATAGATGTCATCCAAATCCAAAGGTGGGAATGATTTCAGAGCTTTAATTGTAAACACCTGGTTTGCAGAAGACTGTGTACAATAGTGGAAACCAGAATCCATTTGCAGGGGCCAGACATGAATCAAGCTTCCAGTGAATCCTCTCTGACCATAATCAAGGGGTATGAATAGCCTTGTTATCAAACGGAAATCATAGTAAAGTCTATTATGGTAGATATAGTTAGGTCAAAATGTAAAAATTTTTTATCTCCCTTGTGACATATTTTAACATTTCAGTGAAAAAAAGAAAGAAAGAAAAAGGGTGGATTAAGCCTCAGTGGAATCCCCTCTGACCATAGACCAGGGATGTGAATACCCTTGCTATCATGCAGAGGGCCTTGGAAAATGGATTATTGCATATATTGTGAGGTTAAAATTTAACACTTTATCATTTGATCTCCCGTTTTACCCATTTTAAAGTTCTGCTTTTTAATGTTTTCTGCTTTATTTTTGATTGAGCTTTTTCTCTGATTTACTTTGCTATTGTTGTTAGTTTTATTGTGGGGTGTTTGTTTGTTTGTTTGTTTCTCTGTATATGAAATCCAGGAAAGGCAAATCTATAGGGATTAATGGTTTCTTAGGGGTATGGCAGTGGAGGCTGGGGGGAAATGGGGAACTAATAACAAGAAATGTTCCAAAATTGGTTGTGGCAGTGGTTGTACAACTCTTGTTGATTAAACTATTGAGTTGTATGTGTTGCATATTATGTGCCGATAAAACTGTTTTAACGTTTTTCAGATAAAAAAGAACAACAACAAAATGCGGATGTCAGAAGAGACTGCCTTTAATCATAGAGTATCTAAAGAAAATTGGAGAAATTATGAAGTCAAAGAGCTGAAGAGAAAATTTCAAAGGGTAGCTTGAGAAGAAAAAGCCAAATATTACCATGAAATGTGCAAGGAAACCCAAAGGGAAAATCTGCTCAGCATATCTTAACCTGAAAGGACTGAAACAATCAAGCCTCAAGTTGCAATAGTAAAAGGTTCTGCAGGCAAATATTGAATGATGTAGGAAGCCTCAAAAGAAGATGTAAAGATCACACAGAGCCACTGTACCGAAAAGAACTAAAACATTCCACCCTTCAGGAGGTAGCATATGAGCAAGAACCAATGGTACTTAAGGAAGAAGTTGAAGCTGGGCTGAAAGCATTTGCCAAAAACAAGGCTCCAGGAATTGATGACACACCAATTAAAAAGTCTCCACCAGCTGATGAAGCCCTGGAAGCACTCACGAGTCTCTGCCAGGCAATTTTGAAGACAGCCAACTGACTGGAAGAGATCTATCTTCGTATCTATTCCAAAGAAAGGTGACTCAACAGGATGCTCAAAATACAGAACAATATCATGGATCTCACATGAAAGCAAAGTTTTGCTAAAGATCATCCAACAACATTTGCAGCAGTGCATTGACAGGGAGCTGCCTGGATTTAGAAGAGGACTTGGAATGTCAGATGGATCTTGGCTCAAGGCAAAAAACACCAAAAATATGTATACTTGTGCTTTATTGACTATGTCAAAGCATTTGACTGTGTGGACCATAATAAATTGTGGATAACCTTGAGAAGAGAGAATTCCAGAAAACTTGATTATGCTCATGGGGAACTTGTACATGGATCAAGAGATAATTATGTAAACAGAACAAGGGAATACTGCATGGTTTAGAAAGGTCTATGTCAGGGTTGTATATGAAGAAGAAAGTGGCATCCAGATAAGAGGAAGGCTTGCTGAAAGTAAGGAGGACTTGAGGCACTTGCTGATGAAGATCAAGGATTACAGCCTTCAGTATGGATTTCAGCTAAATGTAAAGAAGACCAAAATGCTCACACCCAGACCAATAGGTAACATCATAATAAATGGAGGAAAAGTTGAAGTTGTCAAGGATTTTGTTTTACTGGGATCCACAATCAATGCTCATGGAAACAGCAGTCAAGAGATCAAAAGGCGAATTGCATTAGGTAAATCTGCTACCTAAGACCTCTTCAGAGTATTGGAAAGCAAGGATGTTACTCTGAGGACTAAGGTGTGCCTGTCCCAAGCCATGGTATTTTCGATGGCCTCAGATGGATGTGCAAGTTTGACATAAATAAGGAAGATGGAAGAAGAATGAATGCATTTGAATTGTAGTGGTGGAGAAGACTATTGAAAAAACACCGCGGACTGCTAAAAGGACAAACCGACTGATCTTAGAAGAAGTAAGGCCAGAGTGCTCCTTAGATGCAAGAATGGCCAGACTTCGTTTTACATACTTAGGACATGCTGTCAAGAAAGGCCAGTCCCTGAAGAAGGCAATCCTGTTTGGTAAACTCGAGGGGCAGCGACAAAGAGGCAGGCCCTCCAGGCGGTGCACTGACACCATTACTGCAACAATGGGCCCAAGCCGAGAAACACTTGTGAGGATGGCACGGGACAGGGCGGTGCTCCATTCTATCAGGCGTACATAGGGCGCTGTGGGTTGGAACTGATGAGGCGGCACCTAACAACAAAAACAACGTCAAGTACTTCACCTTGAAGTAAATACTTCAAGTCCTCTTCACTTTTAGCAAGCAAGCTTGTATCTCTACATATTGCAGCTCATTTATGACTCTTCTACCAACCCTGATGCCATATCCTTCTTCGTGTGGTTCCGTTTCCTGGATGATTTGCTCAGCATACAGATGGAATACGTATGGTGAAAGGATACAATCCTGATGCACACCTTTCTTCATTTTAAACCATGCAGTTTTGCCTTGTTCTGTTGAAATGACTGCCCCTTGGTCTATGTTCAGGATCTGTATGCGCATAATTAAGTGTTCTGAAATTCCTGTTCTTCTCAGTGCTATCCATAATTTGTTATGCCCACGTGATTTAATTCGTTTTGCATAATCAAGGAACACAGGCAAGCATTACTCTGCTTTTCTTTGCTTCCAAGAAGCCAAGATCATCTGACATCAGCAGTGATATCCCTCATTCCACATCCTTTGCTAAATTTGGCTTGAATTTCTGACAGTTCCCTGTAGGTTCACTGTGGCAACTATTTTTAATTATCTTCACAAAATTTTACTTGTGGGAGACGTAAATCATATTGTTTGATACTTTCAACATTCTATTGAGTCATTGTTCTTTGTAATGGGCACAAATATGGATCTCTTCAGTCAATTACCCAGGTCCCTGTCTTCCAAATTTTAGTATTCTGTCAATTCCTTCAGCTTTATATTTCTCCAATGACTTTAGTTCAGCTTGGACATCTTTCTACACAATAGATTCTTGATCCTGTGTTAATTCCTAAAGTGGTTGAACATTGACTTTTTTGGGGGGTTCAGTGACTCTTCCTTTCATTTCTTTAGATGCTTTCTGCATTGTTCAATATTTTTTCCATAGAATTCTTCAATGTTGCAACTCGAGGCTTGACTTTTAAAACATTCTTTCAGCATGAGAAATGCCAAGTTTGTCCTTCCCCTCCAGATGATTATTTTATTATTATATTTTTGTTTGTCTCCTCTAGCCATCTTTTGGAATGTTCTCTTCAGCTCTCTCACCCACTGCTGCTTCTGTTCCCTTTAGTTCCTCTGCATTTAAGAACATGTTCCAAATTCCTTTCGGACATCCATTCGGGGCTTTCTTTGATCTGTTTTTCATAACATTTTGCTTTCTTCATGTATAGTGTCTATCTGGTCTTCAATCATTAGTGTTTGTGTGTCAAATCTAGTCTTCATATGGTCCTTATGATAGTTGGGTTTTGTGTGCCTAGCTGGCACCTGTAAGAAGATATTGGTGGAATTTAGCCTGTCAATCAAGTTGCAGCTTGATGACCTCCTTTGGAGGTACAACCAAGATAAATGGCTCTCCGGAGGCTGGCCACTCTCTCCCTTTCCTTGGTGATCAAAACAACGCACTGCCTGATCTAGCTGCCCTGCCTCATCACCTATGCTGTGCTACCTGTGGGCCTTGCAGTGCTCTGTGCCATGGGGCAGAGTCTAGTGGATCACGTCGCTGTGCTGTGCTGTTCCACGCTAGGCATCGCCCCACCTGGCTGTGCCATCTGTTGTGGGCCAACTCCACTTATCTTGCCTCCACTCCAGATGCCGCATCTCCAGCCAGCCACTTCGCATCGCTCCACTAGGAGGCTCCATCATGACCTACTTTGCAATGCTGTGCTACTGGCCTCTGATACACCTCACTACTTCATCTTCCTATTGTCTGCTTCCTGGGCCTTGGGCTAGTGGCCTCGTGAGTTGGAAGGACCTTCAGTATACTAACTATACCATAAAAGTGAGTTGACAGAGCTCTCTGTACTCCTGTGTGGACTGATTTGCTGTTATATTCCTTTTGTCTGTATAGACTTATATACATATATATGGATTATTTATATATGTGCATATATACATACAATCATAAGTGTCCTGGTTTTGCTTCTCTAGAGAACCCTGCCTAAAACAGTCTCTAAATTCCATACCCCCAAGGTCACACTAGGGTTCATAAAATTGGGAACGACATACCTTGAACTTGCACATGAACAAGTGATGGTCTCTTCTGCAGCCAGATCCATACCTTATGCTTTGATTGGAGCTTTCCCATTGTTTCTTTCCACAGATGTAGTTAATTTGACTCTTGTATATTCCATTCAACTAGGTTCAAGTGTATATTGCCATTTGGATTGTTGAACAAAGGTATTTACCACGACTAAATCAATGTTCTACAAAATCCTTTAATACAAATATCTGGCATGGTTTCAATCACCAAGGCTATATTTTCCAACTACTGACCTGTCACTTTTCTAATCACCAGTAATTATTAATGCATTTTTTTTCTCACTAGAATGTACTACTTTATTTTTTGGTCAAGTATCAACCATTATTAAGGGGGTTTTTTTTTTGGTGGTGTTATCTTTTTTTTTTAAATTGGTATGTCAAACATCCAAGTCCCAAATTCTAACTTTATATCAAAAAAAACGAAGGAATGACATTTCAGAGGATGCAATTTTGACTTTCCAATTTGTATTTCTTTCTCTTTTTTTTTTGACAAGCCTTTTGGAATTTAAAATACAGGGGGGAGAAGAGCAAGGACCATGCTTATCTTAATGTATCCTAAATAACAAGTCTCGAGCATTAGATTTCCATAATTGCATGCTTTTGATTCCGACATGCAAAGTTC
Organism: Echinops telfairi; assembly: GCF_000313985.2. Taxonomy (NCBI): domain Eukaryota; kingdom Metazoa; phylum Chordata; class Mammalia; order Afrosoricida; family Tenrecidae; genus Echinops; species Echinops telfairi. The sequence continues at coordinate 8,630,069 of NW_022103902.1, read as the reverse complement.
AAAGTTGTGACTTGCTGCCTCACCATCAGTGTTTCATTAGGGACTGGCCTTAGTACCCTCCATGCTTTGTCCTTGCATGGTTCAGTACCACAAGGACATTTCCCTATGAACCATCAGACTGTACCCTGTGCTCTATCTCCTGCTTTGCCTGTTCACTATGTGTTAAGCTGGATTCTCTAGAGAAGCACATGTGCTTGTGGATCTGTGTATGTATGTGTGTGTGGGGCCCATACAATTGTAGAAGGAAGGTGGCAGATCCATGGATCAAATCTTTAGTTGCATGTTTCTCCTGATTTGTGGAGCTTAGGAGACTGAGGAACCTAAGCCATTGGCTCAAGTCCAAAGAACTGGAGTTAATTGAGCTAGAGGCAGGCTCTAGACCCAGCAAAAAGCAAGCAAGATTTCCCCACAACATCCACTTACATAGGAAGTAGGCCACACGCCCAAGGAAACTTCCTTTCAATTGCATCGGAGCTGTGACATGCGTAAGGTCACACTCCACCCGACGCTGCATTCTACCTACTCTTATAACTGCATGGCTATTCACAGCAGGCCCCATTATGGTACCGGTATTATGCTAGGTCACAGCATGGGGAATTGCTAGGTCTGAAATGCCAAACCACTAAGAAACCTACCCAATCTAATTGACACAAAACCTATCACGCACTGCTTGAAAGAATCTTAACTAGACGTAAAGATCCTATACATAGCTCATTCTCCATGAGTCAGTAGTTACCCCCGAGTCATCACTGTTTTACCTTGCAGGGAATTCTTTAGGCTAACAACCGCTAAAGTTCTTAACTTTGGTTCGGTGCCAAAGTCAACAGAGGAACTTAATTTTTTTAATTAAAATAGCATCATTAGAAAAATACCTCATGGAAGAGGTGGGTGGGAGGTGCAGTTGGCATACATTTGTGTTATTTGCTTAAAAATAAGGTACCCATTTTGCCACCCTCAATTTTTGTTCCATAGATCTTGGGCTAGTGGAAGAAAGGATGTCAGAAAAGTTTAAAACTCCCTCAAGTGCTTTTGATGCAGCTAACGTGTACAACTCGGTGGCAGTGATTTTGGTTTGGTTTGACATGAAGAACAGCTTTGGGGAATAACCACGCTAGAAAGTTTCCTGCTACAAATAAATAAATCGCACATCGTAACTGTGAAGAAGTCTTGAAAGAGGACTTAAAGGAGCTTGTCTTAGACTGTGGAGGATGGACCACCTACATTAGCTCAGCAGAGGTGATTATCACCAAGTCTCCTGAATAAGTAACCTAATACACTTCAGAGTTGGACCCACTGATACTAAAACTGTCACTGCTGAAATGTCAGGAAACCAAAACCCCAAAAGGTTGAGTGACCTGCGATTTACAAACCATGGTTACAAACTGCATTGTTTGCCAAATAGTACTCACGGTAGCTGGGAACAGCCTCGTGGGAACTTCATAAACACAGCTTCTGCCACCCAACCTGTCCCAGCCACATAAAAATCAAGATTATTAAGTCATGTTTCCATCCATGTCCAATGAGATGTGGGATTTTTCTCTTTTGTTCCCTCCCCCTATTCCCAATATATAAAAGATTGTAGATAGAACACCGCACCAGCAATTTGGACACTTTGACTCCAATCCCAAATCGACCACTGTTTACATTACGTTAAGCAGATTGCTTATCCTCAAGGCTCAATCTTCTGCAAAAGTAGGGATCACTGAGCCAAACCAAACCAAATCAAGCCAACCCAACCAAACCCATTGTTGATGACAGAATTCCCACTGGTCACAACCCTGTAGGAGTGAGTAGAATGATTCCTTAGTATTTCTAAGGCTGAAAGTCTTTACAACAAAGTGCCACATTGTTCTCTCGTGAAACATTGGTTGGGTTTGAACCACTGACCTTTTATTTTTATAAATAATTTTGGGGTGGGCTCTTACATACATTATAACAATCCATACATCCATTATATCACGTGGACATGTACAAATATTGCCATCAACAATTTCAAAACAGTATCTCTCATCGTGAGCCCTTTGTTACTGGATCCTTTTTATTCCTTCCCTTGCCCACCCGGACACCCTCGCGAACCCTTAATATATTATATATTGTTGTTATTGTTTATACATATCTTACACCATCCATTCTATCCCTACACCTACTATCCTGGTGTTTGTCCCCTCAAGGGGGATTATTCCACCATCAATGCTATCTGTTCCTCCTCACAGTCCTCACCCCCCACTTCCCTTCCCCTACCCTCCTGGGATCGTTACTCCCATTACTGTTTCTGAGGGGGTTGTCTATCCTGAATTCCATTGAAAGCTTTCATTTAGCAGCTGAAAGCTTACGCATCACCAGAGTTCCTTAGAGTTAGGGGTAGGACTGGAATATTCTCAAACTTTTCAGTCATAAAATGTCATGATGTAAAGTCTTTAGCAGAATTATCATTAGTGTAGTGGTGAGTGAAAGAAAACTGCTTGCCAGCACACCAAAGATAATAAGCATTAGCGTGTCCCACAGACTAGAACCAAATGCAATAAATGTACAACAGGATATTCCGCTATATTTTATGGCAGAATACAGTACTAATTGAATTAGACCAAATTTATACATTGTCCTAAAAAAGCATTCGGTCTACATAAAGTTATTCAGTGTGTCAAACCTGCATCCTCTGCCCCATTTTACTGATGTTACTGGACTGTCTTCCTAACTACTACCAGTTCCTTTCATTTACTGCATCACAAATCAATAGACTAACGCAGCACAATCATCCTCCTACAGGACAGATTCAAAGATCATGCTTATATAACGCAAATAATGTACAGTCCACAACTAGTCCAATTATTTTACCATGGAAAAGAAAAATAATTCAGTTCACTGCATCATTGATCCATTTAATTGTGTAGCAGCATCCTATTGATACCAGGAAATGTCCCTGACCTGATCACACTGAACTAGAAACTGGCCAGGGTTTACTAGAACCACAAATTTCAGTAAGGCTTCTACAGGATACACATGAATGAAAAATCACAGCCAGAGTTTATTAGCTATCTCTTAGTTTCACTGAACCATTTCTCTTGAATGTGACTTGATTTCTCTTATAGAAGCTAAATTTAATTATTAATTAAATATTAGGGTATATTGAGGTTCATTATTAGATATTTTACTTCAGGTAGAGATTGTGTTAAGTTATAAACCACCTATCCTTTCACTACATGGCTACTTACTACATTTTCAGCACCGTATTAGGTACTGAAGGAAGCAAATATGACTAAGCACTCACAGTCTAGTGTGATATAAGATGTATACATAATTTGAAGTTACAATGGTGAGTTCCATGATAGAAATATGTTACTTTTTGTTATTTGATCAAGGCTGTGATAAAGAAGTAATTCTAATTTGGTGGAAACAGAAATGAATTCGTAGGGTTGGTCTTTGAAGAATGAGTAAGATTTCGGTAGCAAAGAAAATGGGAAGCGGCATCCCAAGCTCAGGACACAAAGTCATGGGCGTGTGGAAGGGCATTAAGGACCTGGACAAGGACATCCTACTTGGTAAAGCAGCAGGGAGCAGGGTAGCAAAATGAAGAAGGCCTGTGACGATATGGAGTGACACCATGGCTGCACCGATGGGCTCAGACATAAGAATAGCAGTGAGGGTGGTGCCGGATCTGGCAGCATTTTATTCTGTTATTCACAGGGCTGCAATGGGTCAGAACCAACCCAATGAGAGGTGCCCCAGGGTTAAAATTCTGGACATCCATGTAGAAGAGTCAGGTTGGATTCCTGGCCAATGCACTTCAAGCCCAGCCACTGTCTATCTGTCCATGGAGATGTGGATGACACTGAAATGCAGAATGGGTCTCAGTGGAGTTTCCAGACTAAGGCTGACTAAGAAGAAAGGCCTGCCAGTCTACTTCTGAGACATCAGCCAGTCAAAGGCTGACTCCACATCAGCTAACAAGTACTAGTTGGAAGAAAGAATCTAAGCAGGACTAGTCAACATAAGTTGAAGTTTCTTCCCTCATTTCCTGTGGACTGCATTTATTTTTAGTTTGCATTTGTAATGAAAACAAATCTGCAGAAAGAAAACTTCTCTGAATAAGTAATGGCGATGATGACTCCCTTGGGGGAGTACTTAAGATTAAATGGGCTAATGTATGTAACTGCATCTATTAGGTGCTCAACCTGTGTTTCTTCTCACCACCTCTATCACACCACCTACTCCCTCCATTTCTCTGGGTTCTATGCTCTAGGGGTTCTTTGATCTGATAATCAGAACAGAAATGAGTTTGATTAAACTGGGTGTGGTTGATTTCTGTCTAAAGGATTCGCAGTGAGAAGCAAGGAGAGAATCAGCTCTCCTAGTAGAGGGAAAGGTATTCTTTGGCTCTTCCCTTTTGTGGCGGGGGGTGAGAAAATTGAACTACTCCATTGAACAGAAGTGCTCTGGCCAAATTTATACTGGTCCTCTATGCTCTGGCAAACACTTTCTTGCCGTTGCTTAGCATTTGGGAGATTCCAAGGAGCCGAAAGCAGCAAGGAAATGAATCATTTGAAGGTAGTTATCCCTTCAAATCTGAAGCAAAGCCGTTTCCCAGAATCACCTCCTAAGAAGTCTATTGCTTCGCTATTATATTCCAACACTACCATTTTACAACGGTAAAAGGAGTAATCATGGGTTAGTTATCTTTCCCCCTTAAGTTCCACTTCGTGGGTCCAGCTTGCCTGTACAGTATGTCTTGATTTAGCTCAGAAAACTCCTGCAACTTTCAAAGCACAGTTCCATTTTCCACATCATTCATCTCATGATTTAGGATGGCTTGTCGTTTGACCAACTGAATAAAGAATCCAGTGACCATTGTAAGGCAATGTTTCTCAACTCTCAGTATCTAGGAAGGTGGTATATTTTTTTTTTCTTGCAGCATCACCCAGAAACCTTTTTTTTTTTTTTTTTGCAGCATCACCCAGAAACCTCTCTACCCCGCCCCTGGGAAGTTGGATTGGGCTCTAAAGAGAGAGGATGAGGAGGCTGGAGTTGAATGCCGGGCTGCTGCAAGGCTGGATTATAATCATGGGTGGCACCTTCATCCCCAGCGCATGGTGAGAGCCCAAGAAGAACACTCCAGTTTGTCTTCCTTCATGACGCTTGGCTGCAGAGAGGTGAGCTGGTGCACGCACAGACTAACATTCCACAGCTAGGGTAATTTTACCTAAAAGTCCAGATTTCAGACTTCCATTGAAATCCCGCCGATTCTACAACTCCAAACCGACATTCACACCCATGACAGCTCAACATACTAATATTTTCTATTATACCTCAGTCCTCACCACACCCTATTGCCTTCCTGAAATGGAGATGTCAGTTACTAGATAGAATGGTACTGAATTATGAGAAGTTTATGTTGCCTCGCATGAAATGCGTTTATTTCCATGCATGATCTGCTTGCCCAGTAGGCATTTAAGTTGAACCTTGTGGATTTTTTGCTGCTTTCTAGCCTCTAATCACCACCATAAACTAAAAAAATGAAATTCACTAGTGACCTAGTGACCCTATAGGACAGAACAGAACTTCCCATTAGGTGTTCTAATACTGTAGATCATTACAGGAGCAGACAGCCTCAGTGCATAACACACTATACCACAAGGCTCCTGCTCGCCACTTTAGCACCATTGCAACCAGGATCAGCAGGCCACAGTTGGCAATCCCTTTTAAGAAAATTTATTACCAAGTTGTTTTCCTATCACTAAATCTCTATAGATTATGGAATAGACTGTACTAGGCTCCAAAGTCTACCCCATAGCCATGAGAATTTCCATGGAGCTCAAATATAGGCTGGAAAGGCTCCAAATCGGGGCACTTTCTGGTCCCCAAAACAAACTCACTGCCATCGAGTCCATGCTGACTCACAGCAACCCTGTAGGATAGGGTAGACCTGCCTCTGTGAGTTTCTGAAACTATAACTCTGTATGGGAGCAGAAAGCCCATCTTTTCCCCTCAGAAGGGTTGGTGGTTTCAAACTGCTGACCTTGCAGTTGCAGGCCAGCTTGTAACCACTACACCACCAGGGATCCAGGAACTAGATAACCAATTCTCATTATACATCAGCTTAGTGTGAGCTGGTAAACATTCCTTTTTTTGCTATTGCTATTATTGAAAGGTTGATATCTCTGTGTTTTATATCCATAGATGCCTACTTTATCTATAGCCTGTGTACATATTTTCACCTAGATACCAAAGTTAAAAACTGAAACATAGCACTGCTCTCTCGTTCAGTTTAGAATGGAGGCCCTAGTCTGACGTGTTCTGGCCTTATTTCCCAAGAAATCATGGAAGTGCCCAGTGTAGACATTAATAATAACATTACTCTTTCATGGGTCTTATTCTACTGAACAACTTGTGCATCAATTCTCACTTCTGATTGATCCACCAAGGTGCACAGCCCTGAAATCGTTACCCCGACTCAATGAGAAGTAGATGGAGGCTCAGCTGAAGTGGCCGCCCAAGGCCATTGTGGTGGTTGGGGCGGGGTTAGAGAAAAGCAGATCCCCCTGGCTGGTCTCTCTTGAAGCCGAGTTCCTACTCCGGAATCCTGTGATCATCTGCACCCTGTCTTCTGGAGGGATAAACGACCTGCAGTCCTTGGCAGTTAATACATAAGAAGATAAAGCAGAGTATTAAACATACATATGCACTCTCGGGAAAGTTCCTCGGCATTGTGTTGGAGTTAGAGGCTTAAAGCAGTTGTCAAGGTGCTCTATAATGAAAAATGGCCGTAGTGTGAATGTGCTTCTTTATCTCACTAATTCCATAACCCAATTTTTATCAAGGACCTCAGGCCTGAAGAGCTCAAACTGCATTTGGAAGCTGACCTCATTAATATTCACCACCACACCCTCTGAGGGTGCGGGGCACATATCATTAGCTTCGTGTTTCAGACGGAACTATGGAAGTGAAAAGAAGCCTAACTGTGTGTGTCTGGGATAAGAATTCAGAGACAGGTTTCTTTCAGCACCATTGTCCATGTCTGATTCTGCTTTGCCCTCCTTTGTAAGAAACAACACTGAACCCAACCAGGGGGATGCTGTCATTTCAGCCTGATGTCCCCAGTGTCACAGTCTGGCCAAATTAATAAGATCAAAGCCCCGAGGCCATGATGAAAATGAAAGGCTATGATGAAGTGAGATTGGCAAAGAAGTCATTATGGATTGACCCTGGGCACTCAGCTGTCCTTAGAAAAATATTAAAAACAGATGTGGATTATGACCCAATGACAACTACATTGAAATATACATTTCACAATGAACACCACGAGCTTAGAGATCCAAGCAGTGGCCACACAGAGCTGCCTGTGAGTTTAGATTTTACTTAGTTCGGATCGTTCAGTCTGGTCTTGGACATCTATGCGCCGCTCTCATTGCTCCCAGCCCTTTGCATCGTTTCCCTTCACAAAGGGAGGCCCAAGACACACAGTACCCGCAACCTCAAATCACCACTACAAAGATGGTAAGAAAGTCATCTTGGGCCAGATCGGTGGTCCCATTTGTTAAGAGTTCTCTCACTGCTCTGAGACATTTGAGGAGGACTGACATCTTCAAAACTGATGGGATGATTCTAGGACATATGAGGTAAATATCCTTGCAAAAGTCATTCCGTGCAGTGAATCAGGGTAAGTAAAAACTTGGGGACCAACCTCCGTAGCTACTAATACAAGATTGGTCATATGAATCACAGTGTATCTGTATAGTGGACTATAACCCAGCTGTAAACAAAGAAAAAAACAGGATGAAAAGTTCTTTTTATAAAAACAAGAAAGGATCTTCTGGATATGTTGTTAAATAAATAAAGCAAGGTGAAAATAAACAAGTGTGTGCATAGGATACTACTATTTGTTCAAATGAAGGTATGTGATCTGTAAAAACAAATTAGCAAATGCTGTGTGATAAGAGTTATTTACCAGGAAACATAAAAGTGGCTTGAGTAGCTACTAAACCTGCCTTTTTTGACTTTTGATTTGAAGGTTTAAGGACATGGTTTCACGGGACATCTCAGTTAATTGGCCTAATAATATTTAATGCCTCTAAAAGATGAGGCTGTCTACTCCGGTAAAGCTTTATAGCTAAGGAATAAATCCTATTTTGCCCTCCCTATAGGGCCACTATGAGTCAAAATTAACTTGATGGCAGTTGGTTAGTCTGGGGTTTGGGTTCTGTTACCAATGCCCCACAGTGCCTGGGATCATAAAATCTTGCAAGCGCTCATCCAAGGGCCAACAATTGGTCTCCATTTGCCTGGCGCAGCAAAGGAAGAAGGAGAGCCAGGAATAGAAGGAGTATATGGAGTGTGTGGCCAATTATCTCTGTGAACAACCACCTGCTTTGCCATGAGACCAGAAGAAATGGATGGTGATCAATACTACCACTGCCCATTTTCATTCAATATTCCATAGAAAAGTCCAGATTGAAAGAGGGGTCAAACAGAATTTCAGATTCTCACGGAATACAGATTTTTAGAGCGATGGAGGTGGATTAACACCTGAAACTCTTGCCTTGATATAATCTTTAAGCGCTACACCAAAAATATCACCTTGATTCTTCTTAAAACCCAAACAGTAGTTTCGCTGAACTACTTTTTAAACACTGCCTTGAGCATAGGCCCTTCTGAGAATTGTCTAGATGGCATAAAATTGACACAGCAATTCAAGAGTTTAGAAAGTAGCCTTGGAAGCAACGAATGTATTATAATGTGGGAGGAATAAGTCAGGAAAGGGGGATGAAAATGATTGCAGAATATAATCAGTGTCAGGAAATGGTACATGTAGAAATGATTTGGTATACATTTTCCTGTGCAGCTCCTCACCACCATAACAAAATAAATAAAATTATATGAAAACATAGACACCTAAATAATTTGATCATTGAATTGTTCGTGTTAATTGGACATATCCTATGCACCAAAGCTGTTTCAGCTCCCAGAGAGTGAGAAAAATGAACTCAATCCCTTGCCTTCTGGAAGTTTAGTCCCATTTGCTTTTATTGATGCACTTATGCAACTTTTTAAACAGTTTCTGGAAAACTATACAAGAAACCCCTTGTGTCTCAGAGCACTTCAGGCAGCCTCTTTGATCCTGTCTTGCTTGCCTTCTTTGTCGTGATCTTTTGCTTCCTTCATCAATGACGTTCTTGACGTCTCCTACAGGTCATCAGATCTTCCATCGTTAGTGTGCAATGCGGAAGATCTTTCCTTGACATCGCTGAGAAATGCAGGTGGGATATAGACTCAAGGCCCTATTGTGGCTTTTGTGGATTTGCTTCATTTTCTTCAGCTTCCACCTTACTTGACATAGGAGGAATTGACGGTCTGTTCCACAGTCAGCCCCTGGCCTTGTTGTAGCTGCTGATGCTGAGCTTTGCCGTCATCTCTCCCCACAGGTGTCGTCCGCTTGGGTGCTGTGTGCTCCATCTAGAGAAATCCATGTGCGTAGTCACCATTCGTGTAGTTGGAAAATGGTGTTTACCATGATCAAGTCCTCGGATTGCAAAAGTCTATCATGTGGCCCCTATCCAACTACTTCTCCTTCCTTTTTGTTTCCAAATTTTGCATTCCAAGCACCAATCACTATCAATGGATCTTGAGTGCATATTTGACCAATTTCATATAACGCATTCGCAGAGTTCTACTTCTTCATCCCTAGCTTTGGTGGTTGTGCATACATTTGAATAATATTGTATTGATTGGATTTCCTTGAAAATAGACTTTATTATCCTGTCACAGGCAGCATTGTACTTCAAGATAAATCTTGACCTGTCCCTTCTGACAATGAATGCAAAACCGTTCCTCTGGATGGTGTCATTCCTGGACTAGTAAACCGTATGATTTTCTAATTCAAAGTAGCCAATACTGGTCTAAAATAGCAGCACATGATTCCTATGGATCTTCATGTTTTCTACTTCATTTTGGATGGCTTCCAATTTTCCTAACTTCCTATGTCATAGATCCAAGTTCTGATTCTTAGTAGATTTGTTTTGTTTTGTTGTTTTTTAAATCATTTTTATTGGGGGCTCGTACAATTCTTATCACAATCCATACATCCATCCATTGTGTCAAGCACATTTGTACATTGGTTGCCATCATCATTCTCAAAACATTTGCTTTCTACTTGAACCCTTAATATCAGCTCCTCATTTTTCCCCTCCCTCCCCTATAGTAGATTTTGGCAACTGTGTCTTCTTACCTTGAATTGTGCCCCACCAGCGGGTGAAGATCCCAGAAGCTCTGCTCCCCCAGGCTTTAGTCCATTCATGTCACCACGGTTCTCCACTTTGAGAAAGCAGCTTCTTCTAAGTCACATGTCAAGTGCCTTCTGATGCAAGGTGCTCATCCCCAAGTACTAGCTCTGAACATGTTCTACTTCCATTCACGAGGATTTCAGTATCTGAAAATGTTTCCACGCTATGCATAATATTTTCAGCGGGGACTTCCTCTGGAGTTATTAGATTCCTTCTGCATAATCTAGTCTCAATCTGGAAACTAAGATGTTACAACCTGTTCACTTTGAGTGACATCACTTACAGCATCATAGCAACACAAAAGTCACCATGGGACTTGTAAAGGGGACAAGTTCCTGGCCTGTGGTTCAGTTGTCAGGCTGGAGACTTCTTCTGACTTGAACCAAAGATTGGCGGGATAGATGGACGACTACTGGCTGTATAGGCAAATGAATACAAGATCAGCAGGTAAGCAGGCAAGTTACTGATAACTCCCAGGATTGGCAGGCAGTGTGGCAGAGCACTTCCTCAACTCCCAAGAACCAGAAGTCAGACCCAACTGCAGAATCCAGATCCAGCCAAAAGCAAGCAAGCTCTATTACAGCACCTACTCATATTGGAAGCAGGCCTCATCCTTCAGGAAACTTCCTTTCAGTTGATTGGGTCGTTACAGCTGATCTCATCATGAAAATGATCACATTATAATTGACCTCCTAATGGGGATTGCTGCATCTTAACTGCCAGGCCACTGAGAATCCTAGCCTAATCAAGTCTCCACATAACCTTAATTATATCACACACACCCTTGCACCTCAGCACTATCACTCACCTTTGTTTGTATCCCATTTTTTATCACTTCCATTCCTTTTCCTTAGAAAACATATTAAAAAGATCATTTGGAGGTACAGTAGTTGTTTAAAATAAATCCTAACTAGCAACAAATTTGTCTCTCCCAGGTCCCCATTCGTCCACTGACTCCCAGCTTTCAATCTTCCCTTGTTCTTGTTACATCTACATCCACACTTTACGTGAGGTCAAGGTGCCATTGTTGAACTTAATTTTCTAGCCCAGCCCCTAGTCCTTTTGGTATGTTTTCAGCCCCTCTCCTCCCACCTACACCTCCAACTACCGCAACACAAGTCATTTCCCCACTCTAACCATCCTTAGCACTTCTTCGTGGTCGGACAGAGTTCAAAGTCATTTATGCCTATTATAAATCACAGGCAATTATCATTCAAACGAGTTGGGAGTTGTTGCTTATGTCCAACTTGTCTGGTCACACCTATGGAGTCACCTTACTGTGGGCCCCACTCACATCAAGCATCAAGGGTCAGACTCTGCATATGACCGCTCAAGTCCCATTCTCGGGTGATCAACCATCTGGCGTACTTTGGACTAACCGGGTTGCCAGAACAGCAGACTTTTATTTTGAAAGATAATCAGTCCCAGTCAAATCAGTACAAATTAGTCAGCCTATCTTTGCCATTTTCCCACACTCTTCTGGTGTGTAGACTTGCTCTCCCTCAAATCAGCACCTCTGTCTCCTTGTCTTTGCACTTCCCTCATGCTGCAAGAGCCCACTGTGGTTGTGCTCTCAGAGTCCCACTGGTGAGAGTTTTTGTGTCCCTGGAACAGCCCTGAACCTGTGACAGAAGGACAGGGCAGGTTATGTATTCCAGAACCTTTAACCTGGGGAAATAAGACTGAGTTATGAGCCACGCTGTCTCCAGCGCTACCCCACTTCCTCAGGTCCTTTCCAGCCCTTCCTGAAGACATGTTGGAATAGATCTCTTCCTTGTCTCTGAGCAATGCAACTATTTTAGATATTTACTGCTGTATAATAAACCATCCCAAAGTTCACTGGCTTAAATGACTGTTGTATTGCCTCTCACAATTTAGTAGGTTGGCTGCACTCTGTTGAGTTAATCTTCTGTTCCATAAGATGCCAGCTGAGGCTGTAGTCTTGGGGTGGGGATGGGGGCACGGCGGGGCAGAGGGGTGTCTAAGGCAAGGATGTCCAAGGTGTTATAGGCCCACTGGCAGATCTTTCATTGTCTCACTTAGGGGCCTCTCAGGGGATTGTGGGGCAGCTGAAGATGGAATCATCTAAAAGGAAGTCATGCCTAGTCCTCGTGGCCATTCCATGTCATCTCTGACCAGGCTTCCTGGACTTCTTACAGGCAGCTCAGCGCTCTGAGAAGCAACGAACAGAAAAAGAAAAGACACGGAAGCTCTCAGAGTCCTTGAAGGCTTTTTTAATACTCATGCTGTGCTCAGCCCTTTTTTAAAGGCTGGAATTACAGGGGTGAACAAGTGAAGGGAGGTTACCACTGTTCTGCAGCTACCATTCTCTGTTGTTAGGTGCCCTTGAGTGGGTTCTAACTCACAGACACTGTTCGCACTCCCAGGTCCTGCTCCATCCCCACGGCGCTCACTGTGCTCCAGCCAGTTGTTACAGCAGCTGGGTCTGTTCATCAGACAGGCTCCTTCTCTTTGGGGTTGGCCCTTTTCTTCGTCCAGGAATTGATGCCTCCTGATAGCACGTCCAAAGCACATGAAACATAGACTCATAATCCTCACGTCGAAGGACACTTTTAACTCTAGTTCTTCCACAACAGATGTGTTCACTCTTTGGCCGTCCTTGGTAGAGTCAATATTCTTCACCAATATTCTATTTCCAAGGCATGAATTCTTCATAGCTTTTTCTTAACCTTCTCTTTCCACATGCCTACAAAGCAGTTGAAATTAGCATGGCTTGAGTCAGACACACTTGAGTCTTCAAAGTGATATCTTTGTTTTTTAACACTCAAAAGAGATATTTTGCAAAAGATTTGTCCAGTATAGTCATTATTTGTTTGTCTTGTCTTGTTTTGTTTCGTTTTACTACTCCTTCAATAGACGTTGATTATGGATCCAAGCAAGGCTAAGTCCTTGCTGACTTCAATCTTTTCTCCCTTTATTTTAATGTTCAGTGATCCAGTTGTGAGGATTTTTGTTTTCAATATGCTGAGGTGTAATCCATACTACCTATGCAGGAGAATGAGTATCCTTGGTCATTTCCTCTGGTTACAACATTTAGTTACATATTGTGGTGATATGAAAAGAACAATGAACTGTATTTGTGGGGAGCTGATCTCCGGGGCTCATAGGGACCGAGAATGATGAGGGTGGCATATGTGCAAATGTGCTTGACACACTGGATGGATGTATGGATTGTGATAAGAGATGTAAGAGCCTCCAATAAAAGTATGGGGGGGGGGAATGAGCTGTATTTGACACATGAGTTCTAGTTCTGCTTTGGGTTCAGACATAATGAAAGATAATGTAATTTGCCTTCTGACTCAATTACATAATGTCCCTGGGCCTCCCTTTCCTCATCTGCATATATAGCGTTTGAGCCAAGTAATAGAAAGGCTGTCTAATATCTCTCCATCATTCATATGACTGTCTTCTTTTATTGAAATGATATTTGAAATCTCATCTCCTCCATAAACTCTTTGAAAATAGCTACATCTTTTAGGGATAAGTACGGAGGGACTGAGAACTTTATATATGGGGGGAAAACAAGTTCCATTCTATTTCAGCGGTCAGTGTAAGATATAAAAACAATAATAATGTATAAATTATCAAGGGTTCTCAGAGTGGGGAAGGGAGGGGGGAAAGAGGATCTGATACCAAGGGCTCAAATAGAAGGTAAATGTTTAGAAAATGATGATGGCAACATATGTACAAATATGCTTGATACAATTGATATATGGAATGCTATAAGTGTTGTAAGAGCCCCCCCACCAACATTATTTTTTAAATGATTTGTTTTTAAAGTTCCTAGATAGCCGGAAACTGCTTATCTTAGTCCTTTCGTATTCTTCTGTGCTTTCTATTAAATTGTGACACTTCCCTAAATTATATGTACACATTGTTCAAATCGTTGCTTACACCTCAACTGACCCATTTGGCAGGCACGACAGGCTGTAAATTGTGATCTCGGATGACATTATGTAACTTTTTCTTCTTTTTTTTTTTAAACCATTTAAACCATTGCCACCTCTAGCACACATGCCTGTTACTGAGAATGGCAAGTGTCAGTCAACAGCTGTTCCTGGGACTCACAGGAAGAAAAGGCAAATGCTCTTCTATGCTTCTTACCCTAAAAACACAATAAAATCCATTCATCTTCTTCAAGGAAGGAACCAGAGCGTCAGCTCACCTGGTGGTGTATAGATGCTGTTTCAAGCTAAGTGAGTAGAGAAGAGAATATAGTTTGGGGTTCTGTTTTGTTTGGGGTTTTTGTTTTGTTTTTTGAGAATATGTGTTAACATTGCTCTGAAAAAAAGCTGTCTCTATGCCAATGTTTTTCCCCAGCATAGCATACGGACCGCATGTTTCAGAATCCTTGGGTTACATAATAAAAATGCAGCATCTCGGGCCAGTCCCAGAGATTCAGAGGTAGTGGGCCTGAACTGACTCATGTCCCCGATGTACTGAAACAGTGATTCCTCCCAGGAACTCACCAACTCCCAATACTCTTTAAGCAACATTTCCATACAACGTTCATTATTCCCTGTCCTTTCTGCTGAACAGTATGTTGATAGCACATGCTTGCTTGGTTTTAATCTCTTTGCTATCTCACTTCCTCATGTCCTTTCCAGTACTTTCTGAAAATATTTCACAATAGCTTTCTTCCTTATCTCCAAGTCTTCTTCTGGGGAACCCAAAATAACTTAGATATGTATTACGGTGTTAGCTACTACAAAATTCACTGGTTTCGAAGATCATTTTATTACCTCTCACAATGTGGTAGGTCCCAAGTCAGGTCTCCACAAATTCCCCCTCCTGCTCGGGGCCCAAGAATTAGCTTAGGCATCTCCCACCCCCACCCCTGAGGGATATAGGTGCACAACATTTAAGGATGTAGCAAAAAATGGAGTCTGAAAGATCACCCTAATGAAGAGCCAATAGTATGTTCTAACACAATGGTAAGGTAGCTGGGAATCCCAGAGGCCAGAGATGTAGGAGGTGGGTGAGTGTGGTGTAGAGGGAGATGTCAGGCTGGTGCATCAATACCGCGAGCTCTCAGTGCCGTACTATAACTAGGCCAGTTCTCAAAACCCAAGGATGGGAAGGACCAGATCATTGCCTTTTGTCAAGTGCCATTGAGAAATTGAAAGGAACTACGCAATATTCAGATAATGTTAAGAAGCTCACAATAGAAGGGGGAATCGGTGAACCAGAAAATGTGTGGCTCTATTAAAATTTAATAGATGACCTACCACTCAACAGAGATTCCGCTCTTACCACGTTAACTTAGTGTTTACATTTTAAATGAATTTCATTATGCTTTTTATAAGTCCTTTATTTATTCAACAAATATTTACCAAGTGCCTATGAGTAATACAATGTTGAGCAAATATGGGCTTGATCACTGTCTTATAGTTTAAGGTCCACTGGAGAGGAGAATGGGATAAATAAT
>NW_022103902.1:8611723-8612862 GCF_000313985.2 Echinops telfairi | reverse complement strand
ATCATTTTATTGGGAGTTCCTACAACTCTTATCACAATCCATACAACCATCCATTGTGTCAAGAACATTTGTGCATTTGTTGCCAGCATTACTCTCAAACATTTTCTTTCTACTTGAGCCCTTGGTATCAGCTTCTCATTTTTCCCCTCCTTCCTTCACCCTCCCTCACTCATGAACCCTTGATAATTTATACAATTTTTTTCATGTATTACACTGACCAATGTCTCCCTTCACCCACTTTTCTGTTGTCCACCCCCCTGGGAAGGGGTCATAGATAGATCATTGTGATTGACTTCCCCTATATCCCCCCACCTTACCCTTACCCTCCTGGTATGGCTACTCTTAATATTGGTCCTGAGGGGTTTATTTGTCCTGGATGCCTTGTGTTTCCAGCTCTTATCTGTACCTGTGTACATGCTCTAGTCTAGCCGGATTTGTAAGGTAGAATTGGAGTCATGATAGTCAGGGGGTGGGGGTGTGTAGGAGGAAGCCTTAAAGAACTAGAGGAAAGTTGTATGTTTCATCAATGCTATACTGTACCCTGAATGGTTCGTCTCGTCCCTGTGACCCTTTTGCGAGGGGATGTCCAATTTCCTACAGATGGGGTTTGGGTCTCCACTCTGCACTCCCCCTCATTCACTATGATATTTTTGTTCTGGGTCTTTCATGCTTGATACTTGATCCTATCGACACCTCATGATAACACAGGCTGATGTGCTTCTTCCATGTGGACTTTGTTGCTTCTCAACTAGATGGCCACTTGTTCAAGCCTATAAGAGCCCAGATGCTATATCTTTTGATAGCCAGGCACCTCAGCTTTCTTCACATTTGCTTATGCAGCCATTTTGTCTTCAGCGATCGTGTGGAGAAGGTGAGTATCATGGAATACCTGGTTAATAGAAAAAAGTGTTCTTGCATTGAGGGAGTACTTTTTTTTTTGAGGGAGTACTTGAGTAGAGGCCCAATGTCCATCTGCTATCTTAGTACTAAACTATAAATATATTTACATAGATCAATTTCCTCATCATCATATAAAATATATTTACATATGTACATGCCTGTATTTAGACTTCTATAAATGCCTGTTGCCTCCTAATTCTTTCCTCTATTTCCTTTTACTTTCCTCTTGTCCCACTATC
>NW_022103902.1:8609435-8610599 GCF_000313985.2 Echinops telfairi | reverse complement strand
AAGGCGGAGCGATTCCTATGTGACAGCCTCAAACTGTCCCATGGGGTTTTCTAGGCTATGGGGTTTATGGCAAGAGACTGGGAACACCCACCTTTAAGCATTCAGCTGCAACTTTAATGCTCTGTGAGAGAAAGGCATGAGGACCCTGCTCCCAGAAAAATTCCAACCTGGAAAACCCTGCGGGGCAATTCTTCTCTATCACCTGGGGGTCACGATCAGTCAGAACTTGATTCGGTGGCACACAGCAACCGTCTTTGCAGGCAGAGACCCCCAAGTCTTTCTGCCACGGAGAGCCTGAGGGTATCTGAACCACCAACCTTCCTGTAGCAGTTGAGCGTGTAACTGTTGTGTCCCCGGTGCGTGTTCCTAGCTGTGTACCCATGAGGATATTATGCAAATACTCTAAGCCCCAATTTCCCATTCTATAAAGCAGAGGCAATAATATGACCTACCCTATAGCACTGTGGAGGGCATGGCATAGCATGCTGCATTTAAAACTCAGCATGGTTCTCAGTATCTAGGGAGCACTCAACAAATGTAAGCCCTCCTTCACAGGCCTATGGATAAGCTTTAAGGAAATCCAACACTTAATGGCTGGATAAAGAGGGATGAGCAGCAGCCAAGTTACATCTGAGTCTGTAGTGTCCAAATCCGCCCACCAGAGAAAGTAGGTCAACAACTCTAGCTAGGGCAGCCATTGCTGGGGGGGTTAGCCCTCTGAAAACAGTCACGGGACAGAGGAGTCAACGGTCCTGGAGGAGAACACAAAGTCAGAGACCTGGCAAAGCAATAAAGGGGACGAATGAGCAGAGGGGAGAAAGACAGGGCTTTCTACTCCCACAAACAGCTACAGTCTTAGAAACTCACAAGGGGCAGTTCCACCCTCCCCTGTAGGGCCGCTGTCAGTTGGCACAGACTGGATCACAGTGAGTTGGGGTTTTTGTTGGCATGAGAAACAAACTGGAAAGAATAAGACAAGTCAAATCCGGCTGGACCAGAGGATGTACACTGGCACAGATAGGAACTGGAAACACAGGGAATCCAGGGCGATGATCCCCTCAGGACCAGTGGTGAGAGTGGCAATACCAGGAGGGTGGAGGGAAGGTGGGGTAGAAAGGGGGAACCGATTACAAGGATCTACATATAACCTCCTCCGTGGGGAAC
>NW_022103902.1:8591652-8607664 GCF_000313985.2 Echinops telfairi | reverse complement strand
TGGGTTAATGTTGGACTTGTGGGCTTGGGCAGCATTGGGTTGGGATGTTTTCGTGATGCACATTTTCTTTACATAAAACTCTCTCTTATCCATGAGTCGCTGTGGATTTGTTTCTCCAAAGTACCCAGACTAATACATATGGTGATGATGATCATGATGATGATCATCATGTGGTCAGTGTCAGGGTGAGTCTTGCCAATAGCAACAGGATCTTGCCAAATGTGATACCTATGCTCTGTTATGAAAAGAACAACCCACGGATAGACAGAAATAGAGAAACCTGTGGTGTGTGTGTGTGTGTGTGTGTGTTCAAGTGCATGCATGTGGACAGAGTGAAGAAGGGCGTGTAATGGCAAGAAAGTGTAACCAAAAGCAAATTTGGATTGATACCAAGTAGATCGCAATAGTATTTGGATTAGTAAATAAAGTATTGATATTGGCTCATGCTCCTAGATGCCTCTTCTCATTATTATGATACCTTCTAGCTCTCTCATTTGACTGATGAACTGCTGATGGAAGCAAAACGTGAATTTGCCTCAGTCAGAGAAAATCGTTCCATTGAGCATGAATTTCCTTCAGTTCATCCCCAAGACTGAAATAGCCACAGGTTGAATAGCAAATGCTCTCTAGCCCAAGCTCTTCTCAGCCAGAGACAAACAGGCAGTGTTTGTTCAAACGAAGAAACAATATCACCTGGAATTTCGAAGAAGGGTTGGGAGATGTTTAAATAACTTGCCCCTTATTAAATAAATCTACCCCTAATTGTTTTGCCCCTATGTAAAAGGGTTGCAAAGGCTGACACTGTCTGTTTGCTTATTGATTGCAGGCTTCACAGGGTGCCAACAGCACAATACTCTCGGGTTGCATTTTCAAATGTCGCCTGCTTGCTTACTGTTTCTTTCCTTAGTTAGGACATTGAAATGAATAAAAGGCAGGCAAAACCTGAAAAGTCCCTGTATTTCCACACACACCCTAAGCATACCTGAACAATGCTATTTGTCCTCTCCCTCCCTTCCTCCATCCCCACCCTGGTCTAATCTCGCTGGTGTTGCCCCACCCCTCTTCAGAAACCCTTAGTTTCTCTTGTAATTTGGGAGCAGAGTGGGGAAAAAAACAAAAACAATCACGCACCCCAATCTTCCTCTTTGCTGTCCACTCAGGTAACAACATGGCAAGTGGAGCAAGCAGAGAGATCAGAGCGCAGTTTCCGCTTTACCACCGATAATGCTGGATTGGGTGTCCCTGCCCCTTCCAAGCACCTTCTCGGGTTTATGTAAAAGGCCAGAGAACACAGGGCTCTTTGTGAAACTATGCGGGAGATGCCGCTTTTATACCTACCACCTCTCTGTTCCAGATTTCTGCCTGGGGACTCACGACACCCAGCTGCAAGGGGAGAAGCAAGACTTGGCTGAACCTGCCAGTGTCAAGCTGATCATATGGAGACTTGAGGTAGGCACCTACTTCCCACGCTGACTCCTGGTGACCCCATGTGGAGCTCATCCATGGGATTTTCTTGACTTTCTTCTAGAGTGTCACTGGGTGGATTTGAATCGCCAACCTTGAGGTTAATAGTTGAGCATAAACAATTTGGGCCACCTAGGAGCCCATTTGGGGCAGAGAGACCAGAAGACAGATACCAATGACCCACTGACCTACCTACTAAGAATTAGCAAAGAAATATGGCCAAAGCAGTGCCACACTTTCCCCAAAGTTCCTCATCAGGGAAATCATCCTCCTTACCAGAGAAGAGATGAGTAAGGGGAGAAAGGAGGGCAACGGGCCCTTCGCTGGCCCCTCCCACAAGAGGGCCATTCTAGATAGATAGGGGGTGGGGGGGATGTCTATTTCATTATCAGTCCAATAGAAACCATGCCCAGACTGCTTTGTGTCCCAATCCTAATCAGTCACTGGCTATGCATGGCCCAGAATTCCAAGGATGGACAGGGCCTTGGTGAGACAAAGTTTAGTTATTTATGGCCATGAGTTTTGTGACTATTAACCCTCTTTTTAAACTGGAAGTGTAAAATTTCCTGAGAAGGACAAATTCAGTCTCTCTAAAGAAGCTGACACAGTTTATTGTAGCTGTGTTTTGCTTCGCAGACAATAGTGCTGTGATGGAATGGTTAGTCCACGAGCCTCTGAATAAATGAATAAATCACACACCTGTTAAATGGTGTGCTGTACATAATGAAGGGGGTGTGATGGTTTTTTGTTTTGTTTTGTCTTTTTTTTTTTTAAAGCAAAATGCTGCTTCTCTCCGTTTGCTGCTCCTAAATAATTTCTAAATGCAATGTCTTGCATCTCTAGCCTCTTAGTAAAAGTGCTCAAAGTACTTCCTGGTGTTCCTGCATACGAATTCTACATCCATGTCTATATTCTTTCCATCAAGTTTCAGTTGCAAATACAAACACTGTGATTTGGCATGTGGGCTAATTAAAATCTATCGACAGTCTGATCCTGTCCCGGGCCATATTGTAAGTGAAAGATGGGAACCCAGAGTGCTACAGTCCGAAATGTTGTCCAGGAGCATGCCAATCTCCCGGGCAGATGGTTGGGGGAGGGTGTGAGGTGTACAGACTCTAGAACTTGCCTGGGGCTTGGAGGAATCTACTGAAGTCTTGGATTCGTATGCCTTCATTCAGGAAGACATCCTGTCCATGATATCTTCATGCCAGGAATGTGAGCCCTGTGTCCTCTGGCCTGGACAACCCAGGAGAAAACCATGAGGCTAATGGGTTTTTTAGCTTGTCCTCTGTTGTATCTCACGGCTTTAAAACAATGTTCTCTTCCAGTGTGGGGAAATGCACTTACTCCATTATGAACAAGGGCACTCTAACACAATCTAAGCTAAACAGTAATTACAACATTGATTTTTATCTACTGTGTACCTCCTATCTCTCAAGATATGTAGGGAAAATAATATGGAGCCAGACAAGTTATAAATTCATGTTCCATCTTCTGGTTGTTTGACCTTGATCAAGCAACATTAACCTACCTGAA
The DNA here is from genome assembly GCF_000313985.2 of Echinops telfairi. Classification (NCBI taxonomy): domain Eukaryota; kingdom Metazoa; phylum Chordata; class Mammalia; order Afrosoricida; family Tenrecidae; genus Echinops; species Echinops telfairi. The sequence goes on along the minus strand of NW_022103902.1, from coordinate 8,604,664 downwards.
TTTATTTATATCACCCCCCCAAAAAATGAGCATAATGTTAGTATAAATAGGAATGTTCAAGAAATTAAATGAGCGTGTGTGTAAAACATAGAGCACTCAGGTTGAAATAGACCTATAGAAGTTAGATGCTTACTAGGTTTTGACCATTTTGTGTACTAATTTAGTTATTGGTTCTGTTGGTCCGTATACATCTATTTAGAAAAGTGTCAGAAAATGTGATTTAATTTGAAATACTGTAAGGGGAGTGGGAAAGGAGGGAAAGAAAAGAAAAGAATTGAAAATGAGGGAATACTGTAAATGTAGTCTATTAGACAGTTGACTTAGCCATATTGATAAACTCTGTGTTATAGATGAGTATTGTGCACTTATGTTTTAAAATCATGATTCCATATCATTGTGAATGAGGGGGAGTGCGGAGTGAAGACCCAAACCTCGTCTGTAGGCAACTGGACATCCCCTTACAGAAGGGTCGTGGGGGGGAGATGAGCCAGTCATAGTGCAGTATAGCACTGATGAAACATACAACTATCCCCAATTCTACCTTACAAATCCGGCTAGACCAGAGGATGTACACTGGTACCGATAAGAACTAGAAACATAGGGAATCCAGGGCAGATTAACCCTTCAGACCAGTAATGAGAGTCATGATACCAGAAGGGTAAGGGGAAGGTGGGGGAGAAAAGGGGAACCAATCACAAGGATCTACATATAACCCCCTCCCTGACAACAGAAAAGTGGGTGAAGGGAGACAGCTGTCAGTGTGAGACCTGAAAAAATAATCATTTATAGATTATCAAGGGTTTGAGAGGGAGGGTGGGAGAGGGAGGGGACAAAATGAGGAGCTGATACCAAGGGCTCAAGTAGAAAGAAAATGTTTTGAGAATGTTGAAGGCAACAAATGTACAAATGTGCCTGACACAATGGATGGATGGATTGTGATAAGAGTTGTATGAGCCCCCAATAAGATTTTTTTTTAATCATGATTTCTCCTCAGTAAGAATCGAGCAGACACCCACGGAAAAGGTTAATAGAATCACTTGTGCTGTGGGTGAGCCGGGTTTTTCCTAACCTAGGTGAATCTGCTGAGCCTTCCTTCCCTGAGAGCCCCTTCCCAGTGTCTCCTGGTGCACTTGCTGAGAGAGCCCTTACCACTGCATTCCCAAGGAGGGTGTCACGTCTTCTACTACGGGAAGCTGAATGTTTCCGGCTATTTTGAATTCTTTCTCTCTTTGTGTTTCCCTGAAGCTGTCTTTCTCTTTCTTTTCTCGATAGTTGGTGTCATAGCACAGGAATGGGGACAATTTGTTTTTATTTTTGTTTTCATTTACTGCTTCTTTTGACAGGAAGAGCAATTTAATCTCAGTTTCGATGTGAGCGATGGATTCCTACATTGGGTACGGAAGGATGCCATGGCATTTTCATATGATTTCTGTGAATTAAAGGTCTCTTGGTTCTGCTCCTGTACCTTTTATACCCAATACAGAGTGGGCTTCTAGAGCCCCTAAAAAGAAATAAAACTATGAGGCAGCATGGACCCTATGGCTGTGAGTTTGACCCTAAAATAAAGCACAGGCTGTAGCTGTAACTTCACCTAGGTTCCAGTTTTGCCTAAAAACCATTCATCCTCTTGAGCCAGTTCTTGCAAACCTCCCAATGAAGAAAACGCCCCGACTTGTCTACTACACAGTGCATGTAAGAGGTATGAAGAAAGACAGCTTTTAAAAAATCTGAGGCTGTGTCAAACGGGGTGGTGTGCTTAAACCGCTTTGGAAGAATTAATTCCTGTTTTCCTACAGGTTATCGTCATGGTCCTCCCTTGTATGCACATTATCTATAAGTATGTGATTTAGGAGGCGCAACATCAACGTCGGTCTTTCATTGTTTGATTATGTATGTGAGCTACTGCTAGCACTTACACGCCCTCATTTCTATAGCATTTCTCTTCCCACAAACGAGCCTCCAGCTTATTATTTGGAAAAGCTTTCAACTAAAAATCACAGCAGTATAATTTATACAGGCACTCCAGAATGTAACAACAATTCCTAACCCTAATCTCAACCTGTGTCCCTTTTTGAAATCCAATTCAGAACACCTGTCAAGTGATTAACTGGAAAGGTGCCTTCCATTAAGCAAATGATGGGAGGTATGTTTTTTGTGTGTGAAAATGAGGAGCGCTCACAGTTATTGGCATGTAGGAATTTTGTCTCCACACACCACTGCTGTGAGATGCTCTTAAAACCTCTGTAGCAGGACCTCTGCTTGTTTCCTATTACCGTGTGTGTGTGTGTGTGTGTGTGTGTGTGTGTGTGTGTGTGTGTGTGTGTCCCTGTGTTTGGAGTGAAGAGGAGATTCAGCTTAGAGGTCCCAATTTTTTCTTATGGTGGGAAGATCCCCATTGCAGGGGGGGTGGGGGGGTGGTCTCGGGATGGAACTTCAGAAATAAGGCGTGCCGCGTGAAAAGGCTAGCAAAGATGTGAGTAGCATTTTCCAGTTGGCAAAGCACTTTGATGGTATTTCAACAACAAACCCGCGCAGAAAGTAGGTTAGCTTACAGACGCGCTTCTGCTTACCAACTTCCCACCTCTGGTTGTTCGCAGATAAAAACAAAGTCCTCCTCTGAGAACACACGACAACAGAGGATTGGGGCGAGTCCAAAATGACACTGTGAGTCATCAGTGCAACGTGCTGTCATCATGGTTATTTTGAAGGGTTTTGCCTGTTACTAGCTGTGTCAGGTCCAGCAAGTCCTAGAGCAGTGAGAGCGTTAAAGGTGCTTGCTGAAACAGACACACAATTACCATGGAAACGGAAGTAAGAGAGTTTCAAAATTAAAAGTGGTGGGGGAAAAAAGAGGGAAGGTTCCTTGTGAATATAGTATGAATTATTCAAGAATAGAAATTATTCTCAAGGGCAAAGAGCAAGTCAGGCAGCCTGAGAAAGGCCTGAGCCGGTAGAAGAGAGCCAGCGAATGGATGACAGACAGGAGAGTTTTCCTGTGTGACCAGACGCCTCACGCTCATTCCAGGAGGGAGAAGCCTTGGAGACATTCAGACAAGCCAGTGGGACACTGCTTCCGAAGCTGCTGAAGCTGCTGAAGCTGCTGCCTGGACCCAAAGCAACAGGCTCTTCCCTTCTGGATTCCCTCCACTGAAGGGTGAGGTCTTGGGGCTGGAGATTGCGGCTGATAAAGGATTGCATCCCAAGTACTTAGGAGATCCCACAGAGAGCAGTTATCCTCCTCCACAGATGTTCAGGGGAGATAAAGCAGAATCACCGTTGGGGGTGGTGAAGGGGGATGTCAGTCACTCAATTCAAAACATGTCTATGCCCAGTGCCTCTGTCTGGCACACCTGATTCTATCTGCTGGGCATCCACGAGGAAGCCCTGGTGGCATAGTGTTTATATATTGGACTGCTAACTGCCAAGTCAGCAGTTTGAAACTGCCAGGCATTCTGCGGGAGAGATGGGACTTTCTACTGTAGTCAAGAGGGAACTGCCGCGGAAACTCACAGGGGCGGTCCGACCCTGTTCTGCAGGGGCACGGAATCTGCATCAACTCAATGGCAGTGAGTTGGGTTTGGGGTTTGGACAGCCATGGGAGTCCCTGGGCGTGCAAACACTTCATGCATGTGGCTGCTATTCAAAAGATAAAAGGTTCAAGTTCACCCAGAAGAGCATCCGAAAGAGAGCCCATGAGTGACCGGTTTCTGAGAAAGCAGCCGTTGAAAACCCTTGTGGCCCGGTTCTACAATGGTACACATGCGGCTACCCTGAGTCAGAGTCAACTCAGCACTACCAGTTGGAGAAAGAAATACAAAAAGGCAGACAGAGCTTAGAACGTGTAGGAATAAGAACAAGAAACTTGTTCATGCTCCTATTCCTGGAAATACATTTGAGCCTGCTGGCTTAGTCACTACAGGCGGTTCTGCAAATGGATACACTTACAACCTAATTCTAAGTAGAGATGAGTTTCTGTGTTACTATTTCCAGCCTACTGATGAAGAAAGTGGCTTTGGAGCAGTTAAGAAATTTCCCCCAAATCATGCAAGTCGTAGTCAGAGGTAGACTGGAAATTCAAGTCCAGCATTTTATTTCAAGCCAGTGTGTGTATCTAGGACTAGATCATGACCCGACATGTTGTCCTATAGACGGACAACAATTTATCCCCCAATTTCTCATTCTTCGGTGAAAGCAGATGGTAGACAATGCCTACGGTGTTCTTTTTCACCTAGAAACAAGGCTACTTTCTAGCCACCCTCCAAGAATGTTGCTCAAGATTACTATAATAAAGTATGACAATCTAAAACTAACATATTGCAGTCTATCAAGGGCATAATTCCGTATTCTATTAAGAAGATTGAATACCACCAAAGAAATGCTAACTTATGGAGCTAACTTGAAACTTCTATAATTCTTCATACAGATGCTTAGTATATTTTGAGTGTTATTACCACAAGTGGGTTAGAAATGTCCATTTCTGCCATTCTTGTCTTTAATTATAATCATTGTTAATCTAATTTTAGTATTATCAGTTTAGTTCATGCTGGGTTGTTGAGTTAATCTAGAGCAATAGTCATGTATTAATAGTATTTTGACTTCTAATGACTAGCTTTTAAGACATAGGTTCACTGAAGCTCAAATTTGAATTATTCAAATTAATTTTGCCAAGGTGCATGTTCGTAGAATCCACTTGCACCCAACAAATGTGCTTGGACAGAGACACTTCACGGCTAATGAGTCATCCCTTTACCAGAAGGTGGGAGTGGGTAGAAGAGATGAACACAGGGGATTTTTCTCTCACCGGAGCCATGGTCAAAAACCTGTGAGAGTCACTTTAGCCTCTAGAATGTTGTTATGCTTTAGATCTAAGTGGCACTCTATCGCTAACCCATCCAAGAACTGCTCTTAAACCAGCTCTCTTGCTGTCTCCCACCAGTCTGGCAAACAAAATATCCACTTTCCCCGGTTTCTCTGAGGCTGTTCTGGTGCAAACAAATTTTCAATGGAAATTTTCTAGCCGAGGCTACTGAGAGAATGTCTTCTTTCCTGATGACAAGGCCCACCCCAAACTCCAAATTCTTTCTACATTGATGTGAGTCAGTGCCTGAAACAGCAACCGCCATGCTGAAGACGGGAGGAAACAGCAACAGAATCACGATGCTGGGCGATGAAACCCTGAGGCTATACTGACAGTTGCTGACTGTGCTAGTCTGGGTACTTTAGAGAAACAAATCCACAGAAACTTGTATATAAGAGACAGTTTTATATAAAGGTTAAGTATACATCAAGAAAGCATCCCAACCCAGTGCTGCCCAAGCCCACAAGTCCAACATTAACCCATTAACTCATATGTCTGACACCAATCCACAAAGTCCTCCTCCATCTCACAAAACACACACTATAACTCCGACTGCAGGAGGAAAGCCGAATCAATGAACGTGTCAGCATCTCAGTGCTGGCAGGGGTCTCCACACGGCTGCTCCAGCACCCAGGGCTGCATCAGGGTAGGTCCATGTGGCTTCTCCTCAGAGGATGTCTTGCAGGAAGTGAGCCTTGCCAGCTAAAGCAGGGAACTGGCTAAGGCAGCTGCACCCTGGTCCAACCATCAGAAAGCAAGAGACCCAAGAACTAGAAAGGTGAGGCTCCGCCCTTCAATTAACCCCACATGTGTTTATCAGCCAGGTTGGCATAATAAACTAACTACCTCACTGACCTACAATTGTCTTACTATGGGAGAAAAGCAGAACAAAACCTTATGTGTTAAGGCTGAGTTTTCTACTAGGATCCAAGTCCTACTATCTAAAGAATATGTATTTATCAGTTAGGTGTGGATTTAGGTGTGACTTATTTTTGTGTGACATAGTTATATATAATATTGAATTTGTGTGGGAAAAGGTGTTCTGGGTTCAAACAGACTTGTAACATTAAAATTTTGAAACATAATCCTTTCACTCACAAATTTAAGTGTTCATTTTCATTATTTCTCCCTCAGCCACATGCACTCTCTAGCATGTGTGTATGTGTACGTGCACGCACACATGCACACACATCTGTTCAAAGACCTATATTGCCCTTATTGCCTAGTGTCGCGATGATAAATTGGTGTCATCGCAGGTGCCAACATTGATGGATTGGTAGTGGCTGCCAGGATCACTATGTTGAGAATAATTTTGGGCGGGGAACACAACTCACTGAGAGAGAGTGCTGGATCAACCGGCCAAATTCATCATGGAATTGAAAAGTGGAGTGGCAGCACCTGTGTTTTTATAATAGTTGACCTGATCCAGTTTATCAAATTTTAATTGCTCAACCCAATGTTATAGCTTCTCTTTCCTAAGCCCTGTCGAGAGTAGTTTGTTGTTGTTATTGTTATTGTTAGGTGCCATAGAATTGCTTCCGACTCACAGCGACCTTCTATACAGAAGAACAAAATGCCGCTCTCCTCACAATTGGGCTTATGTTTGAGCCAACATTTACAGCCTCTGTGTCAATCCATCTCACTGAGGGCCTTCTTTCTGGCTTCCCCTCCACTTCATCAAGTGTGCTGCCCTTCTCCAGGGACTGGTCTCTCCTGATAACATGTCCAAAGGATGTAAGATGAAATCTCACCATCCTTGCCTCTAAGGAACACACTGGCTGTACCAAACTGGGACATTTAGTCCCTGTCTGAGCTATCATTGACTAATTAGACAGAGTGTCTAGATAAAATAAAATTCTACTAAAGTGTTTCAGTTGGGATTGTTAAAAAATGTTATTTAAAAAAATTACTATAGATGGTGTGTTAAACATGGACATTTGCCTTTCCCTTCAATAAAGAATTCACCATCCAGCTTCAAGAAGTACAGTGGACTGACAGGGCTCAACTAAGCGCCCTCAGAAACCACCTTGATCTTCACTCTGAGGCAGCATAGTTCCCAGAAAGACCCAGAGAAAGCCTGAGCAGGGTCAAGGTTTAGGGGGATGGATATGCTCGTCAAATGCAGTCCTCGCTTTGGAACTCCTGCTGCCTGGACCAAGACTTTGTTAGGGCTGCCCGGCTCCCTGGGGCTCTCCTGGTTTAGTTCTGTCATGAGTTCCAGAGCCAGAGCAGCATCCCAGTTGGAAAGGTTCCTCCTCCTTTCTTTCCTAGAACTTCCTCTTTCCTCCGCACGCTCCCCTGCTTCCTCCAGGACCCCCACAAAGACCGAAACTGAGCTCCCTGCCTTCGAGTCAGTGGGGACAGATCGCGACCCTCAAGGACAGGGCAGAGCAACCCGTGTAAGTTCCTAGGCTGTAACTGCTTTGCAGGCCCTGACAGTCCCGCCTTTCTCCCGCAGAGTGACTGGTGGTTTCAAACTGCTGACCTTGCAGCTCGCAGTTCGACCCTACACCAGCAGGGCTCCTTGCATGAATGAAGATAACAAATTCAGTGTCAGCGTATGGTTATGAACGTAGTTAAATGCATAAATATAACTAGTTAAAAAACAACACGTTCACATTAAATGTACAACATTCCAAAAGAGGCTCTGTGCCCCCCTGGCTTTGGCATCAGAGAAAATTGATGAAAAATTCAAGACGTATCACAGCGTGGATGGAACGGATCTCTCCACATTTCAATGGGATGTGATGATGTTGGGATTCCATGGGTCTGTGTGAGAACTAAACCAGGTAGTATTGGTGAAATCTATTCGTAAACTATTAAGTCCTGTTTAATTGTCAGTCACCATCCCCACTGCTATCATTTCATAGGATTTACATGACCGGCTGACCAACTGACATCCCTTTTACAAACAGTTACTGCTCCTCTCTTGTGTCAGTGGTGCTGGCCGCAGAAGTGAGGAGGAACAAGCTCCTGTCCCAGGAAAGCTCATATTTTCTAAATTAAACAAGTAATAGGAGTTTCCGTTGAACTCTACTAATCTGTTAGCAGGCACTGCTCACCACCGTATCTCTAGCTTGGTTCATCTCTGTGCACAGTTTGGCCCTGTCCCAGCCTTTGCCGTTGCTGACCTGCCTTTTATTTCTGGAGTTTCACCCTCCCTGGTGCTGGGAATCCTGCAGGGGGCTAAGAGGCTGGTTGGTGAAGATAGCTTCGTAGTACACCCACGGCTCAGCTGGTCCAGCTACTTGCCTTAGATGCTGGCTATTTTTCTCCGAGCTTCTCTCTCCTTTCTGAACCGCCTTCCTTTCCCTTGGGCACTTGCGAGAGCTCCCCTCTCTGTCCACCATCACTCCACTTAGACTGTTCACATGGGAGACACCCTCTATTTCTTCAGGAGCTCCTTTGTTTTGATAAAAAAGGATCGTCTTACCAGCAGAGAAAGCAGAAAGGCACAATGCCTAGGCCCTATTGCTTTGACAGGAGGGAGCCCATTTCCTGACAGTGGAAACAGGAAGGGAAGGGACCCCTCCCAGGCCTCTTCTAACCCTTCCAGGGGCCTGGTGACCTCTAAAAGCAGCCTGTGCACTTGGGAGATTTATTCACTTGAAATGAACTTGGACTTTAGCAAGGTAGAAAAGGACGTTGTCATCCATTACAGGCTGTGGTCAGTGCCAGCTGGTTACTGTCCACCTGACAGTCCAGCTGAAATGTATCTGGGCAGATCATGCAATGTCAAATATCTGCAGGAAAGTCGAATCCATTGGCCCAAAATATGCATGCTCCACCACCTTCTGCACTCATAATTTTAAATTATATATATATATATATATATATATACACACACACACACACACACATATATATATACGCATATACATATTAGAATTTACTCTTACATCTAGTAGCCGATAGACCTTTATGTGTGTATAAATAACTGACACTTAGAAACAACATATTTATTTCTCACTCTTAGAGTATGGTCCATACAGCCCACTGAATTACCGAGACTCTTTATTTCAAGAAAGCATGCGCATGGTTCAGGTGTGGGGCCAGTAACTACATTTCCCCTCAGCCTCCCCCAGCCTGAGCTGTTCTGTGTCGGAGATACAGTGTGTTCAGCATGGCCCAGACTGGGAGAGGCACATGGAGTACAGCCTTGTGGTGGGAGGCAGAAGCCGCCTATCAAAGGGAAACACCTGCCACCGGAGGTTCACTGAAGCCTGAGAGAATAGAGGTCGAGGGCTCTGGGCTGTTCGACTACGAGTCTCTGCGTTATTCTAGGGCAGAACGCACCTATGGGCTCACGATGCTGTGAAGAAAACCACGGAGGAAGCCAGGACTGGGAGCACTCTCCTACAGAGATAATGAGCCACGGAAGTGGCTCTGAGGCGGGGGCCAGAGGAACTGGGGCGGAGGGGCCGCCAGGATCAGGGACTGAGGAGATTGGAAGGGTTAGGACATGGTGAGCTAGTGCATCAGCTCCTTTTAAACATGCGACCTCAGATCTGTGTGTGCGTGTGTGTCTGCACATACATGTGCTCCAATAGAGGAGAAAGAGCTTGCATAGGGAAAGCATGGGGAAAAGGAGGAGAAGGAGTGTAAAGCCATGACAGGATAATAAGCGTCTGAAATATTTAATTACTACGAAATGTTCTGAGACTTTGTCTGCAATCATAGTTTCCACACTGCAGGCTGTGGCTCGGTAGTTGGTGATGGAAACAATGGAGCCATTCGGGGGTTTGTAACCTGGGGTTCACGGATATCACACCCAGCCCCTCATCCCCGCAAGAGGCCCGAGGTTAGGGCTGCATGTCAATATAATGGATTTCCTTTGTAATCCTACAAGTTGTGTTTTATGCATTTAAAAACATAACTCCAAGAAAGGAGTTATGCATTAGGAGAAACGACACCCACAACATCCCTACGTTATGACCAACATAACTAAGACAACAAACCTGTTATAACAACTAACCTATTAGAATAGAATAAACTTAAAGGGAATAGACATTTCTGAATGCATCTTATTTATTAAGGGTGAATGATTTGTGAAACATTGGTTTCAGTTATACCTATGTACATGTGTGTGTTGCTGTTGTTGTTGTTGTTGTTGCTGTTGTTAAGGGATTTTGAGCCAGCTTTGACTCATAGTGACCCTATGCACAACAGAATGGAACTGCCCGGTTTGCACCATCTTCACAATTATGGTTATGTTGGTGCCCATTTTTGCAGCCACTATGTGTCAATTTAAGGATTAAGAGTGTAGGATGGAGTGAGTCTAGGCTGTCAGTCTGGAGATAGCCAATGGGACTTCTGTGTGGGCATTTCGCAGCATTCTCTTGGGAGGCGGAAGACACCTCTCTCTCTTTCTGTCTCTGCTACTCCTTAGTAGACATTGCAGAAGACAAGCCACATGGATGCAGCCAGACCTCGGAAGCCGGAGAAGCCACAGGGAACCCCCTGCCAGCACTGAGATGTTTCCAATGCCACTGGACCCAAAGACTTTCTACCCACTGGCTTGTGATTGTCCTGCATTTGGCTTCATCGCATGTGTTTCGTGAGTCTGAAGAGGACTTTATATTGGTATCGGATAATGGGCTAGTATCAGACTTATGGCCTTGGACTGGATGGGGCTGGGATGTTTTCTCAATGCTCAATTGCTCTGTACATAAGTCTCTTTCTTATATACATGTGTGTGTTCACGGATTTGTTTCTCTAGTCTACCCAGACTAACACATGTGACATCATGGGTGTTGTTGTGATGTTGGAAGCTATGTCACCCGGATTTCAAATATTGGCATCAGAGATTTCGGCATAACTTCCAGCCTCTGGACAGACAGCCCTGAAAAAAGCACCACAAAGCAGGAACAGGCTGCCCACTGCTGAGGATTAGCTCCTGAAAACCATGTAGATATAAGGGGGGTTTTCAAACGTTTAGGGGAAATTACATCATCTTTTAAGTCCATTTTCCCCATGAACATTTGGAAGCCCGCCTCATTCACACACACACACACACACACACACACACACTGAATTGCTCATTGAAAGGTGTGCAGCTCAAATCCACCAGCCTTCGTCGGGAAAAGGTGCAGGAGAAGGATGTGACAGTCTGCTTCCCCAATGATTGACAACCTTAGAAACCCCACGGGACAGTTGAACTCTGCCCCCGTGGTCACTATGAGCCAAGACTAACTAAAAAGTAACCGGTTTCCGTTGATGTCATTTCTGAAACAGTTTGCGCCTCCTGTCGTTTCCCACTGCTCTCCCAAAAAAGTCCACGGTGAGCTGCTTCCTCATTCCAATACAGGAAAGGCAGGGCTGGCTGACCTCAATTGGAACAGAAGTCTGTGATAACACGCCGTTTTCTCTTGGGATACCCACTCCTGACAGTGATGCGAGCTCAAAGAAACAAGAAGCATGTGGGTGTGAGGTCCTGATCTACCCCCTTCGACTGTGAGACCGTGGGCAAGTCCCATCTCCTCTCAGCTCTTACCTACAGTCATATTTTCCCCTGGAGTAGGGGACCCTAGTGGGGGGCAGCAACGGTGCCACTGGCTCTGAGAGGAAACGGGAACTCAGCGGAATCTCCTCTCTGCTTGGGGACCAAGCAGCCAAACATTCTGAGTGACAGGGAGTGGCCGCTCCTAGACTCCCCCAAGCCCCACAACTTCTAAGGGATTCTGGTTTCATGTGGTTAACACTTGGTGCAGCCACAAAAAAATTTGCATGCTCCCATGACCAGAAAAGAGAGAGAGAGAGAGAGAGAAAAGGCAAAAGAGCCTGCATCTACTTCCACTTTGGGTTGAGAGCATGTCATACTACTCTCAAATTGATTCTAGTAACAAAACACTCCGGTCCAAAACCATGAATGTTTTACCATGCTCAACATGCATCAATTTTAAAACAGTTTCTGGTTTTTACCCTAATGTTCACTAGTTTATAGAACACCTGCTATTGAATGTTGACCGTGCTCGACCCTTAGAAATGCATATAGAACAGAACCTGGGGGCAAAGAGGCCCAGGCCAGCCAGTTTTCCTAGACACGCAGGTAGGAGGAACCCGAAGGCCTGAGAGGAGATGGAACTTTCCTGAGACCACAGACTGGAAAGAGGCAAACTGGACCTCACGTCCACGTTTTCTTTCTCCTCGGCGCTCTCATCACTTCCAGACTGACAGGCTACAACCTGCTAAGGGGGTTTCTATTATAAAATCTTATGCCACGAAGATTGAAATTGTGTCTCATTGATATCATTCTTGTCTTCTCTTACAGAAGCAATTACCATATATACTCGAGTATAAGCCAACCCGAATATCAGCCGGGGCACTTAGTTTTACCACAGAAACTGCATTAAAAATGTGCTGGAAAACTCAGCTTATACACGAGTATATACGGTCTGTTGAAAAGTCACAAGGGCCACCTAGTTTCACTCTATAAATGTTGTGGTTGCTGCCGTTGTCGGAGGAAGTGGGGTGGTGGTGGTAGGTGCTACTGAGTCAGTTCTGACTCACAGCAATGCTATGCACACCCAAACCAACCGCTTCCTGGTTCTACGCCATCCTCACAATCTCTGCGATGTTTGAAGCCATTGTTGCCGCTACTATATCAATATATTTCCTGACAGTTTTACTCTTTTTCAATAGCTTTATTGAACATGGTAACCTTCTCCAAAGACTGGTTCCTTCTGATAGCTTGTCCACCAGTGTGAGAGACATCAGAAGAAATCAGTGTATTCGATTCACAATCCCATGAAAGCAGCAGTCAAGAAATCTAACAATAATGTGTCAGATTGGACAAAGCTACTGCAAAAAGACCTCTTTAAAGTGTGCAAAAGCTGCATTTTTCATCATTGCTACATCGTACCCTGACTGGCTTGTCTCCTCCCTGATACCCCTCTGCAAGGGGATTTCCAGTGGCCTAAAAATGGGCTTTGGGTCTCCACTCTGTACTCCCCCCCTCATTCACTATGATATGATTTTTTTTGTTCTGATGATGCCTGATCCCTGATCCCTTCGACACCTCGTGATCGCACAGGCTGGTGTGCTTCTTCCATGAGGGCTTTGTTGCTTCTGACCTAGATGGCCGCTTGTTTACCTTCAAGTCTTTAAGACCCCAAACACTATATCTTTGATAGCAGGGCACCATCAGCTTTCTTC
>NW_022103902.1:8590094-8591044 GCF_000313985.2 Echinops telfairi | reverse complement strand
TGTATGGATTGTGATAAGAGTTGTATGAGCCCCTAATAAAACGATTAAAAATAACTGTGCAAAAGCAAAGATCATCACCTTGAGGACAAAGATGAGTCTGGCCCAAACAATGGTATTTTTAATCACTTCATTTGCATGAGAAAACTAGAACATGAATCAGGAAGACTGAAGAAGAATGCATGCCTTTGAATGACGGTGTTTGCAAAGATGATTGAATATACCATGAACTGCCAGAGGAATGAATAACTCCGTCTTGAGAGAAGGAGAGACTTAAAAGCAAGGCTCATGGGACTTTGTCTCCTATACTTTGGACATATTAGGAGAAAGCAGTCCCTGGGAAAGGACATCATCGCTGAAAAAGAGTAAAACACTCAAGGAGGTGGATTGATACAATGACTGCAACAAAGGGCGCAGACGCAGTAAAGACTGTGGTGGGGGAGGGTTTCATTCCATTGTGCATAACACTGCCGCTGCCATGAGTTAGACCAGCCAACAGCAACACTTACAGCGCTAACATAGGTGGCCTTTGAGGCCTTGCAACTGATAAAGGCTTGTGTGAAAAAAGACCAGGAAGGCATCGATGAATAATCGAAAATTTCATATTCTAAGAAACATTCTGGCTGTACTTCTAAGACAGATTTGTTCATGCTTCTGGCAGTACGTGGTTCATTCAATATTCTTTGCCAGCACCATAATTCAAAGACATCAATTCTTCTCAGTTTTACTGATTTATTTCCTGGCTTTCTCATAGCAGGCACTTGAAAATACCATCGTGGACGGTGTAAGATATGACAAAATAATAATAATTTATAAATTATCAAGGGTTCATGAGGGGGTGGGGAGCAGGGAGGGAGGGGGAAAGTGAGGTACTGATACCAAGGGCTCAAGTAGAAAGCAAATGTTTTGAGAATGATGATGGCAACAAATGTACAAATGTGCTTGACACAATG
>NW_022103902.1:8572738-8589259 GCF_000313985.2 Echinops telfairi | reverse complement strand
CATAGGAGAGACTGTGGGGAAGCAGGGGGCTAATGAAGATGACTACAAAGACAAAGAAACTGTTCTGAAATTGATTTTGATAATGATTGTACAACTCTTCTTGATGTGACAGAACTATTGAATTGTATTCTATGTGAATTATGTACCAATAAAACTAGGCAGAAGAAGAAGAAGGTGCTTCAGCCCAGTCCAACGCAAGCCCATGGATCCAATGCTAGCCGGAGACCTCTTCAGACAAAATTGCAGGCTGATGATATAGAAAGGTGGAGTTGGTAGCAGGCTGATGGGAACAGAGTGGTATGGATCAAAGGTCAGTGGAAACACAGTAGGATGGTGTGGGGGGAGGTCAGATGCTTACAGACATCCTCCCTGAAGGCAATCGCTGCCAGACTGCTGTCTTGCCCCACCTCAGGGGTGGGCCTTCTCCCTGCTGCTGGGGACAATGGACTATTTCTCCCTGAAGCTTGCAACCATTAGCTGGGTTCCTGTAGGTGGGGTTTACACCCTACTGCTGATGGTTCTTATGGAGATCCAGCTGCCATCCTGACTCTAGGATCCTCCCATCTTGTCTAATGTATACCCCCAATCCCTCCTCTTTCTATTGCGTGTATGGCCCTAGACCACCCTCTCTCATTGCTGTATAACCTACAGTGCAAGCCCTTCCTGTGACGTATGACTTTACTTGTAATTAGTGGGCTTGCACGCCCCCAAAAGGTATATAGGCCTGGGTTAGCAATAGAGGCCTCCTCTCTCTCTCTTCCCCCTCTCCTCTCCCGTCCTCCGTTTCCCTTTCCCCTTGTCCTCCTTCCCTTCCCCTTCTCTCTACGTGGACCACCAAGCAGGACTGAGGTGAGCATTGCTACCATGGAATGTGTCTGACTTCCATTATTTGACTCTCTTCTATCTCTCATGCTCTTGATGACTTTAATATATATCAACTGTACAATTGTGCTTACTGAACCCAAGACTAGCAGTGGGGGGCTGCCCCCCCCAACCTCCTACCTCAGGATGGCAACCCCTCTCCAGGTCTGAGGCCACATGGGGCCACCCCTGGAGGCAGACACAGAGTCCCAGTGAGGTGAAGGGCCCACAGAAGATGTTCCCAGTGACTCTCTGATAAAATGTCTACAGCCCCAGGGTGGCATCATCCTGGTATGGCCTGATACATTGGAATCCACCCCAACACTTTCACACGGTGCAAGTTGACGTAAAATCTCACTGCCACAGATAGACACTTATGATAAAGCTTAATTTATAAGTTTGGTACAGTGAGATATTAGCACAAATACTCAAATAAAACGAGTATGAAGTACAATAAGAGCTGTCTGAATACAGAGATCCTGGAGCGCTACTAAGTGAGTGAAGGGCAGGTCACATACGTGATGAACACATGAACACAAGGACTACTCACTGTTTGGGCGGGACAGCACGAGGTGTGGTAAAGGAGGGACATTTTATCTCCTTACTCAGGACAGCATGCAGGGTAAGAGGGATGCATTATTTTTCAAATGTTCCATTTATTGTTATCTGAGTAACAGAACCCACAGAAGTGACACTACAGAGGGGGTTCAGGGTGGGATGAAACCATTGTTCACTTCCATATGTCCCTTCTTCCTCATGATGCTGCTTCTGGGTCTATAAACAGAGACTTTCAACATCCCTAAAGAGATAGTTCAAGTAGCTTCACAGAGAACATCCATAGAGATGCTCCATAATCAGGGAGCTTAAACAACTTCCAAATAGTTACCCAGAAAAAGTAAAAGCACAATTGATGACATAAATCTTAATTTCAACACACCTGTTCTTTTTTGTGAAGATGTGCTTTTTTTCTCCCTCCTCGGATAAAATAATTTTTTCCTTGTTTTTCTCTGGAGTTTTATCATTGTACTTAGACTTTCTTTTTCAAGAGCTGCTCAAAGCAGTTCTTTTTTTTCTTTCTGTCTGCTAACCAGCTTTCAATAGGCTCGGGCCTAGGAACAATGGCCATGATGGTGCAGGGCAGTATAATGTTCCGTTCCGTTGTGCATACGCTTTCTATGGGTCAGCCCGACTAACAACAAAGTGCCTATCAACAACAGTCCCCTTCCAAGGCCCTCTCATAGCACATGGAGTTCTGACATGTTCATATCCTCCATCTCCACTCTAGTTCCCTCTGTTTTGTCAGAATTGACTTTTCCTGTCAAGCTCAGTGAATGATATGATTAGTCCTTTTCTCAGCTCCCAAGTATTTTGCTATTGAGTGTGTGGGGGTTTTCTTTGGGACGAGAAAAGAGGGATACCAATCAATAGTGCCACTGCTTTCGGTCTTTTGTCTGTGGCCAAGGGAACAAACAGGAAGACATGGGTATGTACGTGAAGTCCGGAAGATCAGTCAAAGCCCTGCCATTGTTGCTTCCATCCCAATGCATAGGAGTGTGATCTTTCAGACCATGAAGTCTAGTCACCTCGTGTTAGTGGAAGAAGCTGCGGTGCACAGCTCTTCCTAAGGCCATGGAACTAGCCAGCGACAGAGCCAGAACTAAAAAGCTCAGTTCTCTGACTCCCAAGGCACTCTCATTTCTACTGCTTAGGACAATCCCTTAATTCTTCCTGAAACCCCAAATGCAACTCAAACTATTTTGGAATCCATTCGATTTGGCTCAGCACTAGGAAGAAAGTGGAATGCCATAGCTGCTGTTTCAACAGGACGAGTTAACCAAAAATTGTGCCCCATCCGGTTGATTCATTTCAAATTGCCTCTACTCTAACCTCCAAGCAATTTTCAGGGGATCTTTCCTGTATCAGAATCCAGAAGCTGCTAGCAGGGCCCTGCACGTGGCCTTGGGGTAGTTAACGGCATGGGTTGTGGCACTGCACCTGGGCCAGCTGTTTATCTGCCCCTGCCTCCTCACCCTGCCGTGTAAAAGATGGATGGCACCCACATCATCCTGCGGTTTTGAGAATTAATGAGATAATTCATGAAAAGGGCTTACTATTAACAAGAACAAAAACCAATAAACCTTCAACTCACTGCCACCCAGTCAATTTCAACTCCCAGCAACCCGAGGGGACACAGCAGAATGCTCCCTGTAGGTTCCGAGGCTGCGGCTCTTCATTTGAGCACCCAGTGTCAGCTTCCTCCCAATGAGTGACGGTGGGTCGGAGCTGACTGCTACTTACAGCCCCATGCGTAGCCCAGTATGCCACCAGTTCTCTTTATTAATAGTAGCTCAATAAATGAAAGTATTCTTTTACTACCCCAAAAGTAATAAGACTTGATTGTGTTTTAATAAAAGCATATAAGAAAATGGAAACTAGTGCAACGGGAGCCATTGCAGAGTAGTTCAGTAGAAACACCTTGGGTCGCGCACGGGGAAACCTGAGCCCCCATCCAGCTGTGCCCCAAATGAGCTGGGTAAACTGGGGAGAAGTAGGTTCACTTGCAAGGTCCTCAATTTCTTCTTTAAAAAAATTTTTTTTGCTTTATTTTTTTTAAATCATTTTATTGGGGCCTCATTCTTTTTTTTAATTTTAATTTTATTTTATTGGAGCTCTTACAGCTCTTATCACAATCCATACATACGTCCATTTTATCAAACACATCGTTACATATGTGGGCATAATCTTTTTCAAAACATTTTCTTTCTACTTGAGCCCCTGGCATCAGCTCCTCATTTCCCCCCTGCCTCCTGCTCCTTCCCTCCCCCGTGCCCCCTTGATAATTTATACATTATTATTTTTTTCATGCTTTACACCAACTACTGTCTCATTTCACCCACTTTTTTGCTGTCCATCCCCCTGGGATGAGGGCCATATGTCGATCATTGCGATTAGTTCCCCCTTATTCACACCCCACACCCCTTACCCTCCTAGTATCGCTGCTCCCCTTATTGGTCCTGAGAGGTTTATCTGTTCTGGATTCCCTGTGTTGTGAGCTCTTATTTGTACCAGTGTACATGTTCTGGTCTAGTCAGATTGGTAAGGAAGAATTGAGGTCATGGTAGTGCGGGGGTGGGGGTGGGGAAGGAAGCATTAAAGAACTAAAACAGTGGTTCTCAACCTTCCTACCGCCACGACCCTTTAATACAGTTCCTCGTGTTGTTGTTACCCTGTATGTGGGCATACTGCTTGTGGGCGGACCTGCCTGGGGACGGATAGAGGAGCCCTGTCTCGGATCCTAAGACCATCAGAAATTTGATCTTAGGCGATCCTGTGAAAGGGTCGTTCAACCCCTAAAGGGGTCGCAATCCAAAGGTTGAGAACCGCTGAACTAGAGGAAGGTTGTGTGTTTCATCAATGACTCTGACTAGCCCTTCTCTTCCTTGCTGCTGTTCTGACAGGGGTGTCCAATTGACTACTGATGGGCTTTAGGTCTCCACTCTTCTCTCCCACTCATTCCCATTGATGTGCTTTTTGTTTGTTTTGTTTTGGGTCTTTGATGCCTGATACCTAATTCCATCGACAGCTCATGATCACACAGGTTGGTGTGCTTCTTCCATGTGGGCTTTGTTGCTTCTCAGCTAGATGGCTGCTTGTTCATCTTCAAGCCTTTAAGACCCCAGATGCTGTATCTTTTGATAGCCGGGCACCATCAGCTTTCTTCATCACATTTGCTTCTGCAGCCATTTGTCTTCAGTGATTGTGTCAGGGAAGGTGAACATCACAGAGTGCCGTGTTAGAACAAATTG
Source organism: Echinops telfairi (assembly GCF_000313985.2). Lineage (NCBI taxonomy): Eukaryota > Metazoa > Chordata > Mammalia > Afrosoricida > Tenrecidae > Echinops > Echinops telfairi. The sequence continues at coordinate 8,584,592 of NW_022103902.1, read as the reverse complement.
TTCTTGCATTGAGGGAGTACTTGAATGGAGGCCCAATGTCCATCTGCTACCATAATACTTTATAAATAAATATATGTACATAGCCATATTCCCTTGTCATTGTATATAAAGATATTTACATATATACATGCCTGTATTTAGACCTCTATAACTGTCCTATACCTCCCAGTTCTTTCCTCTATTTCTTTTTACGTTCCTCCCATTCCACTATCATGTTCGGCATTCATTCAGATTTTGGTAATTCTTCTCTGCTACATTGCCCTTGACTGAGCCCTCCCCACCCCCCAGCATTCTATGCCTTCCTCACCATCAATGTTTATATCACTTATTCTCCCCCTTATGCCTTATTGGCATCTCCCCTCCATCTCTCCCTTTCCCCTGTCCCCCTGGGAACCATTGGTCCCATTATTCTTTCCTCTGGATTGTTCACCCCGCCTATCTTGTCCAGATAGATGTGCGTAGACAGTAATGCACATAAAAACAAAGCAGAGCAAACATAACAAAAAAAATAAATCAACAAACAGCTAATCCGACAAAACAAAAAATAAAGAGAAAAAGAAAAACCAACTGCAAAAATGGAAAAGGCCTCAAGCGGTTCTAGGTCTGACCATTGACCTTTAGGAGTGTTTTCCCATCCAGTCTGCTGGGGTGCCACGCCCTGGCCCAAGTCCACCTTTGGCATTCCTCAGGGAGTTCATTGCTTTGCTCCCCTTGCAGCTCTGCTGTACAACCTTAGTGTTTCACCCTGGTGCAGTGGGGTCATATCAGTATCCCCAGTGCTATCCCCAGTGCTGACACTGTGTGTCAGAGAGGGACACGTCACCCTGTCTTGTGAAGGGGCTGGTGATCCCCTCTGCGTCTTGGCTGCTGTGAGCTGGAATATTGTCCTCAGGGCTTGGTGGGCCAGGGTGTGTTCCTCTCTCTCCTTCCCTCTTTGTTTGCTCCTGTTCAGATGTGCCCCACTTCCTGAGCTGCAGCTTCAGTGCTGTCCTCTGAAGTGCATTCCTCTGGAGTGAGGGGGTTCTCAATTTCTTAATCAGCACCTCTAATGTTAATCTTCAAATGGGAGGCATGCCCTGAGAAGCGCAATTTAACTGATTCAAAACCAGTCAAAAAGAGAAAAAGGTGAATTTCGGTTGTGTTAGTACAGAGAAACTAGAGAAACAAAATTCAGACACTCATGTGTACAAGAAAGAGCTTTATATGAATTGTAATTGTATATTAAGCAAACATCCCAGTCCTGCCCAGATCAAGTCCATAAGTCTGATATTACCCCATATGTTGAGACTAGTCCATATTCCTCTTTAGTCTCATGCAGCCATGCAATGATGCCAAATGCAGGAAGATCACAGGCCAGTGGGTGGAAAGTCTTGTGGATCCAGTGGCTGTGGAAGTATCTCAGGGCCGGTGTGGGTCTCCGTGTGGCTCCTCCAGCTCCTGGGCTCTGGCTATATCAATGTAGCTCCATGTGGCTTGTCAACAGGAATGTCTGGCAGGGAGTGTGTGTCTACCTGGCCTCCAGTGATCTATTTATCTCTGTGGTGCCTCCAAATGAGGTCATCAAGCTGTGACCTGATTGACAGGCAAGATTCCACCCCTTCGCAAATTGACACCAGGTTATGTAACTACAACATTGGCTGTTTTGTGTAGGAATCTATCCTCTATGAGACTGTGATGAAGCCCTAACTCCTGTGTTTGTGATGGTGATCATGTCTAGAAACAGAATCCTTCTTTGCAGGTATGATCAGTTAAAGTAGCAAACCGTCATACTGGAGTAGGATGGGCTGTACTCCTCATTCCTTCTGACTGGCTCTGGAGGAGAAGCAAGAAATGCCAGAGGCCCCAGAAGCTAAAAGAGACAAGGAAGGATCATTCCCTCGAACCAGCAGTGGACAATACAGAAAAGCCAACACCCTGGATTCTGGTCTTGGGTAAGGTGACCCGATTTAAAGCAGGACACCATTGACTGGAGGGCTGGGGGGCGGTTCTTGATTAAAAATTTGGTCTATATGGACCAAATAGACCATTCCCTAGCTTGACGTGCATTCTTTCCAAAAATCGGGACTTTTTTAAAACGCCAAAAATCGGGACTGTCCCACCAAAAGCGGGACGTCTGGTCACCTTAGACTCTTGGGACCTGTGAGAAAATATGTGTCTGTTCTTGAAAGCCATCCACATTGAGGTACAGCAGTTCTATGGCAGCCCTAGGAGACAGACATCTGCCAAGGGTCATTATCCTTCCTGCAGTGAAGAAGCTGATGCCTTTGTCCGTTTCTAGGAGTGGAACGATTGCTCGGCTATCACTCTGAAGCACCCTGTCCCCAAAGCAACCCAGGAAAAATTCCACCCTTTGCTTCTCATGAGCCACCTGCCTAAGTGCAAGCCAGAAATGGGAGCAGATGAACAATGAATGTCACAGCAATTAGTTTTGGCAATTAGGCTGGCAATTAGTTCTGCAGCATGTAGAATGGGAGAAGAAAGTAAATCAGCACAGAGAGGTGACAGGGAAGTATGATTAGGCCAACATATCCAGTGGAAAGGTGTTCCCCAGGGCCCCTGCTCCCCTTTCTCCATTTCTGCCATGCCAGCGGCGGGAACTCTCCCTAAGGCCTTTGAAAACGGGCTATAATGGAGGGAGCTTTCAGTCCATGTTTCTGGTCTCTTCCTCAGGGCTGCCTCCCACTTCCAATCCTGCTGGGTTTTCACCAGAATTTCTGCCTACGCTGTCAAATAAATGGACCAGAGGTTTCCTGGGGAGTGTCTTTTCTTAGCTGAGCACACATCTGTTCTTCTTCTTTGGGGAATCTCGTTTTTGCTTTTGCTTCTTTATTTGCTTGTGATAGTGTGCAAACAATGGTGCTGGGACCCTCTCTGAGTTCCTTCACCCACATCAGGAGAGGAACCCAACGGCATACAAACCTAAGGCCAGTGGCTACAGGCGAGAAGTCAGATGTGCCTCCTTCCTCCACCCTTCTTTACCTGATTCTGACACCAGCTGGTTCTCCCATGACTCTCCACTTGTGTGGCGGGTTTGATAACTCACTGCCATGGCCACACAGAACTCACAGAAAAAACTCACATAGGTGGGCGTTTAGCATGTAGTGGTCACGTGGTGGGCTGTGATCCACATGGTCAGCAGTTTGAAACCACCAGAAGCTCTGAGGGAGAAAGACTGGGCTTTCTACTCTTGTCAATAGCTACTCAGAAACCCCCAAGGGGTCACTATGAGTCAGCATTGACTCAACGGCAGCGAGTTTGGTTTTATTAGGGACATTAACAGATTATCACAGATCAGGCTCAGTAAACAATAGGGATACAGGCGCTGGTTGACAGCGGCGCCTGTTCTAGGCCAGCAGCCACGCCTCTACCTCTCTGTTCCTTTGCCTCTCAGCCAGGTGGTCCCTGCTGCTCTGCCTTACAGGCTTATAGTCCTGGTGCTGCTCCTCTGCCCTCACTTAGGTCTCCTTGGCTTGGCCTCTGGTCTCTGCCTGGCGCCTTTGCTTTGTGCAATGGTCTCCAGACCATAGGTGCTGGTCCGTGCCTCCGGTTTCTGCCGCTTCAGACTCAGATCTTAGCTGGGCTCCACTGGTGACTCATTTGCTAATGGTCCTGGGATTTCTTTCTCTTCTTGCTTGTGAGAGAGTTCTTATACCCAAAAGGATAACTTTGAGGAAGGTGTGGTTTTAGGCTTTTAGCAGACCACACCCCTAGGAAACAAAAGGTGGTGACTTGAGGCATGCCCTTGACTGAGTCATCCCACCTTAATCCTATGAGTTCTAGCCACAGGCATAGAGATTAGAATTTATATACATCACTTAAGGGGTGATGACTGGAAGGGCCATGAGGTAGTTAGTTTATTGTGCCAATCTGGCCGATAAACACATGTGGGGTTAATTGAAGGGCGGAGGGCTAAATGGCTCAGTGAGCCTCTCCTTTCTAGTTCTCGGGTCTCTTGCTTTCTGATGGTCGGACCAGGGTGCAGCTGCCTTAGCAGTTCCCTGCTTTAGGCTCACTTCCTGCAAGACATCCCCGAGGAGAAGCCACATGGACCTACCCCAATGCAGCCTTGGGTGCTGGAGCAGCCATATGGAGACCCCTGCCAGCGCTAAGATGCTTACACATTCACTGACTCAGCAGACCCCCCTGCAGTTCGGCATCATTGCATTGGTTTTGTGAGATGGAGGAGGACTTTGTGGATTGGTGTCGGACATACGGGTTAATGTTGGACTTGTGGGCTTGGGCATCACTGGGTTGTGATGTTTTCTTGATGTGCACTTACCCTTTATATAAAACTCTCTCTTATACATGAGTTTCTGTGGATTTGTTTCTCCAAAGTACCCAGACTAACACAGGCCATATTCAGGGACTTCATCTCATGGTGACATCAAAACTTTGATCACATTGTCAGAATAGGCCAATCACTAGAAAAGGACATTATGTTTGGTAGGGGCCCGCCCAAGTGAGGAGAGCCCTCCATGTGATGTCATGTGTCAGTGGATGGAGGGGTCATGAGAATGGGTCAAGGCCACACAATGTTTCCTTCAGTGTTACAGCAATGTTTGATTTAAGGGCCCCGCGACTCAGAGCCAACTCAAAAAGAATAACAACAGCTCTTCTCGAAAGACAACTCCATTTCACGTTTTCCTTGGCTTAGGTGCGAGAGAGATACTGTGTAACTTTAAGGCATAATGTAGAAAAAAGTCGAGCTTTACAGTAAAAAATCCTGGGCTTGGATTTGGCTCTGCCTCTTACTAGTCTCCATGTCTTTAAAATTGTCATAATGATGGGGTTCCCAGATAAAATATAAGATATTCCTATGTCCTTTCTCCAAGGGAAAATTAATTTCACATATTTTTGAGGGTTCGGACATACTTATACAAAAATATCATTTGTTTTCATGGAAATTCAAATGACTGGATGTCCTCTATTTCTTTGAAGATTTAGGCAACCCTCAAAAAACCAAACTCTCGGCCATTGAGCCAATGCTGACCTGTAGCAACCCTGTAGGACGGGGTAGAACTGCCCCTGTGGGTTTCCAAAACTGCGATTCTTCATGAGAGTAGAAAACCTGGTCTTTCTCTCTCGGAGCGGCTGATAGTTTGGAATTGCTTACCTTGCAGTAAACAGCGCAATGTGTAACCGTTTCACCTACGGCTCCCTAGGTAATAATAATACCTGCCTCAGTTTTTCGTAATCACCCGAACAGAGTACCCTAAGAATAGGGGTGGTTCAGTAGTGGAATTCTCACCTTATCTATGGGAGACCCAGGTTTGATTCTCAAGTTTCAGACCCAAGACTTAGACTTCTAAACATTCGTTTTCTCTGATAAACCCATGTGGGTAGACTGTGGGAGAGCCCTGTTCTCCTCTGGGAACTTGAGGGGGCTTATTTTGCCTACGTCAAAGAACTGATGGGCACTTCAGGACCACTCTGGAGCTCCACAGAGTCTCCTCTGGCTCTGCCCGACCCAGGCATCCTTCATCATGTTTCCGGTTCTAACGTGTGGGCTCACACTCACAGGGATGAACAGGAAAGACCTGGGGAATCCTATCTGACAGTGAGTGAGTGAGGCTAGCCTTCACATTCATCACACAAGGGAGATTTTCATGGCAGTCCCTGACTCGTGCACACATTAGACTCCTTGGTTTGTATTTCAAGACTGGTACGGTGCTTAGCCAATATCGCCATAGACCCCAGACTCTGGTGTGCTTGCTTCACTGTGGCTAGCACCACTTGGTGTCTGAGGATGCCCCTAACCCCGACTGTATTGCATAATCCACTTAAAGCACACTGAGGACAATCTACTAGTAAGGAGCAGGGGAGGCAGTGAGGGTGGAGGGGCAGTCCTGTAGTGGGAAATGCTGAGCTGCTTCCCCATCTGCAGAGGCCTGGTAGAGAGGGGCAGTAGTCAAGGGAAAGGGTAGCACCAGGGATTAAGTGAGCGCTACTGGGCAGGAAAGAGGGAGTGGAAACACATGGGGGTAGAAGGAGCAGAGAACCCAAGTCCCCTTCCCTACCAGCTTCCCCAGCCATTCTGGAGTCCTGGCGTTTTTCATTGCCTTATATGCATTTGAAAGCTAGACAGTGAATAAGGAAAAATGAAGAACTGATACATTTGAATTCTGCTGTTGATGAAGAATATTGAATACATCATGGACTGCCAAAAGAACAAACACATCGCTCTCAGCCAGGATGCTGACAAGCACGGCTGAGACTCACATCCTTTGGACACGCACGTCATCAGAAGGAAAGACTGTCATAGAGTAAAGAGGGAAAGGGGAAGATTCTCAATAAAATGGATTGAGATCATGGATATAATGATGGGCCCAGGCATAGCAAAGACTATAAAGATGGCTTAGGACCTGACAGGGCTTCCTTCTGTTGTGCCCGGAGTAGACGTGAGTGGAGGCCTAACAACATGTGTGAAGACCAGGCTTGATTCCCAGCCGATGTACCTCATGAGCAGTCACCACCTGTCTGTCAATGAGGGCATTTGTGCTGCTCGGATGATAAGTAGGTTTCCGCGGAACATCCATGCTATGGTGTACTAGGGAGGAGAGTCTAGTGATCTACTTCTCCAATTCAGCCAACACTCTGTGGATCACAACGATTAGATCTGCCACCAATCATGAAGACAGTCATGGGTCTTGTAGCGTTTCATTCTGCTGTGCATTGGGTTGGCATGAGTCGGACTGCCTTCGAGGCAGCTAACGTTGACAATGGATTTGCAACACCAGTCACTTTCGGTTCACTTCACGTCGCCATTTTCTTGTGAGAGGTTAGACGTGTCCTTATGGCTCAAAAGTCGTGAGCCATCTTAAAAGCTTTAACTCAAAACAACAATATAGCCTTCGAACGGGCTGCCCCAAGGAGGGTATTCTAATTGAGTGCAAGCCCAGGTACTACTTGAAGGGAAGAGTCTGATATCAGAATTGAGGCTGGTCATGACCTTGTAATTAAGCCCATGGAGACCCGGAGGTTCTCAGGTGGCATTTGTTTAGCTGCCTTGCTCCTGGTTAAGAACCAAGCGCAGCTTTGGGAGAGATCGAAGCAAAATTAGGGGTGTGGGAATGCAGAGAACACCACCCCTGCAGCCATCTGTCTCCCACATTCACAATTCTTAGAGAAAGTCAAGGGCGGGATCCGTGTGAGCTTTCACACTTCATACACACTCAACCTGTGCTCTGATGACCTCATCAAGGGCAACTTCAGAGTTTGTGAGGCACGAAGCTTATGCAATTATGAGAACCGTCTGTAAGAACAAAGAATGCAGGGTTGCAAACATGAAATGAAACATTTAAAAAAACAAGCATGAAAGGGAATGTTTACTTAGGATGGACGAATATATGATGACAAGTGACAGGAGTGGTACAGAGCTAAGTCCCTTTCTTCTGAGCTCTCTTTAAAGCGATGATCCGAAATGCTGACAGTAACGTTTCCTGAATGGAACCCAACTTCCTTTCTCCACAGAGAACTCTCCATCACCCTTAGTCACTCTGGTCTCACTGTTGTTGGTAGGTGCCCCCCTTAGCGACCCTGTGCACAACAGAACGAACCACTGTCCAGTCCGGCCCCATCCTCACAATCATTCCTATGCTCACGTCCATCGCTGCGGCCCGTCTCATTGGGTCCATGTGTAGGAGCAGACCTGAAGCTTACACTTCAGTAGTTTCATAATATATCCTCCCTTGCACCTAGCTGAGTATTTTAGGTGTGAGGTTCTCGAAGTATTTGGCTTATTACCTCCTTTTCAGCAAACAAAAAATTACCCAGTGCAATGACAAACATTTATGTTACGATCCATAATTCAGAATAAAGTGTAGGTATCTGCTTCTGCAGCCCCTCTGGGTCATTGCAACACCACCCAGGACTCAGGAGCAACCACTTTGGGAAACACCACTTGAGACAGAGAGGCACCCAAGCCATGGCCATCAAGTCATTTCTGACTTGTAGTAATTCTATACAGGGCTTCCAAGCTGTAAATCCTTACAAGAGCAGGTAGCTTCAGCTTTCTCCGAAGGAGCGACTGGTGAATTTGAATTGCCCACCTAGCTGTTAGAAATCCAACAGCTGCACCTAGGTAGATATAGAGATGTAGATATAGACATATAGATAGCAGTTCCTTTATTTTGGTTGCTGTACTGAGAATAGGCAAAACAGACATTGATCAGTTTCTATATGTATCATTTGGTGACACTTATTACACTGTTCAAGTTGAATCATCATTCTCGCCGTCTTTTCTCACTTGTTCCTCCAATATGAACATAACTTACTGTTTCCTCTTTAATCTTTCAAAGTTACTGCTGTCAGTTTTATCCCATACAGATAGTTCTTTAAAAATCATGATGCTGTTGTGTAACACTATTGCATAACACTAATGTAGAATGCATAGTATTATTGTTTGGTTTTAAGAAGACTCCAGGGGATATTTTTGGTTTAAGGTCTAGCCGAATACTTCTGCAATTGTAGTTGTTACACAAACACTATTGCCAGAGTGCTAATGGAAAACGAAGGAATGAAATTTCTCATAATTCCACCATGTTAGCCAACCACCTCTTTCCTCTTACCGTATTCCTTTTCAGTCTATGCTGATATATTTTCAGTTCTATGCACAGTCCTTGAAATTATAATATGGGCACAATTTCATAGGCCTTTTCATTTAACACACCATCAAGTCCCCAATGGTTCTCCCTGGACTCACGCAATATGATATGTCGAGGCTATATAATCATCCACCACCTTAACATTTTCAGATATCTATGGTATACAAACAAGAATTCAGAATATGGACACTGAATTTTAGCTTGATTTCAGACAGTTCCAACCTCCAAATATTCTTTTTCAAAGGAGAAAGAAAGACCCTAGCAACCTTGTAATTCACAGAGGCATAAATAATCAGCCAATCTTAAGAGAAAAATCAGTCGAACCAATTATTAGGTGTGGGAAGATAAAGAAGCTATCAGCAGGTTGGAGTTCCACTTTTCAAGCGGTTTCTGCAGGTACAAATTGAGAATCCAGTGAGAATGGCCTCCTTACAGGGTTATTGAATAGAGTAAATGAGAGCTTTCCAGGTGACTGGGTACTACCGTGGGCATTTTTTTCTGAAGGAGCATTTCCTCATGCAAAGTATTTCCACTGAAGTCTCCCCATGCCAGTTCTATGGCAATAATTTAATTATGCCAATTAGAATGCAAATTATTCCACAAAACACCATGAAGACCCTCTCTCTGAGAAACCTGGGAACAAAAAACTCAATAACGCTCAGCAGTTTCCCCTTCCTGGGTGGAAATTAGGAGCTGAGTGCAGTGTGATTCATAACTTCATGGAGCAGTGGCTGTGGGTGGACTTATGTCACTCACGTCCCCCGTTACGCCCATGGCTACACTCCCTTCACTTCTTACTTTTTCAAGTTCTCAGCGGGGTGCAGCAATCAAACCACCCCGTGGGGGGTTGACTTTTTCAAACCCCAGTATAAAACCTTAGGTGGTAAAGACGGGCAAAAGAATCAAAAGCGCGTATTCCACATCCTGTCAATGTCATGTCGGGCAGCAAGCTTATGGTCTGAATTGTCTTCTCCGTGGTTTGTACGGTCTCCCTAGCCCATCCAGTTAATGGGAACAGGTGATTACAGCTCATCACAGCACACTGAGAGCATGAGACCAAGAGGGGTATAATCGACTAATATTCAACTAAGCCCTCCTGAGAACGAACCTTCACATGAACGGGCACGGCTCACTTTATTGGGGGTGCCTAGGATCTTAAAGATCACGGTAAAGGTCCCCTGTAAGGTTTCATACGTGTGTCACTCATGTTTTCATCTAAAGGACAGGATAGGGAGTCTGAGAGGACAGGAGGCCGGATAGTGAGCCGGTGACTCAAAACTGATCTCCGTTTTAGACACAGGAGACAGAAGGTGTCTCATGTTCTCCATAGTGCCAATAAAAGATGTATGCCCCACCCCACCCCCACCGCAACCTGTAGCATCCCTCTCAGACTTTTGACTCCATTGCCTTACAATGAAAGGCAAGCCTTTAGGGTTCACGACAAAGAACAGGTCTCTCCTGGTCTCCTCCGTCATCCGTCTTCCTTTGGAATCCGTGACTCACCTGGTGGCACAGGGTGAGTGATGATCAAAGGGCTCCCACCTGACAAAGACAAAAATGGGCACCCTTTATTTATTTTCTGCCATAAAAGCCAATGTCTGTGTGAACCAGAAACAGGGAATGACACCCTGACCAGTGCATTTAATCCCTGAAGCTTTCGTAAAAGAGAATTTTCTCTGCTTCCTATTTTTATGCTGTCTTAGCGTGTTGCTGGCATGGATACCTGGCGCTTCTGTCATGCTTTTCATCCAAAGAATTCAAAGTGCTCCCCAACAGGATTCATCCTCACTGCAGGGCTGGGAGGAAGGTCAGCCCTGCTAGCTTAGAGAGCACATGGGGTGCTGAGAGGGGACACAAGTTATATAGGTGTCCTGCAAAGCTTCAGGCACAGAACCAGGTTAGAGCCCAAGCTCCCTCCTTCCTAACTCGGTCTTCTCTTCGTTTGTCCAAGTTCAAGCGCATGTGGCTGCTTTACTAAGAGCCTAACGTGAGCCCCAGCACGACACAGAAAGAAGAGTTTAGTAAATGTTGTACAGGAAACATAAATAAAAGCAAAACATCCTCCCAAGGTGGCCAACCTTGAAAGAGAAATGGAGAGTCCAAAGGAAAAGAGGCAGGCTTTGTTTTTTTTTAAACTACAGTTTTCATTTATAAGAACTTGAACAAATCAGCCTAACTATAAAGTCGGTGCAAATCAAATGGGTGAAACATGGCTACCAGATTTCAATACTTGAAAATATCAAAGTATTGGCAAGAAAATCAAGCAAAAAGAAATCTTACCCTCTGCAGCTGAAAATTTCATTAGTACACAGCTACCCAGAAAAACAATTTAGCACAGCCTGGGAAAATTGAGTGTTCGCAGACACAGTAATCCAGCAACACCCCTCCAGCGTGCAGATTCTAGAGAAACTCCTGCACATATGCACCAGGAAACATGTTTTTTTTAAAAAATCACACCAGGATTGTTCATGACAGGAAAAACAGAAAGCAACTGTGCAGGGACAGTAAATCTCTGTAATACCCCTCCACCAACCTTGTGCTCCATGGGTCTCAGTAAGCAGGGGAGGTGAGTAGAGGGGAGATACTGATAGGCTTCACCTGTGAATGATTGTTACCAGGATTAATTGTGATGGCTGTCCTGCTGGGTATTAAATGAGCCCTCCAAGAGACAGGAGGTGGGGAGAGTTTCTGACCAGCCAGAGCCAGGAGTGGAGTGCGTTCTCCGAACCCCAAGATCCCTATGAGGTGAGCCTCCTTGATGCAAAAGGTAGCTTTGACATCTGAGGAATGGCAGCTGAATGGCAGCAGCAGCCGAACCAGGAGTCAGCGCATGAGACAGAGTGGTGGACTTCCCAGCACACGGAGCCAGTAAAACTGCGTGTTTTAGGGCAGGAGACTGACTTGTGGAGTGGCATACCTCCGGACCCTTAATTTTGGGGAGCTGCATTCGCTGGCCCACGGAGCATGAGCTGAATGCCTTTGGGTTGAGGCGGGCAATTAACTGGCATGCCCTCTGAGGACTTCATTGCGGCCCTGAAAGCACTTTGTACCATGTTCTGACCCAACAACTGTGTCTTGAGCATTGCTCACCTGCATGGTCAACTGTTAACTTCCTTAGGGAAACCCTTCATCGCGAATGTTGTCTGTGAGTTCTCTGTGGCCATTGCCATGGCTTATAGAACCCAGAGGAAAAGTAGAGTGTGTGTATGAATCAGGGAACAAGCATATATGTCGTGACTAGAGACTAAATG
>NW_022103902.1:8563370-8572297 GCF_000313985.2 Echinops telfairi | reverse complement strand
AGGAACTAGTCTCTCTGATAACCTATTCAACGTGCATGAGACAAAGTCTCGCCATCCTTACTTCTAAGGTGCATTCTGACTGTACTTCTCTCAAGACAGATCTGCTCTTTCTCCTGGAAAACAAGACCCCCAAGAACTCCCAAAATACCCCAAATCTACTGCCAGCGAGTCCGTTTCAGAGCTGCAGGTGGGTTTGAACTACAGTTCACAGTCCCAGGCTTACCAGGCAGGGCCAGCTGAGCTCCTTCCTCTTCTGAAAAGCCAGGGTATGTTCAATATTCTTTGCAAACATCATAATCCAAACACATCATTCTTCTTTCATCTTCCTTATTCATTGTCCAGTTTTCACCTGCACACGAGGCATTTGGAAATACCTCAGCTTGGATCAGGCACGCCTTAGGCCTCAACAGATTTTCCCAATGCGCATATGTGATTTAAAAACATAAGGGCACGAAAAAGATAGAAGTGCATGGTGGTCAATTGTCGGAACAGGTTGGAGCTGGACAGGCATGCAGAGCAGTGGGCACTTCCTTGCTCTTAGGATGAGTGGTGGATTTTTGTGATTTAGTTTTCCTTGTACCCGCATATATGTGACACATAGTCTTCCCCTTCACTGAAAACAAATTGTAAGTGAGTGCAGCTGAATGAACAGTAAAGAGTGAGAAGAGGCTTTGGGGGGAACCTCGGGCTTCTCTCAAGGATTGTGTGTATGTGCATATGTGCAGAGTTTAATATACTGCTTAAAGATCACTACCACTGGAGAGCTGGTCAAATTCAGCATTCGTAAAGCATCTGTCAAACAATAAATTGAGAAAGTTTCTGAATGAGCATGCTACACAAAGGGTTGTTATGATTAGTTTGTTAAAAAAGGTCATATACATTGAGATGAAGATCATTCCAAGATGTGAGAGAAACGTAAACAACTTCCAGAACAAATAAAATGAGAAAGAGATGAAAGATGCTTAAGCTTCGTTAGTCAACAAAGAAATGCAGACTGCTGAGAGTACCTTTTTTTTTAATGTTCAGTGTTGGCGACACTTGAGAGCACGCTCCATGCTGACAGCAGTTGGTGGAATGGGCATCCGCCCTGGGGATGCCTTCTTCCAGAAGCATTTTGGAGGCAGGATTCCACCACGTTAACTAAGCCCATGTCTTTTCACTGAATAAGGTCCTGGGAACCTTCCCAAAGTAAATGATCAGAAATCCAAAGATGTTCAGTCACATTATCTTTAACAGCAAACAATTATCCTAAATGCTGAATGATAGAATGGTATCATAAAGTATAATATGCCTATTAAAGGGAAATTATGCAACATTAGAAATATTTACAAAAATATTTATGTGGGAAAATGCGGATGCATAATGATTCACACCATACAACTCTATACTTGCAAAATATATAGGTACACACATTAGAAAAAAGTATGGGGAGCTTTGGAAAGGTTTAAACAGCTAGTATTCTGAGTTCATGTGATTTTTAGTTTCTTCTCTGCATTCTTACAGGGTTTCTAAAATTTCACACACACACACACACACACACACACACACACACACACACACACACGAAAGGCAGGCATGTCCTGGAAGAAATCATCCTGGGTCACACTGGGTCACAAAGTGACTTGGAGTGTGGTCTGTTCGGCATGGTGAAGACTCGCCCAGTCTCAGCAATGAAAGCTCTGGCCTGGTGAAAGCACCCTTCCGGTTTGCCAGCGGGCTGTCAATGGAGTCGTCTTGGTAATTCCCACATCCTCCCCGTAGAAATGGCTATTTGGACCTGGCAGATTTATGAAGATTTTAAATACATCCCATCTTAAAGAGCACGTTGAAAACACAACCCATTGCGTCAATGTGAGATGGGATGGGTTAGCTACGTTATGCAAGCTCGGAATGTGTACTCGAAGAGGTCAGCTGGGGAAAGAGAAGCCGAGGGATCCATCTCTCCTTGTGTCCTTTGTGCTGTGCACATGCTTTCCTGGCGCTCGAGTGGGAGTGGGAGGTGGAGCTGTCACCGGAGTAAGACTGAGCACGGGGAAGGCAGCTCCGAGCGAGACGCCTGCAGCCCGTGCAAGCTCCATGGAAGGAGAAAGAGGCGGGTTACACCTGCCTTCGCCTGCAGTGCCCTCCTTACAAAAGCAGGACAAATTCCCTCCTACACGCCATCTCCAGGAACGTTGTGCTACATCTTTGCTGAGGGAAGCATTTTGAAAATATGATATTGGAACTAGAACTGCAGTCCTGGAGATGCTAACGGCAATCTCTTGACACAGGCAAGGGCAGCGTGTGGTGACTTAGGGCATGGTGCAAAGTCCAGCAGGACACGTGTGTTTGAGTCAAGCCTTGGCCCTTCCCCACGATGTGGGCGCCTTTGAGCGGTCACGTAGCTGCTTTCTCTGCCTCGGTTCCTTCACACATAAAATGGGAAGCGAGTCCCACTTCCTTCCAAACCTTGGGAGCATTACCTGTACCAGTAGACAATCAAAGCTCGGAGCACTGCTTCGCAATTGGCGAGGCACTCCAGGGAGCAGCCTGGGGCACAGCAGAGAGGAGGAGGCAGGCCGGAGCTGAGACACATCTTTGATGAAATCGCTGACCAAATCTCCATGGGGACCTGAGAAAGCGGAGTCTTGATAGCCCAGCAGCATCCATCGGTCAGGGCAGGGCTCTGAAATCCCTACAGAGCGGGAAGCTGTCGGGCCAACACTCCCTCTTTTTGAACAGCTCCCAGCCAGTGACGGAACTTGGCAGCGACACAGAGGCTGCCCCCTTCTGGCGGACATCTCAAATAGCTCTAGGAAGTCCCCAGTGCTCTTGATGAATCTTCCTTAGAGGGCACAGCAGTTTAGGATGCTTCCACCTGGCCCTCTTTCCCTCTCCCCTTTACTTACTCACTGCTATTGACTCCATGCTGACTCTTCGTGATTTCCTGCGGCTCCCAAGACTGTTTATTGGATTAGAAAGGCCAGCCCTTCTCCCTCAGAGCTCAGCCCAATGCCTAAGCACTACACCCGCCAGCTCTCTTCCCCTTTACTTAGAATCAACCCTGTTCAACTTCCTTGAAATTGACGGTGAACACCATGCTATCCCACCCCAACCACCCTTTAGGAACAATTTTGGCGTTTATATCTTTTTCCTCTAGTTTCGTCTCACTTTTGAAATAGCTAAAATTCAAATGCCAGAACAAAAGCAAACACACACATACAACCAACCAACACTAAAACACTGAAAATGAAGACTCTCACACCAGTCCGAAAGGCAAAAGAAGGCAGAAGAATTGCTCTGGATTAAAGGAAAACACAGGAAACATGGTAGCCAATTGGTATAGGGGGGAAAAAAGGTCTAATTCTGTGTATAGCAAGCAGATATTGAAAAATGTTAACAATTGTTGACATGGGCAAAGAACATGCATTATTTTTGAGGTTTTTACTGTTAATTTTGAAAGTTGTCAAAATGCATGTTTGGAAGAAAAATAATAAACCTCCCTTTGCTGAAGTGACCATGCTTGGTTCTTTTTATAATCAACAAAAATACTATGACAGTAAAGATAACCAACATGGCCTGAAGGGAAGCAAATACTAAAGCCAAGGCGTAATTCCTTAAAAAGTAAGCATAAATTAATAGAGGCAACCACTGGATGTTAATATACCAAAACAAAACTAAGGTCCCTTGCCACTGAGTGGGCTATCACCATATTGCCCCTGTAGAGGGGCTCTGAGGCTGTCAATCTTTATGGGAGCAGATAGCCTCAATTTTTTTCTAAGGGGCTGCTGCTGGTTCTGAACCACCAACCTTTCAGTGAACAGGTTATTGCCTAGCTCACGGTACCGCCAGGGTTGCTTGGTTTTAATAAAGGCCACCCTGTAGTTCTCAATATAATTCTAGACATAATTCAGTGCATGATTTGTGAACACTTAGAAAAGGAAGCCAGGATCATTAGCAGCCAACATTTGTTCATTAAGAACAGGTAATGCAAAGTAATCATCTTTTCTTTTTTCTAAGTGGAAAACATGAAGGGCATAATGTAATTTAATTACAAGAAAGTGCTTGGAATAGCCTGTCATATTACTTTGTGGCCGAAATGGAGAAAGCGATGAAGGTTTATTAGCTGATTGTGGATGGGCGTGCCTCCGGCCTTCGTTCTTTTGTTCGCTCACTCATTCACTTAGTTTCGGTCAGCTCCCTGGCGCAGCACCACGCGACCATGAGAGTCTCACAAGGAACACGTCAGTACCAACTTAGACTCCAGAAAGTCCTTAAAGTAGTTCTAAGACCTATGATCCAACACCATCAAAACCACACGTGTTGCTTGTCAAAATGCATGTTCCTGGAAACCTACCTCAGACTTATTAAATGGAAATGCTGGAAATGGGAATTGGGAATCTGCATAGTCAGCACTAAGGTTTGAGGACTAAAACTAAAGGGGGTGTTCTCTTCTGTGTCCTGAAATCTTACATATTTTAGTCAGTGAGTTAGATGACTTTCAGTACAAAATCTGCCTATCAAATTTATTGATGGGCGTATGTTGGAAGGTGAAGCTGATAAACCATATTAAAAAACGCAAACTTGGAAAAGACCTTGACAAAGTAAAAGGGTGGAATGAAATCAGTAATACTCCACTTTAATAGGGCTAAATGTTAAGTTTTGCATCTCAGTTCAAAGAACCAACTACTTAAATATAAGGTAGAAAAGCTCTGGACTGACAGCAGGTCATTTGAAAAAGATTTAAAGTTCACCGAGAGTCAACAATATGATATGACTTCCACAGGCTAATACAATATTAGGCTGCATAAATAGAAACTAACTGCCTAAGACATCAAGGGGTGGGGTGAGAAGGTACCCCCCCCCATGTTCTGCATTGGCAGAGCACATGTACACTATTAAATGTAATTATACCCATTTTAAAAAAGGCATGGCCAAACTGAAGTGTGTCCGGGGAAGATTCAGGTGTGAAGTGTCATACACATACATCATATGAAAAATTAAGGAAGAGGTGAAATACGTTTTACCCAGAAACATGAAGGCTTAGGTAGGTAACGATAGCTTGCTTTGTGAGTTTGAAAGTATATAGTGTTTCCAAAAGACCTGGCTGAACCTAAGAAAAAGTTAATTAAGAATGGCTGTTGTTCTTGGTTGAGTCAAAGCAACTTCTAGCAACCCTCTGCACACAACACTGCCCAGTCTTGTGAGACCCTCACAGCAGTGGCCCTGTGGGATGCCAGGGTCACAGCCACTGGGCCAATCTAGCTCATTGCATGTCTTCCTCTTTCTTACTGATGCTCTGGTTGACCAAAGATGATGTCCTTCTCCAGGGACTGGTCTTCCCAACAACAAAGCACTCGAGACTTTGCCATCCTTGCCTCCGAGATACAAAGCCCTAGTGGCAGTGCTTCAGGGTTCGGCTATTAACCCCAAGGTCAGCAGATTGAAAACACAGCTGTTCGGAGGGAGAGAATTGGGATTTTTCTACTCCTGTAACAAGTTTCAGAAAGCCATCGGAGTGGTTCCACCTTGTCCGATAGAGTCACTATGAGTCAACATCTTACTCAATAACAGTGAGTTTGGGGGATTTGTTTGTTTGTTTTTTGGTTTTACCTCCAAGAAGTGTTCTGACTGTGCCTCTTCCAAAACAGATTAGTTAGTTCTTCTGGAAGACCAGACTCTTTGGTATATTCAATAAAATAATTCAATCGCACAGAGTATTATTCTTAGGTTTTCTTTCCTTATTACTTCCTATTTATGGAACAAGGAGCCCTAGTGGTAATGCGGTTCAGTGCTTGGCTGCTAACCAAAAGGTCATCAGTTTGAATCCACCATCAGCTCTGTAGGAGAAAAATATGGTAGCCTGTGAGGCAATTCTACTCTGTCCTATGAGGTTGCTATGAGGCAGAATCTTCTCAAAACTAATGGGTATTTATGGAATTTGCTGGTCTCTTATAGTGAGTTCCGAAAGTAGATGGAAACACCTATCAGAGAAGTTGTGGAGAGGATTTCCATTAAGCAATGATTCAAGCAAGCGAGATCCTTGCAAGGGACCAGCGTAATGGGGAAAGGGTGGGGTGTGCTAGGAATTAAGGAATATGTAAATAAAACACAAACTTTTTTAAAAAAAGAAAGGAAAAGGAAAACACAAACAAAAAGAGGCCTACATTATACAGGAAATCCCTTGAAACAAGGATTCCATTCTTTACATTTCTCTTTCATTTTACCCAAAATGTTCGTTTCCAGGGGAAGCTTTTGGATCCTTGCCTGGTTACAGCAGTTGTTCGTCCTTCCAAAGAAATTAGGGTGTGATCGTCTATGTTTTAGAGGGCTGTTTTGAAGAAGACATGAGTCAAAATGACATCCCCCACCCTCCCCTGTTCCCTGCAGAGAAAACCTGATCATATGAGTCCTGAAGCTAACAGGATTGTAACCTTTGGACTATTGCACCCTGGGAGTGTTTGGTTCTGTTGTGCATACAGTTGTGATGGCTTGGAAGCAACTCAACGGTACCTAACAACAACCACAGTCAACCTGCCCAGAAGTGCACATGGAAGTCGCCTACCTTAATGTAAAGTCTGCCCAGTGGGCTATGGGGTAGTTTAGTACAGAATCCATTTCAGAGGAATCAATACAAACACATTACCATTGACTCAATTCTGACTCTTAGCAACCATAGGGGACCGAGTAGAACTGCCTTGGTGGGTTTCTGAGACTGTAAATCTGTGAGGGCAGAAAGCATCATCTTTCTCCCATGGAGCAGTGGGTGGGTTTGAACTACGAACTTCAGATAAAGTATTTGGCTGGTATGTGGGAGAGCTGCTTAAGCAGGCAACGAGACGCTTGCCTGTGTCGTGTGAAGGGCAGGCAGCGAAGCCCTGTATGGCTGAAATGATGTCCAGGTCACTCGGGGGCTAGAGCCATTTGTGACTATGAACTATCTCCGTTCTTTGAAAGGCAGTCCCGTCTCCAGCACCAACCTCTGTGCTACTGCTGGTATCGCCCTTCTTCAAGACTACAGTATTTCCATTTCCACTTAGCAAACACATGAAAAGCACCAGACAGCGTGTGTGTCTCCAGGAGGCTGGGACAGAGTGCAAACAGCTTATCACCAGCTCAACATTTCTCTGCAGTCTCGTGTGGTTTTTATGTTTAAAACCTCATGAGAAATTTTCATTCTCCTCCGAAAGAGATCTGTACCGGTTTTTCTATAAAAAATATTTTATCCCTTGATTCAAAGTAACAATGCAGGATGATGTGTCCCTTTTTTTTTTTTCTTCCATTATCTTTGCAAAATGATTGCCCAGAGGGCCATGCAATCCGCTCAGGTCTGGCAACTTCCATTTCAGAAAAAAAGCCATGCAATAACAAATGTCCATTGTTTGAGGGGGATCTGAGTGACCCCACCCTGAAGATCCTAATGGAATGGTTTTAGGGAGAGGTGTGTGTTGTGCGGGTGTGGTGTGTGTGTGTCCTATTCCAGAACCTCTTCTGCGTCTCACTAGCCCGCACAACAGTCCAGATGTTTTCAATATTTGTTCACTGAGAATAAAACAAATGCTAAAGCATAATAGAGTTTAGTGATCAGACCCGATTGTACTTATTTGTAGGAGTGTTTATAGATACGTGTTCTACGTTATTTTCTGTCTTGTTAAGTCAGTGTGAGCTTAGGCTTGAAGATCATCCATCTTTCCCAGAAGCCTCACTTAAAAAAAAAAAAAAAGCAGAGCCATTAGCAACAACAACCAAAAAATTAAAACTTGGTCAAGGTATAGAGTTCCTTATAAAGTAAGACTTTCTATTTCAGTTTATTTAATAATTAATTATGCTAGAAATGGAGTGTTTTTATATTCTGAAGTCTTAGGTGGTTATTAAATGTTATTATTTATTAAAAGCCTGATAAGAATTTGATTTTTAAATTAAATATTGACTCCTGATAAATTAAATTTAAATAATTAAGCCTAATATTAATGGTGAGGGATTACAGGAGAGGAGAGAATCCATCATAAAACCTAGTTTTTATTTAAAACATTTATACATACATATTTGTTAAAAGCTGATTTTCCAAGCCTCCTTTTTGCCTACTGCTAGAGTCTACTTGCTTTATAAACTGGTCTATGCTTCTTCCTAGGCACTATCATAACCCGATGCTATGGTAAGCTGTCAAATTGACTGACGACCCTCTAATAAACCCCTTATTGTACAGGGCTGTTGTATACCACACAGGGATCCCTGGATGGTGCCAACAATTAATGTTGTCAGCTACTAGCCATAAGGCTGGCGAATTCCCCCAGAGGCATCTCAGAAGAAGGTCCTGAACATCGACCTCCCCACAGAGCAGTCACTGAAAACCCATGGGGTCATCGTGTGTCTGGGCTGCCACGAGTCAGGGTTGCCAATTCAACTGCTGGCTGTGCGGCTGGATGGCAGACTGATGGAAGATGACTGAATCACGGGCCCTGCCTTCCCGGAGCTCTTAGCCAGGAGAGAGAGAGAAACTTGTGAACACATCATTGCAGTGTAGCATGATTCATGCAAAAGGAAAATAGGCCTATGGCATCGAGTCAGGAGGTTCCGACGTGTCCTTATAGATAAGGTGATCGTGGGTAGGATTTAAGGGACTCGTAGCTAAGAAATAATTAAATCTCAGAAAGGAAGATTAAACCCAGAAGAAGCATTCGCTGTGTGCAGAGACATGAGGCAACATGGTGTGTTTCAGGGACGGCCATCACTTTCATTGGATTGGGTGAAGGTGAAGGGTGTAAACAGCAGTATGAGTAAGAAAAGAAAGTGATTTGAGCCTAGATTAGTTAGAACTGACTCGATGGCAAGTGAGTTGGTTTGGTTTGGTTTAAGCAGATTACAAGATCTCTATACGCTTCTCTTCGATCATTTACAGTTTCCTTCTAGAGTTCCATGAAAATCAAATGAGTTCAAGTAGTCCTAAA
>NW_022103902.1:8561380-8562465 GCF_000313985.2 Echinops telfairi | reverse complement strand
GATGTTGTTTGAGTTGAGGGAATAAAAAGAAGCCTCAAGGGGCAGGCTCACGGCTGTAGGAAGGACAAGATAAGGGTTCCCAACACAATGCTCATAAGATGGTCCTTCCTACGCGTGAAGAAGGATCCGGCGCTTTGTTATGATGGAAAGCAATTCCCTGGTGCAACTTTGCTGACATCAGTGCAGTTTTCAATTTTCTTAAGACTTCTTCATAACAAGCCCCCTAATCCCTCTGCATCACTGGAGAAATCTATCAAGATTACTCTTTGCATTCCCCAAAGTGTTGCCGTAGCCGTCTGAGCTGACCTCCCCATCTTGAGTTCATTGGTCCAGTAGATGCCCTTGAAAGTCACTGTTTTGATTGGACATTTTTTTTGGATCATTTTATTGAGGGCTCTTACAACTCTTATTACAATCCATACATCCAGTATATCAGGCATATTTGTACATATGTTGCCATCATTCTTTTCTAGATATTTACTCTCTGTTGAGTCCTTGGGATCATCTCCTCTTTCTTTTTCCCTTCCTCCCTCCCCCACCCTCATGACCCCTTGATAGATGATCAATTATGATTATTTTCGTATCTCACACCGACCACTATTTCCCTTCCCCCATGGTTTCTGTTATTCTTCCCCCTGGAGGGGGGTATTGCTAGTCTCATTCCTGCTCCTGGATTACCTGTGTCGTGAACTTTTACCTCTTATATAAACCTGTGTACGTGCTCTGGTCTAGTCCGAGGTGGGAGGCATCACTGGGGTTGTAGTAGTGGGGGGTGAGGAACCAGAAGAATAGTATGTGTTTCATCGGTGCTTTGCTGCGCCCTAGTTGACTCATCCCTTCCCTTTGACCCCTCTGTGGGGGATGTTTCATGGTCTACAGATGGGCTTTGGGTCTCCGCTCCAACTCCTATGCCCTCATTCTCAACCATATGGTTTCGTTTGTTTGTTAAGGGTCTTCGGATGCCTGTTACGTGATCCCAATGACACCTCATGCTCAACACAGGCTGATGTGCTTCTTCCATATGGGCTTGTTGTTTCTCTGCTGGATGGCTGCTTATTTCATTTCAAGCCTTCAAGACCCCAGAC
>NW_022103902.1:8542861-8560518 GCF_000313985.2 Echinops telfairi | reverse complement strand
TCTGCCCTGTGCCCCCAGGACTGTCCTCTGTCCCGGTATGCTCCAGTGAGGGGACAACATGTTGTCGGCCCCACAGTCCTCTCTGTGCCTTAGCAGTTCCATGTACGGACGTCATCCTACGGGCTTGGTGTGCCCACATGGGATCTAGACCGACCATCCCTTTCTCTTTTTCCTTCTTGATTTGCTTCTGTGTGAGCATGATGTGCTGGCCCCTCCCCCCAACCTGTAGGTTTAGTGTTGCCCTCTGGCTCCAGTACTTCTAGGGAGGGGGTCGGTTTGGCTGTGGTTGGGGCCGGCCCTGTAGCCCAATCTTTTCATGCGTTCCTCCTCGTGGTCGCAGCATTGCCCTCATGGTTTGGTGCACCACAGTGGGGTCGGCATGCACACTCTCGATTCTATGGAGACATAACCAATACTCTCCCCCTGGGTGGGTTAGTGCCCGGGGCCCTCCATGCCATCATCTCACTCTCAGACAGCCCTCCCTTTTCTCCGTAACCGTTCCCCTCTTTCCCCTTCTTTGTGTTGGATTAACATGTACTTCCTTGGGTTGGGTCTAACCTCCACCAGACTGCCTGTACCTCAATCCATACACCGTGAGATAAGTGGATTTTCTTCTACACCTGCTGTGCTGGTTATCCTTACCTCAGGGGACTCATGTTGTACTTGGCCTTTTGTGATTGGCTGACTTCACTTATAATAATTTTCTCCAACTCTTCCTATGAAACGACATGTTTCATGTGCTCATCAGTGCTTTTTAGTGATGCATAGTACTCCACTGTGTGTATGTGCCAGAGTTTACCAATCCGCTCATCTATTGATGGAAATTTAGGTGGTTTCTAGCTCTTTGCAATGGTGAATTGTGCCGCTATAAACATTGGAGTGCAGACGACTGGTAGTAATCTATTTCTTATCTCTTCTGGGTCTATGCCCAGTAGAGGATAGCTGGGTCATAAAGTAGGTCAATTTCCATTTGTTTCAGATATCGCCAGATCACTTTCCACAGAGGCTGTACACAACTACATGACCACTAGCAGTGAAGGAGCGTTCCTGTCTTGCCACATCCCCTCCAACATTTGTTACTCTCTGATTTTCTGATTTGGGCTAACCTCAAGGGTATCAGGTTGTATCTCATGGTTGTTTTAATTTGCATCACTCTGATAGCTAACGATCAGGAGCATTTTCTCATATGTTTTTGGTCATATGGGCCTTCTCCCTAGTGGAGCTTCATTTCAGTTCTTTTGCCCACTTCCTCCGGGGGTTAATTGTTTCCTCTTTTTGCAGGCCATGAGGGTATTGTAGATTTTAGTAATAATAAGCCCTTTGTCTGTTGTGTCATTGCTAAAAATCCTCTCCCAGTCTGTGGGTTGCCTTGTTACCTTATTGATGAAATCTTTTGATGCACACAGGTGCTTTATCCTTAGTGGATCCCACTTGTTGATTTCAGGTTCACCTGTGTGTGTACCTTTCCCTATTGCAGTTAGCCTATGTATTCCCTGGGTCAAGGTTCTTAGATTTGTCCCAATTCCTTCATTGATGGTCCTGATAGCTTAGGGTTTTACTTCTAGGACTGTGATCCACTTGAGTTTGTTCTTGTGCATGGCGTGAGGTAAACATCATGTTTCATTTTTCTACATGTGGATAGCCATTGTTTCCAGCACCACTTTTTAATAGGGCATCCACCTCCCACTTGATGCTTTTGGGGCCCTTGTGAAAGATCAGTTGTCTATATGCTGATGGTTTTATTTCTGGGTTTTCTGTTCTTTTCCATTGGTCTGAGTTTCTGTCGTTATGCCAGTACCATGCTGTTTTGACTACTGTGGCTGTGTAGTAGGTGTTAAAGTTGGGTAAGGTGACCCCTCCAGTTTTTTCCTTCTTCTTGAGGATTTCTCTGCTAATTCTGGGCTTCTTCCCTTTCCATATGAAATTGGTGATCAGTTTTCCAGTGCTTTGAAGAATGTTGTTGGTATTTGAATCAGGATAGTGTCAAACTTATAAAGTGTCATTTTTACTATGTTGAGTCTTCCAATCCACGAGCATGGGATGTTCTCCCATTTGTGGAAGTTACTTTTGGTTTCCTGTAGTAGGGTCACAATATTGGGGGTGGAGGGGGAAGCATTAAAGAACTAAAGGAAAGTTGTATGTTTTGTCAGTGCTATACTGCACCCTGACTGGCTCATCTCCTCCCCACAACCCTTCTGTAAGGGCTTTGGGTCTCCACTCCACACTCTCTCTCATTCACAATGATAGGATGTTTTTGTTCTGGGTCTTTGATGCCTGATACCTGATCCTACCGACACCTCATGATCACACAGGCTGGTGTGCTTCTTCAATGTGGACATCGTTGCTTCTCAGCTAGATGGCTGTTTGTTTATCTTCAAGCCTTTAAGACCCCAGATGCTATATCTTTTCATAGCCGGGCACCATCAGCTTTTTCACAATATTTGCTTATGCACCTGCTTTGTCTTCAGCGATTGTGTTGAGAAGGTGAGCATCATGGAATGCCAGGTTATCAGAACAAAGTGTTCTTGCATTCAGGGTGGACTTGAGTATAGGCCCGATGTCCATCTGCTACCTTAATAATAAACCTATAAATACATAGGTCTATATAAATATATTTACATATGTACATGCCTATATTTAGACCTCTATAAATGCCCTTTGCCTCCTAGTTCTTTCCTCTATTTCCTTTTACTTTCCTCTTGTTCAGCCTATCATGTTCAGCCTTCATTTGGGTTTCAGTAATTCCTCTTGGTTACATTGCCTTTGATCAAGGCCTAACAGGCATCCTATAGCCTCCTTGCCATTGATTTTCAATCACTTGTTATTCCCTTGCCCCTGGGCTTGTTAACACCTACTTCCTTTCCCCCACCTCCCCCTCTCCCATGTCCCCCCAGAACCATCTCTCCTGTTGTTTTCTCCTCCAGATTGTTTATTCCACCTTTCTTATCTAGATAGACATGCAGAGACAATAATAAGCACAAAAACAATAGAGCAAAACAAAGCAACAAAAGAAAACAAAACAACAGCAATAACAAAAACCAACAACAAAAGATAAAAGCCTATAAATAGTTATAGGTCTGTTTGTTGACCTTTAGGAGTGTTTTCTGGTAGCATGTGATGGGGTGCCATGCCCTGGCCCCCAAATCTATTTTAGGTATTCTCTGGGGACTTCATTGCTTTGCTCCCCTTGCTGCTCTGTTGCATGCCCTTAGTGTTTCATCCCAGTGTGGTAGGATCAGATCAGGCACAATTCCTGCACTCTGTCTCCAGTGTTGTCCCCCTATGAGTCAGTGAGGGATGTTGTGTCTTGTGGTGGGGCCGGCCTTATGGTCCTCTCTGTGCATTGGCTGCTCTGAGCAGGAATAGTGGGGCTTGGTGGGCCAGGATGTGCTCTACTCTCTCTCTCCCTCCTCCTTCATTTGCTCCTGTGTGCTCTGATCAGATGTGTCCCTCTCCCTAAGCTGAGGCTTTAGTGCTGTCCTCTGAAGTGAATTCTTTTGGGGGGAGCTGGGGCTGGATTGGACATTTTTTTAAGGAGCCCTGGTGGCCTAGTGGTTTATGCACTGGACTGCTAACTGCCAGGTCAGCATTTTGAAAATACCAGCTGCTTGCTCCCTGGGAGAAAGATGAGACTTTCTATTCCTGTAAAGGGTTACAGTCTTGGAAACCCACAAGGGCAGATCCATCCTGTCCTACAGGGTCACGATGATTCAACATAGACTCAATTGCCATGAGAAACTGATACAAGTCCATTGCTGAGAAAACCTGTCAGTGGGGATCCACAGGCTGCAGAGACGTGCTTAAACATGTTTTGTGTGGAATTAACTGGAATCCTAGTAACAATGCTGTTTTACTTGTATGTAATATTATGTCATGTAATATGGTGTGTGTGTGTGTGTGTGTTATATTGGTGTTTGGTGTGCCGTTGAGTCCATTCCAATACACAGTGACCCTTCTGAGAGAGTGAAGCTGCCCCATAGGGTTTCCTAGGCTGTAATCTTTCTGGGAGAAGATCACCAGGTCTTTCCTCTCACTAAGTGACGGGTGGGTTTGAACAACTAACCTTTCAGTTAGTAGCCAAGCACTTAACCATTGCGCAATCAAGGCTTCTTATCTATTATATATGTAAGGAATATATAAATATGTATGCATGTGTAAGGAATGTGTATATTCCTTATATTTGTAAGGAATATACATATTCCGTATGTATATCCTTTTCCTCATTTTACAGCTAAACCTTATTGTTTTCTAAAAGTTATGAGTGTATATAGCTCATATTATCTATGAAATTGATTTCAAGATAGCAAAGTCATATATATACAAGTATCATATGCATATGTACATTATATAAGTGTATCTTATATTTTATATAGTTTTATATGTGTGTGTATACATAAGGAATATGTATGTATATGTATACACATATAGACATATATATTTCTTACATGTGTGTATATATGTAAGGAATATGTGTGTATACATTGCTTACATAGATATAGTCATTATATGTACATATACACATATAGACACACATATTCCTTACCTGTATACACATACATATAATGTATACATAAATATATAAAATATGTACATATAATACCTGCATATATATGACTTTGCTATCTTGAAATAGATTTCATAGATAATATAAGCTGTCTACACTCATAATTTTTAAAAAGCACTATAAATTTAACTACAATATGAGCAAACCGGCAAGCAATATGGCATAAAACATGTCTTTCTGTACATAAATGCTTGGGCCCCACCACATTCTCTGATCTAATGAAGTAACGAATCGCTGAGGACTGACAGGTACAAATGAAGACTGATTTAAGTGTGCTGTGTGGATAACACAAATGCCGAAGCAAAGACACAGTCAGTGATGAGATTTTCTGAAATGGTGAACGACTCTTGGCAAAGTTCCCAAAAGAGCAAAACACAATTTCCCTTTGACTTAAAAAGAGTTACATTCCTGGGAAATGTAGCTTTTATTAAAATTGTGTAAGACACACTTCGTGTTTATATGTGCAATGGTTTATGTCTTAGACTCATGTCATTACAATCAGATTTTAACATCCGTGAGTATTTGAGAGACCATTGAAACATCCTCCTGGAGATTTGGCATCTCTGTCCCTCATCCACTGAATGCCACAGTGATTCCCCAGCGATAACCACCAGAAAGGCCCCATAAATGTCTAAGACCCTTGAGAGAGGGCAGCGCCTCTTCTGCTAAGAATTGTTGGTCTGCCTGATACACCCTAAAGCTTCCACCAGCCCTAGTGTACATGGTCACTTTCTCCATCCCTGAATCCCAGGGCGATGCAAATGGTTAACATGCTCAGAAGCTAACCAAAGGCTAGGGGGTTGAGTCCACCCAGAGACACCTCAGAAAGACAGTCTAGTGATCGGCTTTCAAAATAGCAGCTGCTGAAAACCCGATGAGGCACAGTTCTACGCTGACACACATGCAGTTGCCATGAGTCAGAATTAATGCGACCAATTACCGTTTTGGTTTGATTTTAGTTTTCTTCTTCCTGGCGCTCTTTTGGCACCTCCAAATGTAGTTCTAGCCCAGCCCTTTGTAGTGGGTTCTCTCATAGCAAGAATGGCTCTCAATCGCCTCCGTAACCCCAGGCTTGTTAAATTAATGACCTTCATGACAAAAGGAGCAATGTTAAGAGCATGTAGATTAGAAATAGTGTCATCCATAAAATGGAAAGTTTTCTAATACTGTTACTTTATCAGAGAGACAACAAGACCATTAGAAATCTTTCTCCCACCCACCCCCTTTTTATAATCTCATGTATTTCTGTATAATCCCAAATTTCTTTCTTTCATCCAGTGCATTGGCATCGATCCCTGTAAGGAATTCATAATGCAGGAGGAACAGCTAAGTGAAATCACGGGAGGAAAAAATTAATCCTGACCAGGAGATTTCGGGAGAACTTTCAGAGGATAGGCTCAGTACATAAGAGTGCAAAGGTTTTATCTTGAGATTTCAATTTTTAAAAAATGCAATATAAAGAAATGCATAATATATTCAGTGGTGACACTTTTCAAAGTGTCTCCAAATTAACTAAAAGTAATCATTTACCCCAAGGTTCATTATTATGGGTATAATTGATGAGCTTTTTGGATGACTGGGGGCCCTTCGTACACCACAAGAATCAGAGGCTAAACAGCAACCTTTCCAACTAGGATCACAGGATCCCAGCCTCTTCACGAGCTCATTTGAAACAAACTTTGTCTTGTATTCCCTCTCATATACTGAATTTGTTAGTGGTGCCCTGGGGAAATTTGTCACTAAAAAATAGACTTTATCTCAGTGGTGAGTACAATAATAGGTTTTGAATAAGTTGTGCTTTTAAGAGACTATTGTGAACACGGTAGTAAAAGTTAAAACAAATATTGGGCGAATCTCGTGTTTACAAATGGCAGTAGCTGCCGGCTTCCTCTCTGTGCCTCCAGCGTGCTCCCCAGATCTTGGCGTGTGGGGGCATGTAACTGTAACGCACATCTGCGGGATGAACTCATGCACGCGTGCATCAACGCGATGGGCTGTCTTTCCGTCTGTTCTGGGCTTCCGACTTGTTACTGACATGACCAAGGAACATGGAAGTCAAATGTTAAGGAAAACAACTCCAAAGGGAATTTCTTCCCACCAGAGAGCCAATGCCGTCTTTGAAGTACAGAGAGTTTATGGTCAGGGAACGTTGTGACCTCCTGGATCCAGCACAAAGGTTGTCTTTTTCTACCCCCCACCCCCCCTTCTCTCTTTCTCTTCCTTCTCTTCTCTCTTTCTCTTCCTTCTCTTCACTGCCGCTGCAGCAGAGCCTGGATGCTGCGCACTCTACACTGGAGTGAGACAGTCCCTGTCCTCTGTTCTGGGTGTGCCACTCTGCTGCCTCTGATAACTGCTCATATTCTAAATATATTACTATCAGCTCACTCCCAACGTTCTCCATAGAGCAAACCACCCCCCTGGCACAGAGCCACTTGGGGGTGTGTGTGTGAAAAGACTTTGGGCAGAGAGAAGGCATATATATCACCAGGGAGGGGAGAGGAGAGGGAGGGGCTGAGAACATGTATGCAGAAGCTAAGGGCCAAGACGGCTGCTGGCTGCGTGCCTCTGGTCTCCAGAGGGGAGCAGGTCTAAAGTGCGGCCACCGTGAAGTTCAAGAAGTTGCTTTGCTGTTTCCCTGGAAAGGAGTTCAATATTCCCAGCCGGGTTGACTGACGACGCTCCAGGAGGAGTAACCCTCTGGGAATGAGGATGCCCAGGAATTGGCCTCCAGCTCACAGAGCCTCCTTGGGTGCATCCACCGTGGATGCTACACTTCCAGGCCCCCGGGTTCATTTCAGCTGCCAGCTGCCTCCCTTCCTGGGTCAGCGTCTTGCCACAGCGGTATGCGAGGAAGATGGAGCAACGCAGTGTGGAAGGTCTCGCTGAAGAACAAGATCGCACCAGACAGACGCCACGGGCGGAGGTGTGGATCCTTTCACAGTTGTGGAATCAGTACACTAGTGGTGGCAGTAGAGTCTTGCTACATTTTGGTTGTTGAGTCCCTTCTGATGCTAAGTAGGGCTGACTGCTCCAAAGAGTTTTCAAGGTCATGACCTTTGGGAAGTTGATCGCCTTCTGTGGTGCTGCAGGGCAAGTTCGAACCGGCTTCCTATAGTACAACTGTGTTTGCCACTAGCAAGGTAAATCTGAACCTCACGTCCATCGAGTCCATGTCAACCCTGTATGGTAGGGTAGAACTAACTACTTGTCGGTTTCTGAAACTGTTTACAGAGTAGAACATCTTTTCTTCCTCTTGTTGGTTTTGAACTGCTGACCTGGTGCTTGGCAGCCCAACGTATCAATGACTAGTCTACCAAGGCTCCTACTTGTGCCACAGTGGAGTGAAAAACCAACCAAACAAATCCTTTGGCAGTGAGTTGATTCCGATGCTATGCATGACAGAGAGAGCTGCTACAGAGGCTCATCTCCATTCTAATATCTGAAGGAACCCATTGTCAGACTTTTCTCCACAGCGCTGCTGTGTGGTTCAAAACACCAACCTTGAAGTAAATAGTTGAGTGCAAACCTTTTGTGCCACAATGGGACAATATGAGACAGTAGATTTAGGGGGATATCTAATCGAATGCTTTTATCCTAAAGGCATCTTTCAACTTACATGTCCCAAACTCCTGGTATCCCTCCCAGCCCCTCAAACCTCCCTCTCAATCTACCCCATTTCATTTGATGGAGAGTCCATTTCTCCAGTCATTCAGGCCCCAAACGCTAAACGTCACATCTGAGCCGTTCATTTCTCTCATATCCCACATCTGGCCCAACAGCAAGTCCTGTTGGCTCCACCTGTTGGCTCAAAGCACAGTCAATATCTGACCCTTCGAAACATCTACTGCTACCACCCTGCTTGAAGCCACTGTCATGTCTCCTCTGAAGTGCTGTGGTAGCCCGAGGGTTAGCACACCATGGCCCTTGGATGGGATCTGGCCAGCAGCCCCTTTCTGCACATAAAGTTTTATTGGCACACAGCCTCTACTTGTCAGTGGCTGCTTTTACACCACCACAACAGAGTCAAGTACTTGCAGCCAAGACCATATGGCCTACAAAATCTGAAATATTTAGTACCTCTGGCCCCTTTCAGATGAAGTTTGCTGACCTCTACAATAGCCTATTGAATTTCAAGTTGAATAATCTCTGCTCTGGTGCAAACTCACTCATTCAAAGTGAGAGCTAAAGGTTTACCAGGCCCTGTGTGACCTGGGCCTCCATGACCTCTGACTTCACCCCCTACTACTTATTCTCTCCCTTGTGCATGAACTCTGCTCTGCCTGTACTCACTCTACTTCCCAACACCCTCTGCCTCTTCTGACATCCTTCTGCACCACGTTTCTCAAACCAGACGAGCACGCTCCTGACCAAAGACCCACCACCTTCTGTCGCCTCTGCCTCAGGCCCTCTTCACGGGGACACCTGCCTGCAAAGCTTGATCCCCCTTCATTCACTTTCACACTACCACACCTTCTCAGGAACCTTCTCTGAACATCCTTCTTTAAGATTGTACCCCCTCCCACTCTCTACCCTCTTTGCTGGCTTATCATCATTTAGCATATCATATTCCCCTTATTTATTGTGTCTCTTGTCTCATTCAACTAAGCCCCTTGATGGTGTAGTGGTTACGCATTGGGCTGCAATCTGCATGGATTGGTAGTTTGATACTAAGCAGCAGCGTTCTGCTCCCATCAAAATTACAGTCTCGCAACCCACAGGGGGTCACTATGAGTCAGTGTGGTTGTTCCATAAGCTGTTGTCAATTTGAGACTTAAGAGGGAAAGGGTGGAGTTTAGCCTGCCAATCAGATTGCAGCTTGATGACGTCATTTTGAGGGGCTAAGGAAATAAATAGCTCATTGGAGGGGGGACACATGCTTACTCCCTGGGAGACATTCCTGTAGAGAAGACACATGGAGCTACACCAGAGACCTGGAGCGGAAGGAGCCATGAGGAGACCCCTGCCAGTGCTGAGATGCTTCCACTGCCACTGGATCCACATGGCTGTGGCACACTGGCCTGTGATCGTCCTGCATTCCGCATCATTGCATGTGTTTTGTGACTCTGAAGAATTTATAGATTGGCACTGGACATATAGGCTATATCAGACTTATGGGCTTGATCTAGACTGGGCTGTGATGTTTTCTCAATTATTCTATTACACTTGTATATAAAGCTCTTACTTAAACATTTATGAGTGCCCATGAATTTGTTTCTCTCGTTTACCCAGACTAACACAGTCAGCATTGACTCGATGGCAGTGTTTGGTTTTTTTTATTTGTCCCATTCAACCTCCCCACGCTATCTATGAAGGCAGAGGTTTCTCTCTATATTGTTTTCCAGCTATAGCCACGTGTCGAGGCAGGTACTGGGTGTGTACTCGCCAGGTTTTAACCCAGCCAGCCTTGGAAGGGTGATACCTCAGCAAATGAGAACTATCCCAGTGTCTCAGCAGAGTTTATCCAATCCATCTGACACAAACAATCCTCTCCGGGAGAGAATTACTAAGAGGCAGGGGAGGGAATGTCCTGTGGACTAGCACACCCCCAACCCCACTGCCACCGAGTGGATTCTCACTTATAGCAACACGTTGGGTCTGAGTAGAGCTGCCCCATTGGATTTCCAAGGCTGGGTGTTCAGAGTACCAAGCTTTAGTTAGCAGCCAAGCTAACTAAAACCACTGCAAATCGGGGCTCCTTGTAGACTACTGGTAGTACTATATTTTCCACTTACCCTTCTCCATGTTATTTATCACTGTGTAGCCAGGATCTTGGGTCACTATGAGCAGAATCAACTTGTTGGCAATGGATTTGGTTTGTGTTATGGGTATAGCTTCCATAGTACTTCAAATATTAAACTTTCTCTTCCATCAATCATTATTACAACAGATTTCTCTGGCTTCTATTACCAAAAGACCCCAGCCTGTTCTCTTCCAAGCTGACAAACTCATTACAGCCCCAATATTAATGAATAATAATGTCACTCCTAGAAAATAATTTGCATTTAAACAACTTTCAGTGCCAGAATCTAAAGAGGTAAGTGATGTGGGAATTTCCAGCACCCTGGGCTTGGATCTAGGGTGGGCCGTTATGGCGAGCTTCCTGCAGAGAAATTAAATCACCCTCCATGGGCAGCTGTCCACTCTGTCTTTGCAGAATGAGTCCACCCATCAGTATTCCCAATGGAGTGCACTTGTACACAAGCTACGCTCCCACCCCCACCCCGGTGTCCATTAAAGGCACTGAGAGCCCCATAACTTGCATGGCAACGAGCCTGTCCCTTGTGATGTATGTATAAACCCCGTGTATCATTATTGATTTCTTCCTTTAGTGTTTTTCATCGAGCTCATGGTCCCACTGGCATGAAGCCACTTCTGGGAGAGTCGAAGGACACTACCCAGGCAGAGGACAGGGCTCAGCTGGAAAGACAGTGAGAAAGAGCGAGGAGGACAGTGGTGATTGTTGGGGCACAAAGCGCAACAAGCCTGTGCCACTGGCCTCCTAGCACCATACATACTACACCCCAAAACGCAACCAGGGCTCTGAGGGCGGCCATGAGAAAAGGTGGTGGCGGGCAAGCCCCTTTATTTTTCACCCCCAAAAGAACCAAAATATAGATCAATAAATTCTCGGCTCATGAGGATTTGTGTGATGCAAGGAAACCAGCTGGCTTCCTTAAGAAATCTAGCGTGGTCGGGTGAAAGAAAGAAAATCTCCTGAACAATTGAGGAAGAGTCGGATTGGCCAACCAGAAGCCCCTCTTACAACCCCAGAGAAAGGGCTCTCATTAATACCCCATGGACAGGAATGCTGCTTCGATGCCAAAGATGAGGGTGAGTCCCAGGCAGTCTCCGGTCCCTGTGACTGCCACACCCAGAGAAGTCACTTTTCTTACAAACTGGGATCCACCACATACTGTTCCCTGGGCCCCTCTAAATGTGCCACCTGGTAGAAGACCAATCGATCCATTACTGGTCCAGGGGATGGCCAGGGTTCATGCCCCTCACTGCCTTGACCAAGAGGAGCAAGTGTGTCACCATATGGGAGAGTCACACAATTGCATCAAAACGACATCCTGGAAGTGAAAACTCACAAGGGATTAGCACAGATTTCAGACCCTAAGTACTGTGACGAGGAGCAACATGCACTGTGTAAGGTACAGGAAAACCACTTTCTTGGACTACTCCTCCTTCACACACTAAGGAGCGCAACCATCTAACGTGCTGATAGTAGCTAGTAGCTGATAGGACAGAGAGGTTCGAGTTCGCCCCAGAAACGCCACAGAAGAAAGACTTGATGATTTGCTTTCAAAACAGCAGCCACTGGACACCTATGGGACACAGTTCTGACGCTCAGGGACCACCCAGAGTTGGAGTCAACTCCACAGTACTGTTTGGGTTTGTTCTTGTGTTTGTTTTACCCCAGTGATGATTGAACTAAAGAGATACTCAAGCCACTCCAAACCCCCAAACGTTTGATTGGCACATCATTTACATACCATATCACTGAATAGTCCAATCGTTCAATCATATATCAAGGTACAATCACCACCACATCAATCTTAGCGCATTCCCAACCCCATCCCCACTCCCGTGGTTAAATCTCCTTTAAAATGACTTGTGCAATCGCAAACGGTTCTAGTGCTCCCTTCCTGCTCCTGCCTTCATTATTCACTCCCAAATCCCCTTTCCCTCCCTATCGGCCATCCCCTGACCATGCTACATTCCCTGTAATCCCTTGTATCCCGTATTTTCATTGTGCATCCACTCCTCCTGTGCTTCACAACTGGGACCCAACAGAAAACAATAAAAAGCAAATCACATGAAGGTGGTCAGGATGAGAGCATATAAGTGTAAGGATGAAAGTAAACAACGATTTCTATCGTAATGGAAATGGACCACATGCTCCTAAAACATCGCATGGTGCTTAGCTGACATGCTTGTTCTCCTAGGCACTGCTATAGCTTAACTCGCACTTGTGATGTGGGACTGATGCAAAATGCCCCGTGCTCCCGGAGACACCTGAGCTACAGGTGGCTCTTTCCCTTCGAAGCACAGAGGACAGCGAAGTTAATGATCTTTTTACATGAAGCACTAACTCATAAGCCACTTGCCTTCTGAGGTCAGTCCCTGAGCTGTTGAGTTGATCGACTCACACCAACCCTGTAAGACAGAACTCCCTACGTAGGGTTCCCAAGGCTGTCAATCTGCAGCTGCAGACTGCCTCTTCTTCCCCAGCAAAGCAGCTGATGGGTCCAAGTTGCTGACATTTCATGTACCAATCAGCCACTGCGCCATGAAGGCTTTTTAGATTTGGGGTAGGGGCCTAGAATTTTTAACATTTTTAACAAATTCCCATGTGATGCTGAAGCTGCTGGTTCAAGCTTCATACTTTGAGAGTTAGCACAGGAAGAAGCTAATGCTTATATGACTTTGTTTTTTCCTCCGCCTGTGGTTGGTGGGGGAGGGGGTTGCAGCAGTGGCACCAGCTGCCAGCATGTACCAGCCACCAATCCAGGCTGTTGGACCAGAATTGCAGATAAGTGGCATTAAAGTGAAACAGAATCAGATAACCTTTGACTCCAAGAATT
This sequence comes from Echinops telfairi, assembly GCF_000313985.2. Classification (NCBI taxonomy): domain Eukaryota; kingdom Metazoa; phylum Chordata; class Mammalia; order Afrosoricida; family Tenrecidae; genus Echinops; species Echinops telfairi. The sequence goes on along the minus strand of NW_022103902.1, from coordinate 8,547,366 downwards.
TACAAAGCCACAGTTCAAAGTTTCATCTGGGCACAGCTCCTTGGGTGGGCTTATTCCAGTGATCAGAGGGTAGGTCATACCTAGACTACTCAGGTTTGAGTAGAGAACAGCGTTTTCTCAGCACATAGTCTCTCCTGAGACTGGAAGCTAGACATTTAGCTAGGCAATTCTGCACTCCTCTCCAAGAATACCCAACACACCTCTCGGTGGAGCACCATCCTCACAGGGGGTCCCAGAGTTGAGGCCATTGTTGCGGCCACTGTGTCAATCCATCACCTTGAGTGCCTTCCTCTTTTCACTGTCCCCCCCTCCACTCTGCCAAGCATGAGGTTCTTCTCAGTGACGGCTCTCTCCTGATAACAATTCAGAAGTACATGAGAGGAAGGCTAGCCATTCTTGCCTCGAAGGAGCATTCTGGCTGTACTACCAAGACAGATCTGTTTGTTCCTTTGGCAGTCCACGGAACCTTCAATATTCTTCACCAGCATCACAGTTCACATGCATCAATATTTCTTCAGTCTTTTTTAAAAAAAAATCATTTTATTGGGGGTTCTTACAGGTCTTTCTTATTCAGTGTCTAACTTTTATATGCACACGAGGCCATGAAACACACCAGGGCTGGGGTCAGGCACACCTTGGGCATCAAAGCAGCATCCTTGATTTTCCAACAGTTTGCACAAGAGGTCTGTGTAACAGATTCCCTCCTACGGTGGTATGGTGCCTATGTCTTCCTTCCTCTTCCTAGTTTAAAAAAATACTTTTCTCCATTTCTTGTAGATTACCTATGGGTCTACTTGTGAGGACTGGGGCTTTCTTTACCTTGAGTTGTAATCCATACTGAAGGCTGCAATCCTTGAACTTCATCAGCAAGCGCTTCAGGCCCTTGTCACTTTTGAGAAGCAAGATTGTGTCAAGTACATATTGAAGGTTCTTAATAAGCCTTCACCCAATCCAGAATCCATACAACTCTTCTTTGTATTCTTCTATTGTTCACATTCTCCTTCATACCAGCCAACTTCTCTGAGGATTTGCTGAGCACACAGATTGTATAAGTATAGTGAGAGGCTACAACCATGAAGCGTGCTTTTTCTGATTTTAAACGATGCACTATTCCTTCTTCTGTTCGAACAACTACCCCTTGGTCCATACGCAGGCTCCCCATGAGCGCAATGAAGTGTTCTGAACTCCCCATTCTTCTCAATGATATCCATAGTTTGTTGTGATCCACACCATTGAATGCCTTTGCATAGGAAGTGAAACACAAGTACACATCTGGTATTCTATCCTCTCAGCTAACTAACATCCATGATGTCAACAATGTTATCTCATGTTCCACATCCTTTTCTGAATCTTCCCTGAACCCCGGGCAGCTCTCTGTCAATGTACTGTTGGATAATCGTCAGCAAAAATGTACTGGCGTGTGATGTCAAGGATGGCCTTCTGTAATTCTAGCATGCTCTGGGGGCTCCTTCCTGTGGAATGGGTACACATGTGGATCTCTTCAAGTCAGTTGGCCAAGTAACTGTTTTCCAAATTTCTTGGCATACGTGAGTGCTTCTAGTGGTTGGTCAGCCTGCTGAAACATTTCAAATGGGGTGCCATCAATTGCTGGAGTCTTGTTTTTGGCTAATGCTTTCAGTGCTAACTCCTCAAATGGCGGAATGTCAACTAGTTCGTTTAGGTACGGTGACTCTGTTTTCTATCCATCTTCTTTCAGTGCTTCCCGAATCACTCAATGTTTTGCTCATAGAATCTTTCAATACTGCCACAAGTGGCTTGACTTTTTTCGAGTTCTTTCCGTTTAAGATATGCTGAGAATTTTCTTCCTTTTGGGTTTTCTAACTTGAGGTCTTTGTGCATTTCCTGATAATAGTTTACTTTGTCTTCTCAAGCTGTACTTTGAAAGTTTCTGTTCAGCTCTTTGGCTTCATCATTTCCTCCATTTGCCTTAGCTGCGCTACCATGAAGGGCAGGCTCCAGAGTCTTCTCTTTTTTTTTTTTAAGTTTACACTTAACTTATATAGTTCCTATTTTAATTATAATAGTTTTATCGACATATCTTACATAAGCCAATATATCTGTTCACATAAAATTCTATTGTTCAGTTCCATTGAGTGGAGTTATACAACCATTATTTGATCCGTTCTTTTCTGGCTTTGAAAGTACATTTTGCTTTCTTTACGTATGAGGGTCTTGGTGTCATCCCACAGCTCATCAGATCTTTTGTCATTAGTGTTCATGCAGCCAAACTTGTCTTGAGTTGTTCTCAAAATTTGAGTGAGGTAGGCTCAAAGTTGCATTTTAACTCTCATGGACTTATTTTAATTTTCTTCAACTTCAACCTGAATTTACAAATGAGCCTCTAGTTGAGCTTCTAGTTGAGACAGAGGGTGGGAGGAGAGTAGAATCCGAAGGCGTACTTTGCTACCTTCCCTCCAGTCAGCCTTTTAGTGGCTGTGTTCCTGGCCTGAAGGCCCCAGCTCTTTCAGCCCCTTTCTCTCAGGGCTCTGATAACCATCACTTCCTCTTACACCTGCCAACGAAGGGAAATAACTATTGTTGGCTAACCTTGAGCATATTCTTGTGTCAGTTCCTTCATCAAATGTTTCTGAGCATCTTTACTTGAGTGTCCCATTTGTTTTCTGTTAGGGGCCCACTGGATACACACATCCTGCACTTGGGAGGAGAGCTGAGCACTCTAGTAGACATCATTGTGGCTGTGTGTCTAAATTGAGAAGCAACACTAATGGAAATCACAGTAGGAAATGCAGGGAGAGTAAGCATTCTCACACCACCTCTTTGTCTTTATCATGCCCTCTCTCAGGAGCATGAGCTCTGAAGCAAGCTTCAAAGCCCGCCTCCATCATGTATTAGCTGTGAGAATAACCTCTCTGAATCTTAGTTGTTGTTGTTAATTTTTATTAATGGGTACACAATGCTTCCCTTCCTGGGATGTTGTGAGGATTACCCAGACCAGAACTACTCCCATCAAGTCAATTCCAACTCATAGTGACTCTACAGGAGTCCTTAGCACTCTACATAGTGCTCCTTTTGTAAATCTTTCTTCCTCAGAGCAGCTGGTGGGTTTGAACCACCGACCTTGTGGTTAGCAATGCAATGCTTAACCCACAGCACTACCAGGACTCCTTAGGGAAATAAATCTGTAAGTGACCAATTAGTGGTAGAAAGAATCATGACCCCTTTAAGGATATCTATGCCCTAGTCATCTGGGACCTGTCAATGTATTATTTTGTATGGCTACGGGAACATTGAGGGTGTGATTAGGATTGTTGTTGTCAAGTCAGCTGTTGTCAACCCATTTCACAGCAAACAAGAACAAAACTGCCTCCATCTGGGACCAAACTCATGATTGGTTGCCAGTCAGACCAATGTGGTCCATGGAGTTTTCCGCAGGCTGGTTTTCAGGAGTAGCTTGCTAGACCTTTCATCCTAGTCTGTCTCTGACTCCGCTGGTGCCTGCTCATCGTCACAGCAACGACCAAGCCCCTACTGACAGATAGCTGGTGACTGTCCAGGAGGCTCACTGGCTGGGAGGCAAACCTAGGTCTCCAATCCTGAATTTCCAACTCCTCCTTGTGATTAAGGTCATTGGCCTTAAAACAGGGTAATTATCTTGTATTTCCTGGGAGGGGTCCATCTAATTGTTTGCACCCTTCATAGTAAAATATCAAAACAACAAAACAAAAAAACCCTCATTTCCATCAAGTTGATTCCCAACTCTTAGCGATCCTATAGGACGGGGTAGAACTGTCCTATAAGATCTGCAGCCCAACATGTAACCCATTACACCATCAGCGAGAGAGGTGCCAGGAGAAGGCAGGAGAGACAGCACGAATGAACTGACGGGGCCATTGCTAATCTGGTAAGGAGGGGACTACACAGGTTGATCCAAAAAGAGGTCTCCAGGAGCTAACAGCAGCCCCCAGATGGAGGCCAGCAGACAAATGGGACCCCAGTCCCACAGACACTAAAGTCTGCCAACCACTGGGATGAACCTGGCAGTGAATTCTCCTCTGGGGCCTTCAGACGAAAAAGCAACCTGGCCAACACCTTGGTTTCATCCCTGTGAGCCTCACACAAAGGAATAGAAACAGTCTAGCCCACTGACCTACAAAACAGCATAATACTATATGGACAATATTTTAAGCTGCTTGATCTGTGGTGGTTTATTAGGGAAGGGATAGAAAATGAATATACTAAAGAACTAGACGAAAGATGTATGTTTCATCGTTGCTACACTGCACCCTGACTGGCTCGTCTTCTCCCCGTGACCCCTCCGTAAGGGGATGTCCAGTTGCCTACAGATGGGCTTTGGGTCCCCAATCCGCACTCCCTCTCATTCATAATGATATGATTTTTTTATTCTTTGATGCCTCATGATCACACAGGCTGGTGCGCTTCTTCCATGTGGGCTTTGTTGCTTCTGAGCTAGATGGCTGCTTGTTTATCTTTAAGCCTTTAAGACCCCAGATGCTATATCTTTT
>NW_022103902.1:8540365-8542504 GCF_000313985.2 Echinops telfairi | reverse complement strand
CCCTTCAGGACCAGTGGTGAGTGGCAATAATGGGAGGGTGGGGGGAAGGTGGGTTGGAAAGAGGGAACCGATTACAAGGATCTACATGTGACCTCCTCCCTGGGGGATGGACAACAGGAAAGTGGGTGAAGGGAGACGTAGGACCATGTAAGACATGACAAAACAATAACAATTTATAAATTATCTAGAGTTCATGAGGGGAGGGGGGCGGGAGGGGAAAAAATCGAGAGCTGATACAAAGGGCTCAAGTAGAAAGCAAATGTTTTGAGGATGATGATGGCAACAAATGTACAAATGTGCTTGACACAATGGATGCATGCGTGGATTGTGATAAGAGTTGTAGGAGCCCCCAGTAAAATGATTTAATTTTTAAAAATGAAGAAAATGTTCTAAAAGAAAGAAATGATGATGGCAACATATGTATGAGTGTGCTTGACACAATGGATGGGTGGATGGCTTGTGATAAGAGCTGTATGAGCCCCCAGTAAAATGATTAAAAAAAATAAAAGAAAAATAAACAAAAGAAAATGAATATACTTGCTCAGTGAGGTCTTGGTACGGAAGTATATACTCACTACACATAAGTTATCTGCTCCCAAAGAGAAGAGTTAGGCAAGATACAAAGGGGCCTTCCTGGGAGCCCAGACATTATGTGCTCTCAAAGAAAGAAGTCAGCTGTGATTTTACAACCTAACCCAAATGCTGGTTAAGAAGACCGTCCAAGCTGTCACGGGTATGGGCACCCTATCTAAACAGCAGCTGCAGTGGGGAGGGTTGGGGGAGGATTAGGAATGCTGCCCTTCTCCCCGAGGAGCAGGAGAACCCTTGTGACTTCCAGAGGGAAATTCACAACAGACCCTGTTGCATCTCTGGCTAGGACACCCCTGGCCTAAGCGCTCAGTCCTCCCACCCTCCCACCTGGAGGCACTGTCTGCTTCTCACGTCCACCTCTAACTGAAACACAGGCTGGGAAGAAGGGCCTTTCCTGCTGCTTAGCTTCCCTTCTCTTCCCCGAAGCCAAATCCCTCTTTCCAGCTGCACATCAGTATCTTCCAGCTGCCTAACCATCCAGGGCTGGTCCTCCCCAGACAGCCCAGCTCCTCACTGCTACCCGGCTTTCTTTGGTGACTGAGGCTCGCATGCTTTTTATGATGATGGCAAGTGGAAATAGCTCCCCAGGCCAGCCTGGCTCTGAGCCAAGTCTCACAGCCATGAGTCCCTGCGTGCTCACTCTCCAGTAAAGCATGCAGACGCAGGCAGATGAAGGGCCACCCACGGTGCGCAGACACGTGCCTCTTGCTTGAACTAAAATTCATGTCGCTCTTTCAAGGCTCCAGACCAGCCTTGTTGATTCTTTTGATCCTTTCGCTTCCTTTCTAAGAGCCGCATGTCCCCATAAGGGGTCTGTAATAAGTGCTAATATTTGTTGTGGCCTCGCTGTGCACCGAGCAGTGTTCTATGTAATTGTAAACGTGTTCGTTTGTCAAAAGTCTCAAGGCAATTCTGAGAGTTCGTTTCTACTTATTATTATCCTCATCCCTACTTTCTACATGAGCAAACTAGAGCTGGGAAAGTTGAAACGCTTTCTGGAAGGCAGACAGGTAGTGAATGACTTACGTTACAACTCAAACCTAAGGGTCGGGTACCTCTGTATGCCACATGGGCCACAGGCACAAATGGATGAGCACTTGGCTGCAGGCAAAAAAGATGGAGCCTTTAATCCACCACAGCCCTGCTCTCCCAGGGAGTCCTGGTGGCATCGTGGTTACACTAACCTAAGGTCAGCAATGGCCAGCCACCAACTCCTCCACCGGAGAAAGAGGGGGCTTTCTGTTCCCTTCCTGCGTTGCTGCCGCAGACACTCACAAGGGCAGTTCCACCTTGTCCTCTAGGTCGCTTTGAGTTGGCGTCCACTCCATGAGAGTGAGTTTGGTTTGGGTTTGAGAACCCGAAGATTGAGTTCCCACGGGCCACACCCGCTGAAAACCCTGTAAGAAGGGGTTCTACTCTGCGACACTTGGGTCTGTCGTGCGGCTGGCGTCACTCAATGGCCACCAATGGGAGCGGTGTCATACACAAAAGGGCTTCCAAAAGTTCACAGAGGAATGGAAGGAAAAGATCATAGTCCACCCCCCCCCC
>NW_022103902.1:8538337-8539981 GCF_000313985.2 Echinops telfairi | reverse complement strand
GTTAACATGATAAAAGAAGGATGTGCTGGGGAGAAACAAATATATAATGGTACATTGTCTTAGCAACAGGCATACAGGGTAGTGGGAGAGGTAAATGGATCTGCAAAAAGAGGTGACTTATGGTTGGTGAGGAGGAAAAGTAGAGTTGAGGAAGGCTTCTTAGAGAAGGTGACTCATTGTGACCTTGAGGAATGAGTTCGAATTCTTTGGGCTGTTAGAGGAAGAATAAAAAGTGTGTGCGTGGGGGGGGTTATATTAAATAGAGGTAACCAAATGCTTGAAGTATTGGAGCCTGAAAGTGTATTAGTCCAAGCATGGAATTGTCTGCTGTTGCTAGGATGAAGGCCTGACCATAGAGCAGAAGTGAGCTAGGATCATATTGATAAAAATATAAATAGGAATCTTACCCCAAAATATACATGTTCAGAGACACTAAATAGCAGGAGACAATATTCATGAACTATATCAGCATGATGATTGATAAGCCAAAAATAGGAACTTAAGAAGCCCTGATATGTCAGATTAGCTTCAGGGTTAGTTCAACAGTTCAGTTCAAAGACATTCATGCTGGGTACTTTTGCAGCGACTGATGAAAAAAAGAACTTAGAAAGACAAAGCTCATGGCGGTGAGAAACTTTACTTATTGATTACTTACTCATCCTTTCATTGAAACTTTTAATAATTATTGGTTGAGAACCCCCTATGTATCAGACTGTGGGATCTGGACAAGACTCATATAGTTTCTCCCCTCACTGAGCTTGCAGTCTGGGAAGGAGTTCCTATGAAGCAGGAAGACAGCCACATATATGTAATTTCAATATACTGTGATAATTTGTGTGCATGAAATATGACTGAATTACAGAAGAGAAACAAAAAAGCATGCAAACTACCATGGCATAAGTAATAATTAGGCAGGTATATGCATCTGGCCCTGCCTAAAGTCCAGACCTAAGTACAGAGAGGTACATTCAGTCCTGTGTCAATTTCAACTCTTCAATTGACACCAGGAGATACTCATTGTATGGAATACTAAAATGAGACCAGATAAAAAACAAAACTTGACAGTAAGGAAACAATTATATCAATATGTGTTTTAAGACAATACCATGGCAAACCTACTATCGTGGTAGGATATAAAGATTGGGGAGACAGGTGAAAGTAGATTTATTGCTCGGTCAGCAAATGAAGGAGAGGGGACCTGCAGAACAGCCTGAATTGAACAAGGAAGCTCATGAACATTGTACAGCCCTTCTGTTCGGGCTGACTTCATGTCACGTCACCGCTCCTTTCTTGTGCATCTGCCCAAAGCTCACTTTGCTCATCTATCACAATAACAACCACCACCAAGCTAAGCTCCAGGCCATGGCGTCATTTCTGACTCACAGGGACCCTACAGGACAGAACATGCAGGCCTCACTCGGCTCCGAAGCCCATAATCTTCACACACCAGCCTGCCACCACTTCCTCCCACAGTGCAGCTGGCAGGTCCCAGCAGTCAACCTAAGGTTAGGCCTTAACCACTGCACCACCAGGGCTCCTTTAGGCGAGCAGAGGAATGCCACTCAGTGGCCTCCCCATCCTGCCCCGATAGCCTCTTTGCTAAGAGAAAGATGCAATGAGCTCAAAAGCCCAACAGAAATACAC